>NC_056057.1:48369676-48994676 GCF_016772045.2 Ovis aries | reverse complement strand
TTAAAATCATTGTTGTTAATGTTTAACTTTTAATTTTGAATTAGTTCAGACACCCAAATGAGTAGAATTTCTGCATATCCTTCACTGGGTTTCCTGAAAGAGTAAATCTCACCTAACCAAAATGCAATTGTCTGAATCAGAAAATTAACACTGATATAGTGCTACTGATCTACAGACCATATTCAAGCTTTGCCAATTGTCCCCACTCACATCCTTTTTCTGGCCAGTCCAGCATCGTGGATTGCATTTAGTTCCCACGTTTCTTTAGTTCCTTTCATCTAAAACACTTCCTCAGTCTTTGTCTTCCGTGATCTTGAAACATTTGTAGAAGATTAGCCACTTATTTTGTAGAGTGTCCCTCAATTTGGATTTGTCTGATGTTTCTTGAGGATTAAATTCAGGTGGTGAATTTGGGGCAAGAATATCATAGGAATGATGTATCCTCAGTGCATCATATCATAAGGCACAAAATTTCAATTTGTCTCAATGTTAACGATATTAACTGTGGTGTCTTGGTGAAGATAGTATCTTCCAATGCTATTTTCCCTTTGTAATATAATAGGTATGTTGTGGAGAGACACTTTGAGACTGTAGATATCCTATATCTCATCACATTTTTCATTCAGCGGCCACAGGACTGGAAAAGGTCAGTTTTCATTCCAATCCCAAAGAAAGGCAATGCTAAAGAATGCTCAAACTACTGCACAATTGCACTCATCTCACATGCTAGTAAAGGAATGCTCAAAATTCTCCAAGCCAGGCTTCCGCAGTACGTGAACCATGAAATTCCTGATGTTCAAGCTGGTTTTAGAAAAGGCAGAGGAACCAGAGATCAAATTGCCAACATCCACTAGATCATCGAAAAAGCAAGAGAGTTCCAGAAAAATATCTATTTCTGCTTTATTGACTATGCCAAAGCCTTTGACTGTGTGGATCACAATAAACTGTGGAAAATTCTGAAAGAGATGGGAATACCAGACCACCTAACCTGCCTCTTGAGAAATCTGTATGCAGGTCAGGAAGCAACAGTTAGAAGTGGACATGGAACAACAGACTGGTTCCAAATAGGAAAAGGAGTACATGAGGGCTGTATATTGTCACCCTGCTTATTTAACTTCTATGCAGAGTACATCATGAGAAACGCTGGACTGGAAGAAACACAAGCTGGAATCAAGATTGCCGGGAGAAATATCAATCACCTCAGATATGCAGATGACACCACCCTTCTGGCAAAAAGTGAAGAGGAACTAAAAGCCTCTTGATGAAAGTGAAAGAGGAGAGTGAAAAGGTTGGCTTAAAGCTCAACATTCAGAAAGCGAAGATCATCGCATCCAGTCCCATCACTTCATGGCAAATAGATGGGGAAACAGTGGAAACAGTGTCAGACTTTATTTTGGGGCAGCTCCAAAGTCACTGCAGATGGTGACTGCAGCCATGAAATTAAAAGACGCTTACTCCTTGGAAGAAAATTTATGACCAACCGAGATAGCATATTCAAAAGCAGAGACATTACTTTGCCGACTAAGGTCCATCTAGTCAAGGCTATGGTTTTTCCAGTAGTCATGTATGGATGTGAGAGTTGGACTGTGAAGAAGGCTGAGTGCCGAAGAATTGATGCTTTTGAACTGTGTTGTTGAAGAAGACTCTTGATCCAACCAGTCCATTCTGAAGGAGATCAGCCCTGGGTGTTCTTTGAAAGGAATGATGCTAAAGCTGAAACTCTAGTACTTTGGCCACCTCATGGGAAGAGTGGACTCATTGGAAAAGACTCTGATGCTGGGAGGGATTGGGGGCAGGAGGAGAAGGAGACGACAGAGGATGAGATGGCTGGATGGCATCACTGACTTGATGGACATGAATCTGAGTGAACTCTGGGAGTTGGTGATGGACAGAGAGGCCTGGCATGCTGTGATTCATGGGGTTGCAAAGAGTCGGACACGACTGAGCAACTGAACTGAACTGAATGATCCTTACCTGAAGCAATCATTAGTGTGGTATTTGGTCAGGTATTAATTTTCAAATTCTATTTTTACTCTGCTATAAGGAAGAGCTATAAGGTAGAGCTTTCCTGTCTCTGCTGCTTATTTATATAGGTATGAGTTTGTAGATTCTTATTGTATGCTCTTGGTTATAATTCCTTGCTTCTATCAGTCTTTTTTTTTTCAATCAAACTGTCCTCAGTTTACCTAGTGAAAGCCCACTTGAGCTGCATTCTCTGTCCCTCATTTTTTTCTTGTACTTTCTTACAATTTTGAATCACAAGGTATTCTAGACTCCTCTTGGATTTTCCCTTCCCTAGCTCAGAATCAGCTATTTCCACCCCCACCCTCGAAAAAGTGCTGCTTCCTTTTTATTGGATATGGAATTTAGAAAGCAGGATTTAGATATAAGGTGCACTCATCAGTATTGGGTTCTAAATATATATATTTATAAGTGCATACCTATATCCATTTCTATACCTATTTTAAGTCTATATTGAAAGTCATGGATTTGCTTCTGTTTGTATTGCATTTTAGAATCACCACCACCCTTCTATTGATTTTAAAGTTTTCTTTCTGCCTTTTCTTCCTCCCTCCTTCCTTCCCTCCCCTTTTCCCTCACTTTATCCACTTTATAGTCCTTGCCCCTTGATTTAAACATGTGGCCCTTTAGTCTGATGAAGGGAAGCAATTTCGGAATCTGAAGGCCCAAGTTCGGTTCTTGGCTCCACCACTTTCCAGCTCTGTGATTGTGTGTGAGCAGTCTCTCACTGTAATAGATCCTCAAGGCAACAGAATTCTTTCCTGGCTCAATCTGTGAAATCAGGCTAAAATGTTTTCCTTTGAAATTCTCAGACATAAAGGCTGGTTTATCGCTCCTTCCTGACTTCAGTTCAAGTCTTCCTTTTATCAAGACATGCAGGCAGGCTGCCTTCCCCAAACAGTTCTTCCCAGCACTTCTAATTGAGCAGTTCAGCTACTGTTTCTCCCCTTGTTAAGTCTTTCTTGTCACACAAGTACGTTGGCCCCCAGTTGCCTATACACTATGGCTCTATGTGACATCAGTTTCTGCCCTTTCTACATTTATCCCCTATAGCCATTGTATAATTGCCTATCTGTCTATCTCTACATCTGTCTGTCTGTCTGTGTATCTTTCGGGGAGATAAAAGGATTACAGCTTCAAACCACACATTTGAAGAGCAGTTCCTATTAGAATTGGTAGTATTTTTCACTTAGAAATTAAAATGACAGTGTCATGGACAAAATCAGTTTGATTTCCCAAGCATCAAAATGTTGACTACTGTTTCAAGAGTATTAACTCCTCAAACGGCAGTTATAGTTAAGATTATTTAAGAACAAAGACTTTGGCAAGACTTCAGTGGAAGGGAGCTGTGTTCTTTTTTGGGCATTTGCATTTTAACAGACTGAGAAATAAATCCACTTTTTAAAGTGAAGAACTATTTGCCATCTGCAGTTCGTTAATGTTGAGGCAGGGAAAATCTGTCGTTCATGCACATTTGGGATGCAGTTGGCAGATTTTCCTCTTCCGGAGGGTTTCATCAGCAGTGACTGAGATCGAAACACCCTGCCTGGTGTATTATAGTGAGCCAGCCGCTTGGCTTTTGCTTGGGGCTAAACCTTAGTATCTTGAGAGTAGTATCCGCTCATTTTTCCCTTGTGACAAAAGTCTAAATATCACTGATGGAAGAATTGGTATGGTCATAGATAAAATAGTAAAGAATATAGTCACCAGATTTCCAGGTGCTGGTAAAGCAGCTCAAGTGCAATCAGGCTACATTATTCAAATGGCCTTGTGCAGCAGGGTGGGCCATATGTAAGGTGTACAGGGTGGGGGGTGGGAGCAGGAAAGGGACAAGACAGGAAAAGAATAAGAACTCAAGCAGCTACCTCATTGAAAGGACTGTGTGAGGACAGAGACAGGAATTTGACCACTGACATGAATGAAAAATTCTAAATGAGGCAAAGATGGTTAAAGAGGACATGTAGAAAGGTTCAGATGATGTACACCAAACAAATCTTTGAGCTACCTTTCAAAGAAACTGAGCACAAATATTTACATTAGTTCTCAGATTGTTTGGATTGGTGTTCTTAAAAATGAAACCTTAAGTAGCAGCAAAATCTAGCCGAATCTAAGAAGTGGTTTGGTATATTTGAGTAGTAAGCAGGGGTGATGGGCTTCCCACATAATGCAGTAGTAAAGAATCCACCTGCCAGTGCAGGAGATGCAAGAGATGCAGGTTCGATCCTTGGGTCAGAAAGAATCCCTGGAGTAAGACATCACAACCCACTCCAATATTGCCTGAAAAATTCCATGGACAGAGGCGCCTGCATGGGGTCACAAAGAGTCAGACATGACTGAGCGATGGAGCATGCACAAGCAGGGGTGAGAGTCAACACAAGACATGGGCATTTTCCGTCAGAATGGATGCTCAGCCAATCAGAATGACTGTTGCTGCTAAGTCGCTTCAGTCGTGTCCGACTCTGTGCGACCCCAGAGACGGCAGCCAACCAGGCTCCCCCGTCCCTGGGATTCTCCAGGCAAGAACACTGGAGTGGGTTGCCATTTCCTTCTCCAATGCATGAAAGTGAAAAGTGAAAGTGAAGTCGCTAAGTCGTGTCAGACTCTTAGCTACCCCATGGACTGCAGCCCACCAGGCTCCTCCGTCCATGGGATTTTCCAGGCAAGAGTATTGGAGTGGGGTGCCATTGCCTTCTCCGATCAGAATGACTGTCAGCCATAAATGACAGTGCATCACCCCAGTGTGTGCCAGCCTGATGTTATCTCTGATCATCAGTGCTTCTAGGCCTGAAAGTGGTTTGTGGTGATTTACAGGCATGCAGGTACTATATGAGCTCAAATGTCATTCAGTGTTAGTTCCATATGAGCCTCATGAGAAACTGGGCTGGGGGCAGTGGGGTGGGGTGGACAGAAACTAATGAACAATCTCACGTCGTCTTACCCCTGCCTTGTGCATTACTAGAGAGTGCAATTATCTGATATGTATTTACTAACTGTGTTTCAGATATGAAAACAAGGGAAAGGGCACTCTTGTTTTGTTTTGATCATATTGACAGAGTACAGGGTAACAGAGGTAATGCTCACCAAATGTCCATCTTGTACCTGTTTCCTAGCATCACTGCATTTAGGCTGGGGCCATGAGTAATTTTGACCAATGAACTGTGAACAGGGGTGACAGGGGTCACTTTTACACCAGGTGGTGGTTAAAAGCCAATGTGCTGCTTTCAGTTTTCTCTTGACATGGCAATTTATGAGACCATATTGTATAATTTTTAGAGAAGGCAAACCCAGTCTGCACTGAACTTGATGTGAAAGACAAACTTGTGTTAAACCAGGGAGATTGGCATAACACAGCATAACTTTTCTTTTATAATATATTTGCAGCAGCTTTATTCTTTTTTTCTCAATATATATATTTTATTGAAGTATAGTTGACTTACAATGTTTCAGGTATACAATAAGGTGATTCAGTCATATATATACACATACATTATTATTATTATTATTTACTTTTAAATTGAAGGATAATTGCTTTACAGAATTTTGTTGTTTTCTGTCAAACCTCAATATGAATCAGCCATAGATATACATATGTCCCCTCCCTTTTAACCCTCCCTTACCATCTCTCTTCCCCATCCTACCCCTCTAGGTTGATACAGAGCCCCTGTTTGAGTTTCCTGAGACATACAGCAAATTCCCATTGGCTATCTATTTTACACATGACAATGTAGGTTTCCATGTTACTCTCTCCATACATCTCACCCTCTCCGCCCCTCTCCCATGTGCATAATTCTATTCTCTATGTCTGTTTCTTCATTGCTGCCCTGCAAATAAATTATTTGGTACCATTTTTCTAGATTTTGTATATATGTGTTAGTATATGAATTTATCTTTCTCTTTCTGACTTGCTTCACTCTGTATAATAGGCTCTAGGTTCATCCACCTCGTTAGAACTGACTCAAATGTGTTCCTTTTTATGGCTGAGTAATATTCCATTGTGTATATGTACAACGTCTTTTTCTTTTAATCTGTCCATGGACATCTAGGTTGCTTCCATGTTCTAACTATTGTAAACAGTGCTTATAGCAGCTTTATTCTTAACGGTCCCAAACTGTACACAACTCAAAGGTCTATAAAAAGATATGCATAACTAATAGCTCAGCAGGTGAAGAATCTGCCTGCAATGCAGGAGACCCTGGTTCGATTCCTGGGTCAGAAAGATCCCTGGAAAAGGAGCAGGCTACCCACTCCAGTATTCATGGGCTTCTCTGGTGCCTCAAGATGGTTAAGAATCTGCCTGCAATGCAGGAGACCTGGGTTTGATCCCTGGGTTGGGAAGATCCTCTGGAGGAGGGCATGGCAACCCACTCCAGTATTCTTGCCTGGAGAATCCCATGCACAGAGGAGCCTGGTGGGCTACAGTCCATGCGGGTGCAAAGAGTCGGACACAGCTGAGCAACTAAGCACATGCACGCACAACTAGTACCCAACAATGCTCATTCTGAGCAAAAGAAGCCAGATGCCACATTTTATATCCTGTTTTATTTCTTTTATGTCAAATTACAGATTAGATAAAACTATGAAAGAGTGACTGAGAGTACACCTGTGTGCTCCTGGTTTGGGTTGGGGGAGGTTCAGCACAGCATAACTTAACCTGGTGGTAAATGGGTCCCTTGTGGATACTGCATAATGAAAACCCAAAGTATGTTCTTTACTAGAAAGCTGTGAAGGCACAGATATTGAGGATTAAAGTGCCACTGATCTGTGTTATCCAGTAGCAAACCATTTTTAAAGCTTTCACCTGTGATAACTTGGGGAGGTGGCATGCAACATAGTACACCAGCAGTACTGGAGGAAGACACTAAAAAGCAGAATATAAATCATGCCTATTGATGGCCACTGACTAGTGCTACAAGAAACAGATAAACTCAGAACAGAAATTGTAGGCAATTGGATGTGACTAGAGAGTGTTCAGAAATTGAGAATCTGATAGAACTGGAAAAGCCAGTTTTGTCTAGACTCCGAGCTGTAAGACACAGGATTGAAGAGATTGGGATTGGCTTCCTCTTAGGCTTTAGGGTATAGAAAACTTCAGGAGAACTTTGCTTTTAAGCAAAAATGAAATGAAAAAAACTGGCAATTTACAGAATCATAAATTTTCTTCTATCCATCCCAAACTGAGATCCCACACCAAGCAAGGAAACCAAATTCTGTAGAGGGGCAACTATCCTAGGAGGGGCAGGACTCATGAATTGCTTCACCATTGACAGAGCAAGGTAGGGGAGGTGGCCAGCGTAGAAGCAAGAAGAAATGAGCTAAAGGAATCTAAAGCCCTAGTGTGAGCTCGCACAGTAGTTCCAAAGAAACCAGGTAGTCCCAGACACAAGGGGAGTTGGCACTCACTGGCAAGCTTTATTTCCATAGCCCTCCACCAGAAAAGCAACTTGCTTTACAGAAAATCAAACTGAAAATTTTGGGTTAAAAACCATATTTCCTGCATTAACCAAGAGTGAAAAAAATTATGCTGGGATCACCAACTCAGATCTCCTCACTCACCAGGCAAGTGCTGTAAAACATTCTGTCTTAAGTCACAGCCAACTATTTCCTCACAGTTAATCAATAAAGATCAACTTACTGATCTTTTAAGATAGAATCTTTCGCTTCAGTATGTGTTTTATCTACAATAAATATCTACAAATATCTAATCATGCCTGAACATAAGCACCTCTGCATTAGTAATGGCTCTGAGCTTTTCAACAAATTTTAAAACTCTTAGGCATAGAAAGGTGTTATTCAAGGTTTGGGACTTGAGCAGTTTAGTGACTTTAAGCTCTATCATTAGGTGTCAAGAAAGCATGAAAACTTCGCAGATGAAATACAAAGGGAACTGATGATGTCACTGATGGAACAATGCAAAGTTTAAAATTCTTTGCTACTTAAGCTTCTCCAAGGCCTATTTCAGTTCAGGAACTTACTGAGAACCAGAAGAATAGCAAGGTCATCACTGAACTACAATGCCATCCCCCAATTTTTCCTTCCCATTTAAAAATATATCGTTTGTTTCTATGTACAAATTCATTTTTAGTATAGAAATTTTGAGAAAGACAATGAAACAAAAAACATAATCCCATCAACCAAGTACAACCACTGTTAACAACTGAGTGTATATTCTTCCAGACTTGCCTGTGCATTTATATATTTTCAACATTGGTGTTATATATTGTAGACTGTTTCACCTCAAATTTCTGACTCTCTACACAACTCCCCATCTATCAACATCTTAACTTATTCAGTTGCATTGCCTATATCATCTATGAGAATCTGGTCTAGTAGGCATCAAATACTGTCACACACAACCTAACCCAGAAAATCAAGTGGATGCCATTACTGAATATCTAGATTTTAAAATTTATGCTTTAAGTATATCTAAAGTCCAGTTAAGGTACAGCTTTATACTAGGGTGTTTTACTTGTATATCACCAAGAGTTCAGTTATAGACTAGGGATTACAACTTCAAAATGCAAAAAAAAAACACATATATTTAGGAGTCTATATTTTTAGAGCCATTTAAAAAATAGGCCACCATAAGCTCTAGACTATTCTGAGCACAATGCTATGAGAGACTCCACTGTAAAATATTTAAGGAAAGTTAAAACAGCTTTATTGGCAAAAGGAATCTATACTTGATCCATTTAGAACTGAGCATTCTTTTTTTTATTTTGTTCAAGCCTGAGACTCCAGGGAGACGTAAACCATGGGAGTGGGTGTAGGGGTCTGTCTCCATTTTTCCTGTGAAGATTAGATAGCATCCTTGATTCATAGTTTATTCAACATAAAATGATCAGTTAGCCCTGAGTCATGGTGACAGTATCCCCGTCAGACCCATAACTGTCAGTAGCCTGGGAGTGTTATTTGCTTATTGTCTTTTAAATGTCTCCAGGCAGTGGTCATCGACCTAAAAGTCAGTGAGTAAGTGGCTGACCTTGATACTGATGGGCACTTCTGCCTTATTTATTTATGAAAATACAGAAAACAGATTCAAGATTTGCATTATAAGAGGGAATATCCTTTTTCAAAAGAGCACCACAGTCTTCCTACCAAGAGAGATAGATCATGTCCCAATAATCATATATTTCCATCCGTATATAATGAATTCCAGAAAATGTATTTGAAAGTCGAGTGTCTGAGTTAAACTGTAGGCATATATAGAAGGTTCTGCTTCTTGAGAGCTCAGGACATTATAGAATTCATAATTGTGATGAAAAACACCATTTTTTCCTGGCTATGCTATGAAGACATATTATTTAATACATTAAGAACAATAAACATTAGAGGTAATAATTGTTTCAGTCACTAAGTGTCATCGTATCTGACTCTGTGACCCCATGGACTACAGCACTCCAGGCCTCCCTGTCTTTCACCATCTCCCAGAGTTTGCTCAAACTCATGGCCATTGAGTCAGTGATGACAGCCAACCATCTCATCATCTGTTGTCCCCTTCTCTTCCTGCTTTCAGTCTTTCCTAGTATCAGTGTCTTTTCCAATGGGTAGTTTTTCCACATCAGGTGGCCAAAGTATTGGAGTTTCAGCTTCAGCATCAGTCCTTCCAATGAATGAATAAAAAGGTTGATTTCCTTTAGGATTGACTGGTGAGATTTCCTTGCAGTCCAAGAGACTCTCAAGAGTCTCCTCCAGCACCACAGTTTGAAAACATCAATTCTTCGGTGCTCAGCCTTCTATATGGTCCAACTCTCACATTTGTACAGGACTACTGGAAAAACTGTAACTTTGACTAGATGGACCTTTGTTGGCAAAGTGATGTCCCTGCTTTTTAATACACTGCCTAGGTTTGTCATAACTTTACGTCCAAGGAGCGAACGTCTTTTAATTTCATGCCTGCAGTTACCGTCTGCAGTGATTTTGGAGCCCACGAAAATAAAATCTCTCACAGTTTCCATTTTTTCCCCATCCATTTGCCATGAAGTAATGGGACTGGATGCCATGATCTTCATTTTTTGAATGTTGAGCATTAAGCCAGCTTTTTCAACTTCTTCAAGAAGCTCTTTAGTTCCTCTTTGCTTTCTGCAATTAGGGTGGTATCATCCACATATCTGAGATTGTTATATTTCTCTTGACAATCTTGATTCCAGCTTGTGCTTCATCCAGCCCGGCATTTTTCATGATGTACTCTGCACATAAGTTAAATAAGCAGGGTGACAATATACAGCCTTGACGTACTCCTTTCCCAATTTTGAACCACTTCATTGTTCCTTGGACAACAAGGAGATCTAACCAGTCCATCCTAAGTGAAATCAGTCCTGAATGTTCATTGGAAGGACTGATGCTGAAGCTGAAACTCCAATACTTTGGCCACCTAATGAAAAGAACTGACTCATTTGAAAAGACCCTGATGCTGGGAAAGATTGAAGGTGGGAGGAGAAGGGGATGACAGAGGATGAGATGGTTGGGTGGCATCACCAACTCAATGGACATGAGATGAGTTTGAGTAAGCTCTGGGAGTTGGTGATGGACAGGGAGGCCTGGCATACTGCAGTCCATGGGGTCACAAAGAGTTGAACACGACTAAGTGACTGAAATGAACTTAACTGATTATTCCATGTCTGGTTCCAACCATGGCTTCTTGACTTCTATACAGGTTTCTCAGGAGGCAGGTAAGGTGGTCTGGTAATACCTTCTCTTTAAAAATCTTCCACAGTTTGTTGTGACCCACACAGTCAAAGGCTTTAGCATCGTCAGTGAAATAGAAGTAGATGTTTTTCTGAAATTCCCTTGCTCTTTCTATGATCCAACGGATGTTGGCAATTTGATCTCTGGTTCTCTGCCTTATCTAAATTGAGCTTGTACATCTGGAGGTTCTTGGTTCACATACTGTTGAAGCCTAGCTTGGAGAATTTTGAGCATTACTTTGCTACCATGTGAAATGAGTACAACTGTATGGTAGTTTGAGCATTCTTTGGCATTGCCTTTCTTTGGGATTGGAATGAAAACTGACCTTTTCCAGTCCTGTGGCCACTGCTGAGTTTTCCAAATTTGCTGGCATATTGAGTATAGCACTTTCACACCATCATCTTTTAGAATTTGAAATAGCTCAACTGGAATTCCATCAGCTCCACTCAGTTTGTTCATAGTGATGTTTCCTAAGGCCCACTTGACTTCATA
Organism: Ovis aries; assembly: GCF_016772045.2. Lineage (NCBI taxonomy): Eukaryota > Metazoa > Chordata > Mammalia > Artiodactyla > Bovidae > Ovis > Ovis aries. The sequence goes on along the minus strand of NC_056057.1, from coordinate 48,983,477 downwards.
CTCCAGGATGTCTGGCTCTAGGTTAGTGACCACACCATCATGGTTATCTGGGTCATTAGGACCTTTTTTGTACATTTCTTCTGTGTATTCTTGCCACCTCTTTTTAATCTCTTCTGCTTCTGTTAGGTCCTTTCTATTTCTGTCCTCTATTGTGCCCATCTTTGCATGAAATATTCCCTTGGTATCTCTAATCTTGAAGAGATCTCTCGTCTTTCCCATTCTATTTTTTTTCTCTATTTCTTTGCATTGTTTATTTAAAAAGGCTTTCTTATCTCTCCTTGCTATTCTCTGGAACTCTGCATTCAGTGGGATATATCTTCCCCTTTCTCCTTTGCCCTTTGCTTCTATTCTTTTCTCAGCTGTTTGTAAGGCCTCCTCAGACATTATAAAATCCATAATTGTGATGAAAAGTCATCATTTTTTGCTTGGATATGCAGTCAAGACATATTATTTAATGCATTAAGAACAATAAACATTATAGATAATAAAAATACATGTTTTGAAATAATTTACCTCAGTTGTCAGTTTTCTCAGCCTTGAGAAGAAACTTAGGTAAAGATGGGGTAATGACTAGCTGATAGAAATTCTATTTAATCATGTTTGTTTAACATGTTTTCTTATATGTCAGTATGTTTTCTTATAATGGTTTTCAAGAGAATGTAGAACACCAGCCATTTTCTTCTCTGAGAAGAGGTCAGTGAGTGAACCTCATTTGGATCACTGCTCATTCTCAGTCCATACGTAACCCAATTCCTCCATCAACACCCTTTGCCTTGGATGATATTTCAGAACATTATCTGTAGTCTCCAGTTTGTTTTCTCCCTCTGCTGCTAAGTTCACAGTCAACCATTTGATGTCCATGGAGCACCTGACTGAAGGTCAGGCTAACCAGCCTTCAGCACACCAAACTGCATTATCACTGGTATCGGTACCATCATTCATTTTTACAAAATAACAAAAGCAAATGTTCTTGATACTCAGATCACTGGATCAGTCAGTCAGTCAGTTCAGTCGCTCAGTCGTGTCCAACTCTTTGCGACCCCATGAATCTCAGCACACCAGGCCTCCCTGTCCATCACCAACTCCCGGAGTTCACTCAGATTCATGTCCATCGAGTTGGTGATGCCATCCAGCCATCTCATCCTCTGTCATCCCCTTCCCCCCCTGCCCCCAATCCCTCCCAGCATCAGAGTCTTTTCCAATGAGTCAACTCTTCTCATGAGGTGGCCAAAGTACAGGAGTTTCAGCTTTAGCTTCATTCCTTCCAAGGAAATCCCAAGGCTGATCTCCTTTAGGATGGACTGGTTTGATCTCCTTGCAGTCCAAGGGACCCTCAAGAGTCTTCTCCAACACCACAGTTCAAAGGCATCAATTCTTTGGCGCTCAGCTTTCTTCACAGTCCAACTCTCACATCCATACATGATTACTGGAAAAACCATAGCCTTGACTAGACGGACCTTAGTTGGCAAAGTAATGTCTCTGCTTTTGAATATGCTGTCTAGGTTGGTCATAACTTCCCTTCCAAGGAGTAAGCGTCTTTTAATTTCATGGCTGCAGTCACCATCTGCAGTGATTTTGGAGCCCAAAAAAATAAAGTCTGACACTGTTTCCACATCTATTTCCCATGAAATGATGGGACCAGATGCCATGATCTTAGGTTTCTGAATGTTGAGCTTTAAGCCAACTTTTTCACTCTCCTCTTTCACTTTCATCAAGAGGCTTTTTAGTTCCTCTGGATAAATACCCACAAATAACGATTACCAAAAACAGAATGCTGAGAGGCAGACAGAACCAGCATATCATGCCTTAACACTTGTTTGTCAACTAGAGTATGAAAACCCTGATCAGCAGAGTTCTGAAGATCCCACATAGGAAAGTAGGGAGACCATGTAAAAGATATGTGAGGTCAAAGACTGCCTATATATCTTTGAGGAATAGTCACTGCTGATACCAGGATTAATCAAAGAGAAAACATTACAGACATTGTAGCATTTGTTAATACTTAAAACTTTTAAAATTAATTTTTATTGGAATATAGTTGCTTTACAATGTGTTCATTTCTACTCTACAGCAAAATCAATCAGCCATATATACATATATATATATATGTATATATATATATGTGTATATATATATATATCCCCTCCCTTTTGGACTCCCTTCCCATTCAGGTCACCACAGTGCTTTAGGGAGAGTTCCCTATACTAGTCAGTATGTTCTCATTAGTTATCAATTTTATGCACAGTATCAATGGTGTATATATGTCAGTTAATATTTAAATTTAGAAAAATGATTTTTCACAAAATCTTGTGCCCTTCCTTTCCCTAAAAGTGTGCACTTGGACTCTGCCCAGTTTAGAAAACTTGGGACAAGTAAAGTGGGAGAGAAGCAGAATCCAAAGCTATGAAGGAGACAAAAAATTCTGATCTTGGACAGGACTTCCTGACTAGTAGACAGAGATGAGAGCCAGAAAGAGCCCTCTGGGGCTTCAGGTTGGAGTGTGGAAGAGGCAGGTATAGGGCTTGACCACACACCTACCTTGTTGCCAGTATCTTCTAGTACTTACAAGAGCACACAATTGTATTTTGTGCTTCCCAGGTGACTTTGGTCTTAGTATCGGACATCTTCATTCTAGCCCAGGGACAAAAATAGTGTAAATAAACCCTTATTTTGGGAAAGGAAAATGTGCTCTCCAAAATACATCTCCCTTTAAAAAGGGAATTGGCTTTAATTAAAAGTAAATTAATTAAATCACTTTGCTGTAAATGCTTTCTCTGTGCTGAAAAGTGTATGGAAAGATTCAGAACATCTATAACGCTGGGACTAAACGAAGGTCTGATTTGCTCATAAGTTTGAGGTGAGAGCCGAAAGCAAAATTCAGTTTGACTTTGCTAGGTTCTGTGCTGTGGTGCCAGATAGTACTACTCTTAGTGATGGGCATGCATGGGGGAGGGAAGGCAAGGGGGAGAGAAAGGAAGGGTGTACCTTGGACTGTATGTCTTACCTGTGGAGCTACCATATTTGTGGGCTCCCTGAGCCCCACCTGGGAACAGTGTGGTACAGGCCTGTTTTTTCTTCTCCTTGTAGTTGCTTTCCAACTATAAATCTCCTTCCATTTAAGGCCTACCAGATGCCTGGAGTAGCTCCAGGTCTTGATTCTATAGAGTTATCTGGGAGTCCCATTACCTGAATCGGTCTCAGATGGGTAGCCAGGTAAGCTGATCCCTCCTGCTGACCAGAGAAAATATCTTTCAAGACTGACCACTAGAATGGCACTGACAGGCTGATTTCGGGGTGTTCTCCATTCATGCTGGATACAGGGTAATTTCAGGGCCCTGGTGACCCATGGGCCCGAGCCATCCATACGAGCCACACTGGTCAGATCTTGCCTACTTGTGCTCTGACTACAGAGCTGCTTCCAGTCTCCAAAACCTGAAGGCAGGGGGTGTGGCAGCCTTTACCCTGTGCCCCTTTCTGAGAATGGTTGTTCAGATGAGAGTAGTAGCAGTGTCATGAGAGGTAGGGTGTTTCTTGATGTATTTCGATAGAGCCTGTACATTTGTGGAGGGTTGGAAGAGGGTTGCAATGAAGATGACTTACAGAATGGGGCAAGAAGCTGAGGTTATGGAGAATCTTGCTAATGATAGATCAGGACTAGAGGACAGAGGTCTGGAGAGTTAGAGATGGCTGTGACATTGCATTAGAGAAGGAAATGCATAGGCCATGTGATGATGACATTTGGGATGATGGCAAGAGCCAGGGCTGGTGTGCTATACAGTAAGTCCTTATTAGTAATTATTTTATGTATAGTAGCGAATTCACTTTCACTTTTCACTTTCATGCATTGGAGAAGGAAATGGCAACCCACCCCAGTGTTCTTGCCTGGAGAATCCCAGGGACGGGGGAGCCTGGTGGGCTGCCGTCTCTGGGGTCACACAGAGTCGGACACGACTGAAGCAACTTAGCAGCAGCAGCAGCAGCATATATATATGTCAACTTTTAAATGACATGGTTTTGCTGACTGTGTCGCTCTGCAGGGTTGGTATGAGAGTTTGATGGCTGAAAACCACATGGCATCTGCTAAACAGACCACACGACATTGCGCGTTCATCCGCAGATGAGGCGTATTTGTGAAGTCACATGATTCCTTTATTGTCTATTTAATCTGAGCTATAGGGGGCGGAAGGCTGCAGAGTGAGTAGATCCGAGGAATGAGATTTGCCATTGTATTGCATGAGCGTTCTTTGGAAAAACAGAACTTCTAAATCAGTGGATGCTTTCACGGAACCCTGGCTCAGGTTCCTGCAGCACTGGCGGCCTTCCTGCTGTGATCTCGCGGTCACGGTGCTACAGTTGTGCAGACTTGAATGTCTGGGCTATGCTGCTTGCTATTTTTTCCAGTGTTCATTTCTCATTTCTAACCAGATCTCAAGCATTTTGATGTGTACTGCTTTGTTTAACCGAAGACATTCTTCTTAACTCACACTAGACAATTCATGTGATAAGACTTGCGTTAGGGGTGAACCTAATGGGTAATTTTACCTTTTCCTTTCAGTCATTCCTATTTCTGCTCTGTCCCTCACCTAGAGAATGGAGTAAGCCTCCCCAAACAAGATACTGCAGTAGAAGTGATAAGTGGGTGATCTAACAATTATTTTAAGGAAATTGCATTTTAATCTTTAAATATGTAAGACTAGAGATGATTTGGGGTTAATGTTTTGATGGCTTTTCCCCCTTCGGTGTCCAACTTGCAGGAGTTCTTTTTTCCTCTGTGAATTTCAATGGCTTTTGGAGGGTACATGATACAAACAGTTGGGAGTTCTTAGAAATTCTGTGCAGCAAAAGTGTCCAGCAAGCCTGTTTGCATGGACTCACCTGTGTAAGGGCACTCACAGTGCAAAGGTATAAAGAATTGTCACTTTTGTATTAGGGCAAAAGGAAGAGGAAACCTAGCCCTTGAACCAGAAAGGGCCCCGATTTAACATAAAGTTCACCTCTCAAATACAGGACTCTTGATGTGAATGGAGTCAGGTTGGGGCTCACACCAGAGCAGGCTGTGTACTAGCGTCCTTGGCCCCACACAGTATCACTTTGGTTTGGATTTAAAGATTTTTCTTTTAATGTTGTCAATTTTTAAGTCTTTATTGAATTTGCTACAATATTGCTTCTGTTTAATGTTTTGTTTTTTGGCTGAGAGGCATGTGGATTCTTAGCTCCCCAAATGGGGCTGGAACCTGTACCCCTGCCTTGGAAGGCAAAGTCTTAACCACTAGACCACTAGGGAAGTCCCCCAACAGAATCACTTTGGGTGTTAGTGGATGCTTCTCTGACCAAATTTCTCAATGAGATGCAAATGATTTTGACAACTAGGTGTGCTTCTCAGGTGTCCAGTGAATAGCAGTCAATTTCCTTTTCTCCCCATAAGCCTTAGGACATTGACTGGAAGCCACTGGGGGACCTTGTGTCTTAAGATCATGTCAATATTCTGGAAAAACAAACCCAAGGACTGCCTATAATAATAACAGCAGGCACTTATATGTCATCCTTTGGAAGTATTTTAAGTATTTTTTGTTGTTGTTGTAGTAACTGTAGATTTCTGATGCAGAAGTTTTCCAGTGAGGAAACCAAGTTGAAAGAGGTGAGGTAAACTGCCTAAGGGCCCTGGGGTTTTGTGTAGTGGGGCCAGAATTTGAAGCCAGACAGTCGGTTTCCATGTCTTAACCGCAGCGCCCTACTCTGTCCCCCAGCTCTCATCCTACCAGACCTGCTTTCATTTACCTGAAAGCCTACTGCAGGAGGCCAACTAATCCATGAAGTTATGTCATGGAAAGGTGGAATGCACAGTTTTTATCAGAGTGAAATAAAGTTCAAGTCCTATCCACTGGGGCCCAAACATTTCCCAAGGTGACTTTCTACCCTCAAACTTATTTGAATACTCTTCGAGGCCCTGTATTACTAGATTCGGGATATAAGCATTTGGCTTCAGCAGATGCTCCAGGCTTCTCTGAAAAGATGTATACCTGCCCTAATATAAAGAAGAATGGAGTGACAAAGTAAACTTGGGCTCCATACTAGGTCAGAGCACATGGTTAGTTTCCTAGGTGGGGTAAAGCACTGAACTGTCCTGGGGTTTCCAGAGGGCATGTGTAGGGCTGCAGATTGATTTGATGAGGCAGGGGAACTTCTCTCTCCTCCTTCCCATTCAGTGACCCCAGAAACTTAAAGAGAACCACAAACTAAATAAAAGCAAGATGAATACCTTTCTGATCTGTGAAAGAAACACAGAGGGATATCAGGAAAGTCCAGAGCCTGGGCCATGAACAGAAAGTGGAGTGGGAAATTTCTTGGCAGTCCAGTGGTTAAGAACTTTGCCTTCATATTTGGGGGAGGTAGGAGGCGGTTAAATCCCTGGTTGGAGAGTTGAGATCTCATGTGCCTCACGGCCAAAAACCCAGAATATAAACAACAGAAACGATATTGTAGCAAGTTTAATAAAGACTTTAAAAATGACCCACATCAAACAAACAAACAAACAAACAAACTTAGAAAGAGTGGCCAGCAGAAGGGTCCTGAGGGAGAGGAAAGTCACCAGCCTTTGCGGATGGAGAATTCAAGAGGAGGGTTGAGAACACAGAGGGTAATTCTCACTTGCTTCAGGCTTTTACCCAGGGCCTTGCTTTAAGGGTGGTAGTCAGTTGTCTGTGGGCAAGAAGAGCATTAAAGTACTATATGATGATTATACATCTATTTTTTTAAAGATCTACTGGTTTGTAAAATTCTGCCCAGTCCCTAGAAACCTCCAAAATGGTCTCTGAATTCCAGTGTTCCAGCACCTCAGTGACATCTCTCAAAGTGCCTCATTCATGTAGAAGCAGCAAGAAACCCTTTGCAGACAATATGACTTGATGATTCTCTTGGAAAAAATATGATTTTCGTAACTATTTGTAGGTTCCATCAACTCATTGATTCAATACATGTATATTAAGTGTGAGCATGTGCCAGACTTAAACTTCCACTGAGCATACAAGGAGAATAGGGCCCAGGACTAATAGATCAGTAGTTATAGATATGTCCATACGCATCTAACTGGGATTCTAATACACAAATGACTTTCTTCCACAGATGGAACTAGTTTCTGAAGAGGCAAAGTCACCATTCCCAACACTGTACCTGTTGAGACATATCATTCTGGTGAAGCCCTTTAAATAACTTCTTTCCTAAGCCTTCTTCTGATCCAGATTAGGATAAAGGGACCAAGATGCACAAATCTGTTAGATGCACTTGCCAGTTTTGACCCTTAGATGCTATGATCAGATGTGCTCCAAGCAGAATCCCTGGAAAGATCTAAAAAGGAAGCAGGGACCAGAGAGGAGGGATATCAGACTGCTGCTTAGTGGTGCAGATGCGCTCAGGGAGGAAGCACAGAGAGAACGCCAGAAGCATTCTCTATCGAACGAATCCCTCACTAGGGGAAACAACTCAAGAGAAAGAGAAGTGACTGCCCCCCATTTGTGGCAAAGTTAAGATGTCTGTCTCTGGGGCTCTGTTCTGCTGCTTGCTAATAAAAACAAAACAAGAAAACCCTTTATTTCCTCTCCACACATTTATTCTCGTGATTACTGCTGGCCCATCTTGCCCTCTGTGCCTCTTCCTACCATCAGAATCCCCTTCTAACCCCCAAGGAAGGGCCTTGCAAGTCTTGGTCATTTGTTATTCTAGGCAGAGGAGAAACTTTGCTGAAGATAACCCACTTGTTTGCAGACTTGGTGTCCCCACCAGCATCCATGGAGTGGGTCCTGGCCTCCCTCTTCGAAGACCCCTTCTTCTCTAATATATTTGAAGAGGGTTCTCTCATGACAGTGACCTCATTCATCTTTAGCCATCGTGGTATGGTGCCTGCAACATTCCCTCAATCTGTATCTTATCCTCTGTTCCTCCACAGACCCTTTCACTTAGCTGCCAATCCCTCTTGGACCTGTAACATGAACTAGTCATTGTCATTTATCTGGGCCTTTAAGTCCTAATGGGATGGCTAACCCCAAGCTTTAATGAGCAACCGGACTTTAACAAACATTTGGAAATTGCACATAGGAATTGCAACTCTGAGAATTTAAACTGGAAATGAGTGTCATAAGTTCACAGGTCAAAGCTCTCCATGTACACCCACTCTTGGTCGTCACCAGGCTGAGCGCCAGCCCTCTACATCTAGATCTGCATTTCCTTCCATCAGAGGCAGAGGGGGAAAGAGGCCTGTGATTCTTCTGTCCATAGAGTCTTTGCCTTATAATCCCCATTTCATTGTTCCCCAAATCCTGCCTCATTTTCTGTCCTTTTCTGGCCCGTCCCAGAATGATTGCTGTAAAGTCCTCACCATTTAGGGAGAGTTAGTCTTGCCTGAGGGTCCCTAACAAGACAATAAACCAGAAAGCAATAAACATCATCCTTTTCCAAAGCCTGAGTTAAATGGTCTAGAATATTGCACACAGGATGGCTTCAAACAGCCCAGCCAGATGGGCCTTGAGCGGTATTCCCTCCATCACCCAGAGTGAGGACAGGTTTCCAGTGCCTTCTTTGCACCCAACCCCAACTCCAGTAGGGACATCCATATATTTTCCAAAAGCAGGGAACAATTTTCAGAGACTCTGAACACTAAATCTTCTTTAAAGATGAAACGTTTTCCCATAGAAAACAATTGAGAGATGAAAGCAGATTCTAAGGTTATGGTGATGAGAACAGAGCCCCTTGGAAAGGCAAGTCTGAATTTCTGCATTCTAGAATACTTGATTTTCCTTCTAATAACCAAATAACCATCACATTGTCTTCCCAGAAGAAAGGAATTTTATCCCAGAGGGGAATATTTGTCCCCCACCCTTCACCATTTTACAAAACATCAAAAAGGAAAGCTTTGAAAGTACGGTATTTTTTTTTCCCCTAAGATTTCAAAGATACCAGGACAAATTCTTTGTTATGGATCAAGATCAAAAAGTTAGGTTCCTTTCACCTGGGAGTCTCTGCAAGAAGGATGTTTTTCCCAAGCCTGTGACCTAAGGTGAAGAGCCTGCATCAGATTCTGATGGCTGGACTGCAGAGATAGTGGTGGGGAAAGCATGGGAAGCTCCAGATGAGGATTCAAATCTGAGTGTCCAGGCATTCGGGACAGGACTCCCCACGGGCTCTGGAAAGCTCTCACCCCCAATCCTGCCCCCTTTTCAGTCATGGCCTTTAGACGTTACCTCCAGAGCTGGGGGTGGGGTGGGGGACTTCTCAGTATATCTACGTCCATATTCTCACTCTTGGACTGCAGAATCAGGTACAGCAGGAACCACACTCCTATCACTCCCTCTCTGTGCAGGGAATGTCACCTGAAGAGCCCTAGGATGCTAAACTAGAAGGGACATTAGAGTTTCTTGAATCCAACCTTGTGGACCATTCAGATAAATGAGCTGCGGTCCAGAAGTAAACTTATACTGCTGAGGTTGCATTGCTGCTTTGTCCCACAAGCTTTGTGTCTTTGTGTCAGATGCTCTCCTGTAGCCAGGTCTTTAAAAAAAAAAAATTATCTATTTATTTGGCTGTGTTAGGTCTTAGTTGTGACCTGTGGGATCTTGGGTGTGCTGTGCGGGGAACTTTCATAGAGGTTCACAGATTTTCTAGCTGTGATGCACAGGTTCGGTAGTTGTGGTATGCAGGCTTAGTTGTTTAAGGTATGTGGGAATCTTAGTTCCTCAACCCAGGATCAAACCCCTGTTCTCTGCATTTCAAGGTGGTTCTTAACCACTGGATCACCAGGCAAGTCCCTAGCCAGGTCTCTTGATGATGGAGATAGGATAAAAAATTCAGGAGGAAATCCTACAGATTTTACCATTTGGAAAGAAGTCCCTGAGTGACTCCTATATTGCAGACTCTGTACTAGGGGTAGGGAAGACAGGTATCAGTAAAATATGATTCTTCGCTTTAAGAGTTCACGGTCTAGTCCTTGAGAAAAACGGTGATGATTCAACAATAAAAGTGCTGCAACAGGGCATCCAGGCACCAAAGAGACGCGCCTTCCCAAGCTAAAAACTACATTCATATTTTTATATCATCCAAAGAATTTAGGACTTTCTGGCCTATTAAGGAATAATTCGGCTTTCAGGAAGTTAAGACTCCACCTGCTCGTGTGGGTAACAGGGAGATGGGGGATAGGTTGTACTGCTCCCACTCCTGAGCGCTGAGTTAGTGTTTGTCCCAACAGCCCTCAAGAGCGCCGGGTGTGTCCAAGCCTGTGACCGACACCCAGGCACTGTGCCAGCCTCAGGATGGGCCTGAAGGTCTCCCCTCCTGCAAGGAACCTGTTTGTGCAGCTCCTGGTCGGGCAGCGTCACATAATAGCAGAAGCCAGGTGGTGCTTGGTAAAGTAACACTGTATTTTCGAGGCCCACCCAGCCTTGGCACCAGCACTCAGGCAGGTGAGCACTGCCCATGTGCCTCTCCCAAGGGAGGGCCACAGGACACCCTTTTCTTTAAAAAAAAAATTTTTTTTCAATAAAAGTAGATTTGATTTACAATGTTGTGTCAACCTCTGCTATACAGCAAAACAATTAGAGATGAGCATACTAAGTAAAGTAAGTTAGAAAAAGATAAATACCATCTGATACCACAGGGCACTCTTAACCCAGGCTTGGTGGGAGGTGTAATCTTGAGCCCAGGCCAGTAACGAAGCAGGAGTCTGGCCAGGGATCAGCACTGGGTCAAACCACAAGCCAGGTGTACCCTGCAGACGGGACTCCACACACACCTGGTCACCCAAACTCCAAGCCATTTGGCTGCCCAAGGAGCTGTTTCACCTGAAACCAGCTCCCTAAAGCAAGTCCCTGGATGCCTGTGTGTGCCACCCATTGAGATGGATCATGGAAAAGGCACAGCAGAGGGAGGTTAAGAGCATGACTCTGAGGCCAGATCACCTGCTTTCAAACCCTAGCTCCAGTTCCTGCCCCTGTAAACTTGTGCAGGTTGGTCAGTATCTGGGCTGTAGTCTTCTCATCTGTAAAATGGAAGTAATGGAGGTAGCTACCTAATGGTATTGTTGTGACTATTAAATGAATAATTACATATAAAAGGCCTCAATAAGTATTCAATAATGATAGCTATTATTAAAGCTTTAAGACAGTCCTTATTATCAAATTCCTTGCACTCTAATAGAGATGAGAAAACCCAGGTATGAAACAATAGCAAAAACATAAGCCAGCATGTTCCAATTTGTGTGGTTTAGACTCTAAGACCAGTGAGAATTAGCACAGAATCCATCATAGATTCTCTCTGGAGGAAGCCCACCTGTGAAGAGGAGCAAATGGGGAAACATCAAGGCAGAGTGTGAACTTGAGGGAAAGAGAGCCCAGGGTTTCAGTTCTGGCTCCACCAATGACCAGATCTTGGGAAAGATACTGGGATGGTTCCTTTCTTGTGTCAACTTTGCTGGACCACAGGTTGGTCAAAGATAACTCTGGTGATTCTGTGAGAGTGTTGATGGATGAGATTCACATTTAAAGTAGTTGGCTGAGTAAAGCAGATTGTCCTCCCTAATGTGGGCAGGCCTTATTTGATCAGTTGAAGTCTTGAATTGAACAAAAAGGCTGACTCTTCTCTGAGTAAGAGATACTTCTACCTAACTGCCTTAGACTTGGGGCATTAGCTTCTTTGCCTGCCTTTGGGGTGAACTGAAATATTGGCTCTTCCTCGGGCTCTAGTCTGCCAGTGTAGGGCTGGAACTGCACCACTGGCTCACCCACAAACTATGGATTTTGAGTGGCTGTGATTCAGACTCGGACTGGAACTAAACTGTTGATCTCCTTGGTCTCCAGCCTGCCAGCTGTAGATTTTGGGACTTGTCAGACTCCATCATCACATTAGATTATTTCTTTATAACAGATAATAAATCTCCTCTTTCTCTCCTCTCTCCTTCTTGTTCTGTTTCTCTGGAGGACCCTGACTAATAAGATGCTAATGTGTCTAAGCCTCAGTTTTCTCACCTGTGAAAAGAGGGTGAATATGTTGCTATCTATGTTGCTACAGAGGTTCAATGGTTTCTTGCATCTGAACATTCACGTGATGCCTGACACATTAGGGTTAATAAATGTTAAATATCAGGGAGTATCAATCCCCTAAAACCAGAGACCACCAGGAACACTCGTATAGTTGAACAAGTTGGGTTCATTATTCACGGCAGTGATACAGAGCATGCCACAGTAAATATAGGCCACATCAGGGAGTGGATGTCAGAAAAGGCATAGAAGATTTGAATTTGTTTTAGGTATTTTGGAGAGGATTCAAGTGATGAGGTTTGCCCTGAATTAGATGTTGTAGGGAGCTGGATAATTCTGTGGCAGGGACCTGTAGTGGGTTGAATTGTGGTCCCCCAAAAGGTATGCACACTTCTTAATCCCCAGTACCTGTGAATGTGACCTTATTTGGGTAAAGGGTCTTTGCAGATATAATTAAACAAAAGCTCTGGTGATCAGGTCATCCTGGATTAACCAGGTGGGCCCTAAATCCAGTGACAAGAATCCTTAAAGGAGAAAGAACATAGAGACCAAGAGGAATAACATGGGGGAGAGGGCGATGAGACCATGGAGGCAGACCCTGGGGTAATGATTCTCTAAGCCAAAGAGCACCAAGGACTACCAGCAGCCACAAGAAGCTGGGAGGCTGATAGGAACTGATTCTCCCTCAGAGCCTCACTTCCAGACTCTAGGACTGCAAGACAGTAAGTGTCTATTGTTTGAAGCAGCCCCATTCATGGTCATTTGTTATGGCAACCCTAGGGAACTAATACAGTATCTCAACTTGATCTCAAGGAAAGGCAGACCAGAACAAGGCTAATGCTGTGATGAATCAGGAAGCAGCAGCCACTCCTATCAGCCCGGAGAGGAAGGTGCTTGGTGTCCTGAACAATGTTCAAGTTCTGTGTCCAGACATTATAAAGTGTGCTTATTTCTGTCTTGATCCATCAGGATCACAGAGTGGCCTTGTCTTGTGCTGATGTTCTGTGAAATTGTTTATGTTCAGTGAGGGAACACGAAGACCCAGCTGTGAGTGCCAGCCAGTTCTGTATGCCAGGGGTGGATTCCCGTTTTCTCAGGAGCATCTAAGAGAAATCCGTAATTTTTAAAAAGCCCCTATCATCCCCAGATTGCCTTCTAGGGACTTATGAAAAGTGGTCAGTCTTCTCTTTTAGTTTTTCTTTGCTGTTTACTGAAGAGTTATTACTGTTATCTGTCAGATGAGGAAATTCATCCTTTCTTCATCTCAAGGAATACATCAGTATTTGGCTCAGAGCACATGGGTAAGCACATTTATCCTGTGACAAATGAATTAAAATATGAGCAGTTCCAAGTGTCAAGAGTGTTTCATCATTCTGGTTGTTGTCAAAGGAGGTGAAGCCAGGTTGCTGGAGCTTATCCAAAAAGCTCACAGCTTTGGGCAACTCTCTGGGGGCGTGAGCCTGAGCCAGACAGTTCTCTCTGCCAGCCAGAGTGGTTGGGCAGAGATCTTCCTTTACTAGCCCACAGATGAACTGTGGGCAAAGTGCCTTCCTTCTGGGTCACCAGGACTGGGTGCTGCAATGATGAACACCCTTTCCTCACTGGATTCTGTGTCCCTAGTGAGGTGCACACAGGCATCTTCTTCCCAGATGCTGGGACAACCTCATGCTAGACTTTCAGGTAAAGATCTGAAATGCTGCATTTTTCTCGTAGGCTAACAAAGCCTTGGAAAAACCCTGTGCAGCAGAGGCTTTTTGTCTTTGACTCCCTTATTTTGAGTTCTCCAAAACTGAGGTCAGTTCAGTGCTCCTGAGGGGGCTTCCTTTGCTGTTCTAACCAACATGGACCTCCCCTAAAGGCAATTCAGAACCCAATACATGTGCCTGCAGCCTTAACCATCCAGAAGCATGCAACAGTTTTGGTTCCCCAATGCCAAATATATTTTTCCCCTTTAGTATACACATGAAAACTGAAAGTCGCTCATTCGTGTCTGACTCTTTGTGACCCCATGGACTATACAGTCCCTGGAATTCTCCAGGCCAGAATACTAGAGTGTTCTGGAAAATACTAGATTTCCCTTCTCCAGGGGATCTTCCCAACCCAGGGATCGAACCCAGGTCTCCCCCATTGCAGACGGATTCTTTACCAGTTGAGCCACAGGGAAGCCCAAGAATATTGGAGTAGGTAGCCTATCCCTTCTCCAGCAGATTTTCCTGACCCAGAAATTGAACTGGGGCCTCCTGCATTGCAGGTAGATTCTTTACCAGCTGAGCTACCAGGGAAGCCCCAGTACACACATAATCTATTATTTCTTATTCTTGACTACTGTTATGAATAATGACTTGCTATCAGTTACAAGTAAGAGAAAATTCAACTAAAAGAGGCTTAAACAAGGGGGGAAAAAGGTATTCTTTCACAAGATGAGAAGCTCAGTGTTAGCGCAGTTCCACAGTAGGTTACCTCAGCAGTTCATAATACGACTAAGGACACAGGTTCTTTTCTCTCTCCCCACTCCAGTCAGCACATCGACTTTTCCCTTTGGACTGGCTCCCTCATGGTAGGCAAGACCCCCCCCAGGGGGTCACACCTTCATATAAGTATCCAGTTGATGGGAAAGGAATGGAGAGCACCTTGTCCTTGGATACCTCCTGAAAAGATAGGGCTTCGCTAAAGGCCCTCATGCACCAGAATTGTGCCATATGCCCATTCTTGAACCAAATACTGACAGAATGGTTGAACACTGATTCATTCACTTAATCAAGAGTCACCTCCTTGGGCCAAAGAACTGCCTGGTCTCCCAATGAAGAAGATAGTCACTAACTACATTTAAAAAAAAACAGTGTCTATTATCAAAGAAGTAAGGTAAGGCATGACACCTCAGTGGCCACAGACAGAACCTAGCATACCTGAAGGTTTCTGAAAGAAAGCACGAGTCCAATATTACCTGCATACATGCTGTAAAGCAGTGTGATGTAGGGCTGCTTTGTGGAGTTACCTGCTTCTGGGTCAACTCAGAAGCAAGTAGATTTCACCCAGAAGCTGCTACCAAACCCAACACGAAGGATGCCAGAGACAAAACAAAATAGCAATTCTTTTTTTTAAAGTGCAAACTATAGAATGTGATTCTAGAAGAAATATAAACTGGGCATGAAGAACACAGTGATTATTTGAGTTGTGTTTCTTTAAGGATTTAGGGTACAGTGCTGTGACATTTTAACTTTCTTGTAGTGCATTATAGTGTACTGGGGGCTTCCTAGGTGGCTCAATGGTAAACAATCCACCTGCCAATGCAAGTGTCAGAGGAGATGTGGGTTTGATCCCTGGTTCGGGAAAGATCCCCTGGAAAAGGGAATGACAGCCCACTCCAGTATTCTTATCTGGGAAATCCCATGGACAGAGGACCCTGGTGGGTTATAATCCATGGAGTCGCAAAGAGTTAGACACGACTGAGCAGCTGACCACGCACACATAGTGTATGTGCTTATTATAGTAATACTTGATTGAAATCTAATTTTCCCCAGAGCTCAAGGGTTGGAGACAAATGAAAAAGTCAGGGGTAAAAAATGTCTTTGATTCCTCCACAGCCAGAAAGTAGAATGATTCCAAGAATTTATTTCATTAGGAATAGGGAACTGAGAGCTAACGAGCCTCTCTAGATGGTCAAGGTCTCTTATTAGTTTTGGTGATAATCCTGGGTCCTCTTTCTCTATGCCAGACTTCTAGTGATGCTAGAAATCACTAGCATCTGACTTGCACGATCCTTTTCAATTTTGAACTGGTTAAAGTTATCTCTTACTTGAAAGCTGGCTTTTCCAAGGATGCTGAGTATGACCAGAGTATCTGCTCTAGAGTTCTTATCACCCAAAACTTTCAGTATTTACATAAAGCACTCTGCATGGCCACCACCAGATGCTTAGAAGCATTGTGTGTATATATCATATACATATACACATCATGCTCTTTATACACATAATGCTCTTTGCCCTTTGTTCCAGTTATCTATGAATATAACAAACCATCCATATGGTGGCTTGAAGCATAATTGCAGTGGCTTAAAACATAGTTTTGTCTCTCTTACAGTTTCGTGGGTCAGGAATTCAGGAAGGACTCAGCAAGGTGCTTAGTCTGTGGTTCACCCAGCATAAGCAAATAGGGGCAAATAGAGCTGAAGGATCCACCCTCAGTATGGCTTCCCCACGTATAAGTCTGGTGCCTTGGTATGCATCAGTCTGTCTGTCTGTCTCTTCTTCTGTTGGTTCTGTTTCTCTGGAAAACCTCAATGAATTACACACACACAGACACACACACACACACACACACACACACTTAACAAAAACACGACTTACCTTATCTGTCTACATACAGTGAAATCTGGTATTCTCTACTCTCCTCTGTTACAAAAAAAACAATTGCTGATTACGATTCACTGACTGGATTTCATACTTGTAAAGCTTTCCCCTCCCTTTTCCCTATGTTATCAGTGCCTTCACATTGTCTGAATTCTAGGCATCCTCATGAGTCATAAAGTAGGAATATAACTTAAAACTTTAATTCAGCTCCTTGTCATTTTGCAAACAAAGTTTCTGAGGAACAAGAGCTGAAGTCATTTGCCTTTGATTCCTTTTATTCCCAGAAGCTGTTGTTTAATAACAGTTGTGCAAAGGCTGTAAAGTCACATCCTCCTACCTTGGGTATTTGCCTTTTAAAGAGGTGATTTCTAAAGACCTGCTTAAACCCAAGAAAGCCTGCCTAAGGGTGGATTTCAGGCATAGCTGCATCTGAGCAGTGGAGCCAGGCAAGGGAAAAACTTTAGATTGCATCTTCTCATCCCATGCAGGCTGCACTGAACCACCTGTCTGAATATAAGATTACTTCTCTTCACAATAGTTGATATGCTGGTTAGTCATGGCCAATTTTTGTTTCTTTCCTGATGCTTGGGCCTAGTGTAAAAACAGCTCTGTCTTTTGTTTTCTTGTATTGTCAATAAGGAGGGCCTGGAGTGATATTCTGGGAGATAAGTCCTTTAGCCTGAAAAGATTGTATCCAAAAATTAGGCAAGAGGCTGAATGAATGGTGCCACAAATTCCCACTATTCACTCTTCTGAAGTATAAGCATTTGGAGGTTAGGTGGTCCTAACCTAACCCTTAGTTTCCTGCCTGCACATTCTACCCACAGGGACCCCTAGAAACATAGTAAGATGTTATAACGGACACCAGTCAGCAAATAAGGAAGTGAGTCATGGACAGCTTTATGCAGACTGACCTTCTGATGACCTGATCCATAGCCTGTTCACTCATGAAGGCAACTTGGCACCTAGTGAAATGTGAGGAGTGAACAGCTCTTATCAGCAAAGTTTTCTGTGTTGTTTTGGTTCTCAAGGCTTAATTTGATTCATCTTTTGTAAATATCAGAAATAAATGTTAGGGGAGGAGGGCCTTTCTTTGAAGTCTCTGGGCTTCCCTGGTGGCTCAGAGGGTAAAGAATCTGCCTGCAATGAGGGAGACCCAGGTTTGATCCCTGGGTCAGGAAGATCCCCTGGAAAAGGGACTGGCAACCCACTCCAGCATTCTTACCTGGAGAATTCCATGGACAGAGGAGCCTGAAGGGCTACAGTCCATGGAGTCAAAACGAGTGGGACACAGCTGACAACACTTTCACTTTCATACCAAACTCTAAGCTCTAAAAGGCACCATGTCCCAGATGTTTAGTATCCACCATACTGCCTTTCACATAACGGACACTTAATTAATATCTGTGGCATGAATGAACATAAAATGGGCTAATTACTTCAACTGTACCTACAAAGATGGGGCCACTGCAGGAAGGGAGAAGTATTTGAAAGACTATAAAGCAGCGTTTCCCCAGTTCTGAAGAACATGCTCTTATGCAATGCTCTTCCCCAAAAGAATTTCATTGTCATATCAGTTTAGGAAACAATACAGTCTACCATCCTATAAAGTAGAATCCTGTGCACGTTTAGTGTAATAAAGACACTGAAAAGACCTATAAAGAAGCCCAGTATTTCTCAATACTCTTTGAACCTGGGACCCTTCTGTGGTTGAATACCACCAACATTCTGTAGAACTCTGCTGAACTCAGTTTTGCAGAAAACACTGCAGGAAAATGCTGCTTTGGAAAAGTATGGTCGTGTCTAGTACTGCAGGAGCGTGGAAGTTAAGGCTCCTGTACTCACAACAACAACAGCAAAAACTGAACAAACTAAAAGTCAACAACTCTTCTTCAGTCCTCTGAGAACTGAGATCACCAGGCAAACTGGTGCTCCAGCATTGGAGAGATGCTGATAGGTGGATACAAAGAGTCACAGGTTATCAGAGCAGACACCTCTTTGGGAAATAATGCCAGGTGGGAAAATATGAACTGTAATGGATATGTTGGAGGCTCAAGATGAACAAGTTAGAAACCTCAGGGGGAGCCGGTCTCAAGGGGTCCCCACACATTTGGAAGTTTTACCTCCAGGAACTACTAAGTTCTCACAGTGAAGATGGGAGACAAAACCCCCTAACCCTCACTTCCAGTTGTGAGTATGAGAAGAGGGAAAGTAACCATTTTGAAATACAACAGAATACTCTTCTTCTAATAAGGCTTGCCCTCAGAGGAAATTCTTTTCTAGGATCCAGTCAGCTGGGGTTTTAACTAGAGCCTAAGCAACCTAGACAACATATTAAAAAGCAGAGACATTACTTTGCTGACAAAGGTCCATCTAGTCAAGCTAAGGTTTTTCCAGTAATCATGTATGGATGTGAAAGTTGGATCATAAAGAAAGCTGAGCACTGAAGAATTGATGCTTTTGAACTGTGGTGTTGGAGAAGACTCTTGACAGTCCCTTGGTTTGCAAGGAGATCCAACCAGTCCATCCTAAAGGAAATCAGTCCTGATTATTCATTGGAAGGACTGATGCTGAAGCTGAAACTCCAATACTTTGGCCACCTGATGAGAAGAACTGACTCATTTGAAAAGACCCTGATTCTGGGAAAGACTGAAGGCAGGAGGAGAAGGGGGTGACAGAGGATGAGATGGTTGAATGGCATCACCAACCTGATAGACATGAGTTTGAGCGAGCTCCAGGGAGGCCTGGCGTGCTGCAGTCCATGGGGTCACAGAGAGTCAGACACGACTGAGCAACTGAACTGAACTGAAGCAACCTAGAGGAAGTGAAGCACCCAGGTCTTCCCACTCTAGGTAGCTCCCTAGATACCTAAGGGGGAAAAAGACTGAGAAGCACTTGTGAAGGTCACATGACAGGGGAACAAGTCAGGCAAAGACAGAGCTCTTTTGCTAGGTCTGAAGCATGCTGCCCTCCCCCCAGACCCCACCACCACATCCCTGGGGCTCCTGTGCTATAACAAGGGGCTACCGTGGAAACTTGTGGAGAGGTCCAGCTTGAACTGAGTCCACGAGGAGTGCTGGGAGCAGGAAAACAGCAGAGATGACAGAGATGCCATTTCCCCCCGCCTACCATGAGTTTTCTCTCTTCCATCCCTTACTCTTCATGTTTGCTTCCCTCATCCACCGTACCTTTCCACCTCCCTGGATCCCCTCCATACTCCAGTTTTCTCCTCTTGCATGACGCAGCCCTGAGGACTCCAGCCTGCAGTGCACCTGCCTGCATTTGTAGTCTTTACCACATACGTAACTTAGGTCCCCAGTTCAAATACCAGCTGGATTTTTTTTTCCTGATGGTTCCCTATCACCCCATTAGAATATCAGTTTCTTGAGAACAGAGAAGTATGACTTGGAACCCACACCTGCTTGTGGCATGTAGTCTCCTGTTTCACATTACCCATTGGCTCAGTAGACATCTGTAGAGCCTCAGCTGCCAGCAGGCCTTTGGTAAGTGTTGTCCAAGAGATAGAAAGATAAATCACGTACAGTCTGTCCTCCACGAATTTATCTGTTGATACCTTTGGGAAGGGTTTGGGGGCTGGTTGACAAATGAGTTGGTCTCTTTGTACAAAATGAAAGAGAAAGAATGTGTAGTTGCAGAAATTTCCCTGAAGGGGGGCAGGTTCTCATGGAGTTTTTCTCAGCCTCTAAGATGAGGTCTATGTGGACAAATATGGCTTCAGTTGCATTTACCAAGAACTGCTCAAAAATTACCAGCAGGTATTTCCATGCTGACTGTTCTGTTTTATTGTACTGAGGCAAAGCAAAAACAAAAAATAGAAACAAGACATGAAATCTTGACCCTTAAAGGAACTATGATTCTATCTCAAAAATACCTGAAATACCTAACATTTAGCAGAGTTGGACTGAGTTTCTAGTGACAGTTTGGATCTGACCCAAGTTTCTAGTGACAGTTTGGGTCTGTTCAGAATTACCTAGACCACTGGGCCAGTTCAGTTCAGTGCAGTCGCTCAGTCGTGTCCAGCTCTTTGCGACCCACAAATCGCAGCACGCCAGGCCTCCCTGTCCATCACCATCTCCCGGAGTTCACTCAGACTCACGTCCATCGAATCCGTGATGCCATCCAGCCGTCTCATCCTCGGTCGTCCCCTTCTCCTCCTGCCCTCAATCCCTCCCAGCATCAGAGGCTTTTCCAATGAGTCAACTCTTCTCATGAGGTGGCCAAAGTACTGGAGTTTCAGCTTTAGCATCATTCCTTCCAAAGAAATCCCAGGATTGATCTCCTTCAGAATAGACTGGTTGGATCTCCTTGCAGTCCAAGGGACCCTCAAGAGTCTTCTCCAGCACCACAGTTCAAAAGCATCAATTCTTCGGCACTCAGCCTTCTTCACAGTCCAACTCTCACGTCCATACATGACCACAGGAAAAACTATAGTCTTGACTAGATGGACCTTAGTTGGCAAAGTAATGTCTCTGCTTTTGAATATACCATCTAGGTTGGTCATAACTTTTCTTCCAAGGAGTAAGCGTCTTTTAATTTCATAGCTGCAATCACCATCTGTAGTGATTTTGGAGCCCCAAAAATTAAAGTCTGACACTGTTTCCACTGTTTCCCCATCTATTTCCCATGAAGTGATGGGACCGAATGCCATGATCTTCGTTTTCTGAATGTTGAGCTTTAAGTCAACTTTTTCACTCCCCTCTTTCACTTTCATCAAGAGGCTTTTTAGTTCCTCTTCACTTTTTGCCATAAGGGTGGTGTCCTCTGCATATCTGAGCTTATTGATATTTCTCCAGGTAATCTTGATTCCAGCTTGTGCTTCTTCCAGTCCAGCATTTCTTATGATGTACTCTGCATAGAAGTTAAATAAACAGGGTGACAATATACAGCCTTGACGTACTCCTTTTCCTATTTGGAACCAGTCTGTTGTTCCATGTCCAGTTCTAACTGTTGCTTCCTGACCTGCATACAGATTTCTCAAGAGGCAGGTTAGGTGGTCTGGTATTCCCATCTCTTTCAGAATTTTCCACAGTTTATTGTGATCCACACAGTCAAAGGCTTTGGCATAGTCAATAAAGCAGAAGTACATATTTTTCTGGAACTCTCTTGCTTTTTCCATGGTCCAGCAGATGTTGGCAATTTGATCTCTGGTTCCTCTGCCTTTTCTAAAATCAGCTTGAACATCAGGGAGTTCACGGTTCATGTATTGCTGAAGCTCACTCTAGGACAATTTCCTTTCTTTGTAAGAGATGTCACAGAACAGTGAAGAGCTGGTGCTTTGCAGTAGGTAGCCTGCCCCTTACTAGCCAAAGTAAATCTCTCAGAACCCAAGTTTCCTCACCTCTGTAATGGAGCAATAAGCTCTATCTTTCAGGTTTATTATGAGAATTAGAGATAATGCATACAAAGCACCAAGGCCAGTACCTGATAAGAAAGTAGTAGCAATCGCATGATTAAAGTAGAAATATCCTGCTGCTGCTGCTGCTGCTGCTAAGTCGCTTCAGTCGTGTCTGACTCTGTACAACCCCATAGACGGCAGCCCACCAGGCTCCATCATCCCTGGGATTCTCCAGGCAAGAACACTGGAGTGGGTTGCCATTTCCTTCTCCAATGCATGAAAGTGAAAAGTGAAAGTGAAGTCACTTAGTCGTGTCCAACTCTCAGCGACCCCATGGACTGCAGTCTACCAGGCTCCTCCGTCCATGGGATTTTCCAGGCAAGAGTACCGGAGTGGGGTGCCATTCTGTTCAATAAGACTCCTTCCGGTAAAACTGCAAGAAAAAACTCATAGAATAGATAATTTGTCCTCTTGATATGAGGCTTAAATTCTATCTCCCTTTTTCAAAGCGGTATCAGAAATAACATTAAACTGATTATTTCCCTAGCATAAAAACACTTCATATTTCAGATCATATAACACAATGAGGACCCATCCAGTCTCAAAGTCAATTTTGACTAAGATAATTTAGAGACACAGAGAGATTGTATGTTATAGAACTGACTAGCTCTTTCCAACCAGAGCTCGTACACAGTGTAAGCGTACTATGATTTTCTAGCAGTTCAGAATGAAAATAAATAGAATTTTTATACTATAAGTTTTTGGTAAATTTTTAGCTTGTTTTTCCATTAGTCTATAGAAAAGGATATTTGTTTTCCAGCGTGAAAGTTGATCTTTATCTTTCTTGGCCCTGGGTTCTTTCTTCATTGAGGAAATTTAGACCTGCTGTGCCATAAGGATGGAAGTGCAACACCCAGCTTCTCTTGGTTCTGAGCATCGGGAAAGGCTCTGGGAGTAGTTCTAAACTCTGTGAGCTGATACAGATCTGAAGACCCTTCAGGAAACTCCTGGAGATTCGTGAGTTCTGAAGGTCCCACTGGCTCCAGAAAGGCCTAGAACCAGAACTCCCCAGGCAAACCATGATGGGTCTGTTAGCATTTGTCTCCCACTTACATTCAACCTCCAATATTCCAGAGTCTCTCGAAGCCAGAGTAGAACTGGCCTCCCAGTGCCTTGGCCTATGCACTGCACCATGCTCTAAACATGGTTCAGATCTGGCCATCCAGATATCTCTGTACCTTTCTCTAGGGGATGGAGGATCTGGCAAAGAGCCAAGCCCTGGGTGAGATGCCAGAACTCTTGTTATGTAAGAAACCTGTTTGACTTGCTCATGCTTAAGTAGTGGTTTCAAAATGCTGTGTCATTCCCCTGCTGCAAGTTACTCGTAATTTAGTGGTTTCTGAAAGTGAACTTAGAATGTGCAGAAGACACAGTCTCAGATCCACAGAGGTCATTTCCTTGGTTTTCGATCAACATGCTGTGGAACCTGGCCTTCAACTAAGTGTCTCCTTTGTCTCACTATATGAGTGGTTATAAGTGGCTGTCCTCAGGCTGGTTTACATTTCTCCATGATGGACAGCATGACCAGTGGACCCTAACTGTTAAATACAACTATGTTTTGTTTTGTTTTGTTTTGTTTTCAGATCAGCTTTTTTATAGAGATAGGGTAAACCACCCCCATCCTTGAATTAATCAGAGTGAACAGTGGGTGGATAATAACTAACTATAGAAACTAATATTTCCTGAGCCCTGAATAGTGTCAGGCACTGTTCTAAATGCTTTACATATATTGGGTTAGCCAAAAATCCATTCATAAGATGTCAGAGAAAAACTAAGATGTCATGGAAGAACCTGAACAAACTTTTTGACCAACCCAATATATGTTCCCGTGGGGTCTCAAAGAGTCAGACACAACTGAGCGACTGAACTGAACTGAACATATGCTCATTCAGCCTGACAATCACTCTTTAGACAGATATTCTTACTACCCCTGTTTTAAGCTAAGGGTGCTAAAGCATGGAGTGTTTAAGTCACACATTCAGAATCATACAACTGGAAGGTAGTCAGCCAGGAGTTGAACCCAAGAAGACTATACTCATAATTCCTGACCACTACACCATACTGCCTATCCTAGAGTTAGGGACCTAGAATCCAGCCCCACTTCTTGATATGTTTGTGAGAGCAATAGCATAGCCAATCACCTAGTCATCCTAGCCAGAAACCTGAGAGGAAAACCAGATTCCACTCCCTCCTTCTCTCCCTCTTACCCTTCACACCAAATAAATCAAGCTCTATGATTCTAGGTTGAAAGGATACTTGCAATCAGTCTCCATCTAGTCACACATCATTACAATCCATTGTCTGGGCTCCTTTCTAACATTCATATGGTCAGGTTACTTCCTATCTTATTATCTATAGAAGAAATTTGTCATTTTTTTAGCTGAACTCCCTTCTGTGTTGAAGACACTACCATTGTACGAATCTTACTGAAGGTTTATTTATTTGTTCTCTTTGTCCCTTGGACTCTAGAACTTGGGTGTTAGGCCTGGACATTTGGGCAATTAGCTGCTCCTTCCTGAAACTGAGTTTGAATGATACAAAGAAGCTAGGAATGTTTAGAATTTATTCCCATGTTAGAAGTGGGAGCCAGAAGAGGTGGCGGTAGTACTTGTGTTAACAGATTCTGATTATCTAACCTGCCCAGCCTCCATTCCTATCCATTTTCTAAACCAGTTCTCTGGTCTTTCCATGATTTGTAGGAGCTACCAAATATCCAGTTCAGTTCAGTTCAGTTCAGTTGCTCAGTCGTGTCCAACTCTTTGCTACCCCATGAATCGCAGCACACCAGGCCTCCAACTAATACATATTAATAGCACTTTTCCTTTTAAATTGACCAGAGTATGTTTCTGATTTTTCCAACAAGGAATCCTAATGAAAGAACTTGGTTCCAGGAATGGGTTGCAACCAACCTATAGAATATTGAGATGTGAAATAGAATGTGAGACTGATTATCTATCTTAGTTGTTAAAGACAACTACAGATCCCATCACTAGCCAGAGATGTGTTAACTGGCAGCCTAGGTAATGTGGGAGAGGAGCTGCTAACTGAATTAATATCCATGGTCACCATAAGTCAAGTATCCACTGAAGGCTTGACTTTGGGGAAGCCAGATTGCTGCCATCATAAAATGGTTTGAAGGACATGAGAAATTTGAGGATCATGGGATTCTTTCTGAAGGGACTGAGCAGCTTAAAGAAAGGGAATGACAAATGACTAAACTACGGGCTCATGACTTAGACTGAAACTAGGGACTTTCTGTGACTGTTCAAAAAGAAATTCTTATCCCTTACAACTCTAGAGCAGAGGGAGCTAACTATCGGGCTGCCAATTTATCTTGCCAGTTGAATTCACGGCCTTGCCAGATCTTTCGTGTGAAATTTAGAGTACTGAGTCTCATTTCTGTATCTACAACACCTAGCAAAGAGCCTGTCCCTCACCCAATAAATCTTCATGAAATGAACTAATACATGATCACATTAAAAGTAAAAAAAAAAAAAAAAAAAACGCATTAAAATTCTTCTTGCTTTTAGGTTAGCAAAACAGTAATGACGTGATGACTGTTACACACCATATAGTGTGCCTTCAGTGGCAGTAAAAATTAGTGACTCTTCTGGTCCCATCACAGTATTTCTAAAACAGAAAAGGAAAAAAACAAAAACAAATACAGTAGGGGTGTGCCTTTTACTGTAGCCTGAAAGCAGAGCTCCATCTTGCTGTCACTGTCTCCTTGTTGAGGATCTCAAGCGTTTAGCAAACCATCACAGAATGATTCGGCATAGCGATGGCTTTTAGGAAATGAACAGGGGCTTCAACATTCCAAAAGACAGAGAGGTCTTCCTGTGGCTACCCACAGAGGCTAGCTTAGTAATCCCCAGAGAGAGTGCTGATCTAGTCATGAGCACTTCACAGTGTATGTCCTCCATGACCCACATGGGCAAAGCAACAGAAGGAAGGTCAGTCAAAAAGCAAACCCTCTCTTTCTTTTCACTGACGGAAACATGAGCCCAGTCTCTTCACTGGACCCTCAGGCCTTGGCTCCTGACAGCTGAAAAGAGTTGATGTGGCCCTTTCCAGATCTGAAATATCTGGGCAGGCACCCCTTGGGCACCTTCTTACTTTGAATGCTTGTGGGGCTCTGACCGCAACCCCTCCACCACCACCGACCAGATTCCTGGAGAGTTACTCTAAACCCATCACACTGTCCACGTCCCTGTCCTATCCTCATCTGCAGGTCTGGCTGTCACATTCAGAACACACTTAGTAGGTGCTTTCTGTGCCAGGTCTGGCTGTAAGTCCTAGATTGCCCATTTCCTAACTGTATGACCATGGGCAAGTTACTTTTCTGTTCCTTATCCATAACACAAGCATCATGATACCTTCTCTTGGAAGTATAGTGAGAGCTCAACATTACAGTTTATGAAAAGTATGTAGCACGGTGTCTGGTTCATGGTCAGACCTCACTGGTATGATTTTTGATACTGATAAAGTGATTGGACTTCCTTCGACCTTTGCTTTCACACCTCCACACTCCTCAGACCTTCGCATATGCGGAAAAGCTGTGTGGCCCGACATTTTTCAATAGGGTGTGTGTTATCAGGCAGGTAGATAGCAGAGACCTCTCCCACCTCAGCCCCTGGCCTGGGCTCTTTCCAGAAAACTGGAACTGTTGTTCCTGAAAGATGGGAAAGGAGTCAGGTCTTCTCTTTCCATAACAGGTTGACTCTCACCTGAACTTCCTTTGGTGCTTATTTGAGTGATCTTTCCCAAACAGCTTTTCCTTTAAAGGTCTCTCTTTGCATGCATGCTTAGCCCTTCAGTCACTTTAGTCATGTCCAACTCTGCAACCCTATGGACTGTAGCCAGCCAGGTTCCATTGGATTTGCCAGGCAAGAGTAACAGAGGGGATTACCATGTTCTCTCCTTAACGGTAAATTAAATCCTGTGAATAATTGTTCACTTCTTTGCTGTGGCTGCTGGAAAAAACAGAACCATCTCTGGCAAACAGAATGTAGGGATGGTCTAAATTTTGCTGAAAGATCTTACTCTTACATCTATTTCTAAGGCCTTCTCAGGCAACCATTTTGCCTTCTTGCATTTCTATTTTGGGGGATGGTCTTGATCATTGCCTCCTATGCAATGTCTGAAACTCTGTCCATAGATCTTCAGGCCCTCTGTCTATCAGACCTAATCCCTTGAATCTATTTGTCACTTCCACTGTTTAATCGTAAGGGATTTGATTTAGGTCATACCTGAGTGGTCTAGTGGTTTTCCCTACTTTCTTCAATTTAAGTCTGAATTTGGCAATAAGGAGTTCATGATCTTAGCCACAGTCAGCTCCTGGTCTTATTTTTGCTGACTGTCTAGAGCTTCTCCATCTTTCGCTGCAAAGAATATAATCAATCTGATTTCAGTATTGAACACCTGGTGATGTCCATGTGTAGAGTCTTGTGTTGCTTGTTGGAAAAGGGTGTTTGCTGTGACTAGTGGTTTCTCATGGCAAAACTCTATAAGCCTTTGCCCTGCTTCATTCTGTACTCCAGGGCCAAATTTGCCTGTTACTCCAGGTATTTCTTGACTTCCTACTTTAAGAGAAAGGCAAAGGAGAAAAGGAAAGATATAACCATTTGAATGCAGAGTTCCAAAGAATAGCAAGGAGAGATAAGAGAGCCTTCCTCAGTGATCAGTACAAAGAAATAGAGGAAAACAGTAGAATGGGAAAGACTAGAGATCTCTTCAAGAAAATTAGAGATACCAAGGGAACATTTCATGCACAGGGGGGCACAATAAAGAACAGGAATGGTAGGGACCTAACAGAAGCAGAAGATATTAAGAAAAGATGGCAAGAATACACAGAAGAACTATACAAAAAAGATCTTCATGACCCAGATAATCACGATGGTGTGATCACTCACCTAGAGCCAGACATCCTGGAATTCAAAATCAAGTGGGCCTTAGAACAAAGCTAGTGGAAGTGATGGAATTCCAGTTGAGCTAATTCACATCCTAAAAGATGATGCTATGAAAGTGCTGCACTCAATATGCCAGCACATTTGGAAAACTCAGCAATGGCCACAGGAATGGAAAAGTTAGTTTTCATTCCAGTCCCAAAGAAAAGCAATGCCAAAGAATGTTCAGACTACCACACGATTGCACTTGTCTCACATGCTAGCAAGGTAATACTCAAAATTCTCCAAGCCAGGCTTCAATAGTACATGAACCATGAGCTTCCAGATGTTCAAGCTGGATTTAGAAAAGGCAGAGGAACCAGAGATCAAATTGCCAACATCCATTGGATCATCAAAAAAGCGAGATAGTTCCAGAAAAACATCTATTTCTGCTTTATTGACTATGCCAAAGCCTTTGACTGTGTGGATCATAAGAAACTGGAAAATCCTGAAAGAGATGGGAATACCAGACCACCTGACCTGCCTCTTGAGAAATCTGGAAGGAGGTCAAGAAGCAACAGTTAGAACTGCACATGCAACAACAGACTGGTTCCAAATAAGGAAAGGAGTACATCAAGGCTGTATATTGTCACCCTGCTTATTTAACTTATATGCAGAGTATATCATAGGAAATGCTGGACTGGATGAAGCACAAGCTGAAAGTGAAGTGGGCCTTAGAAAGCATCACTACGAACAAAACTAGTGGAGGTGATGGAATTTCAGTTGAGCTATTTCAAATCCTGAAAGATGATGCTGTGAAAGTGCTGCACTCAATATGCCAGCATATTTGGAAAACTCAGCAGTGGCCACAGGACTGGAAAAGGTCAGTTTTCATCCCAATCCCAAAGAAAGGTAATGCCAAAGAGTGCTCAAACTACCGCACAATTGCACTCATCTCACATGCTAGTAAAGTAATGCTCAAAATTCTCCAAACCAGGTTTCAGCAATACGTGAACTGTGAACTTCCTGATGTTCAAGCTGTTTTACAAAAGGCAGGGGAACCAGAGCTCAAACTGCCAACATCCACTGGATCATGGAAAAGCAAGAGAGTTCCAGAAAAACATCTATTTCTGCTTTATTGACTATGCCAAAGCCTTTGACTGTGTGGATCACAATAAATTGTGGAAAATTCTGAAAGAGATGGGAATACCAGACCACCTAACCTGCCTCTTGAGAAACCTGTATGCAGGTCAGGAAGCAACAGTTAGAACTGGACATGGAACAACAGACTGGGTTCCAAATAGGAAAAAGGAGTATGTCAAGGCTATATATTGTCACCCTGCTTATTTAACTTCTATGCAGAGTACATCATGAGAAATGCTGGACTGGAAGAAGCACAAGCTGGAATTGAGATTGCGGGGAGAAATATCAATAACCTCAGATATGCAGATGACACCACCCTTATGGCAGAAAGTGAAGAGGAACTAAAAAGCCTCTTGATGAAAGTGAAAGAGGAGAGTGAAAAAGTTGACTTAAAGCTCAACATTCAGAAAACTCAGATCATGGCATCTGGTCCCATCACTTCATGGGAAATAGATGGGGAAACAGTAGAAACAGTGTCAGGCTTTATTTTTCTGGGCTCCAAAATCACTGCAGATGGTGACTGCAGCCATGAAATTAAAAGATGCTTACTCCTTGGAAGGAAATTTATGACCAACCTAGATAGCATATTAAAAAGCAGAGATATTACTTTGCCAACAAAGGTCCATCTAGTTAAGGCTATGGTTTTTCCAGTGGTGATGTATGGATGTGAGAGTTGGACTGTGAAGAAAGCTGAGTGCTGAAGAATTGATGCTTTTGAACTGTGGTGTTGGAGAAGACTTTTGTGAGTCCCTTGGACTGCAAGGAAATCCAACCAGTCCATCCTAAAGGAGACCAGTCCTGGGTGTTCATTGGAAGAACTGATGATGAGGCTGAAACTCCAATACTTTGGCCACCTCATGCGAAGAGTTGACTTATTGGAAAAGACCCTGATGCTGGGAGGGATTGGGGGCAGGAGGAAAAGGGGACGACAGAGGATGAGATGGCTGGATGGCATCACCGACTCTATGCACATGAGTTTAGGTGAACTCTGGGAGTTTGTGATGGACAGGGAGGCCTGGTGTGCTGTGATTCATGGGGTCACAAAGAGTTGGACACGACTAAGTGACTGAACTGAACTGAACTGTGGCAGAAAGTGAAGAAGAATTGAAGAGCCTCTTGATCAAATAAAAGAGGAGAGTAAAAAATTTGGCTTAAAACTCAACATTCAGAAAACTAACATCATGACATCTAGTCCCATCACTTCATGGCAAATACATGGGAAAACAATGGAAACAGTGACAGACTTTATTTTTTTGGCCTCCAAAATCACTGCAGATGGTGACTGCAGCCATGAAATTAAAAGACATTTGCTCCTTGGAAGAAAAATTATGACCGACCTAGACAGCATATTAAAAAGCAGAGACATTACTTTGCTGACAAAGGTCCATGTAATCAAAGCAATGGTTTTTCCAGTAGTCATGCATGGATGTAAGAGTTGAACTATAAATAAAGCTGAGTGCTGAAGAATTGGTTCTTTTGAACTGTGGTATAGAGAAGACTCTTGAGCATCCCTTGGATAGCAAGAAGATGCAACCAATCCATCCTAAAGGAAATCAATCCTGAATGTTCATTGGAAGGACTGATGCTGAAGCTGAAATTACAATACTTTGGCCACCTGATATGAAGAACTGACTCATTTGAAAAGACCCTGGTGCTGGGAAAGATTGAAGGTGGGAGGATAACGGGACGACAGAGGATGAGATGGCTGGATGGCATCACCCACTCAATGGACATGAGTTTGAGTAAGCTTCGGGAGTTGGTGATGGACAGGGAAGCCTGGTGTGCTGCAGTCCATGGGGTTGCAAAGAGCTGGACATGACTAACTGAACTGAATTGAACTTACTCTTACATTGTTTCTAATTAAATGAGCAATTCCACTTCTAAAATGTATCCTACATAAATGTACACAAAACTGTAATAAAATGTGTAAAGGAATGTTTCATTAGAGCACAGAGTGAGTTGGGAATTATTTCCTCTTTTCTGGAAGAGCTTGAGTACAAGTGATACTATTTCTCCACTAAATATTTGGTAGAATTAGCTCGTGAAGCCATGAGGTGCTGAGTTTTCTTTGTTGGAATATTTTAACTACAGGCACTCAATTTCTTTAACATATATAGAGGTAGGTATTCAAGTTTTTCTCTTCTTCTTAAGTGAACTTTGGTAGTTGTGTCTATCAAAGAACTTGTCAGTTTCATTTAAGTTTTTGAAGATATTGAGATAATGGATAATATTCCCTTTTATCTTTTTAATAACTAGGAACTGTGATTATGTTACCACTTTCATTCCCAATAGTGGTAATTTGTGTCTTTTTTTTTTCTGATCTGTCTGTCTGGAAGTTATAGATTTTATTTATCTTCTCCAAGAATATGCTTTTGGTATCATGGATTAAGCCACATTATTTTCCTGTTTGCTAAGCCATTAAATAACACTCATTTTTCTGCTTACTTGAGACTTAATTTTCTTTCTTCTGCTTACTTGAGACTTAATTTTCTTTCTTCTGCTTACTTGAGACTTAATTTGGTCCTCTTCTCATTTCTTATGGTTGAAGGTGAAGTCAGTGATTTGATTCCTTTCTTCTTTTCTAATATGGGTGTCTAGCCCTATAACTTTTACATTAAGTTCTGTTCAGATGCACCCCACAAATTATGACATGTTGTATTTTCATTTTTATGCAGTTCAAAATATTTTATAATTTCACTTTTCATTTCTCTTCTGTCCCATGAGTTATATGGTAGTGTGTTTGTTTCTTAAATATTTGACGTTTTTCCATATAGATTTCTACAGATTTCTAATTTAATTCCAGTGTGGTCAGAATATATATTTAGTATAAGTTCAGTTCAGTCACGTAGTTGTGTCCAACTCTTTGTGACCCCATGGACTGCAGCACGCCAGGGCCCCCAGTCCATCACCAACTCCTGGAGCTTACTCAAACTCATATCCGTTGAGTTGGTGATGCCATCCAACCACCTCATCCTCTGTTGTCCCCTTCTCCTCCTGCCTTCAATCTTTCCCAGCATTGGAGTCTTTTCAAATGAGTCAATTCTTCACATCAGGTGGCTAAATTATTGGAGCTTCAGCTTCAACATCAGTCCTTCCAATGAATATTCTTGGATCATTTTAAATTTATGAGTCCTTTTTTATGGCCTAGAACATGTTCTTCCTTGATAAATTTCTTTGTGTGTACTTGAAATGAATGTGTAATCTGTTGTTGTGTGTGATATTTTATAAAATGGTCAGTCAGGTCAATTGAGTGTTCGTGTTTTATCGGTTTTCTTCAGGGGATTTTAAAATTTCTTACTGTATTGTAAGTTAGTCTGTTATTCCTTTCAGTTCTATCAAGTTTTGCTTTATTCATTTCTGAGACTCTAGGTACTAGGGTGCATAGTTATCTACAATTGTTATATCCTCATGGTCACCCTTTTATCATCAAGAAATGACCCTCTTTATCACAGCACTGTTCTGTTCTTTTTAAAATATACTTTGCTATTAGTATAACCACTCTAGTTTGAATTTAATAAATGTTAGTGTGGTATACCAGTATGGTATTCCATCCTGGTATATCTAATTCCATACTTACAATCCATTTTATATTTTTATTCTTAACATGGGTTTCCTACAGGTGGCAATATCTTGCTTTTATATCCAATCTGACATTCTCAGGCTTTTAATTAGAATGTTTAGATCATTTACATTTAATTTAGTTATTGATATGATTGGGTTTAAATCTATCATCTTGCTATATATTTTCAATTTTCCCCATCTGTTCTTTATACCCCTTTCCAATTTTTCTCTGTTCATTTGGATTGAGTATCTTTATGAATCCATTCATCTCTGTGGTTGGCTGACTGTGCATAATTACTGTATTAATTTGCTTTGCTGCTGCTGCTAAGTCACTTTAGTCGTGTCCGACTCTGTGCGACCCCATAGA
Organism: Ovis aries; assembly: GCF_016772045.2. Taxonomy (NCBI): domain Eukaryota; kingdom Metazoa; phylum Chordata; class Mammalia; order Artiodactyla; family Bovidae; genus Ovis; species Ovis aries. Next base: position 48,950,736 of record NC_056057.1, on the reverse strand, counting down.
CGGCAGCCCACCAGGCTCCCCCATCCATGGGATTTTCCAGGCAAGAGTACTGGAGTGGGGTGCCATTGCCTTCTCAGAAGTTGCTTTAGTTGTGTCCAATTCTTTGCATCCCTATGGACTGTAGCCTGCCAGACTCCTCCATTTGTGGAATTCTCCAGGCAAGAATACTGGAGTGGGTTACCATGTTTCCTCCAGGGGATCTTCTGACCCAGGGATTGAACTTGCATCTCTTATGTCTCCTGCATTGGCAGGTGGGTTCTTTACCACTATAAGACCCAGTGGTTTATAGTATCCACATTTAACTTCCTTCCTTCTAGTGATGTTGTACTGCCGCTGCTAAGTCGCTTCAGCCGTGTCCGACTCTGTGCGATCCCACACAGCCCACCAGACTCCCCCGTCCCTGGGATTTTCCAGGCAAGAACACGAGTGGGTTGCCATTTCCTTCTCCAGTGCATGAAAGTGAAAAGTGAAAGTCAAGTTTCTCAGTCCTATCCGACTCTTAGCGACCCCTGGACTGCAGCCTATCAGGCTCCTCCGCCCATAGGATTTTCCAGGCAAGAGTACTACTTCACCCATAATATGAGAACATTATGAGTTTCCGTTTCTCCTCTCTTGGTCTTCTTGTTATCATCATACATTTACTTCTATATCCTATATACCCTATGGTTTACTTTTATTATTTTTGCTTTAAGCTGTCAGTGACCTCCTAAACAAATTCAAATAATGAAAAGTCTTTTATACTCATTCACCTGAGTTATCATTTCCAGTGTTCATGATTTCTTAATGTAGATTCAGATTTCCATTTGCCATTTTTGTCTTTCTGCCTGAAGACTTCCTTTAAAATGTTTTCTAGTGAAGCAATGCTGGAGATACAGTTTTCATCTTTTGTATATCTGAAGGAAAGGCTTTATTTTGCCTTTTTTAATTTTTGAAATGTATTTTTGCTGAGTATAAAAGTCTAGCTTGTCAGGGTTTTTCTTTCAGTACTTTAAAGATATTGCACCATTGTCTTCTTCCATGCATCATGTTCAGAACATCTGCTGTCATTTTAATCCTCATTTCTCTATATTTTGCTTTTGCTCTGGATGGTTTTAAGATTTTCTCTTTATTACTGGATTTAATGATTTAGGCTTAAAGTGCCTTGGTGTAATTTTCATCATGTTTCTTATGCTTGAGGACCATGGAACTTCTTAGATCCATGAATTTATAGTATTTATCAAATTTTGAAAGTGTTTAATTGTATTTCCTCAAATATGGTTTCTTCAAATTTTCTGCTCTCCCTCCTAAATCTGGGGACTCCAGTTACACTGGTAATAAGTCTACTAAATTATTCCCATTCCTCTATTTATTTTTTTTCTGCGTGTTTTGTTTTGGATTATTTATAAAGAATTCTCTTTAAACGTACTTGTCTTTTCCTCTGCAGTGTCTGATCTGCTGTTAAATCCATCCTTAAAGTCATTTTTAATATGCATTTATATAGGCTGTGCCAGGTCTTAGTTGTGGCATGCAGGATCTTTTTCTGGTTGCAGCATGTGGGATCTTTAGTTGCAGCATGCAGACTCTTGGCTGCAGCATGTGGGATCTAAAATAGGTCCCTGACCAGGGACTGAACCCAAGTCCCCTGCATTAGGAGTGTGGAGTTTTGGCCACTGAACCACCAAGGATGTCCCATCCTGTGCACTTCTTATCTCAGTCATTGTAATTTTCTTCCTTTGAGGCCACACTTGTATTTTTTTTATGTGTTATTTATCATGTTTGATCATTTCTCTAGATTCTTGAACTTCGAGAATATAGCTGTAATAACTTTTAAATATCCCTATCAATTCTATCATCTCCATCAATTCCAAGTTGATTTTCTCATTCTTATGGGCCATGGTTTTGTGCTTTTCATGCCTTGTGTAGTTGGCACAATTATGACTTCAATGACCAATGCCATTTTATAATCCCCTAGCCTGATGAGAGGATATCACCCTCATGATTACATTACATTATGTATCAAAAGAGATTAAATTTAAGTCCCAAATCATTTCAACTGATCAAGAAATAAATTGTCTTTTGTGGGCCTGACCTTTTAGCTGAACCCTTACAAGGAAAGTAGACAGAGACAAAAAAAGTCAGAGTATTGTGTTTCTGGTGGCCTTGAAGTTGCAATCTCCATGAATTCTACAGCTGCAAGGAAACAAAATTTTCCAATTGTCAAATGAACATGAAAGAGGATCCTGGGCCCCACATGAGACCAGGCTAACACCTTGATTACTAATTTGCAAAGTTATGAGCAAAGGACTCAATTGAGTTCTGCCTGGACTTCTGACCTACATACTGCAAGGTGATAAATGGCTGTTATCTTAAGCCAGAAAGTTTGCAGTCATTTACAGTGCAGCAGTAGAAAATTAATACATCTGATAATATTTTATTGTATTCCAGATATTGTTAATTTTAACTTGTTTAACCTGTATTCCTATGGATAGTCTTTATCTTTGTCCTTATACACAGTTTGGCTATTTGACAACAGCTTGATCACTTCAAGGACTGCTGTAAGTTTTCTTAGGTGGACCCAGAGCAGTGTTTAGTCCAGGAGTAGTTTTTACCTGACTTCTGAAGCAGATGGCTCCACTCCCCAACTCAGAGTTCTCAACTCAGGGAGCAGCTGGGTTCTTTCCAGCTTCCCTTCACTGCACCATTACCAAAGACACTTTGACAGTCAGCTGGGGTAATTGTGGGGCTTTTTTCATTTGGTTCCTGTTTCTTGGAGATGAGAACTGCCTTTTATTTTTTGATACCCAATATGTTAATGTTATATTTTTTTGTAGCTTTTCACTTGTTTCAAGCATTATAATAATATTGTGGTGACTGCTCCAGGATTGCAATATACATCCTTAATTTCTCATAGCCCACTTGCATTGAATATTGTACCACTCAAAATACAGAAAACATGGAACCATTTGTTCTATGTGCCTGCCATAATATATAGCTATTATACATAATATTTCTCCATTTGTTATAAATTCTGCAAGAAACTATTCTATTTTTTTTTCTTTAAATAGGTGATTCATATAAACCAGTTAATAGGAAAAAAGAAAAAAAGTATTCTTTTGCATTTACAACTTTTATGTTATTCATTCTTTGTGACTATTTACCCTCAGCCTAAGAAATTTCCTTTAGCATGTTGAAGTCTGCTGGTAATGATACTTTTAGTTCATCTAAAAGTACCTTTATTTTGCTTTCATTCTTGAAAGGATATTTTCTCTGGTTATAGACTCTGAGCTGATTTTTTTCTTTCGATACTTCAGGGATGTTGCTCTTCTCTCCCTTCCTGCACTGTTTCTGATGAAAACTCAACTAGTAAATTATTTTTCCCATGTGAAGAATGTATTATTGTTTTTCTCTTTATGCTTTGAAGATTTGCTGTCCTGTCTTTGGTTTTCAGTGGTTTGACCATGATGTGCCTTGGTATGGGATTGTTTATGTTTATTCTACTTGATGTCCTCTGAGCATGTTTTATCTATACATTTCTGTCTTTTTTCAAACTTAGGGACATTTTTGTCATTTTTGGGCTTCCCTTATGGCTCAGCTGGTAAAGAATCCACCTGCAATGTGAGAGATCTAGGTTTGATCCCTGGGTTGGGAAGATCCCCTGGAGAAGGGAAAGGCTACCCTCTCCAGTATTCTGGCCTGGAGAATTCCATGGAAAGTCCATGGAGTTGCAAAGAGTCAGACACAACTGAGCGACTTTCACTTCACTTCACTTCAGTCATCTTTATTTAACTTTTTTTCTTGCTTCTGGGATTCCTATTATACATATGTTGGAATCTTTATTTGTATAAAAGGTTCTGTTCTTTTTTTCACAATCTTCTCTCATTGGAAAATTGCCATTGTTCTTTGAATTATTTGTCATCTTCATCCGGTTGTTAAGATCACTTAGTAAATTTTTTATTCAAATATTGTATTTTTCAAAGAATACTGATTTTTTTATTCAAATACTGTCCATTTGGTTTTGGGGTTTTATTTCTATTTCACTTTTGATGTTTCCATTTTTTTCATTTACTGAGCTCATATTTTATCTCATTGAAAATCATTATAATAGCTGTTTAAAAGTCTTAGTCTGTTCACTCTAACATCTAGTTCCTCTCAAGTTCTGATTCAGTTGCTTTCCTGTTCTCTTGATGGTATGTTCCATTTTCCTCATTATTTTTTGTTGGGAAATTTTGGATTTATCCTGGGCTTTGTGAATGGTCATGTACGTTCTTGATTTTGTTGGTTTTCTCTAAAAAGTGATTTTCTTTTGCTTATGCAACTCTGTTTCTTAAACAGCTACTTCAGTCTCAGTTTGGATCATCTGTCATTAGCTAAGATGCCTTGAATCTGTCTCATGCATGTGCGGTTTAGGAATTAGAGAAACTAGCAGGCAGAATTTGGGAAAGTTCTACCTCTTTCTCTTTGAGGAATCTCCAACTCTCTCCATCTGTGGATTCCCCTGACCATAGATTTTCCTCCTGACACGTTCACTACTGTGTGCTGGCGATGCACCCAGGCACAAAGCCACGGGTACAAGGAGTTTAGTTCTTTCTGCTCCTTTCTTCCAAGTGTTTCTTTCTCACCAATTTCTGTCTACTTCTCTTCCCTCTCCAGTGCTTTTAGGTCATTACTTTTTGCTTTATGTCCAGGTTTTATAGTTGTTTACTGCAGAGGAGTTTTCCAGGAGAACCTTGCAACTTCATCACCTGAATCAGAAATCTCTCTCAGTTATTTTACTTATTTATTTATTTATTTTGGCTATGCTGGGTCTTCATTGCTGCTGGACCCCTGCACCACCAGGGAATTCCTCTCAGTTATCTTTTAAATTCAAGTATCTTCTCGTTTGAAGCCAAAACACTTTGTCCAGGGCCTCGTAGAAATTTGTTCAACTAGTTCACAGGATGAAAAGTATCTGCTGAGAAGACTACTTTCTGCAGCTATTGTTCATCTTCAAAGCACTTAACAAAATCTGACCAGTTTATCTTGAAAGTACTTCCAAATTTTACCTACTGACTCAAAAACTCTGCTGAAAATTCTTTCTCAGGGAATTCACTGAATTTCTAGGTATAGCAGAATATGTGGTCTTTGTCCAGATTTTCCTACAATTTCAGTTATTCTCAAGTTAGTTAGTCTTCGTATATCAAAGTTAGCCATTTTGTAGCATCATGCAAAACTTCCTTTCATTCTAAGAGTGTTTGATAACAGTACTTCCTTGTAAAGAAGGCAGTATGTTGTGACAGTGTGAGGAAATTTTAACTAAGATACAAAAGCTCTCATTTTTCAGTTCAGTCACTCAGTTGCATCCAACTCTATGCCCCCTTGGACTGCAGTATGCCTGGCTTCCCTGTCCATCACCAATGCCCAGAGCTTTCTCAAACTCATGTCCATAGAGTCAGTGATGCCATCCAACCATCTCATCCTCTGTCGTCCCCTTCTTTTCCTGCCTTCAATCTTTCCCAGCATCAGGGTCTTTTCCAATGAGTCAGTTCTTTGCATCAGGTGGCCAAAGTATTAGAGCTTCAGCATCAGTCCTTTCAATGGATATTCAGAAATGATTTCCTTTAGGATTGACTGATTTGATCTCCTTGCTGTCCAAGAGAGTCTCAAGAGTCTTCTCCAATACCACAGTTCAAAAGCATCAATTCTTTGAGTCTCAGCTTTCTTTGTGGTCCAACTCCCACATCCATACATTACTAGTAGGAAAAAAAAAAGTTCTCATAAAACCAGCCATTGACAAGGTACCATCAGTTTGGAAATCAACACTGTTCTTCCAAGATAAATCTTTTATTTATAGATATGAAGGCCAAACATTAATTATGTCTTGACATTTGCTTTTTGTGGGCAATTCTTTGTGTTCTTGAACTTCACAGTTGTTTGCAAGTCTTACCAATATTGCAGCATCACATTTTTTGGCGAAATCTGCTGACTCAATCTAGATAAAGAGGCTATGTAGTCTTTCAGTTTGTTTCACAAAACCTCTTCAAGGTCATGTAACACATCATCAATACAGTCAGTCCTCTCTATCTGTGGATCCCAAATCCGAGGATTCAACCAACCACGAATCAAAAACATTTGGAAAAAATTCCAGACAATTCCGATAAGTAAAACTTGAATTTGCCACATGCCAGCATCTATTCACATAGCATTAACATTGTATTTAGAACTAGTGAACATGGCATTTACTTTATATTACATATTATAAGTAATCTAGAGATGATTTAAATTATATGGAAGGATGTGCCTACATTGCATACAAATATTATGCCATTTTTGATTTTGATTTTTATATCCATGGGAAGGTTCTGAAACCCATCCCCCATGGATACCAAGGGATTACTATACTTCAACTTATCACCCTGTTCGAGAGTGTGAACTTTTCAGTTTCTTATACTGCATCTTGTCCTAGCATTTTTCTTATAAAAATTGTACCTGATCACATTATTAGCATCTCATCTACTATGTGACTTCCTATTTGGGGCAATAAGTTCTGCTACTACATAATTCATTTTCTGGTCCTTTTTTTTTTTTTTTTTTTTACTGAATGTTACCTGCTTTTAGCAAGATGTTTAATGTTAATTTTGACATTCTGCTGCTGCTACTAAGTCGCTTCAGTCGTGTCCGACTCTGTGTGACCCCGTGGACTGCAGCCTACCAGGCTCCTCTGTCCATGGGATTTTCCAGGCAAGAGTACTGGAGTGGGCTGCCATTGGAGCCCTTTAATCTGCAACTTTGCTTCTTAAATGGCTGTGACTTGTATTTAAGTGTTTGGTTGTTTTTTGTTTTTTTTTTTTCAATTTTGTTGATGCCATTGCTATACTTGTAAGTTTTTTGACATAGCAGGGGTTAGCAAACTACAGTCCATGGGCCAAATTCCTCCAGAGGCCAGTGTTTGTATGGATATCCAATCTAAGACTGGCTTTTACATTTTTATAGACTTATAAACAAATGAATAGAATTCCAGATGGCTCAGTGGTAAAGTATCTGCCTACCAATGCAGGAGACATAGAATCGATCCTTGGGTCAGGAAGATCCCCTGGAAGAGGAAATGGCAACACACTCCAGTATTTTTGCTAGAAAAATCCCATGGACAGAGAACCTGGTGGACTACAGTCTGCAGGGTGGCAAAGAGTCAGACACAACTGAGCGACTGATCACACAAACAAAACATAGAAGGGGTGACAGAAACTGTATGTGGCCTGCAAAGCCTAAAATGTTTACTATCTCTGGTTGAGATTTGTCTTGAACCACAGTGCCATATCCTCTACTGACCAATGACCAGCTTTTTAAGACAGTTGGCAGGGTTAGGAATATTGCCTATGTCAATGGAACAGAGATTTTCTGTCTCAGAACAAATAAAAAGTGTGAAAAGGGAATAAAGCCCATAGATGGTAGAGTGGTCAGGCTTAGCCTGATTCTCATTAATGTTTCAAATCCCATTTGGATAAGCAGAGAGCTTTGTATAACATTTGTGTGGTACTTCTGTGCAGTAAGAATCAAAAACTCTATGATATCCAGGCTAAAATCCCTTGACATCTGACATCACAAAAGGTAGTATTTGGTCAACAGGCTTGGTTTCTTTAAATATTGTGCCCCTTTGGATCCAGTTCTGGCTTTACCCTGCCAAACTACCTAAGTTTGCAAATTCCGACTCAGGCTCAATATATCCATGCCTCAGAGTGGCCATCTTGAGGGAAAGAAATGTCATTCTGGAATCTTTGTGGTTGAATAGATAAAGCACCTGAATGGATGGTTGAAGATCCAGGGAGAGAACAGAAGTATAGTTATAGGAGGAAAAAATATATAATTAAAGAATTATAAATGAGGACTCTAGGAAAAGATGAATGCTGAGACTAGGCATAATTGAAGAGTATATAATCATGAAGATTAGAGATGAGGAGAACCTGGGCTTAGTCACCAACTCCTGAAATGTTAGTAGACATTTCTGAAAGCTCTGAGACTGATAAAAATTTACTAATTTAAATAAACTTTTGGGTTCACATCCTACATGGACCAGTTAGAGTAGGAGTCTAGAGAAATATCAAAACTATAAAATAAAGAAGCTATGAATAGAGAGGTAGGAAGTCACCATATTCTTGCCAAACAGGCAGAGTGGGAAGGCAGGATAATATTGAGAAGAAGTATAGGAATATACTGCCCTGTGGTAACCAACCTCCAGGGTGGTCTTCAGTGGTCCTTGCCTCTATTTACACCCCATGCAGTCTCCTTCCGCACTGAATCAGAGCTGGATTGTATGACCAATTAATGAAGACAACTATATACAACTTCTGAGGATAGGTCGTAAAAGTCATTGTGGCATTTGCCTTGTTCTCAGGGCTCACTGTTTCTGGGGAAGTTAGCTGTCATGCCCTGAGGACACTCATGAAGCTCTGTGAAGAGGACCTCAAGGGAGTAATGGAAGCCTCCCACCAACAGCTAGTTCCATGTGACTTGCTAGCCATGTGGTTGGGCTACCTTTAAAGCAACTCTCCATCACTAGTCAAGCTCACCAGTCTCCATCACCAGTCAATATCTGAATAAAACTCATCAAAATAGGAAAGAAAAATACTGAGCCCCAAAGAACCCCAGCCAAGCCTACTGAAACTATGATAAAATAAATGTCTGTTATTGTTTTAAGCCACTAAGTTTTAGAGCAATTTATTATACAGCAAAAGATAACTAATACACTGCCCTGTGAGGACCAAGACTGGGCAGTAAGTGGAAACTCTTGTCAATTGAGTAAATAGTTGATAAAACTAGAAAATAGCAAAGGTTTCAAGGATTGAAGATGGTGAGGGTAAATTTTGAGATTCAAAGTTAGGAAGTCCAGTTGGTATTTGGGTTATGTGGCTCAAGGTACATGGAAGAGGAACTGACTGCCAAGAGTTGGTTCTTTCAGCTTAAGATGCCTTTAATGTTCATTCTAGGTGGTTAAGTCCAGGAGAATAAGAAGGAAAGGAAGGATTCAGGACAGTAAGCCTGCCTAGGTAGAACAGACGTTCTTGGTAACCTCTTAGATGCCATTCACTGAGCCAAGGCACAATTCCCTCAGCTATTGCATCCCTCTTTAGAGAACTGCTGTGGTACCCCTACCCAGAAATGACTGAGAGGTTACACGCTTCCTTGGGGTGACCTGCAATCATTAACTGCGAGATACAACCTCCTCCTCAGGCTCAGTGCTCAACAATTCCATGATGCTGCCCTTGCTTCACGTCTCCTCATGGGATCAGACTGAGGCTGGGCTTTAGCTGAAACCACACCTTACTCAGCCTCCCCCTCTGGGCTCTTCTGCTGCCCACACCTCATACAGAGTTCACCAGAGATCACTCCCTGGTGAACTCCCTGGTAAATCGCCTGTGCAAGAATCCCTTCTGCAGGCTCTGCTCTGAGGAAATCCAGCCTAACAACCAGGCTCAAAGAACGTGCATATACCTATAACATCTATTGTTTGGCACTTTCCAGAAGCCATTATAGCCTCAGGTAGAGTGCAGGGGTAAGAACCCCACCACAAACTGATTTATACCATGAATATTAAATATTAGAGTCTCTTACCCCTAAGAGAAAAATTTAGGCAAGTCCCTAACAATTAGAAAGAAGGGAGGTGCTGCTAAGTCGCTTCAGTCGTGTCTGACTCTGTGCGACCCCATAGATGGCAGCCCACCAGGCTCCCCCGTCACTGGCATTCTCCAGGCAAGAACACTGGAGTGGGTTGCCATTTCCTTCTCCAATGCATGAAAGTGAAAAGTGAAAATTGAAAGTGAAAAGTGAAAGTGAAGTCGCTCAGTCGTGTCTGACCCTTCCAGGCTCCTCCGTCCAAGGGATTTTCCAGGCAAGAGTACTGGAGTGGGGTGCCGTTGCCTTCTCCGCTGGTAACAAGCAGCAAGCCTGAAAGGGGCAGAGGGAAGAGTGGGAACCTAGACTTGCCCTAGGCAAACTGGGCAGCAAAAATTCCCCTCGTCACAGCTCAAGACAGAGAAAGTCAGGGTTTCTTTGGGGAGAAGATAACCTAGGAGAGAGAAGGTTATTGTTGTCACAAAGTCATGTCTGATTCTTAGTGACAGCATGGACTACAGCATGCCAGGCTCCTCTGTCCTCCACCATCACCCAGAATTTGCTCAGATTCATATACATTGAGTTAGTGATGCTATCTGACTGCCTCATCCTCTGTCACCCCCTTTTCCTCCTGCCCCCAATCTTTCCCAGCATCAGGGCCTTTTCTAAGGAGTCAGTTCTTCGTATCAGGTCACCAGAGTACTGGAGCTTCAGCATCAGTCCTTCCAGTGAATATTCAGGGTTGATTTCCTGCCAGTGCAGGGACATGGGTTCAATCCCTGGTCTGGGAAGATGCCACGTGCCACAGAGCAACTACTGAAGCCTGTATGCCTTAGACCCCATGCCCTTGGGCGTGAGGTATCTCTTCACGGCTGTTCCAGTGAAGCGCAGCTGCTGCTCCTTACCTTGGATGAAGGGTATCTCCTCACTGCCGCCCTTCCTGACCTTCAACGTGGAATAGCTCCTCTAGGCCCTCCTGCACCCGAAAGAGGGGAGGCGCAGTGATGATTATCTCCTAACTTTCAAGATTGATTTCTGAAGGACTAGCACAGACCATTTTCAAACAAAATGTAGGTCTGTTTGGATTACTGGGATAGTTTGGCCCTATAGGAGAGTTTATGGCTTTAGTATAATGTCTCAGTCCTATTCAGTTGTTTTTGTTTTTAGAGTGTTGTTTTTTTTTTCTTTTAGAGTGTTTTTATAGGCATGTTTGTGTGCACTCAATCCTGTCCGACTCTTTGCAACCCCATGAGCTGTAGCCTGCCAGGCTTCTCTGTCCATGGAATTTTCCAGGCAAGAACACTGGAGTGGGTTACCATGTCCTATTCCAAGTGTTAACGCATGCTGTACAATAAAATAAATACTGACACCTATGTTTGATGCTTCTATCATAAAATAAAATACAAACAGAGCTATATAATGTCATCTGCCATGGGATCCAAAGAGTTCCCAGGAAGCTTTAAAGATCAAAATGAACCTAATAAGTTAAAAATCAACTGTATTTCAATTAAAAAACAGAAACTAACACACCATTGTAAATCAATAATTCTTCAGTTGAAAGAATTTGCACATTGGGAGAATGTCTATTCCTGGAGGATAATATATCAAATCCAAAATCACAGCTTTTTATACTCTGCCGAAGCCAATAACCAAGGGAAAATAATTGATAGAAAAATGAGTTTTTAACTCTGTTGGAAAGAGCTTTAGGGCATAGTCCTCTATTAATTTTTAACTTTGATAGCCTCCTATTTGAATGACATGCCATTGTTGTTTTATAATTTTTCTCATCATTTTTTTACCCAGGTGAGAATTCCTCCCATCCTTGGGCTCAAAGTATAGCAAATGTAGAAAATTGACTCAAACCCTTAGATAGACTCACTCAACAGCTTTTTCTACCACCTCTTGCTACCAACTGGGCTGTCACTAGAGAAACTGGCCCTATGGAAAAAAGAGAGGGTCCCACCAGTTGATAATCTGCACACGTGCACACACACATACACACATCCTCAAAACAAAGCCTGCTGGACTTCCACTCCCATCATGCATCCATTCGTCAGGCCTAACTTCAGCTACACAGAAATGCTAGAGAAACACAGAATCAGTCACAGTTGCCTATCTCAGATTAAACACCTCCCTAGGAATGGCTCTAATCCTTACCACTATTACTTACATGAGGACTTTTTGGGTGGAATACATATTTTCCATTTGGTAAGAACACTGAAGTCAATCATTTTGAGTTTGTAACTGCCATCAACTCTCTGTGAGCCAGAGCCCTTCTCCTCTCTGTGAATCAGTTTCTTCAGCTTCAGGAAAGACAGACTGATTTTGATCACTATTTCTGCATCAAGAAACAATGGTTAAGGGGGCCCATCCAAGATGGCGGCATAGGAAGACCCTGGATTCACCTCCCACAGACACACCAAATCTACGTCTACATATAGAACAGTCCCTGAGAGGGTGGAATGATTTGGGAGAATGGCATTGAAACATGTATAATATATATGAAATGAATTTAGTCCAGGTTCAATGCATGATACAGGATGCTTGGGGCTGGTGCACTAGGATGACCCAGAGGGATGGTACGGGGAGGGAGGTGGGATGGGGGTTCAGGTTGGGGAACACATGTACACCTGTGGCCGATTCATGTTGATGTATGGCAAAACCAATACAATATTGTAAAGTAATTAGCCTCCAATTAAATAAATTTCTATTTTAAAAAAATAAGGAGAACTGAGGACTGACTGAATAGCTTCTGCACAATTGGCAATAGAAGTACCACATAGAGATGGGTAGGATAGACAGAGGCATGGAGTCTAGGGGAATCCCACCCTCAACATGGTGCCCTGCAGTAAGGATGGATATCACTGAGGGGCCCATGCACAAACTTACCCACCCTGAAAGCAAAAACAAAATAACAGTTTAAAGAGCACCTAGACTGCACAAGTGTAGAAGGCAATGGCACCCCACTCCAGTACTCTTGCCTGGAAAATCCCATGGATGGAGGAGCCTGGAAGGCTGCAGTCCATGGGGTCGCTGAGGGTCAGGCACAACTGAGCAACTTCACTTTCACTTTTCACTCTCATGCATTGGAGAAGAAAATGGCAACCCACTCCAGTGTTCTTGCCTGGAGAATCCCAGGGATGGGGGAGCCTGGTGGGCTGCCGTCTATGGGGTCGCACAGAGTCGGACACGACTGAAGCAACTTAGCAGCCACAGCAGCAGCAGACTGCACAAGAAGGAAGTATGTCTGCCAGCAGGTCAGGGAACTGCCAGAACACTCTCCAGGAATGGTGTGTATGCATGTATGTATGTGTAATATACATATATATATATATAAGAAAGCAAACAGAACAGAAACAAACCCATAGATACAGAGAACAAACCGGTTAAGGTGGGGAGACGGGAGGGTGAGGAGGCTTGGATGAAATAAGCAATGATTAAGAGGTATAAACTTCCATCATTGGGATATAGTACATAGCATGAGGATTATGGTTAGTAATATTTTAATAACTGTACTGTGATAGATGGAAACTAGACTTATCTTGGTGATCATTTCATAATGTATAAAAATATCAAATCACTTGTTGCATACCTAAAACTAATATAATATTGTAAGTAAATTAAAGTAAGAAACTGGTTGAAAGAAACTTTTTTTCATACAAAAAAGAAATTATGATTACATAAATCAGAGGCCACCACAAACTACAGCCCCTACTTGAAGAATTCCTAGTATACTGAGCATAATAAAGGCTTTCATCAATAAATAAGTATGTTTGAAATTGTTGAAACAAAGGACTGTTGACCATGAGGACTTTTTGGGTGGAATACATACTGAAAATTCCAGATAGCCTGTCTTTGACAGAACTTACTCCTTTTCAGCTTCATGGGTCAGTGATTATAGTTGGGCTGGTCAAACACCAGGATGTTCCTGTAAAGTTATTTTTTTACGTGGAATGAACGTTTAAACCTGGAGACTTTGAGTATAGCAGCCTACTTTCCCACACTGCGGGTGAACCTCATCCAATCAGTTGCAGGCGGTAAAGGAAAAGCTGAAGCTTCCAGAAGAAGGGATTTATCCTCAAGACTGCCCATTGAAACCCTCTCTGAATTTCAGCCTGAGTGGCCTTCCCTGAATATTCTGTACTTTAAATTGTATCAGCTTCTACCTGAATTTCCAGACTGCCAGCTTGCCCTGTGGATTTCAGACTTGCCAGCTCCCACAACTGTGGGAGCTAATTCCTTAAAATCAGCATTTAACCCCAATCTGAGTCTCTCTCTCCATGTTTGTATATGTGTACATATATGTGTATGTGAATATAAATATGTGTGTATATATATATTTCTGTGTATATATTCCTGTTGGACCTGTCTCTCTGAAGAGGCGTAATATGCTGGCATCGTGTTTTAATTGAACCAAAAACATTATCAGTTCAGTTCAGTCGCTCAGTCGTGTCCAACTCTTTGCGACCCCATGAATCGCAGCACACCAGGCCTCCCTGCCCATCACCATCTCCCGGAGTTCACTCAGACTCACGTCCATCGAGTCCGTGATGCCATCCAGCCATCTCATCCTCGGTCGTCCCCTTCTCCTCCTGCCCCCAATCCCTGCCAGCATCAGAGTCTTTTCCAGTGAGTGAACTCTTTGCATGAGGTGGCCAAAGTACTGGAGTTTCAGCTTCAGCATCATTCCTTCCAAAGAGATCCCAGGGTTGATCTCCTTCAGAATGGACTGGTTGGATCTCCTTGCAGTCCAAGGGACTCTCAAGAGTCTTCTCCAACACCACAGTTCAAAAGCATCAATTCTTCAGCGCTCAGCCTTCTTCACAGTCCAAATCTCACATCCATACATGACCACAGGAAAAACCATAGCCTTAACTAGACGGACCTTAGTCGGCAAAGTAATGTCTCTGCTTTTGAATATACCATCTAGGTTGGTCATAACTTTTCTTCCAAGGAGTAAGCATCTGTTACTTTCATGGCTTCAATCACCATCTGCAGTGATTTTGGAGCCCAAAAAAATAAAGTCTGACACTGTTTCCCCATCTATTTCCCATGAAGTGATGGGACCGGATGCCATGATCTTCGTTTTCTGAATGTTGAGCTTTAAGCCAACTTTTTCACTCTCTTCTTTCACTTTCATCAAGAGGCGTTTTAGCTCCTCTTCACTTTCTGCCATAAGGGTGGTGTCATCTGCATATCTGAGGTTATTGAGATTTCTCCTGGCAATCTTGATTTCGACTTGTGTTTCTTCCAGTCCAGTGTTTCTCATGATGTACTCTGCATTTCGAAGTTAAATAAGCAGGGTGACAAGATACAGCCTTGACGTACTCCTTTTCCTATTTGGAACCATTCTGTTGTTCCATGTCCAGTTCTAACTGTTGCTTCCTGACCTGCATACAGATTTCTCAAGAGGCAGGTCAGGTGGTCTGGTATTCCCATCTCTTTCACAATTTTCCACAGTTTATTGTGATCCACACAGTCAAAGGCTTTGGCATACTCAATAAAGCAGAAATAGATGTGTTTCTGGAACTCTCTTGCTTTTTCCATGATCCAACGGATGTTGGCAATTTAATCTCTGGTTCCTGTGCCTTTTCTAAAACCAGCTTGAACATCAGGGGGTTCAAGGTTCACGTATTGCTAAAGCCTGGTTTGGAGAATTTTGAGCATTACTTTACTAGCATATGAGATGAGTGTAATTGTGCAGTAGTTTGAGCATTATTTTGCATTGCCTTTCTTTGGGATTAGAATGAAAACTGACCTTTTCCAGTCCTGTGGCCACTGCTGAGTTTTCCAAATGTGCTGGCATATTGAGTGCAGCACCTTCACAGCATCATCTTTCAGGATTTGAAACAGCTCAACTGAAATTCCATCACCTCCACTAGCTTTGTTCGTAGTGATGCTTTCTAAGGCCCACTTGACTTCACTTTCCAAGATGTCTGGCTCTAGGTGAGTGATCACATCATCATGATTATCTGGGTCATGAAGATCTTTTTTGTACAGTTCTTCTGTGTATTCTTGCCACCTCTTCTTAATATCTTCTGCTTCTGTTAGGTCCATACCATTTGTGTCCTTTATCGAACCCATCCTTACATGAAATGTTCCCTTGGTATCTCTAATTTTCTTGAAGAGATCTCTAGTCTTTCCCATTCTGTTCTTTTCCTCTATTTCTTTGCATTGATTGCTGAAGAAGGCTTTCTTATCTCTCCTTGCTATTCTTTGGAACTCTGCATTCAGAGGCTTATATCTTTCCTTTTCTCCTTTGCTTTTCACTTCTCTTCTTTTCACAGCTATTTGTAAGGCCTCCCCAGACAGCCATTTTGCTTTTTTGCATTTCTTTTCCATGAGGATGGTCTTGATCCCTGTCTCCTGTACAATGTCACGAACCTCATTCCATAGTTCATCAGGCACTCTATCAGATCTAGGCCCTTAAATCTATTTCTCACTTCCACTGTATAATCATAAGGGATTTGATTTAGGTCATACCTGAATGGTCTAGTGGTTTTCCCTACTTTCTTCAATTAGAGTCTGAATTTGGCAATAAGGAGTTCATGATCTGAGCCACAGTCAGCTCCTGGTCTTGTTTTTGTTGACTGTATAAAGCTTCTCCACCTTTGGCTGCATAGAATATAATTAGTCTGATTTTGGTGTTGACCATCTGGTGATATCCATGTGTAGAGTGTTCTCTTGTGTTGTTGGAAGAGGGTGTTTGCTATGACCAGTGCATTTTCTTGGCAAAACTCTATTAGTCTTTGCCCTGCTTCATTCCGCATTCCAAGGCCAAATTTGCCTGTTACTCCAGGTGTTTCTTGACTTCCTACTTTTGCATTCCAGTCCCCTATAATGAAAAGGATATCTTTTTTGGGTGATAGTTCTAAAAGGTCTTGTAGGTCTTCATAAAACCATTCAACTTCAGCTTCTTCAGTGTTACTGGTTGGGGCATAGACTTGGATAACTGTGATATTGAAAGGTTTGCCTTGGAGACGAACAGAGATCATTCTGTCGTTTTTGAGACTGCATCCAAGTACTTCATTTCGGACTCTTTTGTTGACCATAATGGCTACTCCATTTCTTCTGAGGGATTCTTGCCCGCAGTAGAAGATACAATGGTCATCTGAGTTAAATTCACCCATTTCAGTCCATTTTAGCTCACTGATTCCTAGAATGTCGACGTTCACCCTTGCCATCTCTTGTTTGACCACTTCCAATTTGCTTTGATTCATGGACCTGACATTCCAGGTTCCTATGCAATATTGCTCTTTAAAGACGTTATAGAATTGTAAAAATTACCATTTTCTGTTTTTTATTTTCTCACATAATTTGAATCCTCTTGAGAGTTATTTTGTGTGTGTGTGTGTGTATGTGAAAAAGATAATTCTCTTCTGGAGGAAACCAGGAACAATATGATGGTGCAGAAAGGGTTCTATATTACAAGATAAAGATAATGTAATTAAAAGATCAGGACAGGGGAGAGACCCCTTGGTCACTCAGGGCCTTGACTATGCCACCAGCAGAAGTGTTACAGTGGTGCCCTGCTTGCTGAAGTGATTTGTGTTGGTCCTTTCAAGTTCTGAAAGCTGTGTTTTTCTGACTTAATGGCCAGTGTACTCAAGAACTTGGATCTGAATTGCCTCCTGACAAGCCTTTTAGCAGACCAGGTCTGTTTGAAAGGGAGGATGCCATTGTTAACCCAAGTTCCTGGCACAGCTTCTGCTTCAAGCTGGCCCTCACTGAATGCCTTCCATGATAATGAACAATTTATAAAAACTATTTAGTGGGGATCTTGGCTTCATAGACTGTGTAGTTACTTTGGAATCCCTGGAGAACTCTTGTTCTGGCATAGGTATTCCATCCTAATAGTCCCTTGACAGAAGCAATTGCTACAAACAGGATAGACTCCTTTATAATTCCTAAATGAACAAGGCTTTATCCTCTCAAAGGCCCATTTTTCTATGTCTATGAAATACTAACAGTAGGAATTTCTACGCTTTGTAATTATTATTAATGTTGAATGTAATAATGAATTTAAAGTCCTTAGCACAACTTGACACAACGCCAGTGCTCAAGAGTTATTATGAACAGAACAAACAAGTGTCTCAGATTTTCACGACAGATTTTAATTGAATAGAACTGTGTCTGGGAATGTATTGGCCCTAAACATAAAGCAAATCACTATAATAACAGGCAGCCATGTATGAATTTCAGATCAGAAACTCAAGTGAGCACAAAATATACCTTCACTGTTTTTCTATCGTTCCATTTAATTTCTCTTTCTGGCTTAAATTCTGTAGGGTGGTAGAAACTTTCTCTTATCAATTTAGAGTACCCCTTTCCCAAGGTTTGTCTTAGGTTCCAGAGGCCTGCAATGAAGCTAAGGCATTGGGTGGGCTGGTGGAGGTGGTGGCATCTTGCCCGCCAGCCCTGTCTCCAGCACATCCACAGAGACAGCTGCAGTTACGACTGTGGGAATGATCTCCACAGGTCAGGGTTGAGATGCCCCATCCTGTCCTCACAGGCCCTTTTTATCTAGCTCTTTTCTAATATTCTTCCTGACATGGGTGGGAGTTTGGCATCTTTCTGTGACATGCAAATATCAGCAAGGATATCTATGGCTTCCTTTCTGCCCAGACACAACATTTCCACATTTTTCCTGGGATCGTGTCATCTCTCAAGGGCTCTGCCTGGTAAATAAATTTTCATCTATTTCTGAATCCCTTGGGGTAGGGTGGAGCATTCCTATGTAGCTTTGATAAATTTCCTAAGAAATACTTAGTATCACCTCCTTTGGGACTCAGTTTTTTACATCTGCAAGACTCATAGCTTTTGTCAGAATACTGCTGAGGTTTTGCTTGAAAAAGAGAAGGGGAAATACTTAGATTAAAAGATATATAAGTCAAAAATCCCAAACAACATTTTTTCCTGCCTCATAAGAAGTCAATGATAGTCTAATGTAATTCAACATTTATAAAAGAAAAATTATTTCAGGTAAATATTTTGTTTAGAAACATGATCTGAAGTGGTAAGTTTTTGAAAGAGTATAAACTCTACCTGGCAGAGGGGATAAAATGCTATATGTAGGGAACTGGAGGTAGATCTCAAAGCCTTACCCAATAGAAAGCAAGGCTGGTGGATGCTGCCACACCCCCTCAGTATTTGTTAGATTCTGGCTGAAAGTAACAGAAAGCCAACCTGAAATATTGATAGCTTATTCCAAAGAAGAGTAAGATGTCTCCTAGAAAGCAGGGGCAGAAACAGCTGCAGCCAGGAAAAGGAATGCTATCAGTAGCTCTCCATCTTATCTCTGTTTCTTTCTTTTTGCCCTCTCTTCAGACCATCTACATCTTTCTTTCATCCCTATAACACTAAAAGTAACCTGAAGAATTTTCCATGTTACTGGTAGGTTCAGTGATCTGGAAAGAGTCTCAAATCAAAATCCAAAATTCCTTGGGGAAAAATTTTGTTAGCCCAAGCTGCATCTGGTATACACCTCTGAACCAAATATTTGTGGCCAGGGTCTGAACTATATTTGAGGGTCTTCCCTGGCTGTCCAATTGTTAAGACTCTACATTCCAGTGCAGGGGTATGGGCTTAATCCTTGCTTTGAGCTAAGATCCCACCTGCCTTGTGACCAAAAAATGAAAACATGAAGCAGAAGCAACATTGTAACAAATTCAATAAAGACTTTCAAAATGGTTCAAATTGGAAAAAAAAAAAAACCACCACACTTGAACCAACGTGGCCACTCTGAAATCAATCAAAAGGAAGATGGGATAGTTTCTAGAAGGAAGAAGGAATAGAAAAGGAAGTGAGTGAGTTCTGAGCACACAAAATAATGGAATCTAGTCAATAACCCAGTGGTAAAATTCTTCTGTAAGTCAAATCTGCCCTCAGATCCACTCAAGAACTTTCTTCCATTGCTGGTGAGGACAACTGTGGGGAGAAATGAAAAGCAGAAAGCACTCTTCATGAGAAAGTTTAGGAGATCTGAATCATTGTTTGGTAGTGAACTTTTTAAAGAACAATGTTCTTTCCCATAGTAGAGGAGAGAGGAAGAGACAGATCCCACCAACTTGAGTAAGGGACAGGCTAAAGTTTTTATCTCTTGATATCTTCCCAGAAAAACCTTTTGCCATGGTGACTTTGAAGATTAATGGTATTTGAGGAAGGGATGGAAAATAACTTGGAGAGGTCCTGCCCCAGTAAAGTAATATTTGCTTTATTGTGGCTTCATGAAAAGATTGTAACATTGTGAGCTACGCTCTCTTGGGACAGAGGGATGAAAAATGCAATGGTAATGGATCACTGACAGCTCAGGGCTAATTGTCTGAGTCAAAAGATGGGAGATCAAAGCAGAAAGTCATAGAAGGGAAAACAGGGCTACATGCCTCCTCTCACAAACACTTACAAAGCAATGTTACTAATAACCTCATTCTTAGGAAAATGGAAATGACTTGAGATTTCATTGTTCATGCTTATGCAAAAGATTGAAAAAGAATAGAAAAGAAACTTAATAATGCTAGTTGCCTGTAGGGAAATTGGATGGCCAGGCTACCATGGGGAGAAGGAGACTACATTGCATACTCTTATATTTTTACCCATATGATAGCTAATAAAAAATAAAATGCATTAAAACATTTTAAATGGTAAAATCATTAATAAGTAGCTGGAAACAAGAGTAAAGGGGGAACAAGTTTCTGGCCAGACTTAATGTATAAGTTTTAAAATGGGAAGTTTTATAACAAAATAGAGATTATTTTCCTTCAAGGGAAAAGAATATATATATATATACATAACTGAATCATCGAGCTGTACACCTGAAGCTAATAGTTGATATTGTAAATCAACTATGCTTCAAGTTTTAAAAAGTTATTTTGAAATGCATAAATTTGAAGATGGTGCAAATTAGTTTGTAGTTCAAAGTATCTCTCCAGGAACACTTTTGAGAGGCATGTTGTCAGTTCTTTGTCAAGGGAAATGAAGTGCACCTGTATCCAGCAAAGTCTTTCAAGAACCCTGCAAGGTTCAATCAATGTTCTTTTACTTCTGTGATAAGATCAGGATGTCCAGAGAGGGTCCATATCTTCCCCATGAGGGGGAGGGCCTGGAATGGATAAAGTAAGAATCTCTGAAGCAGCTGACCCACGAAGACAAGCAGCACAAGCAAGAAGGAAACCTATGTTGTTGAAATATCTGAAACTACTGAGGGACTGCTTGGTATTGTAACAGCTTAGCAATAGCTGATTAATAATATCCAAGACTTCTTTCCTCATGTGTTGACAATTCACTAATTGAATTCTCTAGGTCTGGACAAGTGCACTGCTGACATCTGAGAGTCCTACAGAACAATTTTGACCTGGAATATTTCAGGGCAAGTGTTGCCGATCACCTGTGCCACAAAAGAACACGACTTCTGCCAAACATGGTTTTGTGCAAGCTGGTCTCCTGGTTGGGGCCGCAGAAACGGTGAGTTGCGCATTTTACCTCCTGACAATCGAATGAGTTGGCTTGTCAGATGGAGTTATTTAGGCCAGCCCATTTTGCTTTGTAGAGTTGCCGTCAACTGTCCTTTGGATGCTAGTTTTCTGAGTTTAGTTGGGAGAAGGCAATGGCAAGCCACTCCAGTACTCTTGCCTAGAAAATCTCATGGACTGAGGAGCTTGGTAGGCTGCAGTCCATGGGGTCACTACTAGTCGGACACGACTGAGCGACTTCACTTTCACTTTTCACTCTCACACATTGGAGAAGAAAATGGCAACCCACTCCAGTGTTCTTGCCTGGAGAATCCCAGGGACGGGGGAGCCTGGTGGGCTTCCATCTATGGGGTCGCACAGAGTTGGACACGACTGAAGCGACTTAGCAGCAGCAGCAGCAGATCCCCTTTGTGTCTATAGTGATAAAGCTATGCCTTTATATGGGGGGAAAAAAACATAGATTCTGCCTTTCTCTTTGTAATAAAGACCATGTGAAAAGGAAAATGTCATCTCCAGCACCTCCCTTGAGCACCTGCACTCTGCCTGCCTCCTATGTGGTCAGAACTGATGCCCAGTGAAGGGAGTCATTAGCTGTGTGATGGTCAAGACAGGACTCTTGATGGAGGCCCATCCCCCAACATGGAGAATCATCTTTGACCACCCATGCCACAGACCCAGAAACATACACTACAGAATCAGAGATTTACAGACAGCTTTCTATGTGCCAAGTACTATACTATATACCAGAGCACATATGAACAAAACACAGGGAAATAAAATGTAAGCTTTCTCCCTGGGAAGGTCATATTCTGTCAGGACACAGAGCAAATACCCATATTTGGATACAGTGATGCTAAAACCCGTTTATCCATGTTATTTGCTTGTTTAAGATATTTATTTAAAAACAAGAACCCCAGAAATAACCCAAACTGTGTCATTTCCTTACCAGGAAAGAGATCTGTTCCTTAATACTACCAGTTTCAAAATGAAACACATTGTATTAGCTTAGTTCATTCTTTGGGGATTTTTTATGATGCCCCCCAAAAAGAAAAAACTCTGGCTTGTTTTCATTTCAGAAGCACAAGCTCTGCTGTTCGTGTTTCTTTTTCTCCTGAATTTTCAACCTACAATGTCAATCCTGTAATCATTTTATTTCCTTTTCATATGCGGCCCTTTCTGGTGACCTTTCATATTATGTGAGCTTTCTTCTTTAAAAACTAATTTATTTATTTGGCTGCATCAGCTTTTAGTTGCAGCAGGCATGATCTTCAGTCTTTGTTGCAGCATGCAAGATCTTTAGTTGTGGCATGTGGGATTTTTTTGCTCCGACATGTAAACTCTTACTTGTGGCATCTAGTTCCCTGACTAAGGATCAGACCTGGGCCCCCTGCGTTGGGACTGTGGAATCTTAGCCACTGGACCACCAGGGAAGACCCTCAAATGAGCTTTCTATAGCCTTTTTTTTCCCCATGGATAATCAAAGAAGGCAAGATTAATTTCCTTAATTTATTAGAGTTCTTCTAAGGTGGTAGGGAATGCTCCCTGTCTTAAAATTTGTAAGATATTCTCAAGTTGAAAAAACTATGTCACTCAAGATGCAGAAAACTGAGATCAGTGGATACAGTTATAGAGAGGTAGATCTCTGCACAACATAAAAACAAATGTCTGATCTGCCTGTCTACCTCGAAAACTATGGAGTTCCTCCTTGCTCTATGAGTTCACACAGAGACTGGATGATCACCTCTCAGGAACATGAAAAGGAAGGGTTGAGACTCAGAGGGTGGCCAAAGCAGGAAGATTACATCACTTGTGGGGCCCAGTACAAAATGAAAATATAGGACATTCCCGTCCAGAAATTATTAAGAACGTCAAGATGGCAACAGTAGAGTGTTAAACTAAGTATGAGGCTCTTCTGAGCACAGGGTCACATGTGACTGCTCAGGTAACACCTCAAGAATCTGGTCCTGGGCCCGAGAATTGACGATGAACTCGAGGCCTTGGAGTCCTTACAAAGCTGCAAGTATCAAAGTTTCACAAAATCAGCTCTCCTCAATCACAGAATTTAGAAGACAGAGAAACCAAGGGGTCCAAGAGTTTTAAACCTGGATTCAGAAGCTGTATCCTTGATATTATATGGAAAATGTTTGTGTCTGTGCATTTTCTGTGAAAGAGGGTCCAGAACTTTAATCTGATTATGAAAGGATTATGAAAGGATTATGAAAGGATTATGAAAGGGCAACCTCCCCACAAAAATCAAGAATCTCTAATCCAATCCCCTCATTTTCTCCATGAAAAAAATTGACATTTACAGGAGGAAAAATAACTTACCAATTTGGAAGGCTAATTCCTTTGGAATATTTTATTTTTTTTAATATTCGTATTTATTTGGCTGTGCCTGGCTCTAGTCATGGAACTTGGTTTCTTCAGTCTTTGTTGAGGCATGTAGGGTCTTTTTTCAGTTGCAGCATGTGGGATATAGTTTTCCGACCAAGGATCAAACACTGGCCCCCTGCATTGGGAGCATGGAGTCTTAGCCACTAGACCACCGGGGACATCCCCCTTTGGAATATTTTAAATTTTGAATCTAAAAGGGACTCTTTTCATCACTATGACTTATTAATCAATTTAGTTGCAATTGCCTCATCAGTAAATTTATGTTTGCCATGGCTTTTTCCATTTTATGCTTCTGTTCTCATCGTGATCAATAGTCTGATTCATATTTTATGGGACATTGGCTTACACACTGTAACTTTAATTTTATGGTCTTAACTTCCAAAATACTTTTTTGACTTCTAAAAAAGCATTGAAGATATATTTTTGGAACATTAAAGTTGGTTCCAGTTGTGGGATTAATAGAGTAAAACTTCAGTCATTGGAATTTCAAGCTAAGAGAAGAAGCTAGCACTATTTGCCACCCTCTCTTGTTACTCAAGCATGACTGTTAATATAAGCAAATAGACAATTTTCATCAGAAATACTAGCATATGTATAAACAACAGTAGATTTATGATGTAAATGTCATTTTCACATTTCCTTTTCCAAGTTTCTGTGTACATTGCCCTTAAAGCTCAACATGGTGAAACTTGGGTAATTACATTTTCCACTCATTGTCCTCTTCTATCTCTTCTCTCTAGCATTTTCCTGTCTTAGGCCACAGAATTATTTCCAGTTCACAGTGGTCTCCTTAGGGTCCCTCAGCCTATTCAAGTCTTTGGTTCTATAGTACATCTTCGTAATATGGTCTTCTAAAAAATTTGTCATTTAATCTTTACAAATATCCCACATAGTATGGCCAAAGTTATTTTCAAAGATGGCCATACCAGTGTATCCCAACCATGTGTTCTACAGTGTGATGTTGACATTTCTCCATCTGTGTTTGCTCCTCTTGGATCTGGGTGGGCCTTGGACTTTGGTGGACGTGACTCTGCATGACTTCCAAGGCTAAATCATAAAAAATGCTGGAACTTCTCCCAGATTTTTCTCACTCGAAAGCCTTCTGCTGACATGGAAGAACTTTGCCATCCTGAAGCTACCATGCAGAGATCACATGAAGAGAGGGAGGGAGGAAGAGAGAATTACCAAGAGAAAGAGGGAGAATAATTAGAGAAAGGAACCCCAACTTTTCTAGTCCCATCTGAGTCTTCCCAGCCAGGCACCTGACATATAAGTGGACAAGCCTTTAAATGATTTCAACCTTTAGTGTTCAAACCACCACAGTTGATATCAAATAGAGAAGCAATAGCCTACCCCCTCTAATCCTTGCCCAGACTGTGGCAAAATAAATGTTTTATTCTGTTAAACCATGAAATTTTCTCATTTTAAAGCACTGGTTTGGGGGTCATTTCTTACACAGCCATAGTAACTAGCCAGGAGATAATGCTACTTGTAAGATTCATTTGGGTGTAGGTAACCAAAAAGTCAATTTATACTTGTTTAAGCTTAACAACAGAAAAGGTCAGTTTTCATTCCAATCCCAAAGAAAGGTAATGCCAAACAATGCTCATACTACCACACAATTGCACTCATCTCACATGCTAGTAAAGTAATGCTCAAAATTCTCCAAGCCAGGCTTCAGCAATATGTGAACTGTGAAATTCCTGATGTTCAAGCTGGTTTTAGAAAAGGTAGAGGAACCAGAGATCAAATTGCCAACATCTGCTGGATCATGGAAAAAGCAAGAGAGTTCCAATAAAAACATCTATTTCTGCTTCATTGACTATGCCAAAGCCTTTGACTGTGTGGATCACAATAAACTGTGGGAAATTCTGAAAGAGATGGGAATTCCAGACCACCTGACCTGCCTCTTGAGAAACGTATATACAGGTCAGGAAGCAACAGTTAGAACTGGACATGGAACAACAGACTGGTTCCAAATAGGAAAAGGAGTACGTCAAGGCTGTATCTTTTCATCCTGCTTATTTAACTTCTATGCAGAGTACATCATGAGAAACGCTGGGCTGGAAGAAGCACAAGCTAGAATCAAGATCACTGGGAGAAATATCAATAATCTCCGATATGCAGATGACACCACCCTTATGGCAGAAAGTGAAGAGGAACTAAAAAGCCTCTTGATGAAAGTGAAAGAGGAGAGTGAAAAGGTTGGCTTAAAGCTCAACATTCAGAAAACAAAGATCATGGTATCTGACCCATCACTTCATGGGAAATAGATGGGGAAATAGTGGAAACAGTGTCAGACTATTTTCAGGGGCTCCAAAATCACTGCAGATGGTGACTGCAGCCATGAAATTAAAAGACGCTTACTCCTTGGAAGAAAAGTTATGGCCAACCTAGATAGCATATTGAAAAGCAGAGACATTACTTTGCCAACAAAGGTCCATCTAGTCAAGACTATGGTTTTCCAGTGGTCATGTATGGATGTGAGAGTTGGACTGTGAAGAAATCTGAGCAGCAAAGAATTGATGCTTTTGAACTATGGTGTTGGAGAAGACTCTTGAGAGTCCCTTGGACTGCAAGGAGATCCAACCAGTCTATTCTGAAGGAGGTCAGCCCTGGGATTTCTTTGGAAGGAATGATGCTAAAGTTGAAACTCCAATACTTTGGACACCTTATGTGAAGATTTGACTCATTGGAAAAGCCTCTGATGCTGGGAGGGATTGGGGGCAGGAGGAGAAGGGGACGACAGAGGATGAGATGGCTGGTTGGCATCAGCGACTCGATGGACGTGAGTTTGAGTGAACTCCGGGAATTGGTGATGGACAGGGAGGCCTGGCATGCTGCAGTTCATGGGATCGCAAAGAGTCGGACATGACTGAGCAACTGAATTAAACTGAACCTAAGCTTAACAACAAATGATCATCTTATGTAACTGAAAGTTCTGGGACTGTTGTTGATATGCTTTTAACAAGAGCATATATATGGTGTCCCCAAGACCTCGCCCTTCATCTCTCCACTCTACTTGTCTCCATGCTCCGCACACTTTCAGGCTGTGAATGTGCAATAAAGGTTGAGCAGTTCCAAATATTTACACTGTCAGATTCAGTTAAGCAGCAGCAAAGAGAGCTCTGCTTTAACAGTCCAAACAGAGATCATAAGCTTAATTCCAGTGGCTATATTTGACATGTCCCCATCCCCAAACCATGGAATGTGCTGATTAGCCACGCTACAGGCACATATAAGGAAAATCAGAAATTCATTCAAATACACTGAAAGTACAGGAATTGAGAAGGCTATTTTTCCCAAAGAAATCTCTGGATACTGGTCTCAAATAAATAAATAAAGTCAATAAATACTAGCTAGCTAAGAAACAATTACCCAGTTATTATTTTGGGACTATGTATGAGAAAAGGGATTTCAGCAGTGTTCCTCAGCTATAACTCTCCAGTCAGATGAACAACTTTGTCATTTGTTGCCCCACATGAGCTGAGTCCAGATTTAAACACAGGTCTGCCTGATATAAAAGTTTTTTGCCCCAAACCGTGATGAAATAGCATTTCTACAACCCTGTCTTTTCTTCTGATTTCTTAAACTTCACAAGCTTGAGTAAGAAAAATGAGAAAGAAAATCTTGCTGTTGAGAATAAGAATATTTTGTCATGTGAGAGGTAGTTTTCAATTATATTTGTTTACCTTTTTCCTTAAGCTTCCTCCAGCTTTCTAGTGTAACATGAAGTGGTACTTCACACTGGCTTGAGATTCAATGCAAAGGAATGTCTTCAGAACTTGTTTTTAAAGAATTTAAGAACTTGTTTTCAAATAATTAATGTTTTTTAAAACTTATTCATTTTTTTCTTTTTTTAATAGTTTTATTAAGACATAATTCATATGTGATACAGTTCACCCAATTCATTGGTTTGTTATATAAACAAAACTATGCAACCATCACCGCAATCAACTTTAGAACATTTTTATCACCATAAAAAGAAATCTGGTACCAACTAGCAGCTACTTACCATTCCCTTCCCCTACCTCACTCATCCACAACTTTCCTTATTTTGGATACTTCATATTAGTGGAATCATACAATAATGCAGTCCTTCTGACTGGCTTTGTTCATTTAGCACAATGTCTTTTTGTTGTAGCATGTATTTTTATTTTTTTGCCAAGTAGCATTTTATTGCCAAGTAATATTCTGCTATATGGATATACCACATTTTATGTATCAACTTATCAGTTGATGAATACTTGAGCTCTTTTCACTTTTGCAATGCTTCTGTGAACATCCATGTACAAGTTTTTGTGTGAACATATGTTTTCATTTTTCTTAGATGTATATCTAAGATTAGACTTCCTGAATCATAAGATCCTCAAATTAACCATTTGAGGATCTGCTAGACTGTTTTCCAAAGTGAGTACATCATTTTCCCACCAGCAGGGTATGAGGGTTCCAGTTTCTACCCATCCTTGCTAACACTTGTTACTGTCTGACACTTTGGTTATAGCTATCCTAGTTGGTGTGAAGTGCTATCTCCCTGTGGTTTTTATTTGCATTTCCCTGGTGGCTAATGATGTCAAGCATCTTTTCATGTGCCTATCTTCATTTGTCTATCTCATTTGTCTATGTCTTTTGTCTATCTTCCTTTGAAAAGTATCTGTTTATTCTTTGTCCATTTTTAATTAGATTATTTGCCTTTTATTACTAACTTGTAAGAGTTCTTTATGTATTCTAGATCCAAGTCCTTTATCAGATGTTTGATTTACAAATATTTTCTCCCATTCTGTGAGTTGCCTTTTTACTTTCTTGATGGTGTCCTTTGAAATACAAAAGTTTGAATCTTTGATGAACTCCAATATACTATTTTTCTTTTGTATTTTTTCTTGAGCTTTTGTTCTCATATAAGAAAGCATTGCCTAATCCAGATCCACAAAGATGTGTGCCTGCATTTTCTTCTACGAATTTTATAGTTCTAGGCTCTCACATTTAAGTGTTTAAAATGGGGTCCTGGACCCAGTTCCAACATGTGTACCAGATGGCAGGGCATGATCCCTAGTACCAGCAAACAATTCTCAGACACCAGCATGTACCCAAGAATTCAACTCAATTCTGGCAGTTTACCCAGAGATAGCATCATATTCCATAGGCTGAGGGTTCAATCCTGTAAGACTGCCACACTGACCTACTTCAGATGCCAGTTATAAGCCCAGGTTATTACTTGTATTGCTGACTGGCTGACTGTAGAAGTTCCCAACCTTTTTCTTCTCCTCCTCCTCCTCAAATTCGGTTAACTTGCTCAAGGGACTCACAGAACTCTGAAAAACATTATAACTTAGTAGATCGTCGCTTTATTATTAAAATACGTAACTCATGAACAGCTAGAAAGAAACAAAGGTTTCATAAGTCAACAGGAGCCAAGTCTCCAACCCTGGGGGTAGAAGAGAAAGGAAAAGGGGACTGGGCTTAAAATCAGTACTTTTCTTTAATTTTGATCGTATTTAAACTGATCTCACTTAGAAAATGAGAAGCAGAAATGGGCTACTCAGTCTTTTTTAAGAGCTTGTTCATTTTTTATTTTTATATAATTTTTAAAGGTTACATTCCTTTTACATTTATTACACAATACTGGCTACATTCCCCATGTTGTACAATACATCCTTGTAGTCTCTCTCATACCCAATAGTTTGTATGTCCCGTCTCCCGACCGCCGTGTAGCGCCCCTGCTCTTTCCACTGGTAACTGCTAGTTTGTTCTCTGTGAGTCTGCTGCTTTTATGTTTTGCTCACTAGTGTATTGGATTTTTTTAGATTGTACATGTAAGTGGTATCATACAGTATTTGTCCTTCTCTGCCTGACTTATCTCACTTAGTTCAGTGCCCTCCAAGTCCATCCATGTTGCTGCAAATGGCGGAATTGCATTCTGCTCTTTGGCTGGGTGGTATTTACTGTGTCTATGTACCACATGTTCTTTATCCATCTGTTGGTGGACTCTTAGGTTTCTTCCATATCTTGGCAAGTGTAAGTGATGCTGCTGTGAACATTGGGGTGCATGTAATCTTCTTAAATCAGTTTTGAGGTTCTTTCAGATATATACCTAGGAGTGGAATTGCTAGGTCATATGGTAGTTGGGCTCCATAGTCCTGCTAACCAAAGGGGCAGAAGCAATGAAAGGATTATAAGAGTGGAGCAAACAATTAGAAAAAGATAAATGAACATGTATCAGAAAAAAAATGGGTGACTTGCAAAATAAGAATGACACAGACAGAGAAGAGAGAGTAGCTTGTTCTAAGGAGTCAGGATATGAGAATTTACACAAGAGACTGCTTATTTAAAATTGAATTACAGACAAAGAATCAGGCAAGAACCCTTGGGGAATGGCTCTAATTTTATTTTTGAGGAAGTGAACAAGGATTTGAGAAGAATCAAAAAAAAAAGGGAAGAATAAGTAGCAAATTTAAGGAACTTTTTTTTTTAAGAGAAAAGAGAAATCAAAATAAAAGAATAGCATAAAATGTACAGAATCAGAGGCCCATTCAGTTTAAGACATCCTATTTCCAAGGGCTTCCCAGGTGGCGCTAGTGGTAAAGAATCTGTCTGCCAATGCAGAAGACGTAAGAGATAACTTCGATCCTTGGGTTGGTTAGGTCCCCTGGAGGAGGGCATGGCAACCCAACTCAGGTCTAGAGAATCCAAATGGACAGAGGAGCCTGGCAGATTGTTACCGTCTATAGGGTCACAAAGAGTCGGACACAACTGAAGCAACTTTGCATACATTTCCAAGTACATGAGGCCAGCCTATACTTGGTGAAGACTGAACAAATTAAGATTTATAAACATCAGAATTGTGCCTAGCAGGGAGAATTAAGAGTTTAATAAGTCAAGCAAACAGTTGATTAGCCTCCAGTGCTCTTACATAGAATTTCAAGAATCTACTGGGTAAACCACTTTTTAAGGAGATGCTGTAGGAGATTTTTGTTAATATTTGCCTGAAGGAAGTGACAGATCATGAAAGGAACACAATCAGACCAAAGGCACTGCTGAATTTTTGTGTGTACTTTGTGTACTTTCAACTCAGATAAAATCGTGAGTGCTGTGTTTCCAATTTTCTCAACAGGTACTATTTGCAATACTTTACATTTTTCTTTTCCAGTACCACAAATGTTCTGTTATGCAGTTATTCACCAGAAAGTGATTTTCATAGCACGTTTGGTTTCTCATAACATCATATTATTTTTTATTAAAGTTCAGTGAACCTACTTATCATTGGTTGATTGGTCCACTGTGGTACTGTGGTACTGGGGAGCTAGCATGAGGTGATTCCAGGTTCAAACCTTATACTGGATGTGTTATTTAGGACAAAGCATCTCATCTCTCTGTTCTAAAATAATCGCTACCTCAAAGGCAACCCACTCCAGTATTCTTGGGCTTTCCTTGTTGCTCACCTGGTCAAGAATCCGCCTGCAATGCGGGAGACCTGCGTTCAATCCCTGGGTTGGGAAGAACCCCAAATGGGGAGATTTGAAGTCAAATATCTGTGAAGCTATTTCACAGCTAAATCACAGTTCACAGGGGCATTTGGAAGCACAGTGTGGACAAACACGGTAGCTGCCTCTGGGCAGACATGGAAGGGTCCTGGCACTGGGCAAGTGAGAGAAAGGAAGCCAAAATGGAAGTGGATTGAGTGGGGGAGGGAGGGGGAGGAGAAGCAGTGCTTCTTACCACTGGGCTGTCTTGAACATCGGGAGAGGTGTGTCTATGAAAAACAGATTTAACCGTTAGTGAATAAGCTTTATGCCTATATTTGGGCTTTTGTTAAGATGTGTTGGTATCATGTGGAAACATCTAAGTCTCTTCTCATGACCCACATGAGAAGCCCAGGTTGATTTGGTTGATTATACTGTGGTTTGGAGGCTATTTAAAGTTCAGTATTTTATTTTAACAGGCTGTAGATCTCTAGACTGAATGGTGTCTCAGTAGGTCCAACATAAACAGTCTTTCCTCTGGCAGATGGATAAGCAGGGCCACTGAATGTGGGGCGGAGGCTGTCCCTTGCCCTCACAAGGTTTCCAGAGGGGTGAGTGGGAGAGCACTCCCTCCAGTGAGCCTGTTCGTTTCACCAGGATGCAGAAAAGGAGCTTTTCTGTAACTTGTACAGTCATTCTAAGTGAGTTAATACTGACTATGGGAATTGATCTAGTTTATTCACCTAAACCCGAGGTAGTATGTTTGTGTATAGGGGCCATTTGGCCCCAAAAATGTAGCATAAGATGAGCACAGTGTGAGAGGCTTTGGACATGGGACTGAACTTGACAGAAGGAAGGGGAGATTTGTGTCTCTCGTTTCATCTCACACTCACCTCATGGGCCTCCCACTCATCTCTGGGTGGAACCTAAATGGAATTTGAAGTATTGTCTAACTCTCTTTCTCTTGATGTCAGGGTTTAAGCAGAAACTCTAAAAAGAGGTGATCGGAGAGAGTTTAATGAAGTAATCTTTTACAAAAATGTGGGCAGAGTTAAGGGAAACCAGTAATAGATGGTGATTCCCCATGGTTGGCAACCTCTAAGTCAGGAGTGACAAGGGAAGGAGTAGGTATCGGAATTTCCAGAGATGGCCCTTCAGGGTCAGTGACCTTTTGTAGAAAAGAAGCTCAGTAACAATCATAGTGCCTTTCTTTCTTATAGTACCAGCATCATAACACCTGTACCCTCAAAGAAGAATGTTCTAGAGTCAAGGGCAAATGGATTCTTCTTTCTTCTTCCTTCCCTCCAATTTTCGAAAAGCTTTACGCATTTTATAGTGCATATTTGGATTCTGACTTGTAAAGTCTTTTGTTTTTCTATTATTTCTGATTGTTTTTAATTGCTCTTATAGAAAAGAATTCCCTTATTCCATGAATGGAATTCAGATTATGTTATGAATGGATTCCAGATTCTTCTTTTTTTAATGTTTATTTATTTGGCTGTGCCAGGCCTTAGTTGCAGCACACTAGATCTTTGATTTTTCCTGTAGCATGCGTGATCTTGTTCCCTGACCAGGGATTAAACCCAGGCCCCCTGCATTGGGAACGTGGAGTCTTAGCCACTGGACCACCAGGGAAGCCCCCCAGCTTCTTCCTCATGCTAACTATTACATGGAAGTCATTTCATTTTATTCTTCTTAAAGAACACTGACTCTCCCATTTAATTTGGATTATTAATTTCTAAGCCTGCTGAAGAAACGTTATTCTGAGACTTACCTACAAAAATTGATTATAAGAAGTGTAATTGAATTACTGGGTTAATGTATCTTTTCTTTTATCCCACATTGTTTTTCCCTAGTTTTCAACCTTGTTTAGATGAATAATATCACTTGTGTGCATGCAACATAAGTCACTTCAGTTATGTCCAACTCTCTGAGACTCTGCGGACTGTATATAGTCTGCCAGGCTCCTCTGTCCACCGAATTCTCTAGGCAAGAATACTGGAATGGGTAATAATATCATTTAGTAAGAGGCAAAAAAAAAAAAAAGATATGAGAGTGACATCTTTTTGTAAATGCTAAATTTTTCTACTTCTAATTTTTTTTATTTTTTGACTGAAGTATAGTTGATTTAAAATGTTGTGCTAATCTCTGCTGTACAGCAAAGTGACTCAGTTATACACCTATCCACATTCTTTTTTAATATTCTTTTTCTTTATGGTTTATCACAGGGTATCAAAAAAATTTCCCTGTGCTATACCAAAGAGCCTTGCTGTTTATCCATCCTATGTATAATAGTTTACAACTGTTGGTCTCAAACTCCCAGTCCTCCCCTGCCCCACTCCCTTCTCTTTGGCAACCACAAGTCTGTGCTCTGTGTCCGAGAGTCTGTTTCTGTTTTGTAGATAGGTTCATTTGTGTCATAGTTTAGATTCCACATGTGAGTGATCTCATGTGGTGTTTGTCTTTCTCTCTCTAACTTGCTTCATTTAGCATGATAATCCCTAGTTGTATCCATGTTGCTGCAGATGGCATCATCTCATCCTTTTTCTGTCTGAGTAGTAGTCCACTGTCTGTATATACCACGTCTCCTTTACCCATTCCTCTGTCAGAGGACATTTAGGTTGTCCCGTGTCTTGGTTCCTATGAAGACTGCCACAGTGAACATAAGGGTGAATGTACCTTTTTGAATTATAGTTTTATCTCGGTATATGCCCAGGAGTGGGATTGCTGGATCATACGATAATTCTATTTGTAATTTTCTGAGGAACCTCCACACGGTTCTCCAGAGTGGCTGTACCAACTTATGTTCCCACCAACAGTGCAGAAGCATTCTCTTTTCTCCACACCCTCTCCAGTATTTGTTATTTGTAGACTTCTTAATGATGGCTATTCTGATCGGTATGAGGTGGTACCTCATTGTAGTTTTGATTTGTGCTTCTCTAATAATTAGTGATGCTGAGCATCTTTTCATGTGCCTACTGGCCATCTGTGTAGACTTTGGAGAAATATCTATTAAGGCCTTCTACCCATCTTTCAGTTAGGATGTTTGGTTTTCTGTTGTTGAGTTATCTGAGCTGTTTGTATATTTTGGAGACTAAGTCCTTGTCTGTCACATCGTTTGTAAATATTTTCTCCTAGTCTATAGGTTGTCTTTTCATTTATTACGGTTTCCGTTGCTGTGTAAAAGCTTGCAAGTTTCATTAGATTCCATTTGTTTATTTTTAAATTTTCTATCTACTTAATTCTAGAATGGCTTATCTGGTTAATGTGGAATGGGCTTTTATATTTCTTGCTGGGTGATAATTGATGAAATACCAACCTTCAGCTACAGGTGAGATCATCTTGAGATGTAATATAACCTGAAAACCAAGTCTTTTTATCAATTTGAGACAAGATGAACTCTTGGCTGTCATGTGTATTTCTCCAACTACTCATATGCTGATGGTATCACACCACTTGGACATTTGCAGAAACCACTGCCTGCAGGATAGCAGAGTGACATGAGCATGGGGAGTGCCAGGTGAGCCAGCACCAATGATGAAAAGTGAAAACTATCTGTAGCTTGTCTTCACCATTTATCTGTGATTTGAACCAGACTTTAGGCAAAACACTGAAGCCCTCAAAGAGAACTGCTGCTGCTGCTGCTAAGTTGCTTCAGTCGTGTCCGACTTGTGCGACCCCATGGACTGCAGCCCACCAGGCTCCTCCGTCCATGGGATTTTCCAGGCAAGAGTACTGGGGTAGGGTGCCATTGCCTTCTCCCAAAGAGAACTGTGAAAGTGAGAAAGTGAAGTCGCTCAGTCGTGTCCAACTCTTTGTGATCCCATGGACTGTAGTCTACCAGGCTTCTCTGTCCATGGGATTTTCCAGGCAAGAGTACTGGAGTGGGTTGCTATTTCCTTCTCCAGGGGATCTTCCTGACCCAGGGATTGAACCCAGGTCTCCTGCACTGCAGGCAGATGCTTTACCCTCTGAGCCACCAGGGAAGCCAAAGAGAACTGAGAGGGATTTAAAACAACATTGGCAAAGAGTCCTTGATGTGAAGGACCTCACCCTCTAAAAAGCACATGCCACAAATGTATTTTAGAAAGAAAATGGCTGTGTACATAAGAATAATGATGTCAAGAGAAAATTACCTAAATGGTCCTGCTCCGTTTCATTATCATTCACTGAGCCAAAAACAATCAACAAAAGCAAAGACATGAGAGTTCTAAGCATTGAGAAGACATGAGACTGAGAGGTTAAAGATGTCTCAAGGCCTCCAAGGTTCATTGTATTCTGGATCCCACACTCTGCCATCTGTTCTTAGGGACCTTATTAATTCTATTTTCTCCAGAATTTTTAACTTCTGCATTCTTCTATCCCTTTTAAACAGACTCCATTTTCTTGCACTAAAAATAAAGAATAAAGGCAGGAAAAGAAAAAAAAAGAGAGAGAAGAGAGGAAAAATAAACTGTTTTTAATTCACTTCTCCAAAAAGATTCCCCTTCACCACCAAACTCATCAAAGAGATTGCTTACATTTGCTGACATCATTTCCTTACCTCCAACTTCCCACCAATTTCCATTTTTTTCCCACCAATTTCTCAACATATTCCCATGTGAATTCTTCTCTTACCAAAATATGAAACTATTCTGATAAAGATCACTAACATTAATAATTTTATTGTCACTAGATTTGATCTCTATTTTGGTCCTCATCTTCATTCAGTAGCCACACTGAAGGCCAATCCCCTCTGTAAACACTCTTATCCTTTGGCTTCCATGATGCCATGCTCTTCTGGTTTTCTCTTTGCACTTGTGACTGCTACTTCTTCATCCTCTTTTTTTCTTTTTTTGGCTCATCCTCTTTCATGCTAGCTCTTAGTTCCTCAAAGTTCAGTTATAGGCTCTCCAGTCAACTTCCTTATCCATGTGTGTCTGCTAAGTGGCTTCGGTTGTGCCTGACTCTGTGGATTATAGCCCGCCAGGTTCCTCTGTCCTTGGGGATTCTCCAAGCAACAATACTGGAATGGGTTTCCATGCCTTCCTTCAGGAGATCTTCTTGACCCAAGGATCAAACCCTCATCTCTTGTGTGTCCTGCATTGGCATGTGGGTTCTTTACCACTAGCACCACCTGGGAAGCTCCAATCAACTTCCTTAGGCAATCTCAAACACACCCGAAGCTTAAATACCAGATATCTTAAATGCACATCTATTTTGGACCTTTCTTTTGAGCTCTGGACCAAGACAGCTGTGTGAAATATTTGATCACATGTCTCAGAGAGACACTTCTCACTCACATAACCCCAAACTGAACACATGGAAGTGTTTTTCAAGATGGTAATGTAAGAAGATCCCGAACCAACCTTCTCCCATGGACACATTGCATCTTTAACTGTATATGAAACAACTTCCTCTAGAAAAAAGCTGAAAACTGGTAGAGAAACCCCTTCACATTGGACAGACAAGAAGGAAATCATATTGAAGTATGTAGGAGAGGCTGAGATATAATCTCATTGTAAATCCCACCCCTGGGACAGTGACCCACAATCAAGAGGGAACTCAAACACAGAGATTCTACCTGATAAGTGAAGGGTTTAATCACACATAAGGGACTTTAACTTATAAGACAGCATCTGAGATACGAAGCCCCAAAACATCTAGCTTTGAAATCAGTGGGGAGCATACCCAGAAGACCCTTGAGGCTGTGGCAGTGAGAAACAGCTCCAAATGGGCTCCCACAGAGAGAGAGGCTCACCCACCCCAGCACTCAGCACAGAAGCAACTCTTTGAGAAGCGCCCAGATTTTATGTGAAGGAGACTCATTTGCTAAGTTTAAAGTGTTGGTCTGAGGAATGGGGGCCTGCTGGGTACTCTCTGGGGATGGGGGCTATTGGGCGCCCTCTTCCTGCTCTCCCTTTGCCCTGCTAAACCTGGCAGTCACCATCTTGTTTTCTTTTTATTCCTTTTCATTTTCTTCTTTTATTTCTTTTCTTTTTCTGGCAGGTGCCATCTTTGCACTCCCCCTCTGCCTCACTTCAGTCAGTAGGAGCCATCTTCTACAAACATATGGTGCCCTAGTCTTTATACCTGGTGACCCAGTTTTGGGGTGCAACCCAGGGAACACTCCTTGACGACCTGGATCTGAGGGTGGATTGCTTTCTTTGCTTGTCTTGGAGCTTTGGCTTTAGGGCAAGGCTTCAGGTTTAGCATGCATCGAGAGGCTACAGAGCTGCCCTCAGGGAACATAGGCTGGGGACACCATCTTTATGCTGTCCCTCTAACTATAGCTCAGCTGTATCTCTCAGAAAGGAGCTTATATGCTTGTCTAGAACCACAGTTTTTCTGACTGCTGCCCAGGGGACATTTCTAGATTACCTAGCTCTGGTGGACAGTGAGGCTTGTGCTTGGTGGTCCCATAAGATTGCATCTATTTGCATTCTTTAAAAGTTACTGCTTGAGGGTCTAGCTTCCAATAAGCCTTAATCTAGGCACTGATTGAGATTATCCTCTTTGGGATACAGACTGGTCTTGGCACACCTTCAACTATTGAGTTGTTGAAAATAAAATAGTCTGCTTGAACAACCACAAAAGGTTTTAAAGACAACCAAAAGCTAGGGCATGGTTGAATGGTAAGTTTCATCTGCTACACAAGGCCAACCCTTCAAGACTGGGAGAGGTGACTGTTCCACCTAATGCATAGAAACCAATACAGAGAGTCATGCAAAATGAAGAAACAGAGGGATATGTTCCAAATGAAAGATAAAACCTCAGAAAATAAACCTTAATGAAATGGAGATAAGTAATTTACCTGATAAAAAGTTCAACAAATTGTCATAAAGGTGCTTGCTGAACTCACAAGAATGGATGAACACAGTAAGAACTTCAAAAAGCAAATGAAAAATAAAAGAAAGCATCAAACAGAAGTCACAGAGCTAAAGAAACATAGTTTGTTGTTCAGTCACTAAGTCATGTCTGACTCTTTGCGACCCCATGAGCTGCAGCATGATAGGCTTCCCTGTTCTTCACTATTTCCCAGAGTTTGTTCAAACTTGTGTGCATTGAGTCAGTGATGTCATCCAACCATCTCATCATCTGTTGTCCCCTTTTCCTCTTGTCCTCAGTCTTTCCTAGCATCAGGGTCTTTTCCAGTGAGTCAGTTCTTTGCATCAAGTGGCCAAAATATTGGAGCTTCAGCTTCAGCATCAGTCCTTCCAATGCATATTCAGGGTTGATTTCCTTTAGGATTGACTGGTTTAATCTCTTTGCTACCCACAGGACTCTGAAGAATCTTCTCCAGCACCGCAATTCAAAAGCATCAGTTCTTTAGGACTCAGCCTTCTTTATGGTTGAACTCTCACATCCATACATGACTACTGGAAATGCCATAGCTTTGACTATACAGACCTTTGTTAGCAAAGTGATGTCTCTGCCTTTTAATATGCTGTCTAGGTTTGTCATCGCTTTTCTTCCAAGGAGCTAGAGTGACAAAATGTGGTCAACTTGAGAAGGGACTGGCAAACCACTTTGGTTTCCTTGCCTTGAGAACCTCGAGGTATTCTTGCCTTGAGAACCCCGTGAACAGTGTGAAAAGAAACACAATAATTTAACTCAAAAATATACTAGAAGCATTCAACAGTAGACTAGATGAAATAAAGAAAGGGTCAGTGAACATGAGGACAGGGAAGAGGACCTCACCCAATCTGAACAGCAGAAATTTAAAACAGAAAAATTAATGAAACAAAGTGAAAATAGCTTAAGGGGCTTATGGAAAAACAGTAAGTGGACTAAACTTCAGATTACAACTACACTGTAAACTATTTGAGAGCAGAAACAGCTTTGGCTTTCCCATCACCATTGTAGCTGCAGCACCTAGCACAGCAGTTGGCACAAAGTAGAGGCTGAATAAACAAGTCCATACTGGTAAGAGATAAAGATATTAATTTCTATGCCTCATGTAATAAATATAAAAGGACTCAGGAGGAAAAAATCAATATGAGTAAAATTTCAAGTGACATATTTATGAACCTTTGGGGAAAGGATATATAACTCTATGCCATGACCTCTGCAGTGCTGTCAGATTTAATCTGAAGAGATAAACCTCCCAATAACATATTCTAAAAGAAAACTTCTTTAAAAATGGAATGAGAGAATAACAGTTTATATTACAATTTCATAGTTTCAACTGAATTGCCATTAGAGTTCTATGTAAAATAGATCTACCTCCCCTCCTGTACTACTCCAAATACCTAAAGTAATATATTTTTTAAAATAATGAATCACTGAATAAGAAGCATGTACGATCAGATTGATGGAGAGAGTAGAAAGTAGAAAAGCAGGTCCATATCATGTGCAAGAGATGACTATTCCAGGAAAACAAACAATTTCAGAGATACTCTAAGCCAGGAGAACAATTGCAGTTAAGGACCACATAGTAAATGTTATAGGCAGGGTTGGGAATGCAGTGAGACTGGAGAAGTGAATGAGCAAAACTTAAGATGTTAGTGCTCGGGGTCATGCAGGTGCAGGGTCAGTCTTAAAAAAGGGCACCGCCTTAATACTGCACCCAAGGCACCTCTCTTTCCTCACCTTAGTCCCAGCCCTGATTATATGCTTTGTGAGTCATGTAGTCTCTCTAACAGTTTCT
The DNA here is from genome assembly GCF_016772045.2 of Ovis aries. Taxonomy (NCBI): domain Eukaryota; kingdom Metazoa; phylum Chordata; class Mammalia; order Artiodactyla; family Bovidae; genus Ovis; species Ovis aries. The sequence continues at coordinate 48,911,221 of NC_056057.1, read as the reverse complement.
CATGTCTGCCATTGCAGAGTGAAAGCAGCCACAGGTATGTAAATAAATAAACATGATTATGTTCCAATAAAACTTTATTGATAAGAACTGGTGACAGGGTGGGTTTGGCCTGAGGACCAGTTTGCTGAACCCTGCCCCAAGCTCAGGACCCACAAATACAAGGAACACAATTGGGCGAGAATATAAAAGATCGCAATAAAAATAGCTGGACCACGGGAAACCTTTCAGCATGGTTTTCCCCATTCCACACTGAGCAGTGGGCAGCAGTGGCATTTCTCTAGTCCTATAGAATTCATGACATGTTCCAAACTGTCTTTTTTGTTTTCTCTTAAATTTAAATGCAGTCACATTTGGTTGACTGTAGAATTCTGGTTTAAAAATAATTTTCCCTCAGAACTAGAGACACTGTTCTGTTGTCTTTCAGCATCTTATATTGACGCTGGAAATTTTTTTCTCTGATATTCTGCTTCGTTTTTGTTTTTTTTTTTTTTTTGTCAATAACATCTCTTTTTTCTCTGGGAACATCTTGGATTTTCTCTTGAGCTTCATATGGAAAAGAAAAATCCACAAGAAAGAATAGTGTATTGGAAGCATAAATATCAGGATAGGATCCAATAATATGAATGTATTAAGTTTCTTGGTCAATAAACAGGAAAAAAACTGCATTTTTTAAAAATCCAGTCATATGCTTTTTCATAAGAGACATAGCTGAAACAAAATGATCCCAAATAACTGAAATAAAGTTTTAAGAAAAAAATATATCCAAGGTATGCTAATAAAAAGGAAGCCAATATAGTGATATTAATTTCACATGCATAAATTTCCAGATGAAAAAGTTTTAATTGGGAAAAAGAGGAATATTTTATATTGATGAAAATAACAAGCTATAAAAACAGAAGTCAGAAATTTTACCTGACATAACTTGGAAAGTATAAAATAAAAATATTAATACTAAATGAAATTGACAAATAAACACAGTGGGAAACTCATTAAATGTATCAGGAATTGATAGATCAAGAAAACAGACCTTATGAAAGAATGAAAAGAATTTGCATAATATAATTAACAATCAAAAATACATTTAACTCCCCTCAGAAAAAAAGCACGCACCTTGTTTTCAAACACCAGTGAAATAGCTACAAAAATTGAACATAAACCCAGTCAAAGAGAAATTTCCCAAATCTAAGACTCTTGAAAACAGAAATCATAATCTTGATTCTGATATCAATGAAAAAAAATTAGATGACAAAAACACATAGTGTTTCCTCTTAAATAGGAAATGAAAACTAAAATTACAAACTACTTTTAAATAAGCTAAAAGTGACAAAAAATTATCTAAAACTTAAGTAATATACCCAAAGTAATACTCAGGCTATAATGTATTAACTTAAATAACATATTAAAAAATCAGAATGATTAAAAATAAATTAACTAAAAACACTAGAAAATGAAAAAATAACTCGAAAATAAAAGCAAGTGATTAATAAAGCACTAATGTAAAAAATAAGCTTTGTGGGTTTTTTTTAACATTAGTGAGTTTGAGCAAGCTCCAGGAGTTGGTGATGGACAGGGAAACCTGGTGTGCTGCAGTCCATGGGGTTGCAAAGAGTCAGACAAGACTGAGAGACTGAACTGAACTGACTGAATGTGAAAAATATGAAACGATACAACTTGTTCAATATAATTACAAGTTGTTTCCTTGAAAGAGCAATGAAACGGATCTTTGTCAAGTATGACAACAAAAGAGAAACCCCAAATAAACCACATAAGGAAGAGAGGCAACTTTAGAGATGGAGGAGATATGTTTTAACTTTTGGAGGTTACTAAAGACCAATATCTCTGTGAATGAATGATCTTGTTGGAAAATATACATAACAAAACTTTTAAAGGGAGACAGAGGGGAAAAACTACATAAGTGAAAAGACTCAAAAGAAAGTTAGAAGCTATCCAAAAATTTATGCAAAAGAAAAAGTGCTCTGGGGGAAGATGACAGTAGTAGCCTGGCATTATATTTCCCTAAATCCCTCCCAAGAAACAAAGCAACTAGGATAGAGTTGAAATCTGCAGGAGGAGTAGGAATTAACTAGGTAAACGGGGAGGAGAAAAAGGCATCCGGGAAAGAGGAATAATTTATACAAATACCCTGAGACAGAACAGACCATGGCATATACTGGGAACTGACAGAAAGCCAAAATGCCCTGTGTGATCCCCATCTCTTAAATGTGGGTGGGAACTACGCTGGCTTCCAACTAATGAAACATGGCAAAGGTAACAAAGATGGACCTGATTACATGTGCTGATTTCATTCCATAAGATTACTATACAAACCATCTTGGTGTAGGAGAGTCTCTCTCCCTGCTGACTTTGAAGAAGCAAGCAGCCATATTGGATAAGGGACAGGAAATGAGGGTAGCTTGCAGCCAAGAGCCAATTAAAAACTGAAATCCTAGAGATCAAACTGGTGGCACCAGAGGGGAGAGCTGTGGGGGTGGTGAGAAAGGGGAATTGGATTAAGAGGTACAAACTTCCTGTTACAAATAGTTTAAAAGTTATAAAGCCATTGGAATGTTATGTACAGCATAACAAATATAGAAAATAATATTGGTAATACCTCTGTATGGTGATAGATGGTAAGTAGGCTTATCGTGGTTATCTAATAATGTGTAAAAAATACTGAATCATATGTTGTACACCTGAAACTAACACAATACTTTAAGTCAGTTATACTTCAGTAGAAAAAAAAACCTCAGCATTAAAAACATGATTCTTTATAGTTTGAATTAATTGAACTCACTACTTTGGATATCTTTTTTTTTCTCTCTTTCCAACAATATAAGGTGAAAAGGAGAATTAAAATTAGCACAACCACTTTATATATCAATGTAGACAGCTTAAGGAGCTAATCTGGGTGTCGAAACAAATTGTTTTCCCCCAAAGAATTATATGATTTGTATGACTAGGATACTTCATAATTGTAAAATATCTTCTTAAATTTCTGCTGTTTGGACCTAATTTCACCATTTAGGCTTCCCTGGTGGCTCAGATGGTAAAGAATCTGCCTGCAATACAGGAGACCTGGGTTCAATCCCTGGGTCAGGAAGATCCCCTGGAGAAGGGAATGGCAACCCACCCCAGTGTTCTTGCCTGGGGAATCCGGTGGACGGAGAAGCCTAGCAGGTTACAACACATGGGGTCACAAAAGAGACAGATATAACCACAACTGAGCAACTAACACTTCGAACTTCACCATTTGTTTATATAACAACTGATTTTGCAGAATTTACATGAGAACGGTTCTCACTGAATAACTCACATCCAAAAAAAAATTGTGTAAAGAATTTCTCTACATGAATAAATAATTTTGATTAAAAAATTGTCCTAACTGGGGAAAAAAACAGAAACTGAAACCCTCAGTTCGTCAATGAAAATGGACAGCTGTCAACAGGCATAGGAACTTGAAAGTGGATCCTTCCTCAGTTGAACCTCCTGTAAGACTGAAACCCTGACCAGTTCCTTGAATATAGCATGAGAGACCATGAAGCTGGGGACCTGGCTAAACCATGTCCAAACTTCTCACTCACAAAAAATTGTGAGCTAATAGATGCATGCTGTTTTCAGCTGGTAAACCTGTGGTAATATTATTATGCAACAGATAAATAATTCACAACCAGAACACTAATCATCACTCTTATAAGGGAGGGGATGGTGGAAGTGATGGTGTGTGACTTCCAAGGCTAGGTCTTAAAAGGCAATGCAGCCGTTACCTCACTCACTAAAATATACCAGAAGCTTCAGCCACCATGTAGGCAGTCTGCCTTAAGGCTGACACATGAAAGCTGCCAACCTAGTGCATACAGAGGGACCACATGAAAAGGCCTTTGATACAGAAAAGCAAGAAATGCCCAGTCATCCTCAGCTGCTCCAGCCCCTCACCGATTCTGCTCCAGCCTCCATCTGAGACCCTAAGCCAAGAGCACACAGCCTAAGTCCTTCCGGAATTCCTGACCCACAGAAACAGAAAACATTTTTTAAAGCTCAAGACTGACCTTTTTAATGCAACAATAGGATAACTAGAACAGATAATCAACTTAATATTGATCTAAGTTGGAGGATATTAGAAAATCAACTCATTATTTTGAAAACTAGTAAATAAAAAAGAATGAAGCACTTATTCTGTTTTTCTTATATGAACTATATATCCAGATACCCAGATAGTTTATGATGGGCAGTTTCCCTCTATAGACATATTTCTAAGAGATGCAAAATAGTGACTGAATGAATTAATACAATGAATGACCCCCAAAGGAATTAGTCAATGTAAACACTAAGCTTCAATAACTATCAGCCTCACAAAAGGAGTGACAGTGAGACATATGTGCCTCCTCATGGAAGAACATGCCAGCTATGAGGTAATCTTGCCAAGACACTAAATAAAACACCTAAGATTTAAAGGGACAACCAACTGACAGGAAATACAGAGACTGGAGAAAGACAGTAACATACGTCATAGGAATACATTCTGCAAAAGCCAGACCTGTGATGTCCAGTGCTGTTGCTATAAGTCACACGTGACACTTGTGCAATTAAGTGCAAATTAAGAAATGACGTAAGTCTAAAATACAACACTGAATTTGTGTCCCAAGTAAGAATGTAAAATAATTAATAATTTAATATTGATTACATGTTGAAATTATAATATTTTGGATATATTAGATTAAATAAAATCTTTTATTTTAAAATATTTTACCTCTTTTTATATTTCTTATTATGGCTTTTGGAAAATTACAAGTTACATTTGTGAATCTCATTTTATTTCTGTTGGATATAAATATTCTGTTTATTTCTGTTATGATTTATTTCTGTGAATCATAAGTCTGCAATACCATATGATATTTATCTTTACCTGACTTACTTCACTTAGTATGATGATCTCCAGATCCATCCATGTTGCTGCAAATGGCATTATTTCATTCTTTTTAATGACTGAGTAGTATTTTATTGTATATATGTACTATATCTTCTTTATCTGTTCAGACCACAAGAAACTATATGACAATCTAATTTCCTCAACAAGCAAGTTGAAAGGAAAAAATATGTAAAAGTAAAACAAGATTAAAACAGACTGAAAATTTATCAGACAATTGTAACATGTGGATTTTATTTGTTACTTTTATTTTTAATTTTTTGTTGGAGTACAGTTGATTAACAATATTGTCTTAGTTTCAGGTGTACAGCAAAGTGATTGAGTTATACATGTGTTCTTTTTCAAATTCTTTTCCCTTTTAGGTTATTACAGAATATTGAGCAGAGTTCCCCGTGCTCTACAGTAGGTTCTTGTTGATTATCTATTTTAAATATAGAAATGTCAGTCCCAAACTCCCAATTTATCTCTTCTCTGCCTCCTTTTCCTTTGGGAACCATAAGCTTGTTTTCCAAGTCTGTGAATCATAAGTCTGCAGTATCACATGATATTTGTCTTTGTCTGACTTACTTCACTTAGTATGATGATCTCCATGTCCATCCATATGTTGCTGCAAATGGCATTATTTTGTTCTTTTTAATGGCTGAATAGTATTTTATTGTATATGACATATATACATATGTACTACGTCTTCTTTATCCATTGGTCTATCAATGGACACTTAGGTTGCTTCTATGTGTTGACTATTGCGGTTTGTTTGTTTGTTTTTTACTGTGCTGGGTCTTCTTTGCTGTGTTTGGGCCTTCTCTAGTTGTGGTGTGTGGTCTTCTTATTATGGTGGCTTCTCTTGTTGTAGAGCATGGGCTCATGGGAGCACAAGCTTCAGTAACTGTGGTACACTGGCTTAGTTGCCTCCCAGCATGTGGGATCTTCCCAGACCAGGGATCAAACCCACGTCTCCTGCATTGCCACGTGGATTCTTAACCACTGGACAACCAGGGAAGCCCTGTCTTGACTATTGTAAACAGCACTTCAGTGAATACAGAAGTATGTGTATCCTTCTAAACCATCGTTTTCTCTGGATATATGCCCAGAAGTGGGGTTGCTGAATCGTATGGTAGCTCTCTTTTAAAGAACCTCCATACTGTTCTCCATAGCAGTTGTACTAATTTACATACCCACAATCAGTGTAGGAGGGTTCCCTTTTCTCCGCTCCCTCTTCTGCATTCAGTATCTGTAGACTTTTTGATGATGGCCATTCTAGGTGGTGTGAGGTGATATCTCATTATAGTTTTGATTTGCATTTCTCTAAAAATTAGCAATGTTGAGCATCATTTCAGGTGCCTTTGGCCCTTTATATTTTGGAGAAATGTCTATTTAGGTCTTCTGCCCATTTTTTGATTGGGTTGTTTATTATTTTGATACTGAGCTGTTTGAGCTGTTTGTAGATTTTAGAGACAAATCCCTGTTGGTCACCTTGTTTGAGAATATTTTCTCCCATTCTGTGGATTGTCTTTTCATTTTGTTTTTGGTTTCCTGTGCTGTGCAAAAAAAAAAAAAATGTTGAGTTTAATTAGGTCCTATTTGTTTATTTTTGTTTTTATTTTCATTACTCTAGGAGACAGATCAATAAAGATATTGTTGCAATATTTCAAAGAATGTTCTTCATATGTTTTCGTCTATGAGTTTTACAGTTCAGATTTTACATTCAAGTCTTTAAACTAGTTTGAGTTTATCTTTATGTATGGTGTGAAAGGGGAGAAGGCAATGGCACCCCACTCCAGTACTCTTTTGCCTGGAAAATCCTATCTATGGTCAGAGGAACCTGTTAGGCTGCAGTTCATGGGGTCGCTAAGAGTCAGACACAACTGAGTAACTTCTCTTTCACTTTTCACTTTTGTGCATTGGAGAAGGAAATGGCAACCCACTTGTGTTCTTGCCTGGAGAATCCCAGGGATGGGGGAGCCTGGTGACCCCTGCCTGTGGGGTCGCACAAAGTCAGACACGACTGACGCTACTTAGCAGCAGCAGCAGCAGCATGGTGTTAAAGAATATTCTAATCTCGTTCTTTTACGTATAGCTGTCCAGTTTTCCCAGCATCATTTATTGAAGAGACTGTCTTTTCTCCATTTAGTCTTATCAAAGGATCGTTGTAGATTAACTGACCATAGTTGGGTGGGTTTGTTTCTTGTTTTTGTATCCTGCTCCATTAATCTGTATTTCTTTTTTGTGCCAGTAGTATACTGTTTTGATGACTGCAGTTTTGTAGTATAGATGTGGACCTTTTTTGTGATTAAAACAGACAAACTGTAAAATGTGATATGAGACAATTGGAAATATGAGCACTGATTTAATTATATTAAGGAATGTATTCAAATGTCAAGGCATTGTTGTTATTCAAAGAATAATGTTCCTTGGAATATTCAGAGAATATATTCAAAGAATTATTGTTATATTTTGTTTGATTAAGGTACTGTGGTATGTTTTCATAAAGAATTTTTAATCTCTTAGCAATTCATATTGGAATATTTATACACGAAATCATGTAGCATCTAGAATTTACTTTGAAATAATATTTAAAATTCAAACATACTTCATTTTTTGCCCTCTACTTTATTGAAATTCACAAAACCTTTTACAAATCGAAGATTTGTGACAACTCTGTGTTGTTAAATGATTAGCAATTACGTATTTTTAAATTAAGGTACATACCTTTTTTTATGTAGAATGCTACTGCACACTTGAGGAACTACTATATAGTGTGAATGTAACTTTTATATGTATTGGAAAACCAAAATATTCATATGACTTACCTTATTGCTGTGGTCTGGAATGGAACCTACAGTATCCCTGAAGTATGCTATACTAGATTTAACAAGATTGACCCTCAGTTGACAATTGTTCAAGTTGGGTGATGGGAGCATCGTTTCATTATGTCATCCTCTCTACTTTTTTATGTTTGAATTTCCCCATAATACAAAAGTTGTTTTTTAAAAAAACCAACAATGAAAATGCACCAGGCCAAGTCCTTTCACAGAAGAATTCTAACAAGAAACTATCATGTTTTATAAATTTTCTAGAACATCAGAAAAGATGCAAAGCTTCTGAACTCCTTCTTGGAGACAAATATAACTCTAATATAAGAAGCAGAGAAGGATATAGTATTAAAAAATAAAACTCTAGGCTAATACCATTCCTGAACATACAGGTGAAAGTCACGTATAGTGAAAGAACAGACATGTATAAGAGTGGCAAGTTGAATATGGCGATGTATTAAAGAATAATGCAGCATGAGCAAGGTAGGGTTTATTCTAGGTAAACATGGTCAGTTCAACATTGAGAAATCACTCTGCGTAATTTATAGCACTGAAAGATTAAAGGAGAAAATAATATTTTAGAAAAGTCAATGCTCATTCATGTTAAAAAAAAAAACAAGTTTATAGCAAACCAGAACATAAAAATCAACTTACACTTTTTACCCTAGATACTTCTGAATTCTATAAATGTTTAAGATAACTTATGTGTTCAATACTTGTTTGATTTTTAAAAGTTTGTCATGTACAAAAGTTGCATGATCAAATTTACGACATAATTTTACAGCTCTCCACTTTTATATTTCTAGCAACATAGCCTCTGTTGCAAGACCAAAAATAATATGAACTTCAATTAGATAAATAAGTATGATCTGCATAAATTTATTTCCTATTTTATTTTTAACACACATCCATATACTAATTGGAATTCAAGGACCATGGGACATGTATGCCCTCCCAGATTATGTAAGTCATCATATTTCAGTAGATTCACACACATCATTAATTAGTTTGAATGATTTCATTGAGAAGAACCTTGTGAATTCTTAGTAGTAAATATAATGGTTCTGGCACACAGCTTTAAAGTCATTCTTAAAACTAAAATGTTGTTGGCACATGAAGGACTACACTTCAATAACCAGAATGTGGAAGTAGAATATGGAAAAAGTCATCTTCTGAAAGTGAAAATAGAATGTTATCACAGCACAATAGCTGAAGAGACAGCTTACAAATGTGCTGTTGGTAGAATTGGAAAATGACCAGTCTCTGTGTCAGGAAGACATGGTTCAAATGCCACTAATGTAAAATGAAACTGTTCCTTCTCTCCAACTGCATTGTAGCTTGCCTGGCACATTGAAATGGTACCCGTGGAATTTGTCACTGTTTTCTGATTCTCTCCAAAAGGAGACTGTGTTGATTCTAGAAAACCAAATGCTCTAATCTGGATTAAAAATATCCACAGAATTAAGAAAGCTACTGACCCAAACTTAGATGATTTAATGGAGACATCTTTTGAGAGCTTCTAACACTCTGTGTCCTATTCTGTATCAATATTATAAATATGTAAACTGGTTTTCAGAGGGAGCCTACTGTACAGATAACAGGATCCCATTGTCAAGTCAGGTTTATTTCATATGGCACTTTATTAAATTTTGCCTTGAGGAGACCAAGCTATTGTTTGTCAGTTTAGTTAGTGTTTCACAGTCCTATGTGGGTTGATCATCTTTGAGCAACATGGTGGTACTATTTCTGGACCAGCTCTAGTGTTAACACCATGGAGATACCTGTAAGCTCTTTCTCACATGAAGAAAATAATAGCTTCTCTTTTGCCTCTCTTCTAATTTGCAATAGATATATATTCTCAAAATAAAAAAATAATATTTGAGTGTATAGATCACAATAAACTGGAAAATTCTGAAAGAGATGGGAATATCAGACCACCTGACCTGCGTCTTGAGAAATCTGTATGCAGGTCAGGAAGCAACAGTTAGAACTGGACATGGGAAAACAGACTGGTTCCAAATAGGAAAAGGAGTACATCAATGCTGTATGGAGAAGGCAATGGCACCCCACTCCAGTACTCTTGCCTGGAAAATCCCATGGATGGAGGAGCCTGGTGGGCTACAGTCCATGGGGTCGCTAAGAGTTGGACATGACGGAGTGACTTCACTTTCACTTTTCACTTTCAGGCATTGGAGAAGGAAATGGCAACCCACTCCAGTGTTCTTGCCTTGAGAATCCCAGGGACGGGGGAGACTAGTGGGCTGCCATCTATGGGGTCACACAGAGTCAGACACGACTGAAGTGACTTAGCAGCAGCAGCAGCAAGGCTATATATCGTCATCCTGTGTATTTAACTTATATGTAGAGTATATCATGAGAAACAGTGGACTGGAGGAAGCACAAGCTAGAATCAAGATTGGTGGGAGAAATATCAATAACCTCAGATATGCAGATGACACCACCCTTATGGCAGAAAGTGAAGAAAAACTAAAGAGCCTCTTGATGAACGTGAAAGAGGAGAGTCAAAAAGTTGGCTTAAAGCTCAACATTCAGAAAACTAAGATCATGGCATCCGGTCCCATCACTTCATGGCAAATAGATGGGGAAACGGTGGAAATAGTGGCAGACTTTATTTTTCTGGGCTCCAAAATCACTGCAGATGGTGACTGCAGCCATGAAATTAAAAGACGCTTACTCCTTGGAAGAAAAGTTATGACCAACCTAGACAGCATATTGAAAAGCAGAGACATTACTTTGCCAACAAAGGTCCGTCTAGTCAAGGCTATGGTTTTTCCAGTGGTGATGTATGGATCGAGAGTTGGACTATAAAGAAAGCTGAGAGCCAAAGAATTGATGCTTTCGGACTGTGGTGTTGGAGAAGACTCTTGAGAGTACGTTGGACTGCAAGGAGATCCAACCAGTCCCTTCTGAAGGAAATCGGTACTGGGTGTTCATTGGAAGGACTGATGTTGAAGCTGAAACTCCAATACTTTGGCCACCTAATGCAAAGAACTGACTCATTGGAAAAGACCCTGATGCTGGGAAAGATTGAAGGCAGAAGGAGAAGGGGATGATAGAGGGTGAGATGGTTGGATGGTATCACTGACTCAGTGGACATGAGTTTGAGTCAACTCCAGGAGTTGGTAATGAACAGGGAGGCCTGGCATGCTATAGTCCATGGGGTTGCAAAGAGTTAGACACGACTGAGCAACTGAACTGAACTGAACTGAATATTTATTTAGTGTTTGGCCATTTTCTCAAAATGCATTTTATTTCTTTGTGTATCCCAATAAATGGACAACACCAAAAGGAAAAAATTATAAAAGACAACTTTGTAAGAATGGAAAGAAATTGTTCCATTTGAAAAAATGATTTGTCTATTCCCAATGGTTTTATTTGCGTAGATTTCATCCCAAGTTATCCTGTGACTGTAGAAACAGAGGATCAGAACTCACTCTGAGGACAGGAAACCAGACAGGATGAAGCTAGGGAAACTGAAAGCTACAAAGACTGGTCTGAAACAAATGGCCAGGAAATCTCAGAAACAAAACTGAAGAGTGGATAGCAACACTTTTTTTTCTGATTATGGAAGCATTTGGGGACCAGGTATCCTTGCAGGCATCAGGACACAGGAAGGAGAAATCCAGATACTAGTCAAAATTCAGTATCAAGAAGGTCATCTCATAAATGTCTGTGTGTGCTAGTTGCTCAGTTGTGTCCAACTCTTTGCAACCCTATGGACTATAGCCCACCAGACTCCTCTGTCCATGGGATTTTCCAGGCAGGAATACTGGAATGGGTTGCCATTCCCTTCTCCAGGGGATCTTCCTGACCCAGGGATCAAACCCAGATCTCCTGCATTGCAGACAGATTCTTTACCGTCTGAGCTACCAGGGAAGCCCCATAATTGTATAATCTCAAGCTTAAACTGCCCAAATTGAACTCATTTGATACCCCAAAACTCTTTTTCTGAAGTTGTCCACAATTCATTAATGGAACCACCCAACAGTGAAAGCCAAAGTCTAAGAATCATTGCTGATCCTACTCTTCTCCATATAACCCTTAAGAATCTCCTCCTCTCTTACACACACATCTTATGTCTCGACAAGGCCTGCTAACTATTTCCAGATATCTCCGATCTGCCCATTTCTTTCTCTTTCCACTCCTGTCATCTTAGTCCAAGCTATTAATACTCCCACCTCTCACATGGACCACAGTAGTTGTTTAGCTGGGTTCCCCACTTACTCTCTTACCCCTTTCAGTCTATTCTGCATACAGCAACCATACAATGCCAAGTTGATGAGCGGAGTTAAAAAAGCCAATTGAGACCATAGGATCAAAGCCTCATGTCAAGGATGACAAAGCAAATAGACAGAATGTGAATTCCTGAACCATTACCTAATTACCTTATTCTCAAAGAAAGAAGTAAACTTAAATATTATTTAGGCCATTGTATTTTTGTTTGTTTGCTTCTTGTTATAGTCAACTAAGCTGACTGCATCCTAATACAAATTTTATGTGAAATAATGTACTTGAACATAGGACACGGTTTTAAGAGAGGTCATGTCTGCCCAGTGTTTCTCTGTCTTCCATGGTGGCCTCTGTAGATGGGGTACCATCAGCCCACAGAGGACTGTAGCCTATGTATCCTGGGTTCTAAGAACAGCAGGTAAGCAGTGATTCACGGTGAGATATTAGAAGAGCAAGGCCAAAGTACAGTTTCTGAAGGGACATGAAATATACTTCAGAAGGAGGGGAAAATAGTTCTTTGGTTTCCCCCTAACATTTTTTTCCCCTAGTGGGCAGATATTCTATCATATAATTCTCTGTAAGCCCAATAAGATCTTGAGTACAGTTATGAAATGTTAAATGTATGCTCAAGAAATATTAATGAAATTGAATAAAAGCCTTTCTAAGATGCAGACAAACCTTTGAGCCCAGGCTGAGCTTGGCCTCCCTCTTTGTCAGTGAAAATTATGAGTATTTAACTCAATTATAATTCCTATATTTAATATTAAACCTCTAGGCAAAAGGTATTGATCTTTTTATATAGCAGCTAGAATAGTACAAGAAATGCAGTGCTTAATAAATGTTTTGGAATGATAGCACTAACAATTTATTGAGCAGAAGCTCTTAATTTTTTAAAGTCTGGGCTTTAATGCACTAAAAAGCATCTAGATGGTACCTGAAAACTATTATTGACAATATAAGAGTCAATACTGTGTTAGATTCCAAATAATGATGCAGTGAGCAGGTAAGGTAAGATTATAATTGGAGAGTAGATGAATAAATGTAGATGAGAGAAGTCATTGTGTAGTGATTACTCCTCACAGATATTAATGATCACTATGGAAAAGAGTTGGAGAAGGCAATGGCACCCCACTCCAGGATTCTTGCCTGACAAATCCCATGGACTGAAGAGCCTGGTAGGCAGCAGTCCATGGGGTCGCTAAGAGTCAAACATGACTGAGCGACTTCACTTTCACTTTTCACTTTCATGCATTGGAGAAGGAAATGGCAACCTACTCCAGTGTTCTTGCCTGGAGAATCCCAGGGATGGGGGAGCCTGATGGGCTGCTGTCTATCGGATCACACAGAGTCAGACACAACTGAAGTGACTTAGCAGCTTAGCAGCATGGAAAAGAGTATAAACATTTTTGCTGTGCTGTGCTCGGTTTTGTCCCACTCTTTCCAACCCCATGGACTGTAGCCTCTGCCAGGCTCCTCTGTCCATGGAATTCTCCAGGCAAGAATATTAGAGTGGGTTGCCATTTCCTACTCCAGGGATCTTCCTGAACCAGGGATCAAACCTGCATCTCTTAAGCCTCCTACATTAGCAGATGGATTCTGTACCACTGTGCCACTTTTGCTACCCCACAATTTTTATGAGACTGCAAAGGAAGTAAACACGGACTTTTTTTTGCTTTAAAGTAGCAAAGTTAGGGAAGGTGGGGGAAGGATGGGAGGAAGGGCGGCAGAAACAGGACTTTAACCTGCATATCCTGATCAGGTCGATTCTGAGTACCAGGAACGCAACTAGGAATTCTTTTTACTTAAGATCGCCTCGAGCTATTGGAAGAAATTATGAAGAGAACTTTGGGAATGATAAACTACCTGGAATGGTGACATTATTACCCCCTAGTAAGAAAAGAGACAGAAGAGGCCAAGTCTAGACACAAATTCCTTCATGTAGACAGAGAATGAATTCTCTCCGATACAGGAGGCCCCTGAGGTACCTGATATGAAGATTATTATCTTCACCCATGCAACGGTCATATTTTAAAAAATTTATTGGGATGTAGTTGATATATGATGTTGTGTTAGGTTCAGGTGTACAGCAGAGTGATTCAGTTATACATATAAATACATGTATCCATTCTGTTTTTAATTCTTTTCTCATATAGGTTATCCCAGAGTACTGAGTAGGGTTTCCTGTGTTACGGAGTCTTTGTTGCTTATCTTATACACAGTAGTGTGTGTATGTTAACACCAAGCTCCTGATTTATTCCTCCCCCACTACATTTCCCCTTTGGTAACTATAAGTTTGTTTTTGATACCTGTAAATCTGTTTCTGCTTTGTAAATAAGTTCATTTGTACCATTTTTAAAATTAGATTTCACATATGAGTGATATCATATGATATTCGTCTTTCTCTTTCTGACTCATTTCACTTAGTATGATAATCTCCAGGTCCATCCATTTGCTACAAATGGCATTATTTCTTTCTTATTATGGCTGAGTAATATACTATTGTATATGTGTACCACATCTTCTTCAGTCATCTGTTGATGGACAGTTAACGTTGCTTCCCTTTCTGGGCTATTGTGAACAGTGCTATAATGAACATTGGGGTGCACATATCTTTTCTATTATGGTTTTCTCCAGAAAGCAACAGTTAGAACTGGACATGGAACAACAGACTAGTTCCAAACAGGAAAAGGAGTACATCAAGGCTGTATATTGTCACCCTGCTTATTTAACTTATATGCAGATTACATCATGAGAAATGCTGGGCTGGATGAAGCACAAGCTGGAATAAAGATTGCCAGGAGAAATATCAATAACCTCAGATAATATCAATAATATCATACACAGATGACACCACCCTTATGGCAGAAAGTGAAGAAGAACTAAAGAGTCTCTTGGTGAAAGTGAAAGAGGAGAGAGAAAGAGTTGGCTTAAAGCTCAACATTCAGAAAACTAAGATCATGACATCCGGTCCCATCTTCATGGCATATAGATGGGGAAACAGTGGAAACAGTGGCAGATTTTATTTTTCTGGGCTCCAAAATCACTGCAGATGGTGACTGCAGCCATGAAATTAAAAGACGCTTACTCCTTAGAAGGAAAGTTATGACCAACCTAGACAGCATATCAAAAGCAGAGACATTACTTTGCCAACAAAGGTCCATCTAGTCAAGGCTATTGTTTTTCCAGTAGTCATGTATGGATGTGAGAGTTGGGTTATAAAGAAAGCTGAGAGCCAAAGAATTGATGCTTTCGGACTGTGGTGTTGGAGAAGGCTCTTGAGAGTCCCTTGGACTGCAAGGAGATCCAACCAGTCCATTCTGAAGGAGATTGGTACTGGGTGTTCTTTGGAAGGACTGATGTTGAAGCTGAAACTCCAATACTTTGGCCACCTAATGCAAAGAACTGACTCATTGGAAAAGACCCTGATGCTGGGAAAGATTGAAGGCGGGAGGAGAAGGGGATGACAGAGGATGAGATGGTTGGATGGCATCACTGACTCAATGGACATGAGTTTGAGTAAACTCCAGCAGTTGGCAATGGACAGGGAAGCCTGGCATGCTGCAATCCATGGGGTCGCGAAGTCGGACACAACTGAGTGACTGAACTGAACTTTCTCCAGATATATGCCCAGGAGTGGGATTGCTGGATCATATGATAGTTCCATTTCTAACCCCCTTCTTCCTTGATGGTGGAGCTTTCTTCCTATTCCAGAAACTGAATATGCCAACATTCTTACCTTTGTATTCTCCCTTGCAGCTAGAGCCTGGGGATATATACAACTTTGGCCAGTAGGGCCCACGAAAAGTCTTTTGGAGGTTTCTGAGAAAGGTTTTCTCATCTAACAAGAGAGAGGTGCACACGAAACAAAACCCCACTTTCTCATCTTCCTTCTGCATGTTTTTGGGTGAGGTCATGATTCTTAGAGCTGTGGCAATCATCACATGACTTGTGTGACACAAACACTTCTTTAATTGCATTGAGGATAACAGGGAGGGGGAGAAAAAGCTAGGAATCTCTATATTTTTGAGTTACTGAACCCACTCTAAAAAAAAACCTACCCCAAGACTTTCTGTTGCAGATGAAATTAAACCCCTATTTCTTAAGCCACCTTTAAAGCAATTGTGTCACTCCTGCAACCAAAAGTACCGTATCTGAGAAAAGTGAGGGGAGTTATTTTTATTAAAACAGGATGGTACCATGCCAGCATCTTCTAGGTAAACCCTTGGAAAGTTGTTCCAAGTATCTAAGATGAGAGGATGATGAAAGCCAGAATTCTTTTTAAAGGCATATTACAAGTTGTAATCATTAGTGGACAATAGCCTAACCCCATACTACCATTTATGGAGGTACAAAGCCATCACATGAGCACAACTGCACGACATGTGGCTGCAGAAGGATAACAAGCAGGCTGGAAGAGGCCACTATTCACCAGAGTAAAGAGTAGAGAGAATGACCCCCAAATCCAAGAGTGATCAGCGCATTGAAATGAGTCTCTTAGAAACCTTGGGAAGGGAGGAGCTGGGATAATTTGGAAGGTGAAGAGAAGGCTGTAAATGCTAAACCATTTTGTTTGTTTCTTAAGTTGTTGATTATCCCACAAGGTTGGTGTGACTTGGAAAAACAAAAGGAAATTTAGAACAATGACTTCTTATACAAGTGTCCATTGTATCATAGGTGTGGTTCAGCAGAACAGAACATTTTAAAGTCCTGGCAAGAGCCATGGGCTTTAATTAAATTGGATTACTTTAATTAAATAACATATAGAGACATGCTGCTCAGTTTTCAGAGTAGCACCCCTGTTCATTCTTACTGAGTCTAGATGAATTTGAAGAGCGGATCAATTTCTTTTTATGCAACTGAGAGTACGAAATATCTGTGGGGAATTCAGTCCATACACCCAATTCAGAATTTTAGGTTTTAGAGAAGATCACAATGAAAAATGGGGACAGACTCTTTGGGACTGATATTTGCCCCAGGATTAACATCCTGGACAGTTCGTTTAGTTCTTTAGTTCAAAGAGCCTCTTGATGAAAGTGAAACAGAGTGAAAAAAACTGGCTTAAAATTCAACATTAAAAAAAAACTAAAATCATGGCATCCAGTCCCATCACTTCATGGCAAATAGATGGGGAAATGGTGGAAAGAGTGACAGACTTTATTTTCTTGGGCTCCAAAATACTGCAGATGGTGACTGCAGCCATGAAATTAAAAGACATTTGCTGCTCGGAAGAAAAGGTATGACAAACCTAGATGGTGTATTAAAAACCAGAGATATTACTTTGTCGATAAAGGTCCATCTAGTCAAAGCTATGGTTTTTCCAGTAGTCATGTACAGATGTGAGAGCTGGACCCTAAAGAAAGCTGAGTGCCAAAGAACTGATGCTTTTGAACTGTGGTGTTGAAGAAAACATTTGAGAGTCACTTGGACTGCAAGGAGATCAAATCAGTCAATCCTAAAGGAAATCAGTCTTGAATATTCATTGGAAGGACTGATGCTGAAGCTGAAACTCCAATACTTTGGCCACCTGATGCAAAAAACTAACTCATTGGATAAGACCATGATGCTGGAAAGATTGAAGGCTGGAGGAGAAGGGGACAACAGAGGATGAGATGGTTGGATGGCATCACCAACTCGATGGACTTGAGCAAGCTCTGGGAGTTGGTGATGGACAGGGAAGCCTGGTGTGCTGCAGTCCGCAGGGTCATAAAGAGTCAGACACAACTGAGCAACTGAAGTGAACTAAACATCCTGGACAAAGATGGAGTCCAAAATGTTTCCTAGCCTCTGATTAACTGGTGCTGTAGGTGAATGGAAAATTCACCATTGGGAAAGAAAGAGATAACTAGTCCAGACTCAGATAAACTTTAAGGTAGATAACAGGTGGTTTCTTCCTGTTCCAAGGCAGATGGAACTGTGAAATAATAGATTCGGACTTTCTTTGGAGAAAGCACTCTCACTCTGGTGTCATGGGGAAAAACAAGAGGGATGATGGTTAAATGAAGAAAAGAAACTAAATCTGTTTTTACTGGTGTTACTAGCCAACATTTGTGAAATATAACCATTGGGTCTTACAGTGTATCTGGCCGAGGTGTCAGTGCCACATAGACTAAACAAAGTAGAAAAGGGAGGTGTAGATCTCTTTTTCTGGAAAAGGAAGTTGGTCTTTTTGGTTTAGTTTTAAAATGGAAGGTACTGAATTAGGTTTGCATGCTAATAAGTCAGCAGAAAGGAAGCATTTGAAAGTTTAGAAGAGAGAAAGGGTGATGACCAACAGGAATGGGACCTAAGGAGATGAGGGGGCCAGGGCAGGGTGGTGAGGGGGGAAGGGGTTGGGTCCAGAGCACATGTTAGGGAGATTAACCTGGGGTAGGAGAGACACCTCTTTCCTTGAGCCTGGAGAAAAAAGAAAAGATGTGTGGAAGATTATATCTGTCAGGATCAACCTAGTTATGCTTCAGTAACAGCCTCCAAAATCATCACGGGTTTACAAAGAGAAAATGACTTCTCACTCCCACTACACATCCACAGCCTGTTCACTCTAATTTGGTTCCATGTCACTCACATTTCAGGATTTAGGCTTGTGGCTCAGTGCCTGTCTGGAATCCTGCAGTATTCGTGGCAGAAAGAAAAGAGAGAATGGCAACCAGATCTGAGTTCTTAAAGCTTCTGCAGGGAAGTGGTGCACATCAGCTCAGTCCACATTTCATAGCTAAAAACTCCTTTGGTCATGACTGAATTTAATAGGATGAGAACAAAGAAGAGGGACTTTGAATAAGGGTGAACAGTGCAACAACAAGGGGCTTTGAACATGGGCAAGCGATATAATCTACCACCCCATCCATCCTGCTTTTGTTTGTGATAGCAATAGCTCCATTCAGTCAATAACTATTTATTAAATCCCTGCTATGTGCCTAGCACTACACATGGCTCTGAGAATAGACCTCTAAAATAAAACAGACTTCTCTTAAAAGCTATTATATCATAGGGAGTTCCTACTGACGGCTTGGTTTTTCTTACACAGGGGACTCTATCATCTGCTAAGAGGGAGAGAGTTGTTTGGCGTTAAGGAGTTTGAGGAGAGAGGTAAACATTTCCAAAAATGCTGAGCAAAATGGGAAAGAATGCTGAATGGAGGGAATAAAAGTATTGTCAGGCAGCATCACATTGTCCTGTTCTGGATGATAGACTCATGGTGGTGTGATGTTTCCTATTGGTGCTCAGCAGCCTGAATACTCTAAGGGAAAAAACAGTAAGGTTCTGGGGACCAGCTAGGAAATAAGGGAGCTGGAGATGATGTTGACAGTAGAAGGAATGGGCCTAGGTCTAGATAAGAAGGAAAGTGAAGTCCTTTTGGGTAAATGCTGGGCAACAAAGCCCTAGGAGGAGGAGAAGTGAGTGAACTAGAAAGGCAAGATATACTGACCAGAGGAAACAAGGCTGCAACTTAAGGTTTCACAGGTGGAACAGTTCTTGGTACAGCAAAAGTCCAGGGTGTGGACATTGGGTTGGGGCCAATTGATTTTTTTTTTTTTTAACATTTTAGTGTGACGGCTAAATGGGCCTTTTTTTTTTTTTTTTTGATTGGAGTATAGTTGCTCTACAATGTTGTGTTAGTTTCTGCTGTTCGGCAAAGTGACTCAGCTATGGGGCTGGTTGATCTTTATCCAGGCCTTCATTGTTCCCCAGAAATTGTTCCTGCACTTGAGAGTCATATCCATACGCAGTTTTATCTTGATGTAACAATCCAAAGTTTAATATACTGGGGATAATGAATTAACTACCTATATCGTTTTTTTTCCCCCAACTCCAGAACCCAGTCATTTCATAGCTGCTTTGGAAAAGAACAAAGGAAAATGTGACATTTCCTTTTGAAGTCTTCATACTTCTCCATAGATAACTATGTATACATGCTGTGCTTAGTCGCTCAGTCGTGTCTGACTCTTTGTGACCCCATGGACTATAGCCTGCCAGGCTCATCTGTCCATGGGGATTCTCCAGGCAAGAATACTGGAGTGGGTTGCCATGCCCTCCTCCAGGAGATCTTCCCAATCCAGGGATCAAACCCAGGTCTCCAGCATTGCAGGCCAATCCCTAACCAATTGAGCCACCAGGGAAGCCTAGTGTTTTTATATTCTTATTTAACTTAATCATATTGGAACTGATTCCTTTTCCAGCTTCCTACTCAATAGCAAAAAACTTCTTTTGACATCAAGCTTCTATAAATGTTCAGCAAATTCAGCAACTATCCTTTTTTTAAAAAAAGTTTTTATTGAGTATAACTGATTTACGATGTTGTGTTAGCTTCAGGTGTACAGCAAAGTGAATCAGTTATACGTATATATATATATTCACTCTTTTTTAGATTCTTTCCCCATATAGGTCATTACAGAGTTTTCACTAGAGTTCCCTGTGTTACACAGTAGGCCTTTATTAGTTATCTATTTTATATAATAGTAGTATGACTATGTCCAAACTCCCAATTTATCCCTCCCTCCCTCCTTTTTCCCCAGTTACCATAAGTTTATTTTCTGCATCTGTGACTCTATTGCTGTTTTGTAAATTTCTTTGTACAACTTTTTTTAAGAAACCACATATAAGTGATATCATATGTTATTTGTGTTTGTCTGACTTCCTTCACTCAGTATGATAACATCTAGGTCCATCCATGTTGCTGCAAGTGGCATTATTTCATTCTTTTTTATGACTGAGTAATATTTGATTGTATGTATGACCACATCTTCTTTATCCATTCCTCTGTCCATGGACATTTAGGTTGCTTCCATGTCTTGGCTATTATAAATAGTGCTGCGATGAATATTGAGGTACATGTATCCTTTCAAATTATGGATTTCTCCAGGTATATGCCCAAGATTGAGACTGTTATATGGCAGTTCTTTATGTAGTTTTTTAAGGAATATCCATACTGTTCTCCTCAGCGATTGTACCAATTTACATTCCCACCAACACTGTAGGAGAGTTCCCTTTTCTTCATCCTCTCCAGCATTTATTGTTCATAGATATTTTTGATGATGGCCATTCTGACTGGTATAAGGTGGTACTTTATTGTAATTTTGATTTGCACTTCTCTAATGATTAGTGGTGCTGAGCTTTTTGGCCTTTTTTTTTTTTTAGCATTCATGGGCTTTTTGGCCATCTGTATGCCTTCTTTGGAGAAACATCTACTTAGGTCTTCTGCCCATTTTTTGATTGGGTTGTTTGTTTTTTATATTGAGCTGCATAAGATGCTTGTATATTTTGGAGATTAATCTTCTGTCACTTCATTTATAAATATTTTCTCCCATTCTGTGGGTTGTCTTTTTATTTT
The DNA here is from genome assembly GCF_016772045.2 of Ovis aries. Lineage (NCBI taxonomy): Eukaryota > Metazoa > Chordata > Mammalia > Artiodactyla > Bovidae > Ovis > Ovis aries. The sequence goes on along the minus strand of NC_056057.1, from coordinate 48,889,908 downwards.
ATGGTTTCCTTCACTATACAAAACTTTTCAAGTTTAATTAGGTTCCATTTGTTTATTTTTTGTTTTATTTTCATTATTCTAGGAGGTGGATCAAAAGTGATATTGTTGCGATTTACATCAGAGAGTATTCTATTTTTTTCCTCTAGGAGTTTTATAGTGTCCAGTCTTACATTTAGGTCTTTAATCCATTTTGTGTTTATTTTTGTCTATGGTGTTAGAGAACGTTCTGCTTTCATTCTTCTACATGTAGCTGTCCAGTTTCCTCAGCACCACTTATTAAAGAGACTGTTTTTTTCTCCATTGTATATTCTCACTTCCTTTGTCATAGATTAGTTGACCATAGGTGCATGGGTTTATCTCTGACTTTCTCTCCTGTTACACTGATCTATGTTTCTGTTTTTGTGCCAGTACCATAATGTTTTGATTACTATAGCTTTGTAATATAGTCTGAAATCAGGATACCTGATTCCTCCCACTCTGTTTTTCTTTTCAAGATTGCTTTGGCTATTTGGGATCTTTTGTGTTTCCATACAAAGTCTGACTTTTTTTGTCCTAAAAACTATCCTGTCTCTAAGGAGAGCAAAATGGTGCTTATCTCCTAATCCTATAAAGTAAAATGGGAACATGGAAATAGAAACATAAGAAAACAAAATGGGAAAAAGGGAGAGGAAATATTTTAAATGACTTCAAGAAAATCTGTCTTTAGGTTTCTCGAGGTACAATTTATATACAATAAAATTCATCACTTTTATGATTAATTCAATTAATTCATTACAGAATTCAATTAATTCTGACATATGTAAACAGTTATATAATTATTACCACACATGTCATTTCCTTCACCCCAAAAAGTTTCCTCATGCCCCTTTGCAGTTGACTTCCTTTAGCCTCAGGCTCTGACAAGAACTGATCTGCTTTCTTTCACACTAGTTTTGCCTTTCCTAGAGTTTTATATAAATGAAATCATATAGTATGTAGCCTTTCACATTTAACTTCAAGAAAACCTTATAGATGAAAACAGCTGATAGGTTAAGAAAGGCAAGAAAAATAACAAAATAACAAATTTCACCAGTCCAAGTGTCCATTGACTTTAGCCTCATCCTAAGTAATAATTTCTAAGAAACAAATTGAGTTATACTAGTACTATTACTATGTACTAGTTATATTTTGCTAAAACTCCTTAAAAATAAACAAATAATAATTGACATAAAAATGCATATCTGATTACCACTAATATGCACCTGATATTACCATCAGTGATAAACCTTTCTTAGGAAAGTGCTTCATGGAAAGATCTCAACAGTCTAATTCTAACAGTCTTATTCTCTCAGTCACTGATTTTGGCCATTGAGTCTCAAAGTGACCATCAGGAAAATTTATAAGTAGTTATGATATCCAAATTCACATTCATAGTATTATAACATGTACACATTTCCTTACTTTGTCCAGGCAAATAGTTGGTTATGAGAGTGTAGTATAGTCATCACAAGCACACAATAGAACGTATACCAGAACAATTTGTAATGGAAGGTCTATGAACAATCCATGTATGTGTGTTAATTTTTCTTGTACATGTTACACTTACTGTTATCATTTCTATTCTTCTGGACTAAGACTCAGCAGCTTTGTGTGTGTCTTTATGTGATTGTAGCAGATCCAACAAACTGAGCCATTAAAGAGTGCTTTAGGAGTTAAGAGCACTGATAATCAGATTCATGAAAAGCCATGTGTTTCTGTAGATAATGCATTTTCCTTATGAAATTAGAACTCTGAGGTGTCACAAAGGGCTACAGAAATAAGAAAAGGTCCAAGTTTAATTTAAAATTTCATCTTTAACAATTTTTGTGGCTTGTAAGGCTGGAGAAAGTTATGAAGCGTGATGGATAACCATTGTCAGGAGTTCCAGGTGGGTGCGTCCCACACCTACTTCTCCACTGTTACTGAGGTGAACTCAGGTCTGATTAGAATACCTGAGGCAACTTTGAAATACAAAAGTGTGCCAAGGCTGAATGGAGGGGTGTGTGGAAATAGGAATGGTGAAGGAATAACCACCTTGATCAAATGGATGAGTTGCAGGCCTTTTATAACATTCAGAAGGAAATAAACAAGGAGCTGGATGCCCAATTTACCCTGCTTCAACTAGCTATTTGGTAGAAGTAGTAGCTTAATCCTGGGTTTTGAACAAAGTCGGAGGCCCATTTGCATCTTTGTATTTATCATTATTTGTCATGTTGTGGAGACCTATGAGAAACAGTTTTTCAGATCTCCAAAGTTATGACCAACCAAAATAGCATATTAAAAAGCAAGAGACATTACGTTGCCAACAAAGGTCTGTCTAGTCAAGGCTATGATTTTTCCAGTGGTCATGTATGGATGCGAGAGTGGGACTGTGAAGAAAGCTGAGTGCTGAAGAATTGATGCTTTTGAACTGTGGTTTTGGAGAACACTCTTGAGAGTCCCTATCCAACCAGTCCATTCTAAACGAGTTCAGTCCTGGGTATTCTTTGGAAGGACTGATGCTAAAGCTGAAACTCCAATACTTTGGCCACCTCATGCGAAGAATTGACTCATAGGAAAAGACTCTGATGCTGGGAGGGATTGGGGGCAGGAGGAGAAAGGGACGACAGAGGATGAGATGGCTGGATGGCATCACTGACTCGATGGACATGAGTTTGGGTGAACTCCGGGAGTTGGTGATGGACAAGGAGGCCTGGCGTGCTGCAATTCATGGGGTCGCAAAGAGTCGGGCACAACTGAGCGACTGAACTGAACTGAACTGATACTACTTGATTTGATTTAGGTCATACCTGAATGGTCTAGTGGTTTTCCCCACTTTCTTCAATTTAAGTCTGAATTTGACAATAAGGAGTTTATGATCGGAGCCACAGTCAGCTCCCGGTCATGTTTTTGCTGACAGTATAGAGCTTCTCCATCTTTGGCTGCAAGGGATATAATCAATCTGATTTTGGTGTTGACCATCTGGAGATGAAAGAGATGGGAATACCAGAGCACCTGACCTGCCTCTTGAGAAACCTGTATGCAGGTCAGGAAGCAACAGTTAGAACTGGGCAGGGAACAACAGACTGGTTCCAAATAGGAAAAGGGGTATGGCAAGGCTGTATCTTGTCACCCTGCTTATTTAACTTATATGCAGAGAACATCATGAGAAACACTGGGCTGGAGGAAGCACAAGCTGGAATCAAGATTGCCAGGAGAAATATCAATAACCTCAGATATGCAGATGACACCACCCTTATGGCAGAAAGTGAAGAACTAAACAGCCTCTTGATGAAAGTGAAAGAGGAGAGTGAAAAAGTTGGCTTAAAGCTTAGCATTCAGAAAACGAAGATCATGGCATCTGATCCCATCACTTCATGGCAAATAGATGGGGAAACAGTGGAAACAGTGGCAGATTTTATTTCTCTGGGCTCCAAAATCACTGCAGGTGGTGACTGCAGCCATGAAATTAAAAGACGCTTACTCCTTGGAAGGAAAGTTATGACCAACCTGGACAGCATATTGAAAAGCAGAGACATTACTTTGCCAACAAAGGTCCGCCTAGTCAAGGCTATGGTTTTCCAGTAGTCATGTATGGAAAGTTGGATTATAAAGAAAGCTGAGAGCCAAAGAATTGATGCTTTCGGACTGTGGTGTTGGAGAAGACTCTTGAGAGTCCCTTGGACTGTAAGGAGATCCAGCCAGTCCATTCTAAAGGAGATCAGTACTGGGTATTCATTGGAAGGACTGTTGTTGAAGCTGAAGCTCCAATACTTTGGCCACCTGATGTGGAGAGCCGACTCACTGGAAAAGACCCTGATTCTGGGAAAAATTGAGGGCAGGAGAAGTGGATGACAGAGGATAAGATGGTTGGATGGCATCACTGACACAATGGACATGGGTTTGGGTGGACTCCGGGAGTTGGTGATGGACAGGAAGGCTTGGTGTGCTGCGGTTCATGGGGTCGCAAAGAGTCAGACACAACTGAGCGACTGAACTGACTGACTGACTGATGCTACTTGATAAATATACTAAATGCTAGGTATTAAATTGTCTTTCATAGAGGGCCACTTGAAATCTCTACTTTGTATTTGGTGATAATTTCATAGTTCTAAATCCTAATTAACTAAAAATTGGTCCTACTTAACCACGTAGTTACATATTTGTTGTTGTTTAGTCACTAAGTTGTGTCCGACTCTTTGTGACCCCAGGGACTGTAGCCCACCAGATTCTTCTCTCCATGGGATTTCCCAGGCAAGAATATGGACTGGGTTGCCGTTTCCTTCTCCAACGGATCTTTCCAACCCAGGGACTGAACCCACATTTCCTGCATTAGCAGTCTGATACCGCTGATGCCTAATTCTTCCTTAGACAAATGGAGACTTTTCTATTGGTAACATGAAATCATTTTCCTCTTATCCTCTGGAGACTGCTCTGTGTTCAAGTTGCTGCTATGAGTGCAGGCCTTATGACTGTTTCTTCATTTAACAAGCAATGTTAATAGCATATTTACTTGCACTGATATTAAGCCTTTTCACCTTAAAACTGTAAATTCAATTCAAAGACTGAAGCTTAAATTTTATGCTACCATAAACAAAGCCCACTTTGAAATCAGAATTCTATTCCCCCCTTCCTTCCCACCCCCCACCCACCCGTGACACACACACACACACAGAACAATGGTCAGTTATACATCCATGGATTCCAGGAAGCTAAGCAAAAAGCATTTGTCATTTAAGTAAAATAGGTTATAGAAATTTTAAGTGAATGAAGGAAGAAAGGTCCAAATTAAGAGCAAAATGGATCATTTTTCTTCTTTGAATCGTACTCTTTAATATATTAATAACATAATCTCCCCAAATACAATTTTTAGTATTTTAATTTAATATTAATTTAGTTTTGAAAGTAATTTTCCCTAGTAAACATAAGTTAGGTCAACCAAAAAGAGCCTCGTTTGTTTTAAACCTTGTTGTTGAAATAATTCTAAATGCATTAGTATTATTCATTACCTTGGTGAGTGCCTAGGGATATCTCACCACGTCTGTAATCTTTGCCTTTACTGAATCCCCTACAGATGGAGGCGATTGTCAGCAATCTGTACTAACTCCGAGACATAGCCTGGACTGAAGTTGCTTTTAATTGAAGAGGCCTCAGTGTTCGGACCGGAGAAGGCAATGACAACCCACTCCAGAACTCTTGCCTGGAAAATCCCATGGACGGTGGAGCCTGGTGGGCTGACGTCTATGGGGTCGCACAGAGACGGACACGACTGAAGCGACTTAGCAGCAGCAGCAGTGTTCAGACGACGAATCTCTCAATTCACAGCCTCCACCCCTACCGTCCATAAAATAAGACTTCCACTAACTTGAATGACAATTGCGAAGTTCATGTACCAGTTTTCATTAAGTTGGTTTTCCCCTGGTAACTTGTGTCTTGTAAAACCTAAATCTTAAAAACAACTATTTATCATAGGGACAAAGGAAATCAGTTCTACGTAAAAATGCAACCACGTATGAGAACTAAGCAAGTAGATGGTCCACGTTTGGCTGAAGTCATCCGACGTCGTTTCATTTGCTTTTGTATTTCCAAGTTACCAACCCGTTTCCCAAGATTGAGCGATTACAGCGATGACACAAGTCAGTCTCGCACCCTGTCAAAGACTGTTTGACAGTCTTTGGCCCGTTGCCAATTACTCCTCGGCAAACTAGATTCAACTGGGTCTTGTCCTCTGATTATCTGTCAGGACTGAATTCAACACCTGAATTTGGGCGCAGGCTATTTTCTCAGGAAAAGTCAAAACATCCTCAAAGGATCAAAGAGCTCAGTCACAGAGGTGGAGGAAAGTGGAGTCGATGAGTCTGGTTAAGCAAACCCCTCAGCCTTTATTCCTCAGCGCAGCTCTTCAGATTTTAAAGACGGTTAGGAGGACCAGGAGAGACACGAGGGATGAAGGCAAAAGGCTCGATCCTGAATCTGAGCCAGAGACAAAGGTGAGGAACTGCGCGAGGGAGACGGGGAGACGGCCAGAGGGAGGCTCAGCCCCCAGCCAGTGGCGTGACTTCAGGAGGACTCAGAAAATGGGCCAGGACTGGGTAAAGATAGGAAGGTGCCAGCGGGGCGGGCGAGCAGGCTAATCGCAGGAGTGGCGAGGCTGGGAACGCCCCCCTCCCGGCTCCGCCCCCACCCCACCCCGCAGCATAGGGCCGGGAAATGAAAGCCAAGCGGGCGCATGGGTCACCGGCCGGGGCGGCCCCTTAGCCTCCGGTTTCCCGGGGTGGGCGTCTCCGAGAAAGGCGCGTGCCTCACGTCCTTCCCACCCCGCCCCCTGCAATCTGCGCACGCGCGGCCTCACCCCGCCCCTCGCGTCCTCAGCGGAGCGATGGGACGGGGGCGGGCAGCCGGGGTGAGGAGGCCGCCGGGAGTCCCTAGATTGCCAGCGCGCTCCGCCTCCGCCGCCGCTCCACCGCCGCCGCTTCCCTCGCCGCGTCACGGCTCCCGGGACCGCCCTCCTCTGGCCCCTCCTACTCGCTCCCTTTCTCCCTCCTCTTACCCTCCCCCTCAGACCGATCGGTGACTTAAGCAACGGAGCGCGGTGAAGCCCATTTTTCTCCTTCCTCGCAGCCGCGCCGGGCAGTCCGCGGCGCGCGGCCCCCACACTCCCGCCCGAGATGAATGCTGCGGCAGAAGCCGAGTTCAATATCCTCCTGGCCACCGACTCGTACAAGGTAAAGGCTCAGGGAGGAAGAGGGTGCGTCGGGGACCAGCGCGAGGCTGCGGGGCGGGGGCGGCCGGGCTGGGGTCGTGGCGCTGGGGAAGTCCCGAGGGAAGGCGCGGCGGCGGGCGGGATGGGGCAGGTGAGGCTGGAGCCGCAGTTGGGGAGGAGGCTGATGGAGCAGGGATGGAGGGATGGACGGCAGGAGGCGGGGCCTGGGGGGTGCGTGGTGGGGCGGTGCGGCGAGGGGTTGAGGCGGGCCCGAACCGGTTCCCCGCACTCGCCGCCCGGGGCTCCGGGCAGCTCAGCGGGCCGACGGCCGGGGCGTCACTGGGTGAGCTCACGCCTTCCCCAGGAGTGCGGCCTTTTGGCCCTGGGCCCGTCAGGGCCGGCCTTGGTTAGGGCTTGCCTGAGGAGAGCAGGTCAGTTAGGTAACGGCCCCTGGGATTCCGCCGTGGAAAGAGGGAGTCAGGTTTGAAAAGGGTTTCCCCCGTGGAGCTGAGTCAAGCAAGCTCACCCCTTAGTCGGCAGATGTGTCCCTCCTCGAGGAAGGGGTGGGCGAGGTCTAGTAGGGCTGCCGGAGCAGCCAGCCACATTCCTCTGCCGGTGGCCCGGGTGCGGAGGACCCTCATCTGTCTGTTCCGGGGAGCCCTGCTCGATTCCCCCGTCCCGCTCCATTGGGCTCGGTTTCAAACTCCTTTGCCTCTGGTGATCACTCACACTCCTCATCCCCTGTTGCAAAGGCCGATCTGCCTTTATTCCCTTAGAACCACTTTGTGATTTCTGTGAAAAGGAAAGTGAAACACAAGAAGTTTAAAAAAAACTGTAGTTAACCTAGAGAACTTGTTGAGAGGACACAGCGTTCTGTTACTATGGCTATTGGACGCTTGCACGTCTAGGTGTCCCGATCATTTTATTTGAAACTCATACATTAATAAAGGGAAGAGTGATTAAAGGGAAATTTGGGAAATATCCCCTCCCTCAGTTTCCAAATTACATGAAGTAAACTGGATTATACTTTGCTAACAAGCTTTGTTATCCAGGACACCTAAAAAATGACATGTCAGACTGAAAACTCCACTTTCACAAAATAAGTTTCAGTTTTTACTTGAGCAGCATGGTAGTTTGAAGTATAGCGATTAAAGCATAATGTTTTCAGATTTTTTGTTGTTGTTGCTTTTAGTTTTTTCTCTTAAATATTCCAGTAAAGTATTTTGGAGAATCCCATTTTACTTAAGTTCTCTGTTGAACTTTTTTTCCTAGCTGGTTTAAGATTCTACTTTTGATAATTAAGATGGGTTGTTATTTAAAGTAGAGCCAAGTTTCTTTAAGGAGTGGTCTTTTAAATGGAACTTTAAAATGGAAATCTGCACAGTTGCAAGGAGATCATAGCACTATCAAGGATGGTTTACTTGTGCTTCTATTGTGGTTACTTAGTTCATGGTGTTTTGAGTGTTTTTAATGGTGATTTTAGAATGGTCTCATTCACAGTTTTCTAAAACTTTATCCCCGTAACCAAATCTTTAAAATAATTTTCAAGTTTTTTAATATATTAATAGCAAGAAAGGTAAGTTTTAACTTTTAAAAACAAAACAGTGTAGGAGCTTCTTTAGTTTGTGGCTCCCATAGCTATTATATATAAGGAATGTAAAATTGCTTTAACATCAGTTTCCTGGGATGAAAGGTAAGAGTGGTTACCCTAAAGTTTTCTGATCTGCTAGCTAGGCATACTTAACAGCACTATTAGAATCTGTACCTATTTAAGAGTGGTTTATTCCTGTCCATTTCAAGTCAGATTGGTTGGTGTATTAATTCCCTTCCTAATATAAAACCTTTTAAGATTATCATCCTAGTAACTAACATATTTCATTTCCCACCCTCCCTCCCAAGAAAACCCTCAAGAGGATTAGCCAGGTGGATGTTTTATTATACCAGTGGTTTGCAGCAGTCAGTAAAATAAATTGTGTATTTTACACTTGCAGTTTAGTTTTTAAGTTTCATTTTCCCTACATTTTTGGTGATACTTATAGCCTGTTTATCTTTTTTTTTTTTTTTTTAATCTTCTTGGATGAAGAGGAGACAGCAATGGTACTCTTGAGTCTAGAAGCAGTGAAATTACACTTCTATTTGGAAATTACCTGAGAAGATTATATACACATCCTTATTAGTACTTACATACTGTTGGCCAGTTAGAGTAGGGAGCTAGCAGCTTTGGTTGTATTGGTGGAACAGAACAAAACAAACTGAATTGTTGATTTGGTTTTTTTTGTGGGGGGTGTAGAACTGAAGTAAGGATAATTGGCCGTCTAGGCACTCTAGAAAGGTATTTTGCAAGTAGATAGAATAATGTCCAAGCACATGACAACGTGTAGAAATTTTGGTTTTTTTGTATCCTTTCCAGACAGTTCAGGACAGTTTGGACTAAAGGGGCATTTAAAATATATATTCATTTCTGTAATCTCTTGCTTCATTATACATAATGATGAACGAAGGAAATAGATGAATGTGGTTGTTTCTTCTGTTTTCATCCTGGGTTCTTGTTACAAATGAGAAGGACATTTAATCTTAAGTGTTAACCACTTATATTTTCAAAATGGTTTAAAGAAAATTATCTACTGGGTTATATTTACATTGTGCTAATAAGCCAGCTATGGAAAGGTGCATTGGGGCTGGCCTTAGCCATTGAGGTGCTAAAAAGATATTTGGAACATTTTTTTTGGAAAGGAAATAAGTCATTTTTTTCCCCACTTATTTCTGGGATAGACATTGATCAGTTTCCAACTAAATGAATCAATAAAAGATTCATTTCTATTCCATTCTTCTTCCCCTTCTATATAGATAATGTCTGTAACAAACTACAGCAGAGAGTAGTTTTACCATTTCTGAACATTCTACCTGTTAGCAGGTTGAAATGGAAGATGTTGTCAATTCAGACTTACTTGGAAGAAATAAATAACATGCAGCGCAAGAAAGAAATCTCTAAGCAATTTACAGTTTAAGCCACACAAGTTATGAAATGTGCTGTCTAGTGTGGGTTGCTTCTCAGAAGGTCATTTTAAACTGGTTATCTTGAACTCAGCATATTTTCATCCATTAATTAATAAATATTAGAGATCCATTAGATATTATCATGGGTCCTATCACTGCATGGCAAATAGATGGGGAAACAATGCAACAGTGACAGACTTTATTTTGGGGGGCTCCAAAATCACTGCAGATGGTGACTGCAGCCATGAAATTAAAAGACACTTGCTCCTTGGAAGAAAAGTTATGACCAACCTAGACAGCGTATGAAATAAGCAGACACATTACTTTGCCAACAAATGTCTGTCTAGTCAAAGCTATGGTTTTTCCAGTAGTCATATGTATGGATGTGAGAGTTAGACTGTAAAGAAAGCTGAGCACCAAAGAATTGATGCTTTTGAACTGTGGTGTTGGAGAAGACTCTTGAGAGTCCCTTGGACTAAAATGAGGTCCAACCAGTCCATCCTAAAGGAAATCAGTCCTGAATATTCATTGAAAGGACTGATGCTGAAGCTGAAACTAATACTTTGGCCACCTGATGTGAAGAACTGACTCATTTGAAAAGACCCTGATCCTGGCAAAGATTGAAGGCAGGAGGAAAAGGGGACGACAGAGGGTGAGATGGTTGGATGGCATCACAGATTCAATGGACGTGAGTTTGAGTAAGCTCCGGGAGTTAGTGATGGACAGGTGGGCCTAGTGTGCTGCAGTCCATGGAGTTGCAAAGAGTTGGACAGGACTGAGCAGAAGAACTATACAAAAAAGATCTTCACGACCAAGATAATCACGATGGTGTGATCACTCATCTAGAGCCAGACATCCTGGAATGTGAAGTCAAGTGGGCCTTAGAAAATATCACTACGAACAAAGCTAGTGAAGGTGATGGAATTCCAGTTGAGCTATTTCAAATCCTGAAAGATGATGCTGTGAAAGTGCTGCACTCAATATGCCAGCAAATTTGGAAAACTCAGCAGTGGCCATAGGACTGGAAAAGGTCAGTTTTCATTCCAGTCCCAAAGAAAGGCAATGCCAAAGAATGCTCAAACTACCGCACAATTGCACTCATCTCACACGCTAGTAAAGTAATGCTCAAAATTCTCCAAGCCAGGCTTCAGCAACACGTGAACCGTGAACTTCCAGATGTTCAAGCTGTTTTTAGAACAGGCAGAGGAACCAGAGATCAAATTGCCAACATCTGCTGGATCATCAAAAAAGCGAGAGAGTTCCAGAAAAACGTCAATTTCTGCTTTATTGACTATGCCAAAGCCTTTGACTGTGTGGATCACAATAAACTGTGGAAAATTCTGAAAGAGATGGGAATCCAGAGCACCTGACCTGCCTCTTGAGAAACCTGTATGCAGGTCAAGAAGCAACAGTTCGAACTGGACATGGAACAACAGACTGGTTCCAAATAGGAAAAGGAGTACGTGAAGGCTGTATACTGTCACCCTGTTTATTTAACTTCTATGCAGAGTACATCATGAGAAACGCTGGGCTGGAAGAAGCACAAGCTGGGATCAAGATTGCCGGGAGAAATATCAATAACCTCAGATATGCAGATGACACCACCCTTATGGCAGAAAGTGAAGAGAAACTAAAAAGCCTGTTGATGAAAGTGAAAGAGGATAGTGAAAAAGTTGGCTTAAAGCTCAACATTCAGAAAACGAAGATCATGGCATCTGCTCCTATCACTTCATGGGAAATAGATGGAGAAACAGTGGAAACAGTGTCAGACTTAATTTTGGGGGGCTCCAAAATCACTGCAGATGGTGACTGCAGCCATGAAATTAAAAGACGCTTACTCCTTGGAAGAAAAGTTATGACCAACTTAGATAGCATATTGAAAAGCAGAGACATTACTTTGCCAACAAAGGTCCATCTAGTCAAGGCTGTGGTTTTTCCAGTGGTCATGTATGGATGTGAGAGTTGGACTGTGAAGAAAACTGAGCACCGAAGAACTGATGCTTTTGAACTGTGGTGTTGGAGAAGACTCTTGAGAGTCCCTCGGCCTGCAAGGAGATCCAACCAGTCCATTCTGAAGGAGGTCAGCCCTGGGATTTCTTTGCAGGGAATGATGCTGAAGCTGAAGCTCCAGTACTTTGGCCACCTCATGCGAAGAGTTGACTCATTGGAAATAACTCTGATGCTGGGAGGGATTGGGGGCAGGAGGAGAAGGGGACAACAGAGGATGAGATGGCTGGATGGCATCACTGACTCAATGGACGTGAGTCTGGGTGAACTCCAGGAGTTGGTGATGGACAGGGAGGCCTGGCGTGCTGCAGTTCATGGGGTCGCAAAGAGTCGGACACGAGTGAGCAACTGAACTGAACTGAGGTATTATAAAGGACAAAAGATGTCCATTACAATCTAAGATGGGTTAAAGTTGATTTTAGAAAAGTTAGAAAAGACTGTATGATTTATGTATGGTGATTAAGCACCCAAGATAGCTTTTTGAAAAACAGCTTGCTTCCTCATTAGTGGCAGAATAACAAATCTTATTTGGGCATTTTGGGGTTAAAGATTTGGGGCTAGATGACAATCATTCTTATGGGTACTTTAGTCCTGCCTCAGACTTGAGCTACCCAGTGTCTTCCTCTGTGCTGTTTCCTGTTTTCAAAGTTGCTTCTTCACCAATTCTGGACACTTAAGTATGGTTAAAACATCTCCAGTGGCAGCCTAAACCCTGTGAGAAGTGTGGTCCTGCTGCAGTTTGTATGTCAGAGAGCACCTGTGCATTCTTAGGATAGAGTTTTCCCAGGAAGTTTTATATTACGAATTACAGGAAAAACCTAGGCAATAGAAATAAAATCCTATATGTAAGTCATGAATATACTTCATAGACTGGATGAAGCCAGTAATAATTGTAGAGTATCTTGCAAAACAAAAATACCAGAAGCTGATAGCCCTTTTGTCAGTTTATGAAATGTCTCTTCAAGGTGTGCCAAGAAAAGGTACAAGTTGCTAGGAATTCTACCAGAGTCAAGGGAAGAGGCAGCATAATGATATTGGCCGGTTTTACAATTTCTCCCCTTCACTAAAATAATACAATCCCCAAGTCCTTAAGTTGTATTTTGATGTTAGTAGTGCTTCATAAGCCAAATAGCAATGAATCATTTTCTGGAGCAATGGAAGGACAGGGCTTGAGAAATCCTGAATATTGAAAAAAAAATCCATTATAATTTTTGCTGTTTCTGGCTCATTGCCTTTGAAAAGGTAGAGAGTCCTAATAAGTGCCTCTTGAGTATCCTTAGATATTACACAGGTAACATAGCTTAGTTTGTGACTTTGAGTCTGTTACTCCATATGCTCTTATGTACACATGGTGGTGTTGAAATGTTGGCTTGTGATTATTTCTTAGTGATTATAACTGTGAAAGTAGGTTAGTAGTAGTTACCTTTGGTCGTGTGATACCAATGTGGGAGGAAAGCTCTTGGAAATATATTATGTCAACCTTATAGGAAAGCTAGAGAAGCTCAGGAGAAAAGTACTTCGCTGTCACAGAAACACTCTATGCAACTGAAATACTTCTCATATTTCTCTTGAACTGTTATACATGGTTAATTGACACTGGGAGTGCAGTTTTTAGAAGCTTATTTTTTCATGAAGTAAAATCAACCACATAACTGAAATTCAGATTTATTAGAAGAGCTACATTTTCCCTTGTGTGTCTGTTCTTCATCACACATATATTTATGTGCTGGCGGGATTCTGTTAGTTGCAGGAAGGCTATGTCAGTTTAAGAAACATTTTTAGGGGTAGTCTTTGTGGAGGATATTAAGAGAAATTTATTATTTTCTCATAAATAATTTTAAATTTATTGTACATCCATTTCCTCAAGTGGTGACAGTTCAGAGCAGTGCTGAAAAACAATATTATTTAAGAGCGCTCTTTTGGCAGGTCACTTAATTTTGAATATTATGGAGCTTTTTGTTAGTGTTTACTTACCATACTTAAAACTAAGTTCTTGATTTCCCAACCCAGTCCTTCCATGCCTTTCCTCGTCTCAGCAAATGGCACCATTATTCACTCAGTTGCTCAAGCCAAAAATCTAGGCAACATCATAAAATTCTCCCCCTCTTTATTCCCAAATCTAATCTATCAGCCTACTTCTTCAAAGATAATGAGTCATCTCTCACCTAATTTGAGTTTTGGCAATAGCCTCTTAACTGATATTCCTGCATCCACTCAGGTCACCCTGTAATCTACTCTCCCCCTCTGCCAGGCTGATCCTTGTCAAATGCGAATCAGATCATAGTCACTGTAGCCTAAAGCATACTAGTGGCTTCCCCACTTGAGGTAGCCTGTGAGTCTTACGTGCTCTTGTCGCTGCATCTCTTTCTGACTTCATGTACCTCCTCCTCCGCATTCTCTAAGCACCAAGCACAGTGGTCTTCATTTCTGTTCTGACCCTGAAGTCAAAATATTTCCTATTTCCTTGTCACTTAGATCTTGTTCACGTGTCGCTATCTCAGGATAAGCCTTCCTGGCCTCCTATTTAGTCTCCCACGCCTCTTCTAGGCCATCATTTTAATTTTTCATAGCATCCATCTAGCTCTGAACTGATTTTATGACTTCTCAGCCCTCACTAGCCCAGTGGGACTAGGGACTATGTCAGTCTGTTTTACTTCCCCATCCTTAGCATCTGAACCAGTGCCTGATTACACAGCAGGTAAAGCATATATTTGTGAATGAATGAACTGTTTATAAAATAAAAATTTATTGATTTGAATTTCTGCTATATCATCTCATTATCTGATAAAAGTTCCAAGGGACTCAGGGTGACAAGTTTAGCAGAAATGAAGTTTAGTAAAATGAAGAGGACAGTAAACTTAGCACAACTAAAATTAGCTATTTTAGAAAATATTTACTAAGAAGCTCTGTTTAAAAGTTTTTTCCCATTTAAACAATGTATATGCCAGTATATAAACAGATATGAATATACTATTGTATTTTATTCTTCTTCAAATATATTGGGTGTTATTAAGTGGTTGATAGTAAATTGTTCCATAGTTAATTGCTAGAGAGTTTGCTGATTGTTTAGCTGAAATCTAAAACATTTCTCTTAAGTTTCTCCAAAGATTTTAGAAGTCATACTTCATTTCTAACTATGCCTAGACAACTTTGTATTTTTAATGTTTGTTTTCAGAGAGACATTCTGAATACTTACACAAAGGTTTTAAGTACCATAATTAAAGAACACAACTGAAGTAAAGCTTTAAAATTATATAAACATATTTCATTATTGTCCATAACAGGAACTGTATTTGTAGGATGGAAAATCTTTAGTACACTTTTAGACCAAGGTGGAATTAAATAGCTTAGGTACATTTCCATTTAGCTTTTGACTGCTTGGTCTACTCAGAAGAAGAAAGTAATTCATTTGCCTTCTAATACTTTTAAATCTGATGTAGAGAAAGTAAACTATTAAAGGTGCACCATTAAGTATGCGAACTGGGAAGAAGGTCCAATAAGTACTGAGTCACAGCTGTGAATCTTTGTTCAAATTTTACTTCATCAGAGCTGACTTTGCTCCCACCTCACTGCTTCTAGGTTTTTTTTGTTTTTGTTTTGGCCTTGCCACGCAGCATGTGGGCTTTCATGATGGCCCAGACAGTAAAGAATCTGCCTGCAGTGCAGGAGACCCAGGTTCAATCCCTGGTTTGAGAAGATCCCTGGAGAAGGAAATGGCACCATACTCCAGTATTCTTGCCTGGAGAAGTCCATGGACAGAGGAGCCTGGCAGGCTAGGGTCCATAGGATCGCAGAGAGTCAGACATGACTGAGTGACTAACACACATGCAGCATGAGGGACCTTAGTTCCCTGATCAGGGATCAAACCCATGACCCCTGTGGTGGAAGCACAGAGCCTTAACCACTGGACTGCCTGGGAAGTCCCTATGCTAGGTTTTGATGAAGCCTCATATACCTTGTAATATATAGATAACTGCCTATGTGTGTTCAGTCCAACTCTTTGAGACACCATGGACTATAGCCTGCCAGGCTTCTCTACCCAATGAATTTTCCAGGTAGGAATACTAGAGTGGGTTGCCATTTCCGTCTCCAGGGGATCTTCCTGATCCCGGGATCTAACCTGCGTCTCTTGCAGCTCCTGCGTTAGCAAGGGGTTTCTTTATACCACTGCATCACCTGGGATACATAGATGAGCAAAACAGAAAGTTCCAGCTCTTACCTGACTTAGGCAACAGACCACATATTAACAATAAAGATTCACCTCCAAGGTTACCTGTAAGCAGCATCAGGGGGCTATTAGAGTTGTTAGTTGGAAACATATTTTAAACATTTGTGACTTTTTTTTCTTTCTATATTCATTTTAGAGTTTTTGTGTTAAGCCACAAAGATTCTTTAGGTTAAAGCCAAGTTTTACTTGGATTGAGATTGTACAGCCAAACAGGGAAAACAGTTTTTTTTGAAACTTGAGATCAGAAGTAAACAGGGAAAATGGTTTATGTCCACAGCAGTCATCCATGAAACTCATCTGCAAAGATTTATTCCACCATTACCCTGACTCATCACCCTATCCGTAAGCTTTAAGGCATTATTCCTATTTTTGCAAATGAGAAAATACACACTATTCTTCCAGTTGTTTTTTATTGGTAAAATATTGTAACCATATTAAAATGTAATAAATTCAGATTATAATGAACACAGAAAACAAAAATAAATTTTCAACAGTGGCTCTTACCTAAATTCATGGAAAAGAAATTTGTGATAATACTTCTTCATATCTTTAAATCCACAAGGATTTAATGTTGCAATTGTATAGACATAAATTTTGCAATTCAGAGGTGGTTTGAGAAAAGATTACAGAACAGGGTATTTTTTTCCACTGCTGCTGCTGTTGCTTTCATCCAGGTTTTCACAGTGTCACTTTGAAGACTAGAAGAAATCGTAGCCAGTGCCTTATGCAGGTGGAGAGCCTTAAGAAGTCATTGACTATTGACTTAAAGAGCGTTCCACACTTACATAGTAACAGTACCACATTCTGCTTTCAGTTCATTGTTTTATGTTGTATATCCCCGCAGGCAGCTGCTTCTCTTTCCCAAATGAAGACTGTTCACCAAGAGTAAACCTTTTTTTATTCTCCCCAAGTGTCTGGTTCTACAGAGGCTATGTACTTCCTTAAATCCAGTATGTTTATAAAACTTTATACTCGCCTGTGATTTTGAATTTAAGATACCGAAGTATTAAAAGTATCTTAATCATAATGGGGCTCCCCTGGTGGCTTGGTGCTAAAGGATTCATCTGCCAATGCAGGACACATGGATTCAGTCCCTGGATGGAGAAGATCCTCTGGAGAAGGAAATGGCAACCCACTCCAGTATTCTTGCCTGGGAAACCCCATGGACAGAGGAGCCTGGCAGGCTACAGTCCATAGGGTTGCAGAAGAGTCGGACATGACTTAAGCAACTAAACAATAAGCACGATGCTTACTTTATATTCTTTATCGCCAGAAAAGAAGCTCATCAATAGCAAATCAGTATATTTTATCTAGTTTTTACATAATTTCAAGTTCTTTTTGTTGCAATTTACATTCTGTTCTTCTGGTATTTTCTAATTCAAGTATTTCTCTTTCATATAGGTTACTCACTATAAACAGTACCCACCCAACACAAGCAAAGTTTATTCCTACTTTGAATGCCGTGAAAAGAAGACTGAAAACTCGAAAATAAGGAAGGTGAAATATGAGGAAACAGTATTTTATGGATTGCAGTACATTCTTCATAAGTATTTAAAAGGTATTGCTTTTCCTAATATGTGTAACTTTTTGAAGAGTCTAATTTTGATATTAATTACATTAGGGGTTCTTTTGAAATTTTTAGAAATCTGTTAATTTGAAAGCATTAAATTGTATAATTTGTATGTACTTGGTGTTCTAGATATGAGAGAGATTTTCTGAAACTAATAAGCTTGGGAATAAATTTAGAGAAGTGAATAACTTTCTGAGAGTCATCTGGTTTGTTGGCAGACTTTAGTCACTAATTCAAAATAAAGGATTTGTTACTGACCTGGAAACTCATTTTGAGTTGTGATAGCAGTTATAATTAGAATATGTTTATGCTAGTCAGTTTTACCTTAAAGGCCTGTTTTTCAAAACTACTTGTAACTGTAGACTTAGTCTTAAATGCATTTTAAAGAAGCAGAATCCCCAAAATAATTTCTGTACTTTATTATTTGGAAGTCCATTTGGAGGGTGCGGAAATAGTTCCAAAGTTTTCTATACATTTTGGAAAACTTCATTTTTACCTTTTCAAATAAAAGTAATCTCAGAATTGAATACAGATTAAGTTGAATTTTATGCAGATAATTTTTTCTGTAACATTGGCAGTTTTAAGAGTAGATAGTTAAGATATGTTATGCTATTGAAAATATACTTGGATATCAGAAGTACTTCATTGCAACACAATTACCCAAGATATTTTAAATAAGTCTACTAGTGATCTTATTTAGAGAGTTACCAAAGACTAATGTTACACTTCAATTTCCTTCAGCTTAAAAGCTTTATAAAGTGTTATTTATTATTAATTACAGCTAAAATATATGGTTTGTTATAGGCCAGCATTCTAAGAACTTTTATTCAGATGTCATAACTCATTTAGTTCTCATAACCAGGCTGTAAGTAGGTAGTATCCTTATTTTATAGATAAAGTTAGCTGAAGGTGTATGGGGGCGGGTGGCAACAACTTAGGAACTGTGAAAATTATTGGATTGTCAGCCTCCAAAGATATACTTTATGAATAAAGTAAACAGGTTAACCTGGAAACCATATATCAAAGGCTTAGTCTCAAATCTGAAGATTGTATAAATTAACACAGGTTTTAAAAAAATCTCCCTAGAAGTGAATTTGTTACTGTAATTTTAAATATATATACATACACACATATAAAAATCTCTTCTACTGCAAATTTGTTTTTCACATAGTAAATTGACTTTTATGTTTCTGCTTATGAGTGGTTGGAAGTGCAGATTCCTTTTCTGACACTGCTGTTGACTCCAGGTAAATCATTTAACCTCTCAGTTCTTATTTTTTAATCCATAGAATGTGTGAAATAGCTAGAGACATTAATCCTATGGCAACTCAGCAATTCACAGCATGCCTTCAGAAATGTGAACAGGAGATGTTTATTTTTTTAGGTAAAGTAGTGACCAAAGAGAAGATCCAAGAAGCCAAAGAGGTATACAGAGAGCATTTCCAAGATGATGTCTTTAATGAAAAGGGATGGAACTACATTCTTGAGGTAAACAATGTGTATTTTGTATTTTGGTTTTACTTTTAGTTCAAAATTTCTTGCCATGGAATTTGAATAGAAGATTAGGCTATACAGTTGATCTTTGAAAACCAGGTTCAAGTTGCACAGGTCCACTTCTACATGGAGTTTCTTTCAGTAGTAAATACTGCAGTACCACAAGCCTGCAGTTGGTTTAATCTGCAGATGCAGAACCACAGATAGAGAGGAACTGCGGTTACAGAGGCTGACTGTAAGTAATACCTGGATTTTTGACTGTTGGCAGGGGGTGCCTCTAACCCCCACATCATTCAAGGATCAGGGTAATTACAACTATTGTCTGTATGGGAACCTGTAACTAATATCTATTTAGATATTCTTGTGAGAAGTTAAAAGTATGTTTAATTGTTTTTCCTGATGATTAGTATCAAGAATCTATAGCATGTCTAAGCAATTTGATACAATATGTATTATAGTTTAAATAACTAGCAAATCAGAAAGGTGCTTTAATCCTTTATCTGAAAATACATTATGATTAAGAAAGGGCATGGGGCAACTTGAAAGTTTAAGCCTATTTTCTGGACTATAGAATACCTAAGAAAATAGATGGTATGAATCTGTCACTACACAATTCTAGGACGTTTCCTTTACTGAATAGTTAGAATGGTTTGGTACAGATCTGTGAAATGAATTTTCATTCTTTATTGTACTGTAATATCCTATCTAACACATTTGGATTCCTTGCTTAAACTTTTGGGCATCCAAAGACATGGAGATTGAGTTACAAGTTGAATTGTCCCCTGGCTGTTTTCTTTATTAAATAGATAGGTGGAGAATGGGATCTACTGACATCTTTCCATGTTAATTATCTCTAAAATGAATGTCTTTTTCATTGTAAACTACCAAACACAAAGTGATAAGAAATGCTTTAACTTTCATGCCTATATTGTAATACTGAATTTTACTGTTTGGTAATTTTGGCTCCATGAAGAAGTTGGATAAGCACTCTGCTAGTTTTCCATATCTTGAGTAACTACCGCATTTAACTCATTTGATTTGTTTTGAGGATAACAGTATGGTTAAGTTAGATGCTGTACTTAGTAATATAATTCTCAGTCATCAAGGTGGTAAATCTTTTCATTTTATATTCAGAGAATCTTAGGGATTCATAGATTCTCTAGAAATAATCTTGTGTAATCCAGTTTTACAAGCATAGAATCTGAGACCTCGGGAATCGTGAATTTTTTTTTTAATCTAGTTATCTTGTCCCAAATCACATAAACTGCTAGGACTTCTGAAACAACCTACCTTACTAGCCAAAAGTTCACCAGCTTTTAAATTAAATATACTTTTAATTAAGGATATAGTAACATGTTGTGTAGCCACTATATCCTCAGCCTAATCTGGGAGAGAGTTGTTGCCCTTGGATGTTGATTGTGAAAGTTCTAGAAACTATACTTACAGTTAGTCTGTCTACTACCAAAATAGTGTGAAGTCTACTACCAGTATAGAGAAAAACCTATTCAAGATTCTTCTACTGGCAGAGAGTTCTTTTCTTTTGTAGTTTGTTCATTTTATTTTGCTCTCTAATAGCAGTTCATTATTTTATCTTCCAGTCATTAGCCTTTCTTTTATGGAAAAGAAGACTACTTAGAAGATAGTGCTCTTAGAATATGTTGGAATAAACTCTTTGAAGGGGAAAGAAGAGGAAAACAACTTTGTTTTGAAATTATGTTCAAGTGACAAATTTTCTTAGCAAAAGTACTTTGACAGCATAAAATTTTAAAAATTAGTAATACTAAACTGTTAATCAAATAGCTAATTTTATTTCAGGAGGATAAGCATATTCTGACCCTGTTACTAGCAATATAGTAAGATCTACAACTGTAATTTCTCTGACAGTAAGTTTAGCTTCTGTAAATATAAAGAACCTTATTTAAACAGGTAATGGTGTGCCATCTGTTGAATGAATAATTTCATTATTGTCTTTTACCAGAAATATGATGGGCACCTTCCAATAGAAGTAAAAGCTGTTCCTGAGGGCTCTGTCATTCCTAGAGGAAATGTTCTCTTCACAGTGGAAAACACAGATCCGGAGTGTTACTGGCTTACAAACTGGGTTGAGGTGAATTGTTTTTTGTTTTGTTTTTCATTCTTAACATTAATTGTAGGTGTAAAAACCATTCAACTGGAATTCTAGTTTAAAAATTGCTATTAATAAAGTTATGTAAACTCCTACCACTTCCTAAACCTTTCAGGCCTCAGTTTCCTCACCTATAAAATGACAGTTGGACTAAATTACCTTCCAGTAAAATCTAACCTTAAATTGTAAAAAGTCATTAACAGTTAAAACTCAGCTAGCCTCCATCTTATTTGTTGCAGTTCTAAATATACACCGCCATAGAGAAAGATAAAAATAGCACAGATACATCTTTAGTAACTTAAGACATTTTAGTAATTGTTTTCTTTATTCTTATCAGTTTAGAGCCTAGACTCTACCACCTGATATTTCTCATCTAAATACATTCAAGATTCACTATAGAAATTTCACCCTATTATCTGAGAGGTGTTTACTTGGTGCTTTGTATGCTTTATCTCACTAGTTTATTGGTAAAACTAATTTGTTGTTGTATTATAAAATAATACGTTTGGGATTCAAAAAAGACTTCATAAAGACTAGAAACAGTTAGAAAAACTTTTAGTACCCTAACAGGCTCTGAAACAATGAACAATTAACTAAAATAAAGATTTAAAATAGTTTACTGTTATGTGTTAAAACTCTGAACTGTGCACTCAGAGTAAAAGGAAACATATTAACACTTCTCATACTCCTTTACTGACAGATACTTTATTTTGAGGGGATGGAATTATAAAAAAGAGTAGAAGAGTTCTTAAAGAACCACATCATCTAGTGTATCTTTTACCTTCAGTGCCAAAAGATCCCAAACAGATAAATCTTACTTTTAAAAGCATCATTTATGAATCACCTTTTTCCACTTATTTTCTTTCTGGTTTTCTGGTTGAGGATTTAGTCAATAAGTACTCTTCCCCTTTGTTGAATTGGAGTCTCATAAAGCAGATATTTATGACACAGAACTAGTTCCAAGCCTACCTTGCTTTTCATGTATGTTTTTCTTTAGAAAGTGAAAAATACTAGCCTTGAAAAAAATTTTAAGTACCTGTTTTAATTATCATTATTTAGATATATTTCACTAAAAAAAAAAAAAAAAAGGTGATGTTTTTGTAAATTGTGGACATCTTCAGTTCAGTTCAGTCGCTCAGTTGTCTCTGACTCTTTGCGACCCTGTGAATCGCAGCACGCCAGGACATCTTAGTAGTAGTTTGTTAGCAAATATAAAAATGTTTTTAAAGATTATTAAATATAAAATCCAATATGAGATTTAGATTTTGAAGGGAAAAAATTTCCCTATTTTCATCTCTTATCAAGTTTACCTTCTATTCTAATATATATTATTTAAATAATTTCAGTCCTTGGTATGTATTTTTATCTAAGGCACAAAAATACATGTTCTGAAACAATCCCTCTCTGATAGATCCTGTGGTTTGTTTTTTTTTTAATTTTGTTTAAATACCATGTCTCCAGAAAACACTTTCTCAGAATGACTTTGCCTCTTCCGTGGGTTAGAGGATAGAGGAGGTTCATCTTTCTCCTAGCCATCTCCCACCCAAGTTTACTACCTTGTAAATCCAGTCTGTTACCAAATCCAAAAAGCTTGTTATTTAAAAACTCGAGATTTTCTTCAGGAAACCCTAAATTTAAAACATTTAAAATAATAGTGCTTCGTAGTATTCTTTCCATTTCACCCTCCCAGTATGCACAAAGTTTGTTTTCCTGTGGTGTTTATGTTTTGGCCTTATTGCACAGTTTGCAGGATCTCAGTTCCCCAACCAGGAGTTGAACCAGAGCAGTCAAAGTGCCAAGTCCTAACCACTGGACCACCAGGGAATTCCTTGTGCAGAGTTATTAATAACATTCTTCTATTTACCATACACTGAATTTTAAAACCCACTAAAATTACTGAATTGCTTTATCAATTTTAATATCAGTGCTAGAAGAAATCTTAGTCCTCAAATCAGATTTCAGAATGTATTTAGGACAGCTTAAGAGTTCTTCAGAGGTATCTCAGACTTAAGAGGGGCTGAAGAATGAGCATGTTGGGCTAAACTTAACAGTTTCTTCCAACCAAAGAAACAAAACCTTTTTTCTGTTAAAAATCAAAGGTGACTTTATAAACTATTACACTGATCAAATGCCCCCATTTCACAGATGAGGAAATTGAGCCCTGAAGGGCAAAGGGACTAGTTAACAGAGTAGGTCCAGTCCCCTTTCTACTATACCACACCGTTTCTCATTCTTTGAAATTCTTTATTCTGCACAGTAATGATATAATGAACACTTCTTAAGTAAAACTTGCAGGTTCTTTTACTTTAGTCTTAGTTTTCAGCTAAAAATTTTATCTTGATTTGTGTGGGCAAATTGCTGTTTTGGAGAAGTTTCCAACAAGGCCTATTTTATTAGACCTTGGATTAACCCAAACTAACTTGCCTTTTTTTCCCTTGCTTACATCTACAGTGATCTTTTTTAAAGGGGAGTGATTTTATTAAGAGTATAATTTAAGCTGATTTTGTTGGACTATGGAAAGGAAATGGTGATGTGAAGGATCACTGTGTCTCATAGTTATTTCTCTCCTTCCCTGGCATTTTTCGAGGGGTAAGGTCAATCTTCTACCTTTATAACTCAACTAGAGTTTATCACGTTATGTTTTTTCTTTTCTTTCTCATACTCCTAGATAATATCATTCTAAGTTAAATTAAAATTATGAGTTGATTGAATTAAATCAGCAAATGAATATTGATTACTAGTTATATACCACAGAAGTGCTGGGCACAGATATTAGAGTAAGGTATATGTTACTTAACAGCCTTTGGAGGAGGAGCAATTTATTCCTAACACTAATACAAGAAAGAATGCTAAATTGGTAGCAGAAGTAGTGAATTCTGTGTATGGGGGAAAAGAAACCTTTTCCATTTCATGAAGGTATTCTTCATGAAAGAATGAAGAATTGAGATATTCTTTGGATGGCAAGTAGCCCAAGGGAGACTATAGCAAAAAAAGTAGAATATATCATAAAGGATAAACCTTTAGATGGTAAATGAGGCAAGGTTGCAGGAGGCCTCAGATTTCACCATAAATTGGCCTTCTTCCTCTGTGGAATAGATAGCCATTAAAGGATTTTAAGGAATGACATAACCTGAATAAAACTCTGCTTTAGAAGGATAACCAGCGGCAGTATAAAGAGGAAGAGAAGCTAAAGATTAGTTAGAAGTAGGATACTCATAGGCTGGGTCAGTGGAATCACTGAAATTACGAAAGAAGAATTTCAGAAGCAGAATGCTTAGGTAAGAGGTGATTTGTCATAGAGTTCAAGTAAGGAGTTGGATCAGTTTTCTACGGTTATATAACAAACTGCCCCCTGCCCCCTCAATAAAAGGCTGTTATTTCTCATGATTCTGCAGTTGACTGAATGGTTCTCTGTTGGTCTTGCTTGGACTTACGTGTCTGCATTCAGGCAGGGGTTCAGCTCAGATAAGAAACGGTCTAAAATGGCCTCACTCCCATGTCTGGACCTCAGCTTAGGTAACTGGGACTGCAAGACCTCTTTCCTTGACTTAGGCTTCTTTACAACAGGGCAGTCTCAAGGTTCTAAGAAAATGAGAGTAGATTATAAAACCTTGAAACAGAAGCTTGGAAGTTATAAATATGGCTTCTGCTATATTCTGTTGGTCAAAAGCAAATCATAGGAACATCCCAGAATCAGGAATGAAGAGAGAGTTTACACCTCTTGATGGAAGGAACCACAAAGAACTTGGAGCCGTAGTTAATCGCAGGAGTCTAATGCAGTTTTTCTTTTTGGGGGACTGAGTTGGGAAGTCCAAGAATAAATAATCTTTTTATTTTTACTTATTTTATTTATTGGTTACTTAGCTGGTATTCAGTAAAAGCTTGTTTTGTAAAATTTAGAAAGTAAGTTGCTTTTTGAGTGAGCACAGACTTGTCATCTTAGCAGCTCTTTCTAAAATTTGAAGCTGCTGTAATAGCAGGCTATCTGGTTTACAAAAAGAATAGGAAATTATGATCCTAGAATGGAGGAGTGAATTCCTAAGTTATAATAATTAATAGAGTTGCTGTGATTAGACATTTTTTGGAGTTGGAAGCCAAGGAAAAGGGGAGAAAGCCAAGAGACAGTTCTTATCAGGAAGTAGCAAGTCTTAGTATTAGAAGGTAGCAATTCTTTCATTTCCTCATTTAGAAAACTATATAATAGGAACTGAATTACAAAATAGGGACCTCAGAAGTAAACAGCGTATGCAGAAATGTTTCATGTGGCTCTTTTATAATGACTTTAGATAAATGCCAAGGACATAAAACATAACTCAGTGAATGGGATTGTCTAGTACTAAACAAAAGTATCTCACACGCATAACCTACCAGTAGTCATATTAGATCCAAGGAAAGTTTAGACCCAGTACTACCTAGAGGAGTGAAAAAATAACTTCTCTAGTTGTATACTATTGAAGGTGCAGTCCATGGACCAGTCTGGTCCATGAACTCTTCAGTGCAAGCCTGCATGAAATAGAAAAATCAAGTATAAGCATTTAGAAACTTTTATGGCAATTGCCTTAGCATCCAAGTGTGAATATATTTTATAAAACTATTGATCCATGATAGATTGAAAATAAAGAAATACATCAGTCCTTCATCACAGATAGTCTTCATAAATATTTGCTTCTTTGGAGCTTTGGATGGAAAAATAGGTAATTCAACATTCTCTGCTGTTTGTGGCCTAGTTTGTTTATCCTTCGTATTGCGGATTTGAGAGCTGAGCTCGGCACTGTATCTGAAATACATGTGGTAGGCTTCCCACCATACAGCTGAAATGTCCAGGTGGTATTTCTACTAATATGGAAGTCCAGGACATACCTCCAAAGAAAGCTAGGATTTTCCTCAGAAAGAATCCAATTTTTTATGTATTAATGCTTGTGGTTAATTTTATTACTACAGACTATTCTTGTTCAGTCCTGGTATCCAATCACAGTGGCCACAAATTCTAGAGAGCAGAAGAAAATATTGGCCAAATACTTATTAGAAACGTCTGGTAACTTAGATGGTCTGGAATACAAGTTACATGATTTTGGCTACAGAGGAGTCTCTTCCCAAGAGGTAAGAAACTGAAGGGAACCTCAATTAATAAAATATAGATTGTTGGTTAGGTTACCAGTATAAAGTTTTAGGAAGTTACTAGGAAGTTATTTGGGAAGTAAGTCACATTTTGAAATTCTAGAAATTCAGTCAACGATATTAAATACCTAATATTTGTCAGCCTCTGTTAAAGAGACCTGAAATAATAGTCTTCAGTAAACATCTCTCTCCTTTATGTATTTGGTGGGTGGATGGACAGATGACTAAATATGTGTAATACACATGGCAGATGTCAGGTAATACTACTGAGAAGCACAAGACAGAGTAGTGGAAAAGAGGATGATGGGAAGTGTGGGGAGATCACTATTAATTAAGTAGGTATCTTTGAGGAGGTAACAGTTGACTTCTCTTTAAAAATAACTGAAGACAGTAACTCCTTTGGGGGCTATGCTGTGTACTTCAAGTATAGGTCTTTTTTTGGATGTTGGTTTATGGTTTATTTTGCAGACTGCTGGCATAGGAGCATCTGCTCATTTGGTTAACTTCAAAGGAACAGATACAGTAGCAGGAATTGCTTTAATTAAAAAATACTACGGAACAAAAGACCCTGTTCCAGGCTATTCTGTTCCAGCAGCAGAACACAGGTAAAGTTTCTGTTTTCATCCTTCTGTTACCTCACATTGGTTTTCCATAAAAAAGCGTCTTCATTTTTGTAACTGAGTCATGTTTTGTTTAACTACACAGATAGGTACTACACTAAATCTTTATATTGTGTATAAAAACTGGTATCAGGGAGGTAGACAAAACTTTTAACTGTCCTAATAGAAACAATTTAGTTCTTTTTCTAACTTTTATATTGCTCTGTAAGTTTTATTGTTTAAAAAATGTTAGCTTCTCTGGTGCCGTATGCAGGTAAGTCGTATACTTGAAGTCTAGAAGCACTGATTGTGAAACCTGGTCAGTGTTCTCTCTTTCCCTGCTCTTCTACATAACTTCACTTATCTTTGTTTTGGAAATTATCTTCTGAACCCAGTACCCTGAATTCTAGATGAGCGAGTTAGCCCTTTTGATGAAAGGAAGAGTGTTCAGATTCTTACGTTTCCTCCATTCAAGTTAAACTAGAAAACAGTTATAGTCCAGGCTATAGCTGCTCTGGTTCTAGAGTTAATTTTACTGAAAGTTCGTGGAGTTTTTTAAATGTATGCCAATCCTTATTTCTGATTCATACAACAAAAACTCGGTGCTAAAACCAGCAATGAGTAAAGCTGAGCTTTGATCTCAGCAATCTACTGGATGCTTCAAGGGTTGGAAAGATATAAAGAATTAATCCTATCGTTTGGATAAAAAAATAGTACACTAGCAACATGCTGCTCTGTTAAAGTGCTCTTAAAATGATACAGTTAAAGTACTGCAGCAGTGCAGAGGAAGGAAAAATAGGGTCATATTCCACTGGTAGGATGAAGAAAGGCTTTATAGAGATAGTATGTAAATATTGACTTCTTGAATGTTTGGTAAAATTTAATGGCAGACATTAGGGGATTCTTTATTCTCTGAATAAATATATATTACATACCTACCATGTGTTAAGCATTGTCATGAAAGAGGCAAATATGGATGTGCTTAAGGAATAAGGACTGAAATGTATTTTGTACAGAGATTTTGTAGGGAACGTCAGGTGGGCTGGAAAGACAGGTTAATAAGTAAAAGCCCTCAAGTGTATTTTCACATTGAATGTGCTGGGTTATTCTAATTCCATTTTCAAATAAGGGTGGGCATTGAAGTTTTTGAGCAAAGAAGTAAAATGTTGTAGAAAGATCACTTTGATAGTGGGCTATCTTATGAATTGAAAAATAGAGAAAAATGAGAAGTTAGGATATATAGGAAACTGTTGCAGTAATTTTAAGAGATGATGAGATTCAGAACCAAGTGGCTAAATAAAAGAAAAGAAGGGATAAACATGAGCAGAGCCTTGGGAGATGAAATTGCTGAAATGATGACTTGAACTGGGGCTCAATAGAAAGTGGATTCAGCTAACATTTACTAGCATTGCTCTCTTAGTAGAGACTTGAATATTTTCACATGTAAGTTTCAAGACTAGTGAAACTAGGAAGATAAGAGTGACATTAACAGATCAAGATTTAAGGGTTGCAGTATTTTAATTTTTGGTCTTAGATACATGCATACCTTTTAAAAACCTACTAATGCTTTTGTTTCAAAGTAATAACATGAGTGTGATACTATAAATCCTAGAATAAAGATATTTTCTTTAGGATTTTCATGTTAATACAGGGTGAAAATCTACTGTGTTTTTACAGCCTCATAATATTTATTACATCTACAAATCTGACTCCTTAATATATCAGCTGTTCTTAAATACATAAGTCTTTTTAAACAATAGCGTAGTATAGTGAAAAGAGGTCTAGACTGAAAGTTGGGAAATGGGAGTGACCTTACAGCTGACATACTGGGTGGCCTTGGGCAAGTCATTTATCTCTCTGTTCTTCATTTCCTCCATCCAAGCCAACAAAAGGAGGAACAAAATTTTTGCATTTCCAACATCAGAAGGTCATTGAGGAAAAATGAACTAACATCTAAGATAACTTTAAAATAAGAAAATGCTAAAATTTAGACATTGCCATTATTGTTATAAATATTTTCTTAAAGAATATATGAATCTGGGCTTAGAACGATTCAATTATATACCTCTTCCTCAAACTTTGGAAATGTATCAAATATGATGCTAAAAATTGGAGCGGTAGTATAAGTAGAAGTCACTGACCAAATATTTATGATCTCTATATACCAAGTAAAATAGGTGTTAACGATTGCATTATGTGGAGGGTGCTCTAGGAAATGTCTATGGGATGATGAGATGAGATGAAGATACTCATTTTCCTCCCCAACAAAATGAATCTGGAGTCGGCGGGGGCCAGTGTGGAGGTGGGGAAACCTGGGCTAAGGTACAGATTTTGGAAACTCACTATAAGGGTATTTTTTTAAAGCTTTGAGTGCTTTTCACATAGGGAGGTATAGAGAAGAGACTAGTGACCAGGTCATACTGAGGAAGGCGAGCACAGCATCTAGGGGAAACAGAAGAGGACCCAAAGAAACGGGGAAAATCAAAACATGAGATGCGTCAGTGAAGCCATTGGGAAATAAAACTTCAGGAAAGTTTAAATGCCAAAGAGAAAGCAAGTAAGGTAAAGACGAAACTATGAAGTTTGCTAGAAGTGATACACACAGAGTTAGATGACCGTATTGAAATAACCTCTCAAGAGTTGGTTCTTACGTTGCAAAGCTCTCCAGTGCTAGTATTCTTTGAGCTTAATTCTCTCCCTTACAGAGGAGACCATAGCAATTCTTGATTTGAAGAAAGGGCTTTCTTTATCCATGTCTTCATTTTCCTTTCAACCTGCAGATGCTTGCATGCAATGGAGAGTAGGCATCATAGCTACTTTGTTCACTATAAAATAAATTTTATATAAATATGCTCTCTCTCCATTTCAGTAGTTCTGGATAGTGAAGTCTATATCCCTGAAGTATACATCCTCTGCTGTCCTCAGCATATCATTGACAGCATGAGAGAAGTTATTTACTTTAGTCCTTCAGAGGGAAAAAGAAAAGTTTCAAAAATAGTATGACTCTTTAAAATAGTTTGGAGATAACATATCTGTATGGGATTAAATGAATGGGTTGTTTCACTTTCCATTATTTTACTTTGGAAAAGTAAAGTAGAGGCAAAAACTAATAAATTAGGGAGAAAGTAAAATTACAGGGCATGAGAAAATCATAACAATTCTAAAATTCATTATTAGGTTCTCATTAAAAATTTGTTATTTATATTATATATTAGTTAACCAGCAAGTACTTTAGTTAAATGCCATTAATCTGTTCAAAAAGAAACCACCATTATTGAGGACAGTGTAAAAATCACTGTTACCATTCCTGCCTAATAGAAACTCTTACACTATTTCCCATCTTAATTATGTTTAGCTCAAACTAAATATTGTAATTCTTACTTCCTGGGCATATGTTAGTTAGTAGATAATCATAAGAAAAATAAATGTCTATTACAGGCCAATTAAAGATATAACAGGTAAAGAGTTAGTTGACTATATATATGCATGATACAGTATAACTAATTGCCTAAGTAATTGTCTTTTAAGTGTAAGGTTTAGAGAGTAAGAAAGATAATATATGTCCTTATTATTATTGGTATGTGGCTTTGGAAATTCACAAAAGGGAACTGCATTGCTTAGTGAAATAATAGGAGTATGTGTTCATTCTTTCTAACATCTCAGCATAATGTATAGAGAGTATTTAACAGGTGCTTTTTTAGCTCACTCATTTTAAATGAGTTAGGTTCAGGAGTACTAAAAAAGAAAATAACAGAGTTTATCTTTGGTTGAATATGACTTAAGAGTTTGAATAACTATTGGAGAGATTACTTGTAGTCTTAAAAATTGGTGAAAGGGTGGTTTGGTTTGGTTCAAATATTCAACTAACTTCTTGATATACATTCATTAAACTAAATCACTCACCTTCTCTGCGCTGTTGATGGTGTAGTATAGTAAACATGAGATATACTTCAGGAACAGATAATGTGTCTGCCTAAGTAAATCTGTATTTTCATTTTGTTTTCTAGTACCATAACAGCTTGGGGGAAGGACCATGAAAAAGATGCTTTTGAACATATAGTAACACAATTTTCATCAGTGCCTGTATCTGTGGTCAGCGATAGCTACGACATTTATAATGCGTGTGAGAAAACATGGGGTGAAGATCTAAGACATTTAATAGTATCAAGAAGTACAGAGGCACCACTAATAATCAGACCTGATTCTGGAAATCCTCTTGACACTGTATTAAAGGTAAATTTTAATACATAACTTGATTATTAAAAGTGCCAATAGACCAGCTGCATCAACACTACTTTTAATTTCATTCATACACACACCATTTCAGAACTATCTGGACCAATCCCCTTATTTTAGAGTTGCACCTCAGAGAGAGTTAATAGATTTGCCCAAGGTCACACATTAATAACTAGAGAAAGTATTTCCAGAGTAAAGGGTTATTAATATGTAACTGTCAAATAGACAATTAAGTACTCTTGACTGTTGAATAGATATTTTCTTTTCTACTTACCTTGAAGATTAATAAATCCCATTACCATTTTAACCAGTCCTGTGATTTGGTTACCAAGTTTGTGGTTTCTTTCTTTGCCTTTATCACAAGTTATTGCTGTACCTTTGAAGCTTTTAGTGCAAAAGAAGTATGTGCAAGGTAATGTGGAACAAAAATAATTCAAAAATACTTTTCAAGTAGAGATTCTTTAGTGATACTACTGGTCCTCAATGTAGCCTTGTTGTCTTTTTTTTTTTTTTCCTTTCAGTCTCTAGGACTTGGTTTACCTTCTTTGAAAAGCACTAACAGAAACAGGTTATTGATGCTTACTACTAGGAAAATAGTGTGCTACATGCTTTGCTTAATTGTGTCGTTGAATCTCCGAAAACCTTATGATCCGTATTACAGCTCTGTTTTTTATAGACAAAGAAACCAGCTTAGGTTAAAATTCACTTGCTGAAGGTCAGACAACATGTAATAAAATAAGCCAAGTAGCCAGCATAGGTCTTTATGACTATCACCGTCTCTCTTTACCACACTGTGTCCCAGCTGATGATTAGGTGATACATTACCCTTTAAAACAGTGGGGTGTAGAATCAAGGAGGTCTTTCCTATCCTGTTAAGTAATAGACCAGACTGATGGTTTTATCTTAGCCTGAAATATGAACTGATTTGGGTTTAGCAAACTGAACAGGTTTCACGTTTTTTCTGTTACCTAATAAAAATATACGAACTTAGTTTCAGGAATCAACTGAGTTACCATGTAGAGTTTTGTCATTGTTAGAATATTAAACCAGTTTATTTAGAAAAAGGGAGTGATTGTTGGGTAGAACCTTTGAATCTCTGAGGAAGCTTTCTGATAAATTTTCAGTCAGTGTTGAAGTATTTCAGCTGCTACCAAACTTTCAGTAGTTGGTGAATGAGTTGCACAACTTGCGTATTAAGCAATTTGGCTTAAAAAAAATTGGTGTCATTGTTAAGTGAGAAGGACTTCAGAAAATTCAGCTGGATTCATGTTTGAGTTATATCAGACAAATTGGATTATTGGCACAAGCAGAAAAAAATCCAAGTCAAAAGTATCATCATGAGTTATTTAAATGATATTTTATATACCTTTTAAAAATACTATATTTACCATTGTAAATTTCTAATGTTAAAGGATTTCTTCCCTGAATCTAATTAGAAAAATGTGAGGGAAAAATATGTACGTTTTGAGCCACTTCACAGCATAAATTGACTTGATAGAAAAATGCATGCCTGTTCTAAAAATCAAATAGAATTGAGATGAAATTTTAGAAGGCTTATACATGGTAATATAAAATTTAAGTAATTAAATTTTTATATTCAAGATTGTTAGCAAAGTCTGTTTAACTTTGGAAAGTTTTCACACTTTTTTTCAGTCTTATTTTGTGTTGGATGTGTATTTTTCCAAACAGGTTTTGGATATTTTAGGTAAGAAGTTTCCTGTTACTGAGAACTCGAAGGGCTACAAGTTGCTACCACCTTATCTTAGAGTTATTCAAGGAGATGGAGTAGATATTAATACCTTACAAGAGGTATGTATTTTATATTAAAAAGTTTCAATAAGGTAATTCTTATAATTAAACTGTTTACTAATTTGATAACAATAACAATAATTTAAGTACAATTGTTACTCTTTTAGTAAGACAGTGTATGTCTTTTCTGTTAAATGCTTAAAATTTATGGATAATAGTAACTTAAAATATAGACGTACCAGCCAAACCATACTCCCAGTCCTCATTGGCCACCGTGGATGATGAGCCCAAAGAAGTGTCACTAGGAATCAAGAAAATGCCGAGGAGTACTCTTTATATGTAAAACAAAAAGCCTTAACTTTTTGTTTCTTAACACTTTACAAATAGGTCTCAGTTTCAATAGAATGGAACTTTACATACTCTAATAATGTGAAACCTGAATGATACTAGTCTTTTTGATACTGTCCTTTTTCAGATTTTTAGAATGGTTTGTTACCTCCTCTAAATTTAGCATTGACTGTTATCACTATTATTGTTAGAGTTAGCCAAACAGTGTAAGTTTTATATTATCCTAAACCGTTTTCCTCTTTTGTTTCTCAAATAAGTTTCTAAAGAACTATAATTTTAATACTTAAAGCACTCCATAACAATTAGGACTATCACTGATACCATGATATAGATTTTCAGCTGTGATAAAGCACTGACATTTTAATGTATACTAGTTTCAGATGATATCCACTTGTATAACACAAGTTACCAGAAGAATTTTCTGTTTGAAAGGGTTGGTGTGGTTACAGGAAGGTCAGTACTCCAGTTATGAACAGTTTGTTTTCTAAAGATTCATTTAAAAGAAAGAACTATTACATTTAACTCTCAGTACTTCTGTGGTGACATGTATTTAGAGTTCCAAATGAGGTCTGAAATAGATCTCTTAAAATAACAGAAATGAGGTTTCTTCCACCAGCTCTTCCAAACCACCTTGCCTAAGATAAGTGGAAACTTCCCCAGCTCTTTTAAGACATTTGGTGTTGGGGCATTAGGGGCTTTGATGTACAAAGGAAGAAATAGAAGAAAAGTCTGCAGCAAAGAGGAGGACCTGAATATAGAAATCTCAGTTGGCATATTTAATTGCTGTTGTCTTCTAGCTCAGCTGAATTGAAGGTTTCTGACTTGGTGTCAGTTAAGAACTAGTACCCAACCTCCGTTTTAACAGGTCCCTTTCAGATGAAGAAACCTGGGCCAGGTACTGTATAAAAGAATATCTACTAGCCCAGTGCTCTTCCCATTGCTTATCCCTGTCCTTCCTTGTTCTTAGGGGCAGCTCTTTAAGTTCTGTTATTCCATCAGGTATTTGAACTTCTCTTTAAAAACCGAAGCTCTTTGGCTTTTCTTTTTTTTTTAAAGTTGAGAATCAGTTCAGAACTTGAACCTTTTTTTAAAAAATGACTCCATAAACAAAAAGTTAAATCCCAAGACACATAGTCTCTGGCATTGGTAAAACCTTAAACAGAATGGTCAGAGAATGAGTAGTTTGTGTTAATACATGCACTCATTCCTTAAAGGATAATACCTGCTCTCGCTTCATATTGGAGGTCGGTCAAAATAAGTTTTTAGAAGCAAGGAAAAGAATTTATATAGACTTTTTGTCTAGTCAGGTTTCCTTTTAATTTGTATAAAATTTTTTTAAAGTAATATTTCCTCTAATTCTGTAACATCCAGTAACATTAATAGAAAAATTCACATAAACTAAATTGTCTAGATTTCACAACTTGTGATGGTGAAGCTGTATGGGAAGAACACCTTAAAAGAAATTGGTCCTAAAAGACAGAATAAGACATTAGGTGGTACTGGTTTTTTTTGTGAATTCCTCATTCTTGTGCTTCTGAGGTGTACCTGACATCAGGCGACAGGTCTGAAACTGTTTTCTCTGTATTTTACCCAGATCTCCTTACCCTCCATCTGTCGGTCTCCGTTTCTTTTACTCCATTTTTCTGTTCTACTCCTTGTGTTTCTTCTATGTTGAAATTCACTTATTAGAACTTTAATTTCACATTGTTTATAAGGTCTTCATTGTTGTTTTAGTTATACTTGGTTTACAATTCAGTGAAAAAAATTCAGGGCCCTTGAGTATTTTGAGTTCAAGTGTAATAATAAAAAGACATGAGAATTACTTTAAAATAAATTGCATATGTCTCCATCTTGATTCCTGACATACAGCAGGAGAGTTAGACTGAGATTTAAAAAGAAAGTTGCATTTCTAAATGTGGATTTGTTAAAAGATGTAGGTCCTTGGAGTTTATACATTTGTATCTTATAATGTTGAAAATAAGACTTTCCTAGTGGCTCAGTGGTAAAGAATCTGCCTGCCAATGCAGGAGACATGGGTTCAAGGCCTGGATCAGGAAGATCCCCTGGAGAAGGAAATGGCAACCTACTCCACTATTCTTGCCTGGTAAATCCCATGGACAGAGAAACCTGTTGGGCTACTTACTGTTCATGGGGGTTGCAAACGTCAGGTATGACTTAGTGAATAAACAACAGCAACTATTCCTCATTTAGATAAGAGGTCAGTTGAGACTCTTGGTATTGGGAAGTATATGACAAATCTGTATGAATAATTTACATAAACCTATTAAACTTGATTTTTATTTTCTGCTCACTTCTGAAAGATGTTTAAATTTAAAAACCCCATACTTTATAATTACTTCCTTTTGACTAGTATGAAATTAAAAGAATGGTTATTAAACTTTATCTGCTACCTTCTACCATAAAAGTGATTGAGTATGTTACATAAGAAGACAGACACTAGTTAACTAAGTCCTGCTTGGGAAAAAGAAATGCAAATGAGATTGATAATAAAGTAATAAATTAATGTAAATTTTAAATTATGTGTCCCTTGAAAGAAATAGTCTAGTTGTTAGAAGTCTGTGTTTATATAGGTCTCTCTTTCTGGCTTTTTAGATAATCATTTCCCCCAAAAATGATCCAGTGATAAATCTTAACTCCCAATCAGTTCATAGTTTTGTTTATGGCACTAGGGTACCAGCCAGGGTCAGACGACTGCCAGTGCCTCAACTCTTAAATTAGAGGGAGTATTTTACACTTTTTAAAAAATCACTAATCTCCAATGATTTTAAGCGCCCCCATTACATGACTTGCACTGTGACATGTGACAACAAATTTATTAATGATGAGTAGAGTCACAGAATCTACTAATTTGGGGCAAATATCTGGGCCTCATGCTTGTGCTACTGGCATCTGGGCAGTAAATTGAAGAGGTAGATGAGAGTTTACTCAAGTAACCTTGTGTATTGATAGCCATTTTTTTCTACCTCTCATTCCCTTTATTCCCCCAACCTAAACCACAATCACTGATAACAGTACAAATTCAGGAACTTTGAATGAAATCCCCTCCTTCTACACTTATTCCTTGGGCTTCCCTTTTTGAGGTGGGTGGGTCTTTTAAAAGAAAAAAAGTGGGATGTAACTTCATGTAGGCTTTATTCGTAGCTCTTTATTTACTGTCTTATAGACAGCTTTAGATGGTTTATTCATCAGTACAGCCCATGGAAAAATAACTTCTTTCTACTTCCAAATTACCTGACTTTTTAAATTTTTCTTCTTTAATCTAGATTGTGGAAGGCATGAAGCAAAAAAAATGGAGTATTGAAAATGTTTCCTTCGGTTCTGGTGGAGCCTTGCTACAGAAGTTAACAAGAGATCTCTTGAATTGTTCCTTCAAATGTAGTTATGTTGTAACCAATGGCCTTGGGGTATGTCCTTAAACTTCTACTCTTGTGTAGTTACCATCTTCTTTATGTGTAGGCCTAGAATATACCTAGAATACATATGTTGAATGCAATAGTCAAAGGATAATATGGTCCTAAACTATTACTGTATTGTACCCCTGACAATACTCAGAAATGGGAAAAGTAAGAGATAGCAGGTGATAACTTGACTTCAGAAACAAAGAAAGACTTAGAAAAAAGAGGAAAAGTGAGAGATAATTTAAGAGAGATGATGCAGGTCAATTAATTTCTTCTCCTTCAGTATATACCTTTGAATCAAGAAGTTGAGCAAATTTGAGTGAGAATGTCAGCTCACCTGGGCTTCCCAGGTGGCGCTAGTGGTAAAGAACCTGCCTGCCAATACAGAAGATACAAGAGACTCGGGTAAGGAGGGCATGGCAACCCACTCCAGGATTCTTGCCTAGAGAATCCCTGTGGACAGAGGAGCCTGGCAGACTACAGTCCATGGGGTCACAAAGAGTCGGACACGACTGAAGCGGCTTAGCACGCACATACAATCACGTCAGCTAGCCATCATGCATTAAAGATAAGCAAACATGTAAACACTGTCAATGTTTTAGGAAGGTGAACTGTGAGGTTCGAGTTGTGACGCTAGAATTATTTCCTGGTAGTCTTAGAAGGGGAAACCCAAGCTGCAGTCAGCTGAACAACCAACTCCGTAGTAGCTCTTCACACGCACTTAGGAGTCTGTATCAAAGGGTGTGTGTTCAGTTCTGTTGCTAAGTCATGTCTGACTCTTTGCGACCCCATGAACTTCAGTATACCAGGCCTCCCTGTCCATCACCAACTCCCGGAGCTTACTCAAACTCATGTCCCATCAAGTCGGTGATGCCATCTCATCCTCTGTCATCCCCTTCTCTCCCACCTTCAATCTTTCCCAGCATCAAGGTCTTTTCAAATGAGTCAGTTCTTCACATCAGGGTGGCCAAAGTTTTGGAGTTTCAGCTTCAACATCAGTCCTTCCAATGAATATTCAGGACTGATTTCCTCTAGGATGGACTGGTTAGGTCTCCGTGCTGTCCAAGGGACTCTCAAGAGTCTTCTCCAACACCACAGTTCAAAAGCATCAGTTTATCGGTGTTCAGCTTTCTTTACACTTCAACTCTCACATCCATACATGACTACTGGAAAAACCATAGCTTTGACAAGGCAGACCTTTGTGGACAAAGTAATATCTCTGCTTTTTAATATCCTGTCTAGATTTGTCATAACTTTTCTTCCAGGGAGCAAGTGTCTTAATTTCATGGCTATAGTCACCATCTGCAGTGATTTTGGAGCCCAAAAAAATAGTCTCCTACTCTTTCCATTGTTTGCCCATCTATTTCCCATGAACTGATGGGACAAGATGCTATGATCTTCGTTTTCTGAATGTTGAGCTTTAAGCCAACTTTTTCACTCTCCTCTTTTACTTTCATCAAGAGGCTTTTTAGTTCTTCACTTTCTGCCATAAGGGTGGTGTCATCTGCATATCTGAGGTTATTGATATTTCTCCCAGCAGTCTTGATTCCAGTTTGTGCTTCATCCAGTCCAGCATTTCTCATGATTTACTCTGCATATAAGTTAAATAAGCAGCCTGACAGTATGCAGCCTTGACGTACTCCTTTCCCAATTTGGAACCAGTCTGTTGTTCCATGTCCAGTTCTAACTGTTGCTTCTTGACCTGCATACAGGTTTCTCAGGAGGCAGGGAAAGTGGTCTGGTATTCCCATCTCTTGAAGAATTTTCCACAGTTTGTTGTGATCCACACAACAGCTTTGACATACTCAATAAAGCAGATGTTTTTCTGGAACTCTCGCGCTATTTCGATGATGTGTGTCAGTTCAGTTCTGTCACTCAGTCGTGTCCGACTCTTGGCGACCTTATGAATCGCAGCATGCCAGGCCTCCCTGTCCATCACCAACTCCCAGAGTTCACTCAGACTCACGTCCACCGAGTCAGTGATGCCATCCAGCCATCTCATCCTCTGTCGTTCCCTTCTCCTCCTGCCCCCAATCCCTCCCAGCATCAGAGTCTTTTCCAATGAGTCAACTCTTCGCATGAGGTGGCCACAAGTACTGGAGTTTCAGCTTTAGCATCATTCCTTCCAAAGAAATCCCAGGGCTGATCTCCTTCAGAATAGACTGGTTGGATCTCCTTGCAGTCCAGGGGACTCTCAAGAGTCGTCTCCAACACCACAGTTCAAAAGCATCAATTCTTCGGCTCTCAGCCTTCTTCACAATCCAACTCTCACATCCATACGTGACCACAGGAAAAACCAGAGCCTTGACGAGACGGACCTTAGTCGGCAAAGTAATGTCTCTGCTTTTGAATATGCTATCTAGATTGGTCATAACTTTTCTTCCAAGGAGTAAGCGTCTTTTAATTTCATGGCTACAATCACCATCTGCAGTGATTTTGGAGCCCTCCCAAAATGAAGTCTGACACTGTTTCCACTGTTTCCCATCTATTTCCCATGAAGTGATGGGACCGAATGCCATGATCTTCGTTTTCTGAATGTTGAGCTTTAGGCCAACTTTTTCATTCTCCACTTTCACTTTCATGAAGAAGCTTTTTAGTTCCTCTTCACTTTCTGCCCATAAGGGTGGTGTCATCTGCATATCTGAGGTTATTGATATTTCTCCCGGTAATCTTGATTCCAACTTGTGTTTCTTCCAGTCCAGCGTTTCTCATGATGTACTCTG
The DNA here is from genome assembly GCF_016772045.2 of Ovis aries. Classification (NCBI taxonomy): domain Eukaryota; kingdom Metazoa; phylum Chordata; class Mammalia; order Artiodactyla; family Bovidae; genus Ovis; species Ovis aries. Next base: position 48,850,595 of record NC_056057.1, on the reverse strand, counting down.
CATAGAAGTTAAATAAGCAGGGTGACCATATACAGCCTTGACGTACTCCTTTTCCTATTTGGAACCAGTCTGTTGTTTATGTCCAGTTCTAACTGTTGCTTCCTGACCTGCGTACAGATTTCTCGAGAGGCAGGTCAGGTGGTCTGGTATTCCTATCTCTTTCAGAATTTTCCACAGTTTATTGTGATCCACACAGTCAAAGGCTTTGGCATAGTCAATAAAGCAGAAATAGACGTTTTTCTGGAACTCTCTTGCTTTTTCCATGATCCAGCAGATGTTGGCAATTTGATCTCTGGTTCCTCTGCCTTTTCTAAAACCAGCTTGAACATCTGGAAGTTCACGGTTCACGTATTGCTGAAGCCTGGCTTGGAGAATTTTGAGCATTACTTCACTAGCATGTGAGATGAGTGCAATTGTGCGGTAGTTTGAGCATTCTTTGGCATTGGCTTTCTTTGGAATTGGAATGAAAGCTGACCTTTTCCAGTCCTGTGGCCACTGCTGGGTTTTCCAAATATGCTGGCATATTGAGTGCAGCACTTTCACAGCATCATCTTTCAGGATTTGAAATAGCTCCACTGGAATTCCATCACCTCCGCTAGTTTTGTTCGTAGTGATGCTTTCCAAGGCCCACTTGACTTCACATTCCAGGATGTCTGGCTCTAGGTGAGTGATCACACCATCATGATTATCTGGGTCGTGAAGATTTTTTGTACAGTTCTTCTGTGTATTCTTGCCACCTCTTCTTAATATCTTCTGCTTCTGTTAGGTCTAGACCATTTCTGTCCTTTACCAGGCCCATCTTTGCATGAAATGTTCCCTTGGTATCTCTGATTTTCTTGAAGAGATCTCTAGTCTTTCCCATTCTGTTGTTTTCCTCTATTTCTTTGCATTGATCACTGAAGAAGGCTTTCTTATCTCTTCTTGCTATTCTCTGGAACTCTGCATTCAGAGGCTTATATCTTTCCTTTTCTCCTTTGCTTTTTGCTTCTCTTCTTTTCACAGCTATTTGTAAGGCCTCCCCAGACAGCCATTTTGCTCTTTTGCATTTCTTTTCCATGGGGATGGGCTTGATCCCTATCTCCTGTACAATGTCACGAACCTCATTCCATAGTTTATCAGGCACTCTATCCATCAGATCTAGGCCCTTAAATCTACTTCTCACTTCCACTGTATAGTCATAAGGGATTTGATTTAGGTCATACCTGAAAGGTCTAGTGGCTTCCCTACTTTCTTCAATTTCAGTCTGAATTTGGTAATAAGGAGTTCATGATCTGAGCCACAGTCAGCTCCTGGTCTTGTTTTTGTTGACTGTATAGAGCTTCTCCACCTTTGGCTGCAAAGAATATAATCAGTCTGATTTCGGTGTTGACCATCTGGTGATGTCCATGTGTAGAGTGTTCTCTTGCGTTGTTGGAAGAGGGTGTTTGCTATGACCAGTGCATTTTCTTGGCAAAACTCTATTAGTCTTTGCCCTGCTTCATTTCGCATTCCATGGCCTAATTTGCCTGTTACTCCAGGTGTTTCTTGACTTCCTACTTTTGCATTCCAGTCCCCTGTAATGAAAAGGACATCGTTTTGGGGTGTTAGTTCAAAAAGGTCTTGTAGGTCTTCATAAAACTGTTCAACTTCAGCTTCTTCAGTGTTACTGGCTGGGGCATAGACTTGGATTACTGTGATATTGAATGGTTTGCCTTGGAGACGAACAGAAATCATTCTGTCGTTTTTGAGATTGCATCCAAGTACTGCATTTCAGACTCTTTTGTTGACCATGATGGCTACTCCATTTCTTCTGAGGGATTCCTGCCCGCAGTAGATGATATAATGGTCATCTGAGTTAAATTCACCCGTTCCAGTCCATTTTAGTTCCCTGATTCCTAGAATGTCGATGTTCACTCTTGCTATCTCTTGTTTGACCACCTCCAGTTTGCCTTGATTCATGGACCTGACATTCCAGGTTCTTATGCAATATTGCTCTTCACACATCGTACCTTGCTTGTATCACCAGTCACATCCACAGCTGGGTATTGTTTTTGCTTTGGCTTCATCCCTTCATTCTTTCTGGAGTTATTTCTCCACTGATCTCCAGTAGCATATTGGGCACTTACTGATCTGGGGAGTTCCTCTTTCAGTGTCCTATCATTTTGCCTTTACATACTGTTCATGGGGTTCTCAAGGCAAGAATACTGAAGTGGCTTGCCATTCCCTTCTCCAGTGGATGATACGTGTAGGGGATCCTAAAGACACTTGGGTTGGTTTCCCTACCTTAGTTTACCTCCATCATTCTTTGGCGAGGTCTAGATTTCCTCCTTCTGCTCCTCCAGTTGCCTTCTACCTTTCTGATCCTAAAACACTGTGCTCTAGGTCTCTAGGTTCTCAAGGTTGTCTTTGCTTCTCATGGTAACAAGATATCACTAATAGAATAAAAAGTAATAAAAGGGAAAAAGTTATGAAGTGGGCAAGCCTTTACTGTAGTAGAATCCTAGTACCCTTGCCACAGGTTATAGAGTTGACATGGATTTATTTTTCAGTAACATGCATGTGCTCTACTTAGATCAGTTTAAGGGTGATGCATAATAGAAAAGGGCATACTTTTAGGGTCACATTGTTGACCTCAAGACTTACCTCAGATGGAGTTATTAGTATTCTGCACTAGTATGAAAGGATTTCAAAGATTTGGATTTGATTCATACCTTTTTCCTGACAGAGGACTCTCCCCTCCACAACAGGCTAGAGTTATATCTCTAAGAGCTAGATGTAGATTGGTTTAGTTATACCTGCAAAGTACCTTAAAATTTATATAAATTTTATATATACTTTTTTTAATGCGAGTTGAGTGAACATTTCTGATGATTAATCATCTATTTTTCTAACTTTAATTTGGATTCCAGATTAACGTCTTCAAGGATCCAGTTGCTGATCCCAACAAAAGGTCCAAAAAGGGCCGATTATCTTTACATAGGACACCAGCAGGAAATTTTGTTACACTTGAGGAAGGAAAAGGAGACCTTGAAGAATATGGTCATGTATGTATTATGCAGATTGGGGTTTGTTTTGTTTTTTAAACAGTAATAAGTTCACTTTTCAAATTAAGAAAGGAGGCTTTTGTGTTTAAAATTATTTTCAGAAAAGTCTTTTCTTGGAGGACAAGAGTGTTATTATAAAATGTTTACAATTGCTGACCTAGCCTACCAAAATAAGATGAAAAATAAGAAATGGCTAGATTTAAATATGAGACCTTTACATTGGGTGATATATTTTATAAGGAGAAAAAAATGGTGTTCCATATAGTTACCAGAAGAGAGTGACTGAGCTTCAGTAAGTGTGTGTATTTGATCTTACTCCTATTGCCAATTAGCAGTGCATCAATTCCGAACAGGAATAGTTAGGAATACTTAAAGGATCCTGGTCTTAGACTATTCATAGCTGTCTATGTTACAGTAAAACCGTGGTAATTTTAGTAGATGAAAGAAGGGCTTTCCAAATTCCAAGATGTTGTTAAAGATGATTCCATTTTTTCAAAACAATAGAATCCAGTTCAGATGGTTTTCTTTAGTTTAATTCTCACTGCAACATCTATGGGCTAAAAAGGCAAATTATGTCATCTTAATAGTGTAAGATATAAAAACAGCCTTGCTTCAGATTATAACTAATAAATGAACCAAGTTTTCTGATTTAAGTCAACCAAGCTAGAAATATTTATAGTATGCTTAAAGTAGTCTGTATGTTCATTGACATAGAAAATTACACTTATATTCAACTTCTAGTTTTTATTAATAAGGCACTGGATTAAACAAGAAAATACTCCTTTTTAGAAGGGAATTACTCATAATTGATAAAAATTATAAACAATTTATTTTTATTGATTATATAATAAAATTGATTCTATTTTTTTAACTTTTGATTCTTTACACTACATATATTCTGCTTATGTTACTTTTATTATATTCTTTTAAGATTTTAAGCCATAATCATCACAGTAAGATTTTTCTGTTATCTTTAATGAGAAATATGTACAAGTTCCTAAAACTTTTAGAATTAGATTTGTTTATATATAGCCTGTTATGCAGCCTTCATTTAACTCTTCTACTACTGAAACTTTGTTGTATTAGTTTACCTCAGATGGACAAAAGTTACTTTAGACATGGTCATAACTGTGACTAAAACAAGACATTGGTTTTAAGAGTGTGTGGATTATACTCTAGAACATTTGAGTCAGTAAGCCATTTATGATCATCTAGACATTTTGATTTAACAGGAACCACCCTTCCTCAGTAGATTATATTTAAATTTTCATAGTTAAATTCATAAAGAATAGGCCACAGCAAGAGCAGTGTGATTGGAAGCAACACACAGAAGACCATGAACTCAACTCCTCTTATGGGCATGCCAAAATTATAATTATTTGCAGAACAAATATTGATGAGAAAGAGCAGAATCTACCAGGAAAAGATCTACAACTAAGAAGGAACTATGACAAGACAGGAGGGGCAGAATCACCATGTAGTCAAGACCCATATCCACAAGTGGGCAACCCATAGGAGAATAATTACAGAGGTTCTTCCAAAGAAACAAGGGGTCTGAACCCCACCTCAGCCTCCCCAACCTGGGGAGCCTTGCATTCCAGAGAGCCCCAAAAGAATCAAATACAAAGAGGACCACGCCAAGACACACAGTAATTAAAATGGCAATAATTAAAGAGAATATTAAAAGCAGCAAGGGAGAAGGAACAACTTACACACCCGGGAACTCTCATAAGGCTGTGATCTGACTTTTCAGCAGAAATTCTGCTGGTGAGAGGGATGGCACAGTATATTTAAAGTGATGACCGAGTAAAACCTACAGCCAAGAATATTCTACCTGAGAAGACTTTCATTTAGATTTGATGAAGAGATCAAAAGATGAGCTGAAGTTCAGTATCACCAAACCAGCTTTACAAGAAGTGTTAATAGGAGTAATCTAAGCAGGGGAGAAAAATGCTGTAACTAGAAACATAATAATTACAAAAGGAAAAACCTTGTCAGTAGAGGCAAATGTATAGTAAAGGTAGCAAATCAAGCGTCTACTAAGGAAGTTTAAAAGACAGTAAAACCATCTACATCTGCAATAAGCAGTTCAGTGATACACAAAATGAGATGTAAAATATGTCAAAAGCAGTAATGAACCTAAATGGAAGACATGATTCCATGAAACTCCTAGAAAAGAACACTCCCCAATGTAAATCATAGAAATGTTTTCTTAGATCAGTCTCCCAAGGCAAAATCAATAAAAGCAAAAATAAACAAGTGGAATCTAATCAAAAGCTTTTGTACAGCAAAGGAAACCTACCAGAACAAAAAGACAACCTACAGAATGGGAAAGTATTTGCAAATATGACCAATAAGGGGTTAATATCCAAAATACCCAAGAACCTCGTGTAACTTAATATCAAAAAACAATCCAGTCAAAAAATGGGCAGAAGAACTGAATAGAGATTTTTTTCCAAAGAAGTCATATAGATGGCTAACAGCTATGTGAAAAGATGCTCAACATCGCTGACTGTTAGAAAAATGCACACCAGAACCACAAAAAGGTATCACCTCACACCTGTCAGAATAACAGCTGTCTTCCAAAAGTCTACAAATAACAACTGTTGGGAAGAATTTGGAGAAAAGAGAACCCTCATACACTGTTGGTGGGAATGTTAACAGGTACAGCCACTATGGAGATTCCTCCAGAAACTAAAAATAGAAGTATGATATGATTTAGCAATTGCATTTCTGGGTATATATCCAAAGAAAATGAAAGCACTGATTTGAAATGTGTGCATGAAATAATAAACCCATACATGAAATAATAGCACCATTATTTACAGTAATCCAAGATATGGAAGCAACCTAAGTGTCCATCAACAAATGAATGGGTAAAGAAAATGTGGTGCATGCAGCACATGGTGAAGTCTTACTCAGCTGTTAAAAGTGAAATTTTGTCACTTGAAACAACGTCAGTGGACCTGGAGGGTATTATGCCATGTGAAATAAGTCAGAGAAAGACAGATACTGAATGTTATCACTTGTAAAAGGAATCTAAAAAATAAATGAATATAATGAAACAGAAGTAGTGTCACAGATACAGACAACAAATCAGTGTTTACCAGTGGGGAGAGGGAAGCAGGGAGGGGTAAGGTAGGGGAATAGGAGGTACAAACTTCTTTGTATAAAATAAGTAAGGTACAAAGACATACTGTACAGCACAGGGAATATAGCCAATATTTTATAATAATTTTAAGTGGTTCATAATCTAAATCATTACATTGTATACCTGAAACTAATATTGTAAATCAACTATATTTCAATGAAAAAGGATAAAAAGGAAACAGCATAGTGACAGAAATATTAGATAATGTTATATGCTCACCTTCAGATGAAATGAAAAACTTTGGCACAATAGATTACTTCTATGGATTTTTTAAGAAAAACTAGAGGCAGATAATTCCTTACTAAAACAGGAATGCTTTGCCAGACTCAAAAGGGAATTTAGTCCTAATTCTCTTAATTTGTCTTTGCTATTTTTGTATGGATCAAATGGATTACATGTGTCAGTGACTTCTGGAATATACATAGTCTTTAAAATCAGTGACTATGTATTAGTCAAGAAATCAGTATCTATTAATGTTTCTGTTTGGGTTTGGTTTCTTATTTTTAGGGTTGACTTTTGTTTGTTTAAGGCAAAAGCTTATGATTAGTAAGCTTAGTAAATTCCAGGTTGATACGTTTAATTGGTGTCGAGTCTCTTGGCTAGGAACAGAGATGGTCTGGCAGGCTTTCCTTGCTGATCTGTCCGTCAGGATTATTAGCGACAGCCATAGTGCTTCTGGGCAGCCAAAGCAGTAAGCATCTACTAGATTTGTTTTGCCTTTAAGGAAAACTGTTTTAAGAATATAATACTTGAATCATTCCTTTTCAGAAAGTTAAACATGTCTACATTCCATTTTAGATCCGGGTCTTGCCTCCTCTGCCTGCTCCATCAGCATCCTTTCTATATAAAATCATTTCATAATGTGAACATTATCAGCATCTCTGTATTTGACTACTGAGTCTAATTCATGTAAGCATCACTGAAAATTTTTGTTTGATAGCCTAATATAACCATTAAATTTCAATATTGTTATATTTGTACAGGATCTTCTTCACACTGTCTTCAAGAATGGGAAGGTGACAAAAAGCTATTCTTTCGATGAAGTAAGAAAAAATGCACAGCTGAATATCGAACTGGAAGCAGCACCTCATTAGGCTTTGTTTTATGACTGGGTGTGTGTGTGTGTGCGCCTGCGTATGCGTGTGTGTGTGTTTACGTGCATGCACACACGTGTACCCCTGTGTGTGTGAGTATGTAATACATAATGTTTATTGTACAGATGTGTGGGGGTTCTTTGTGTTTTATGATACATTACAGCCAAATTATTTGTTGGTTTATGGACATACTGCCCTTTTCATTTTTTCTTTTTTCCAGTGTTTAGGTGATCTCAAATTAGGAAATGCTCTTAACCATGTAAAAGATAATTGCTAAAGTAAGCTTTTTAGGGCCCTTTGCCAATAGATAGTAATTCAATCTGGTATTGATCTTTTCACAAACAACCAAGAAACTTTTATATATAACTGAAGATCACATAAAAACAGATTTGCATAAAATTATCATGATTGCTTTATGTTTATATTTAACTTGTATTTTTGTACAAACAGATTGTGTAAGATATATTTAAAGTTTCAGTGATTTAACAGTCTTTCCAACTTTTCATGATTTTTATGAGCACAGACTTTCAAGAAAATACTTGAAAATACATTGCCTTTTGTCCATTAATCAGCAAATAAAACATGGCCTTAACAAAGTTGTTTGTGTTATTGTACAATTTGAAATTATGTCAGGACATACCCAACAGGATTACTAAACCTCACTGCCCCTTGTAAACTATGTATTAATCATTCTGCATTAAAGAAAATAATGGTTCTTACTGGAATGTCTAGGCACTGTACAGTGATTATACAAGTTGGTCATTGTATTGTACCAGTGAAATGCCAAATTGACAGGCCTGTACTGCAGTTTTATATGTCAGATATTGCCTGTGGCTCTGCACCTCAAGATTTTAAGGAGATTTTTAGAGAGAATTTCTGCTTACACTATAGAATATATACATAAATGTAAAATATTGACAAATACGGAAGTAATTATTTTAAAGTAATTACACTTCTGAATTTATTTTTCCTATTCTATAGTTGCTATGACTGAAATGAATTCGTGGAATGGGTAGTGAGTGTACTTATTTTAGATGTTTTGATTGTTATATTTTTCATTAAGTTTTTCAAAAATTAAATTGGATATTCGATTTTATGGACATCACTTACTAATTTTAAACTGAATCCCTCAATAAATAATGCTCAAGCAAGTACTTACTTAAATGAAGATAAATTATCCCAAATGAAAAATAAAATGACATGAGTTTGAAAAGAAGAATCTGATCCCACAATGGTAATTTGGCTGAATCCGAAGTGTTCAACACTGACATGTTCTAGAGTGATTAACTGCTAGATTCTGAGTCAGTCATCACACCTGACTAGAGACCAGGGTTTTGTAGATTCCTTTCTGTTCTAAGGCTGTGGCCAGCAGGCCAAATTCGGACTATTTTTTTGTAAATACATACTGTCTCTGACTGCTTTCTCACAACAACAGTAGAAGTTGAATCATTGCAATAGTGATCCTACAACCCACAAAGCCTGAAATGTTTATTATCCGGCCCTTTATAGAAAAGTATGTTAACCCCTGTGGTAAGAAAAAGAGTGTGCCTTGATATGTAGAGTTTTTCTCTTTTGTCTTCTCTTTTTTCATTTAAGAGTCTGATATTAGAAGACTATTTAGAAAAGCTTTAACAATATGACGTTAAAGTGAAATTTTACAAATTGAAAAGCCATATATTATTTGTCCTAAACAGTTACATGAGAAGGTATTTTATCATTAGAGTAATCTAATTAGAGATGTTATCTTTATTAAGCATCTTTTATAAGCATTATTAAGAAGAAGATGGGGTTTTGCAGATGATCTAATGACTTGTCTAATAAGAACAGTAGGCATCAGCCATACTCCTAGGAAAAGTTTTCATCCTGTATTCCCACCCCGGTAAAAAATAATTTTAAAGTGATTACTGTTTTTTAAATGTATCCAAGTGAAGAGTAATAGTAAGAAGAACACATAGTTTCTTCATAAAATGTGCTAAGGGGCTTACAGCAAAGGGGACGAAATTTACCAATAACAACTTTGATAACCACTCATAATTTTGATTTCATTAAACATTGGAATTACACTATAGACAACAGTCTTTGTACACTGAATTTCAGCAATTGCAGAGTATCTAGAGGGGTTTTATTTTAATACTTTTCACTGAATGCTAAAATCTGTACATTTGTACATGGCCAGTGATTGGGGGGGATGGAATGATTAACTGTGTTAGTTTTCAGGCACTTGGAATTGATTAATCCCAAATCTCCATCACGTAAGCACTTAGTATTTTGGCCATCTCCATTCTGAGAAGCAACTGGTTAACATGGATACCAAATAGAGCTCTATTGTGTCACCCGTAAATCAGCTTAATCTTTCAGATAAAAGCAAATGGCATGTATGAGTTTGCTCTAAATCATTAGATTTGCAGTTAGCAATTAATCCCCCTCAATTCATAATATGAAATATTTGTATTTTAAATAGAAGATAGGAGTTCTGCATTAACTCTTTATTTGTACTCTATAAAGTAAAATGGTTTTAATGATTATCCCTTATTTCTTTTCTTGAAATAAATTGTTATGAAAATTTTATAAGGAAATCCATCTTGGAAAACTAGAAAGAGAAAACAGCAAGGTAATTTTTGTTCTGTTTGCCATAATTTAGAATTCAAACTTAAACAAGTATTTTGTAGTTTTACATTCCTTTTTAACCCATTCAGTGGAGAATGTCAGCTTTTCTCCCAAGTTGTATGTTAAATCAATCTAATATGTATTCAGCATCAAAGATAAACATGTAATAAACATGGAAATAAAGTTTAGCTCTATTAGTGAAATGTTAAATTTGACTGTGTGCTTCAAATAATGGCATTTCCAGAGTTATCTTCTTTAGGTATTCTTCCAGTTCAAAGAATTAAGAGAATGAAAGAGGGAGAAATTTCTAGGATGACTCTTCCTTTCTACCTTGTGTAGCATATGGCAGTGCCTTTTAGTAAAGACACTGGAGGGAGATCAGATTGGGGGGCAGAGAGCACAGTTCGTCAGATAAGATTTGAGGTGCCCTCTCAGACATTTAAATGTGAGTTTTAGGTAGTTGGAGACACAGATTTGGACATGAATTTGATGTATAGATGGTCAGTGGAGACATAAGAAGGTACGTCTCTCGGCAGGGTGTAGAGTATGGCATAAACAAACCACAGGCTATAGGCCAAATCCAGCCCACCATCTGTTTTCTAAATAAAGTTTTGTTGGAACACAACCACGTCGATTAATTTAATTATTGTTCATGGCTGTTTTCATGCCACAGTGGCAGAGTTGATTAGTTGTGACAGACTTTATGGCCTGCAAAGCCTAAAGTAATTTATTATATGGCCCTTTAAACAAAAATGCATGAATCTCTGCTATAAAGAAAAAAGGGCAAAAACATAAGTATTTTCAAAAGCTAAGTGGCAGATGAGCCAGCAAAGGAGACTGACAAGCAGTAGCTAAAGAGGTTAAAGCCAGGAGGAGAATCATGGAAGCCCAGGGGAGGCATTTTCCTGCACAGGTGTTGAATACTACTGAGAGATCAAGTTCAGTGAGGGATGTAAAAGCAGCTATTGGATTTGACCTCTTGGTAGCAATAGGTAGCTTAGAGACATTCTCTCTCAGTAGTAGAGGAGGTGGAGGTCAGAAAGAAGCTACCTTACACACCTCCTGAGTGCTGGATGTATAGAGGAGGAGTAAGTGAGGCAACAGTGTCTCCCTTTCCCTTTGTAGCGACTACTTTGTCTCTGAGAAGGATGTGGGAAAGCGGAAGAAGTTGAAGGCCAAAGAGTTAGAGATCAGTATGGTACTGGGTTCCAAAAAAGGTGGAGGACCATGGAGTCCAAAGCACAGGTGAAAAGACTGACTAGATGTCTAGGAGTGTTTGTAATCTAGAAGATAAAGGAGAAGAAGCCAGACTGTATGCAGGCTTTGGTTTTCTCTGAAATTTGAGACCAGAGCAGATTAAAATGGATGTTTTAAAACAATTCTTATGGAGAGTCAAGTGGCCAGAGGTACTGGAGAACTATAGAATGGTGACAGAACTTAGTGAAATCTGCCTCTTGTGGTTTTATTTTTGTTCTCTCCCTAGTAACACCCTGGTGCCTAGGTACAGACAAAATAGATATGCATGGGATTTTTCCAGGTAAGTCTGATAGAACAAAGGACAATAATTGAATAATTACTAAAATTGAGTTGTCGAAAAATGGTCCTGTGGTATCTAAATGGAATACGTTAAGGATGTGAAAGCAACATACAGTGTCATGAAGACAGCAGAGTCTGATGGCAGCTCTGATCTACTGGGAGTTGTTAAGTAAGTCAAGAAGGACAAAAAATCCTCGCCTGATCTGAGAGGAGCAAGTTTATGCTGTGGTACAGTCTAAGGAATGATCTTGCAGTGGCTAAGTGAGAGAAAGATCACTGGAGACAAAAGCAAGGTCACAAAGCCTTAAAGATAAGTGGGTTTGATGGGTGGACATTTTAATTATCCAGAGTCGTCGTGGAGAAGAAAACTAAGTCAGGTGCCAACGTGCTCACAGAATGAAGGGAAGGGACCAGGAGGCAGCAATAAGGAGCGGTGTGAACCTCAAAGGATCAGGCAGTAGAGACCACTGACCCAGGCAAGCCTGCAAGAGGAGGAGCTCAGCCTCTTGGAAGGGCTCAGACAGGTGTGGACAAGTGAAAACTTGATTAAGAAGTGCTCTGTGTGTTGCCAGAGTCAATGTCCTTTACCAGGTGATCAAGCAATATTTGAGTTAATGAATGGACAGAAGGAAGAAATAATCTAGATTTTGAATTTCTTGGTTTCAGTAGCTTGCCACAACATCCCTTCCACTGCCACTAGTCCCAATCCCAAAGAAAGGCAGTGCAAAAGAAAGCTCAAACTACCGCACAATTGCACTCATCTCACATGCTAGTAAAGGAATGCTCAAAATCTCTAAGCCAGGCTTCAGCAATACATGAACTGTGAACTTCCAGATGTTCAAGCTGGTTTTAGAAAAGGCAGAGGAACCAGAGATCAAATTGCCAACATCCACTGGATCATCAAAAAAGCAAGAGAGTTCCAGAAAAACATCTATTTCTACTTTATTGACTATGCTAAAGCCTTTGACTGTGTGGATCACAATAAACTGTGGAAAATTCTGAAAGAGATGGGAATACCAGACCACCTGACCTGCCTCTTGAGAAACCTATGTGCAGGACAGGAAGCAACAGTTAGAAGTGGACATGGAACAACAGACTGGTTCCAAATAGGAAAAGGAGTACGTCAAGCCTGTATATTGTCACCCTGCTTATTTAACTTCCATGCAGAGTACATCATGAGAACACTGGGCTGGAAGAAGCACAAGCTGGAATCAAGATTGCCTAGAGAAATATCAATAACCTCAGATATGCAGATGACACCACCCTTGTGGCAGAAAGTGAAGAGGAGCTAAAAAGCCTCTTGATGAAAGAGGAGAGTGAAAAAGTTGGCTTAAAACTCAGCATTCAGAAAACGAAGATCATGGCGTCCGGTCCCATCACTTCATGGGAAATAGATGGGAAACAGTGGAAACAGTGTCAGACTTTATTTGGGGGGGGGGGGGCTCCAAAATCACTGCAGATTGTGATTGCAGCCATGAAATTAAAAGATGCTTACTCCTTGGAAGGAAAGTTATGATAAACATAGATAGCACATTCAAAAGCAGACACATTACTTTGCCAACAAAGGTCTATCTAGTCAAGGCTATGGTTTTTCCAGGAGTAATGTATGGATGTGAGAGTTGGACTGTGAAGAAAGCTGAGCACAGAGGAATTGATACTTTTAAACTGTGCTGTTGGAGAAGACTCTTGAGAGTCCCTTGGACTGTAAGGAGATCCAACCAGTCCATTCTAAAGGAGATCAGTTCTGGGTGTTCTTCAGAAGGAATGATGCTAAAGCTGAAACTCCAGTACTTTGGCCACCTCATGTGAAGAGTTGACTCATTGGAAAAGACTCTGATGCTGGGGAGGGATTGGGGGCAGGAGGAGAAGACGACGACAGAGGATGAGATGCATCACTGACTCGATGGACGTGAGTTTGAGTGAACTCCAGGAGTTGGTGATGGACAGGGAGGCCTGGCACACTGCGATTCATGGGGTTGCAAAGAGTCGGACATGACTGAGCGACTGAACTGAACTGAACTGATTCCCAGGTGTTCCAACCTTTAAATACATTTCTTGATTTTTTTGTTGTTTTTAATGTTTTAAGATTTACATGTTTAAAGAAACCATCTCAAGCTTTCTGCCCCGGTTAAAATCAGTCACCTCTTACTCAGGTTCTTCCCACCTCATTTTAATTTAATTTGGAAGTTTCTCTAATTTGTTCCCCCCAGAAACAACTCTGTCTTAATTGGTTCACAATTCTTCATTCCATTAAATTGTATTAAAATACTTATTTGTTCTTCCAGTAATGAGAAATACATTCTTGAATGGAATTTTATAATCATTTGAATTAACAACTTTACCAAAATTTTAAATTTTAACTAACATGAAAATGAGTCCTTGGTAATTAGGAATTTTCCTTGCATGCTCTCATATGGGCTGGTTGACCCCTCACCTCACTGGTATATAGAATTTTTGGTGACTTAATGGGTGTATTAACAAGGGACCTGGGGCTTTTACCACTCTTCAGGGCTCATGCTCTCTTGGTGAGTATAGTAAGCTGCCATTTGACTTTTCTACAAGTTTATAGCATAATCTCTGCAGAAAAATATAATTTTGGTTTACACTGATACATATTCACCCCAGAAAAAAGAAGCATCTTTCTTTAGTTGACAACAAAATATAATTAAACATACTGTTATCCTGAGGGCTCCCCTCATAGCTCAGTTGGTAAAGAAATCTGCAATGCAAGAGACCCAGGCTCGATTCCTTGGTTGGGAAGATCCCCTGGAGAAGGAAATGGCAACCCATTCCAGTATTTTTGCCTGGAGAATCCCATGGACAGAGGATCCTGGCAGGCTGCAGTCCGAGGGGTCGCAAGAGTCAGACACGTTTTAGCGACTAAACTACCACCACCACCGTTATCCTGACTTGCTTTTTTTTTTTTTTAATTCTGTAATTATCTTCTGAGCTGTTACTTCTATGAGTTAGACTCGAGAAGATGTTCTGTAGTTTTTATCCACATGGATCAGCTATTGTACTGAGGTGCTGTCCTGAGGGACTGACTACAAGTTTAATTCATTTAGGTCTTCCTGAATAGCCTGAAGATTTCTACCAGATCTCTGAACCTGGGGGGAAAAACAACGCTTATCTTCAGCCTCTCCCTTTCTATTCCTTTCTCCTCGGCCAATAAATAAACATGTTCCTGTTTCTCCCATCCTTTCAGAAAAAGAAGGAACTCCCTTAATAACAGCAGCACCTGTCTCCCTCTCCCATTCACATCCAGACTCTGTGTACATTTCCTCTCCATTTACCACCTCACTTCCTGTTCATCTCTCATCTGGTTCCCATCCCTCATTAAATAAAACAGAGGCCTCTTGATTGTCAAACAAATATTCTTAGTCATCCTATCAGGGGATCTCTCCTGTATTTGCCACTGTTAATAATTCATTCCCTGAAACTGCTTCTTCTTGTATGTTGTAACACCTTGGGTTCCTTCTCTCTCAGGGGCTCTTCACACATTTACCTTTTCAGTGTTGCCACACATCACACCATTTCCCTGCTTCTCTCCTTGCTTATGCTGCCTCTGGCTTACTCATTTCAGGTGCTAGGTGATAATGCCCCCCAAGCATCAGGCAACAATTCTGTCATCTGCCATTCTCACCCGATGCCATGTGCCCTCCCTCTGGCTTCCATAGGTACTGAGTGTATTTCTAAAACAGCTCTAAAGATGGTAACTTTTTCAAAGTATGCTCATATATATTAATGTCTTTTTTGGAAAATCCTTAACAGTAAATTCATGAAGTAAAATGTTTCATCAAAGTATGGGTTAAACAACTTAACATGTAAAGAGGATAAATTATTGGCCTAAGATTTCCTTGTATGTACTTAAGTTGTTCATAACCTTCCTTGGATCTTGGACCCCTGAGAATGTACTCAGAGCTATGGACCTTCTTCAGAGAAAAACTCTTATTGGCAAATAAAACTATCTACATATAACTATCTACATATAACTTAAAACTACACACTCTCTGCACTGACTCCTAGTTACAAGCAGACCTCAAAGACACTGCAGGTTCCATCCTGGACCACCTCAAAATAAACATCACAATGAAGTGAGTCACATGAAGTTTTGGCTTTCCCAGTGCCTATAAAAGTCAGGTTCACACTATACTATCATCAATTAAGTATGCAATAGCATGTCTAAAAAGACAATGTACATACTTTAATTTTAAAACATTTTATTTTTAATAAATTCTAAGCATCATCAACCATGCAGGGTTGCCACAAACCTTTAATTTGTAACAAACAAAATTTTAAAAAAAGCAAGTGCAATAAAATGAGGCCACCTGTAACTGCAGGGCAGAGATTAAGGGTGCACTCTACCAAATGCCCTTCCTTCTTTATTTGAGCTTCTAGTGGTACTCTTAAAAATTTTAAGATTTTAATCACCGTAAATTGTTCTTAAATCAAGGCAGAGTAATTAAATACAATTTTAATTCAGCTATCAATGGTTCTACAGACTTCATTGATGCAGATCCCAAAATTGATGGCTATTTTAAATGCCTTTTTTACAGATGGAGAAACAGAATCTTCTGTGTAAACCAACGACACCAAAATTTTGACAAATGCTCTCGGTATTTTTATAACTAGACAATTCTGTTTCCAGAAATGTAAACAGACTAGGTAATGACCACCTTCCCACTGAAAACAAAAAAAATGAACAGGTAACTTTTTTTTTTTTTTTTTTGGTATTGAATTAATAGGACAATAAGAAATTACTAGGTCAAAATCTAAGCGAAAAGGAGACCCGGAATAGAGAGTCAAGCCCTGAAGGTACCTTTGTCCTTGGGTATCTATCAAGCCTGTGGACTGTGAGCTTCAGTTTGTAGGGCCTCACAGGACATGTGAATAGAAATCAAAGACACTCTACAAAGCAGGCCCTGCAAAGAGCTACTTCAGGATGAAGAACTAGCAGTAAACCAACCCCCACACCAAGAGGGCCCTGCAAGAAAAACTGCTTTAGCTCTAGGCAGTCCGAGTTTAAAAAAACCTCTAAGAAGGTGTCACTGCAAGCTAGCCCATGCACCTAGTTGCAATCCAAATTCATACCCCTACATGTTACAGAAACTTCGAGCTGTAAATTTAGATTAAATTAGACTGGTAGAACTCTCTAAATGCCTGACAATGCAAATTATCTTCTGAAAGGATCCAATTTCATCCTAAGCCTCAAAGAATTCCCAAAATAATGTTCTAAGCCCCCTAAGGAAAATGAGCAATGCACAAAGAAATTACACAAGCAAACAGGACACCATGAATGAGAGCTACAGAAAAAGAACCCAGAAGTTTCAGATATGGAAATTATGAGCTATTATAAAACATGCATGTTTTCTTTAATGAAATTGCTTGAAAATACCTTCATGGAATAGTAAAGTTTTTTAATGACCTAACAAACTTGAAAAAGAGATTAACAGATTTGTTTAAATAAAAAATACAGAACCTGAAATTATCAGATTAGACAGCCGCAGAGGGAACCAAAGGGAAGACAGAAGGCGTTATTCAGAATGCAGCACAAAAGAAATAGACAAAATCAGAAAGAAGCAACATGAAAGAGGGAAAGGGCCTAACGTCTAATCAGAGCTATAAAAGGAAAAAAAAAAACAGGGTAGAAGCTATATTTCAAGAAATTAGGGTTCAGGATTTACCTGAACTGATAAGCAACAAGTGAAAGGTTAAAGAAGCTCAATGAATCGCAGGCAAGAGGAATTTTAAAAAGCCACACACAGACATGTTATAGTGAAACTGCAAATAGCACAGAAAGTGTCTTAAAAAGCAAAAAAAAAAAAAAAAAGCAGCCAGAGGATAAATGGTTATGTGAATTCCCTGGTGATCTAGTGGTTACAACTCTGTGCTCCCTCTGCCAAGGGCCCAGGTTGAATTCCTGGTCAGGGAACTAAGATCCCAGCAAGCCAAGGTGCGTGGCCAAAAACAAAAAAATGCATTCTAAGGACAGAGACCAACTGGACTCTGAGCAGTGGAAGCCAAGAGACAACACAATGACCTAAAAGGAAATAATTGCCAACCTGGCGCCCTACTCCCACAAAAAGATATTTTTTTGAGACTGAAAATAAACACATTTTCAGACCACCTACCACTGACAGATTGCCACTAGCATACCCTCACTAAAGAAAATTCTAGGAGATAAAAGAATGAAGAGCAATAGAAGTAGTAAATACATATGGGGCAACTAAACAAAACTGACTATATGAAAAAACAATGATAATTGTTTTAAATTTGTCTAACAAACTTAAATTGAACAATATTTAAAGTCTACAGGTATAGCCTAACTCAGGAGCAAGGTAAATGGAATTCAAAGTGTTCTAAGACACTTGAATTATCAGAATGAGATTAAATTTATTGACAGGTTTTAGACTTTGGTTAAATATGTATGTTGAATTAATAGGAATAGGAACAAGGAATGTTACTTTCAAACAGGAAAAGATCAAAATTTTTCAAAAGTTGGCCACAAATGAGAGAAAAGGAAACAAAAACAGGTAGGGCAAACAGAAAAATAATGGGACGTATGCTACATACATTCAATATATGTAGCATATATATGTAACATACATTCAGTATATGTAACATGTGAATGTACATAAATATTCTACACACACATACAGTGAAAAGAATTTTTTAATCCAACTATTTGCTACTTAGAAGAGACATGTCTAAAATATGCCAAAAGGATGAAAATATTTTTTAAATGAACAATTTACTGACAATAATTGCTGCTATTTTCCTTTAAATCAGAGGACTTGTTTGCTGGGGATTTCTGAACAAAGCAGGCTGAAACTACACATTGCATCACTGGTTCCCAAGGGGTGCCAACAAAGTGCGGCACTCACAAGGAACAGAGCTTCCAGCTCTAGGCTCAGAGCTTGCTTTACTAAGCTTGCGGGACAGTATGTGCCTCTGGCAAACAGCCGTCTCCCCTCAGATAATGGTGATGCCCAAGAAGCCACATTTAGGATTGTCAGGGGACACTTAACTGCAGGAAAAGATGCATCTGAGAAACAGTGCCTCCTGCTCTTTTTTTTCCCTGAAACTTTTAGCTTCCAGTTCTTGTATTTTTTACCCCCACACTCTATAT
This sequence comes from Ovis aries, assembly GCF_016772045.2. Taxonomy (NCBI): domain Eukaryota; kingdom Metazoa; phylum Chordata; class Mammalia; order Artiodactyla; family Bovidae; genus Ovis; species Ovis aries. Next base: position 48,832,055 of record NC_056057.1, on the reverse strand, counting down.
CTTTACGCAGGGTTTACATGCATTCCCTTTTGTATTAGTAGGTGGAGTAGGAAAGGGATAGAGTGAGAATTACCTGTGGGGCCTTTCTAAAACATATTGATACATTTATTCCTGAACATATGATACATCCTTAGATATGACAGCAAAAGGGGTCTGTGTAGTTGGGATAGACCACTAGAGAATTCATAAACACTCATCATCTCTGGTAGAGAATCACTGTTCTGTATAAATCACTACTCAAATACTGATAAGGGATTTTACTCCTAAATGCTTTATAAACCTTATCACCTCCATCCTAAAACTTCACCAGCAGCACCCTCCCTTCTGCTTAGAGAACAAGGCACCGTGAAAGATGGCCAAGAATGGTTCCATGAGGTTTATACAACTTGTCACCACCTAGCCTGCCTGAGGAAAGAAAGGTCACAGTATTTTTCCTACAGGGAAGAACGAGGGGAATGACTTAGCTCTGGGAAAAGGACACATTTCAAACTATTTCCAGGTTCTGCAAATCTAGTAACATGTCAAAACATGTCCTTTCACAAACAAATGGAACCTAATCAAACTCACAAGCCTTTGCACAGCAATGGAAACAATAAACAAAACAAAAAGACAACTTATGGAAAGGGAGAAAATATTTTCACATGATGTGACCAAAAAGGGCTTAATTTCCAAAAATATACAAACAGCTCACACAGCTCAACAACAAAAAACCAAACAACCCAATCAGACAATGGACAGAAGACCTAAGTAGACATTTCCCCAAAGAAGACATACAGATGGTCGATAGACACATGAAAATATGCTCGACGTTGTTAATTATTAAGGAAGTGAAACAAAACAATGAGGACTTCCCTGGTGGTCCCGTGGTTAGGACTCTGAGATCCCACTGCAGGGACCACAGGTTTGATCCCTGGTTGGAGAACAAAGATCCTTCATGTTGCATGTTGTCAAATAAAAAAGACAATGAGGTACCCCCCTCACACCAGTCTGAAGAGCCATCATTAAAAAGTCTACAAATAATGAAATGCTGGAGAGGATGTGGAGAAAAGAGAACCCTGCTACACTGCTGGTTACAAGGTAAGCTGATGAAGCTACAGTGCAAAACAGTATGGAGGTTCTTTAAGAAAGTAAAAAGAGAGTTACCATATGATCCAGCAATCCCACTCTTGAGCATATATCTGGACAAAACTCTAATTCAAAAAGATACATGCACGCTAGTGTTCATAGCTGCACTATTTACAACAGCCAAGACATGGAAGCAACCTAAATGTCCATCAATAGATGAATGGATGAAGAAGATGATGTTCGTGTGTGTATATATAAATACATACATATGTACACACAGTGGATATTACTCAGTTATTAAAAAAGCCTGAAAGAAAGCCATTTGTGGTAACATGGATAGACCTAGAGATGACCATACTAAGTGAAATAAATCAGACCAAGGAAGAGAAATACCATATGATATCACTTATATGTGGAACCTAAAAATATGATACAAGTGAACTAATTTACAGAACAAAAGCAGACTCACAAACATAGAAAGCAAATTTATTGTTACCAAAGGGTAAAGAGGGTAGGGGAGGGAAAAATTAGGAGCTTGGGATTAGCAGATATGAACTACTATATATAAAACAGATAAACAAGACCCTGCTGTATAGCACCGGGAACTATACTCAGTATCTTGTAATAAACCACACCAGAAGAGAATCTGAAAAAGGATAGATACATATATATAAAACAATCACTTTGTTGTACACCTGAAACTAACAACAGTGTACATTAACTATACTTCAAATTTTAAAAAATTTTCTTTCCTCTTCTCGTCACATGTGATAACCTGGGAAAAAAAAATAAACCTTGAAGGAGCCTTCTAACAACAATTTCCATGTCCAAAAAGAGTTCTGAGTCTATATTATAGTTTCTGTGTTATCTATGATCTTCATCAGGGGCAAGTATTATTGTTGTTATAAAGAAATAACAACAAGCATTTTTAATAAACAGAATTACAAGTGCTGACCTCATCAGCCAAGACCATGGGGTGCCCAGGACTCTTCTGGAAATGAGTTTTCCCAAATGCTGGAGGAGGGTGAGACAAGCTTTCTGCTATCATGGGTCACTAGCTCATTGAAAAAACTGAGGATCACAAAACTAAAAAGCAATTTAATTTAGCATTGTGTACATATGTATATGTGTGTGTGTGTGTGTGTGTGTGTGCACAGATGTCATTCCCCTCTCTCTCAGCTAGTTTTGTAACTAGGAACAGAAAACAAAATAATATATATACTACCAACCTAGACAGCATATTAAAAAGCAGAGACATTATTTTGTCAACAAAGGTCCATCTAGTCAAGGCTATGGTTTTTCCAGTGATCATGTATGGATGTGAGAGCTGGACTATAAAGAAAGCTGAGCGCCGAAGAATTGACGCTTTTGAACTGTGGTGTTGGTGGAGACTCTTGAGAGTCCCTTGGACTCCAGGGAGATCCAACCAGTCCATCCTAAAGGAAATCAGTCCTGAATATTCATTGGAAGGACTGATGCTGAAGCTGAAACTCCAATACTTTGGCCACCTCATGCAAAGAGCTGACTCATTTGAAAAGACCCTGATGCTGGGAAAGATTGAGGGCAGGAGGAAAAGGGGACAACAGAGGATGAGATGGTTGGATGGCATCACTGACTCAATGGACATGGGTTTGGGTGGACTTCGGGAGTTGGTGATGGACAGGGAGGCCTGTCATGCTGCGGTTCATGGGATCGCAAAGAGTCGGACACGACTGAGCAACTGAACTGAACAGTTGAAAAGCTATCTCAATCCCATGTTATGTTCAGGGACACGTTAAATTTAATGGGACACATTAAAAATAGAACTCATTGGATAAAATGATTACTTTGGTGGGCTTTCATCTGTTTTTGCACGAATGCTATGCTCTGTGAGGGCTGGAACAAGGCCTGACCTTTTCGCTGCACAGGCCTCAGGCCTAAGCTGGGGCCTCGCCCCTGGAAGACATTCCCCAGGTACCTGCTGAGCAAATGGCACTTCCTAATCCTATTTACAATGCTCACTTCTCCCTCCCACCATCCCTCACCATCCTGCATTATCTCATCCTCCACCTGCCTCTTCTTTCCTGCCCCCAGGTCCTTATTACCTGGAGCCAAATACTGATGCTTTTCAACTGGTCAACCATTCAAGTAGCCCTCATTCACCTGCTTCTTGTGGGAGAACTCCAGACTAGAACTTCCACTTGCTTTAGGCAAAAAATGGTCAAATTAGACTGTTCTCCAACAGAACTCCAAACTACTACAAGTGGTACAAAGACCTCCTCAGGAATTCACAGGTCAGAAGGCCTGAACTCCCAGGGTACTCAGAACTCCCTAAACAAAATATCTGATTCCAGGACATGGAAACAACCTAGATGTCCATCAGCAGATGAATGGGTAAGAAAGCTGTGGTACATATACACAATGGAGTATTACTCAGACATTAAAAAGAATACATTTGAATCAGTTCTGATGAGATGGATGAAACTGGAGCTGATTATACAGAGTGAAGTAAGCCAGAAAGAAAAACACCAATACAGTATACTAACACATATATATGGAATTTAGAAAGATGGCAATAATGACCCTGTATGCAAGACAGCAAAAAAGACACAGATGTGTATAGCGGACTTTTGGACTCAGAGGGAGAGGTAGAGGGTGGGATGATTTGGGAGAATGGCATTGAAACATGTATACTATCATGTAAGAATCAAATCACCAGTCTATGTCCAATGCAGGATACAGCATGCTTGGGGCTGGAGCACAGGGATGACCCAGAGGGATGTTGTGGGGAGGGAGGTGGGGGGGGGGGGTTCATGTTTGGGATCACATGTACAGCGGTGGTGGATTCGTGTCAATGTATGGCAAAACCAATACAGTATTATTAAAAAAAAAGAAATTAAAATATAATTTAAATTGATTTTTAATCAATCAGTACATGTATAAAAATTTTTTTAAAAAATATCTGATTCTCCAGACCATCATTTTTACTTGTTCGTTTCTACATTTTGGCCACAATCTTTAGTAAGAAACACATTTCACACACTACATACATATGTTACCAAAACCCTTACTTGGTGCAGTCTTCTTACCCTGCTGCATCTGTCGTTTGAGTCTATTCTAGTCTACTGTTTTGGGAATGCTGGTTCTAGGCCACAAAATTGGATGTCTTGAACCACTAGTGGTCACGATCTGCAGTTAGAAACCACTGGCCTAAATTGACCCAGAATAGCAGCACCCACCCTGGTCTTAAACTCACAAGACCATAGCTCTCCAGGAAGCCCACATCATGTCGTTCCCGAGCCACACTCAGGAATAGCCTATGGTTCATACTCCAACCATAACCAGATAAGCTTCAGGAATGTGGTGAGTAAACAGACATTCTCACTGTGCCACTTCCCACATAAATAAAAAAATGAACAATTATGCTTGCTAACTCTGTGCTAGGCATGCTAGGTACTTTGCATGAATGGCCTTCCTTAATCCCCTCAACAACTCTCTGTGGCAGGCATCATCCCCACTTTGGAGCCGAAAACAGCTGATGAAAACAAATAGAAAGTAACAAGCTAGTGAGGAACAGAGTCAGACTTCCAGCCAGGGCTGTGTGACTCCACAGGCCACCATGCTCATCTTCCCGGCTACACTGCATCAGCCATAAGAAAAAGTCTTTCCTTCTTTTCCTTACCCCTTTGCCTGTCCACAATGCAGCATCTCACTCCAGATCTAGCCTTCTGTCACTTCCGCCAAGGACGCCACTATTTGCCAAACTCTAGATATACAACAGGCATTTTATTTTCCACAAGGTTCTACAGTACCTGGTCATTGTGCGTGCAGTGTGTGGAGTATGGGTGTGTGTGGATGTGTGTGTGTCTATTGCTCTTCTGCTGTCAAAACCACACACAGGCTTTCTGCAAAGAGGCGACTGCAGGCCTCAGAGCTGGACATCAGGCTCCACGGTTCTCTTTTTCTGGTGCCTCATCTGACCCAGCTACTTGAGAATGACGAGCTAGAGAATTCCAGCTATTTTTAGCTCTTCTGACGCTGACCTAGGCTATTCACTGAGGAACCGGCAGGAGCTGGGAAGGGCTGTATCAGCCTCATCAAAACAACTTCTCAGGCAGCTGACTACCTGCAGTGCTGGGACACGGGGTGAAAATAAATGCTATGTGCAGAGCTTTCCAAGTGGGGAAGGAAAGAGCAGGCAATCCAGGATGTCCACCAGCAGTCCAGACTGCCACTGAGCCAGCTCAGGCTGTGGGCAACAAGAGAGCAAAGACCATAAAGGAGGAGGAGATGGGGGTACCCTAACAAACCTACAACTAGCCAACCCCCAAGAGCAAAAAACCATGGAAAGAGCCAGAGGTGGGCTCTCTACCCTGACCACCTCCTTGAGCTTTACTCAAAGGTTTTCCAGTGTACGTGGTACCATGTGAAACTGGGAACGACCTGCCTGGACTATGTGCTTGGAGAAGTATCCCGCGTTCACACCCCGGTAAAGGGGCCTCAGTCTGCTAGACACAGACTAACTCCTTTGGTTGGAACATGTCCTTGTCAGACTGGAATACTCAAAGGCATCTACCTGCCCAGGTGACAATTCAGCACACATCCTGATCCAATATCACTTTGAAAAACTTTCTAGATCTACTGCTTTAAGAATACACAGAGAGGATAGGTATACAGAGATATGTGGAATATATATGTGAACGTGTAGAATATTCAGAAGGAGAGAGATTATACTTGACACTTTTACTCTAAGAGACCCACATTAGGAGTGATAATAAGCACTTGAGACAAAAACTACCTTTCAGTTCCTTATGAATGGACACATTTGCTCAAAGAACTCCAGCCCAAAAGAGCAAATCAGGCCTTTTTGAATCATTTGAACTGGTGTTTTCCTCTTGATTTAGGTAGACTAAAAAGGACTAGTTTCTCAGCCTTTCTCTGTTTTTCAGAGTGCTGTGTGAAAGAGAACAGCATTCTGCAGTATTTTTCTAAGTACTTCATTTGTGAGTTTCTCTACCTTTCATTTCTCCCTTTGATTTACATTGTTCTTCCATAGCTTGTATCACTGTCTTATTCCATTTTAGCTTGTTTTAAATTTAGGTTACGGCTTTCATCTTGTTTGTGAGCATGTCCTTGTGTGCTTCCCTCATCGGAAGGAATGTTATTCTTCTCTTTCTATTTTTTCTTATAAGAACTGTGTACGAACATGAACCACAATCTTTTCCTGTCGCTCTACTTAAGTAAAATGAATTTTCTTTTCATTTTTGCAAAGGGTAGATGCCAATCATTTTTTTTCACCTCCTATCTCTAAAGTTCATTCTGTTTCATAACAACAAACATGTGGCCTCGATACTTTCTAAAACATGTTCCAATTTGCCCTCCCTCATTTTTCCGCATTCCCTCCTTCCTCTGTCCCTATTTTCCTTTTTCTGCTCCGTTTTGATCCTACTTCCATGCCTTTTTCCTCATGGTAGTACTAAGAAGGCTTAGCAGAAGAAAAAAACATGCAGCAGTGATTCATATAACACATAAAGCCTAATATATTTACTTTAGAAAACAATTTGCCAACCTCTTCTCTAGGGCAGCTTCTTCTCTGGAGGGTTCCTTCATATTCTCTATAATCGAGGTGATGCTTCATATTCTCTATAACGGAGGTGATGCTGTCAATCATGGTACACCATCACAGCAATGAGATGGGACCCGAGCAGGTGGTAATATATGGATTATTCCCTAGAGGTAAATGCAGACATTAGAAGAGAGATCTTTCTATCAGGGTGCTTAGCCAAGGATGTGCTCTATTAGGGCATTTGCCTATAGGTTCGTGACTCTCAGGCTGCCTGTGGACATTGCTGTTAGCCACATAGAGGAAGCCTGTGTCCAATGAGAGAAAAGGAGGCTCGGATTGTGAAGGAAGCCACGGTGGCTAACAGACCCTCTAAATCAAGCTGACACAGCTGCATGTCTGGACTTTCCAGTTTCATGAGCCAATAAATTCACTTTTCTGCTCGAGCTCATTTGAGGTAGATTCTGATATTGCAACCTAAAAAGTCGCAGACTAACACAGTTGTATACATGAAGACACATGTATTACTACATGGCTATTTAAAGGATTTTTCTCAAATTACTCCCTACTCCATTTTTCCTGGGGTTTTTGTTTGTTGTTTTTAGCTAAGAAGAGGATTAAAGACAAAAGTCATAAGAGCTTACCAATGGATGAAAGAGAAAAAATTACTTTGGCAGCAGTAGAATTCCTTAGCTAAGAGTTTATAAATTAGCCTCAATGCTTTAAAAGTATGCTTACGGTTTATAACTAAAATGAAGGGAAGTAATTGGGTTAGTGAGAACAACTAACATCACAAGGGCCAGGGCTGACAGAGTTTAAAAATGTAAAAGACTATTTTGTGAAATGGAGCTTATCAGAATCATCAGTGGAGCTTTTATTTTCTTTAAAAAATTTTTTTGAAAGGCTATAGCAAATACCTACTGTGGTAACACAGATACACAGAAAAGTTTGAGAATGACTGCTCTAATATAGTCACCCTAATGTTTTAAGAATTATGTATATTTTATATTTTGCTGACCTTAGGGCTTTTCTAAATGATAAAGGTTCAGATTTATTTCTGTCATCTCTAAACATACAGTCATATCCCCTCCAGGCAGTTTCAGCGATGCTACATAACAAGTTTTCAGTTGATCACACATAGCTGTAATAAAGCTTTGGGTAAATGTGTTAGATTTTTTTAATACCAAGGTCAAATCCCAAACAAAAATTAACAATCACTAGGGTATCAGAAAACCACAGAGCTTTCTTACGATCACAGACTCGTAAAGATTTATGATACTAGCAGAGCAATAGTCTCTTTATCTTGAATAAGAGAGTGAACAAAAATCTGACCCAGATAAATAATTTAGGCTTGGCTTTAATTAGTTTCTGATGCGATTCTCTGGATACTAAAATCATTTATATGTAAGCATGACAGACGCCAAGCCCTCGGGCTCTTGAAAGCAACCGCTCTTCAGCCTTCATTAGAGTGGCTGAGAAGACCGCTAAATGCACTCTTAGACACGAGAGTGGCAACAAGGAGCCCAGGATGACTACAAACTCACCTGCAAACCCCAAGGGTGAAACAACACTCAGCAGTTCCATGGAACCATCAGTGCTACCGAGTGGAGCCTCTGGGTCAAGTCCACGATGGAGGACCCCTTCAGGTCTACTGGTAAGTGCACTGCAATCTGTCCACAGAGCTCTTGTCCTCCTTCATGCCAGAGAAGAGAGATGTGTGAGGGCCAGCCAGGAAGAAACAAATCACTACAATTTTTTGTGATTTTTTTTTTAATATATAAAATAACTCTTTTCTGTACCTTTTCTCTTCAAGTCTCTGAAATCAGAGAGAGCTAGCTCTTGATATGGATGGAGGGGTGGATCAAAAGGATGTCAATCATCCTGTGTTGTGCTTCATCTGTTCCAAAACAGTGAATGCACTTCTCCCTGATTTGATCTTCTAAAGACTCAACTTGGCCATTTCCCAGGCATCTCAACAAGCTGCCCAACAATCAGATCTTGGGCCACAGGTTGGTAGTAATTCTTTGAATAATTCCTTCCCACACATCCTGTCCCCAACCACTTCCTAGAAGCTCAGGGTGACTTGCAACCAAGAGGTTTTCATTTATTTCCGGTGTTGATCCTGTCTAGAAAAAGAACTCCTGCCAGGCCCTTAGTAGTAGCAGCAGTAGTTATTAGCAAAAAATAATAATAATAATAATGACAAATACTATCACCTTTGATTTCATAACAATCCTGTGAGGGGAGGTAAGTGCTATGATCTTCACTCTGGATTAAAAGATAGATTTGGAAAAGTGAAGCTAGACAGGAAGAGAGCAGAGCCTTGAAATTCCAGTTTTTTAGCTATAACTCAGGTCAAGGGTCGGAGAAGGCAATGGCAACCCACTCCAGGACTCTTGCCTGGAAAATCCCACGGATGGAGGAGTCTGGTAGGCTGCAGTCCATGGGGTCGCTAAGAGTTGGGCACAATTGAGCGACTTCCCTTTCACTTTTCACTTCCATGCATTGGAGAAGGAAATGGCAACCAACTCCAGTGTTCTTGCCTGGAGAATCCCAGGGACAGGGGAGCCTGGTGGGCTGCCGTCTATGGGGTCGCATGAGTCAGACTCGACTGAAGCGACTTAGTAGTAGCAGTAGTAGCAGTAAGCTGCCCAGTCTGTGGCACTCTGTAATGGCCTCCCTAGCACACTAACAGAACTGGCTCTTCTGAGTTTCACCTTTCCAGAATGCACACTTTTTGATAAAGGCATGGAATGCTGTGAATTGTGACACTCGAAAGCAAGTTAGAGCAGGAACTCACTGAGTACAACTCTTGTTTCACAACAAGAACACCAAAATCCAGGAAGGGTGAGCAGCTTGCCCATGTTTTCACAATGGCAGAGCCATGATGGAAGCCCAGACTCCCTGACTTCAAGACCACACCTCTTTCCACCCAGACCTGGTTGTACCCAAACTGCAAAGACCGTTGTTGAATACTGGTTGCATGCCCCTGAATTATGACACCTTAAGCTGGAGATGGCTATGTCTTACTGGCATGGCAATCAGAAGAGTGGGCCCATTTTACTCCCTGGGGAAACTGACCAAACTGACCAGGGAGGCCACTGCTGGGAGGCCTAGAAGCATCTGCTCTCTGCAGGTACACTGCATCGCTGGTCCTTCCCCAGATGGTCAATCCACAGAACTGGGAGGCTGGAAAGAATTCTACATTAGCTCAGATGCCAAGAAAGAACCAGCAACTGCAACACATGTTTGCATAGGATCTTATGGAATTCAGTTCAGAATAAACTTTCTGATCCCCAAGTAAATGCTCAAGAACGGAGGCATTTCTTTCTTCTCCTCTGTCTTTATATGAAAAACTAGTCCTGGGCTATTTACCTTCAGTCATGCAGATTGAGAGTGGCGGCCTGGAGTTTTTAAGTGTCTTGTCCTCCCAAGTCAGAAGGCTTGGTCCCCTCCCCGAAAGTCCCCCAAAAGTGCAAGAAGAAAATACTTCACGGAATGGGCTAGAGTAGACCCTTGGTTTCTGCCCCACTCAGTAAACATGCCAAGTACTAGGTAATGACAAGTTTAAAGGGGCGGCAATTAATGAAACCCTGGTAAGGCATGGCTTTGTCTCCCAAGTCAAGAGAAGGTGAGGGATTCCTGCTGCTATTGACTTTCTGGGACTGGGCTTCTCTAGATTTTATCTCTCGGCAGAAGGAATGAGGAAGAGCTACGATGAAAGTGGCTCGGAGCTCCAAGGAGTGGATGGCCAAGAAACGGTCATGGACCATCGTAGGGCACCAGAGAAGTCCTGTGTTCAGACGCTCAGATGCTGGCCTGTGGAAGGAAACCAGGCCCAGCTTGGGCACTCAGGGCCTGAGGAGGTGCCCCTGTCCCTCTTTACCACCACACCTCCTTAGCCATTGGACCAGCCAGTGTCTCCCTCCTGGGGAATCTGGACTCAAATTCAACCCCAATCAGATTGTGTTCATAAATGGAAGAAATATGATGCAGAAGCTGTTGGTAATGGCCATTTCTACCAAGCGGATTAGAAAGTAGAGAAAACTCCCCTACAGAGAGAGAGAGAGCAGACTTGCAGACAAGCAGGAAAAAGAGACAGAAAGGGAATCCCTAAGTTTCCATGGGGCTTTGACCCCTAGTTCCAGAACATCCCTAAGGTCCAGCTGCCTCATGACCTCGTGTTCCCTGAGAATATTTTCCTTTAAGCTAGCTCATGTAGCCTTCTGTTGCTTACAGCCTCAAGAACTCATTTATCAGAAATCATCTATGAAACCACTGACTGGGGAATGGCTGAGGCCATAGCACCGTGGGACTCTCCTGAGCACCTCCCAGGGGCCTTGCAAATCCACCTAGCAATACCTTTGAAGCCATATTTTGCCACTTCACAGATGAAGATGAATTTGAGTTGACATTGACCTGATATTATCCAGATACTCCCCTCACCCCATATTATACTTTGAGCTGGCAAACTAACCACAGCCAAAGTCTTGAGTTCCTTCTAGATGACACGCTCTAAGAAGGAGAGTAATGGGTAACACTGTGTGTTAGTTGCTCAGTCAGGTCCAACTCTTTGCAACCCCAGGGACTGTAGCTCACCAGGCTCCTCTGTTCATGGAATTCTCCAGGCAAGAATACTGGAGTGGGTTGCCATTTCCTTTCCAGGGGATCTTCCTGACCCAGGGATAGAACCCAGGTCTCCTGCACTGCAGGTGGATTCTTTACCATCTGAGCCTCTAGGGAAGCCCTTGGGGCACAGTCCCCTTATTGGAAATTCTTGGCCCAGAGTTTTACAAATTCAGAATTTTTGAGGTTATAAAAAGCATGACCCCTAATCAAACACATGAACATTTCTGTAGCAAAATGCACAATGATCTTTTTAAGTGGGTTAAATCAAAATAATAGTTTATATCAATGTTAGTTTCCTGCCAAGCAGATCAGATCAGGCCAGGTTTTGCCTTCTAGTGAGTTACTAAAAACCTTATTTTCAGAGCTTTCTATATTGTGGTCACAGACTATTGCTAATCCCTATTTAATATTAACAGATAAAAACCTGATGACCAGAGAGGGAGAGTATTGATACTTTACTTAGGGTGATCCAGATAATAGTAGACCAAATGGGAATTCAAAGCGAAGCTGTCTGGCTCCAAAGCCTACAGCCTTAACTCCCCCTACATCCTGACGCCCCACTGCTATACTGTTTCTCCAACTGGACACTGCATGAGGGAGTCAGGCTGGTCCCAGACCTGGAAACCACATGGAGAACAATTAGGAGAATGAGAGCAAAGAGCAGCGAAAGCCAAAGAGGAGATGTGTCCATTTTCCTCAGCTACCTGTCTCCCTCCCGAATTCCTTCCCCAATTCCATTTTTCATAAGAGGACATCGGGCTACCAAAGACACTGGAAGCAACTGCAGGGAGAAAGAGGCTCTGAGATTGGAGACAGGACCTGAGAGTGTGTACGATGAGCAGAGGAGAGCTGTGAATTAGAGGCTGGCTGCCAACAGCCTCAGATCTTTATCTTTCTTGCATTCATTCATCAATGAATTAATGAGCAAGAAACTGTGCCTCCATCTTGGGAAATGTGTTAGCTTTGTTTCTTTTTTTATGTGCGTGTGTGTGTGTTAAAGTCTGTGGTTATAAACTAGAGAAAATATAATGTGAGTTCTGTGGTTGAGATGGCCAGGTGTCAGGAACATCCAAGCTTCCCTCTTAACGCAACTCCAGCTGGAGTTTACTCTCCCAGCATCCTTCAGAACTTGCGTTTGGTCAATAGGGTGTGGGCAGAAAAATGAGGTGTGTCCTTTCTGAGTTATGCCCCTAAAAGAAACATGCATTCTGCCCCTGGCCTTCCCCCTTCCTGCTACCTAGATGATGTCACAAGCTAAAGCAAACACTTTAGACTCAGAGATGGAAATCTTGTGTTGAGAAACAGAACTGCCTTGCCAGCATGGACAGCTCACCTCCAGAATATTACACTGAGAAAAATAAGCTTCTGCCTTGTTTAAACTATTATAATTGGGGGAGGGTCTTGGTTTCAACAGCTAGGCTATTACTCTGACTAATAACAAGTTTTAAAGTCTTTTTTAGCAATTTAGAACATTCCTGCTCTGCACTTGGTCTGCCTCTACCTGGGACTACTACCCAAATAACTTCTCCATATTTTTTGGTTTTTTATTTTATCCTTACTATTTTTCAAGTTAATTTCTGTGTCCCAGTACATACTGTGTTTGCAACCTTCCACTTGCAGAAAGGAAACACTTTAGAGAAGGCCTGCTAGGAGCCAGTTACTATGCTAAGTGCCTGACCTGCAATGTCTTGTTCAATTTAACAGATGTGAGTCCAATATCATCATTTTTATTTTATAAAAAAGAAACAGGCTCAGAGCAGTTAGGGGTCTTGTCCAAGGTGACACAGCTAGGAAGTGGCAGGGTTTGGCTTTGAAGCCAGCTGATGTCCAGGTTGGTTCCTTCCACTACTCTACATTTACACTGCGATGAGCACATCACAGGCGGCATTCAGGTTGTGAGTTTGCTTTTCTTCTGGCTATAATTGATTTCATCAGTGTTTACTCTGTGACATCTCTATGCAACCTGCAATCCCTTAGGGCCATGTCTGTTTTATTTTTTATAAATTGTGAGGAATACTCAGAACCTAAAACTTACCATTTACCCCATTTTAAGTGCACAGTTCTGTGGCTTTAAGTGAATTTATATTGTTATACAACCATTCACCAATATCTACCTCCAAAACTTTTTCATCACCCCTAAAAAAATATGGGACGGTTCACAAGTTTGTGTGCTCACAGGGACTACATAAATCATCTCTGCTTTGTTTCATGTGCTGCCCAAGTGAACACAGCAGGCATGTGACTAAGTCACCAGTTTTCTAGTTGTTGGTTCCTTTCCTGCTTTTCTTTCTTTTTTCTTTCTGTGACCTGCTGTATGATCTGCTAGTAATGAACTGTCCTATTCACAGATGTGTGTTAAGTCTGGCCCCCTTGATTCACTGGTGAGACCACTGAGGCTCTAACAGGCAGGACTCCTGACCCTGCCTGAAGCTCTCTCCACCTTGACATCTGCTGGCAAGTCTTGCCCAATGCCTTTCCTTTCCCTCTTAAGTCTGTTTAAGGCTTTCTCTCCCTAAAAGCCAAAAGTCTGTTTAAAAGCCTCAATCCTATCAGCTCCTTACACAGGCCCACCCCAGGCCCAGTGCTAGGGTGCTACAAGAAGACCTTAAAAATATTGGCAGTCTCATAAATGCTAGACTTTTCTTCCCAGATCCCCATGTTAGGACAGCAGGGCGTGCTGGCTGACAGCCCTCAGCTATCAGCCCTCTGGATAGTCCCTTCCCAGGGCAGATGGCAGCCTGCATCCAGAGACCCAAACTGGCCAGCGTGAAGGCCATCCTTGCTCCAAGCTCTCTGTGAGGCTGCTGAGGCCAGTTGTGACTCCCTGCAGCCCAACCCTCCCTCTGCCCAGTGTGGTTCCTTCCCCAATAGCCCCTCTAATCAACCTCTTGCACAAAAACCGCCCATGAGCCTACCTGCAAGAGCCCACCAAAATAAAAACAACAACGAGGAGGTTTTGGTTAATAAATGTTTAAAGAATGGTTTACCCATGCCACATCAAGTCAACTCCATTAATTATTCCCTTTCATATTCATGAGCATCTCAAGTGTCAGTACCTCTAGTAATAATCCATAGGTAAAAAGTTCTCACTTTATGTAAATCCCCAGCCTATATGTAGTCATTGTAGAGCATGTGTCGATAATGATAAATTATGGTGTTTTCCATTTTTTTGGCTTGGAGGATCCTAGTTCCCGAACCAGGGATTGAACCCAGGCTACTGCAGTGAAAGCTCCAAGTCCTAGCCCCCGGGCCACCAAGGAATTCCAATTAACGGTAAATTAAATGCAGCACTTACAGCCAAATAATTTCTAAGGCAAAATTATTAGATTGAACAGTATATTTTTTTAATTTTTATTTTTACTTTATTTTACTTTACAATACTGTATTGGTTTTGCCATACATTGACATGAATCCACCACGGGTGTACATGCGTTCCCAAACATGAACCCTCCTCCCACCTCCCTCCCCATAACAGTATAAAACTGCTAATGTATGACTTTGGTGGGGGGGGCAGACTTTAAAAATGGAAATTTCATATGATTCAACAGTATTCTCTCAAAAATATTCACCAAAAAGGTGAAAAGGTGAAAGTGTTAGTCGCTTAGCCATGTCCGACTCTGCAACTCCATGGGCCATAGCTCGCCAGGCTCCTCTGATCATGGAATTCCCCAGGCAAGAATACTGGAGTGGGTAGCCATTCCTTTCTCCAGAGGATCTTCCCAATCCAAGGATGGAACTAGGGTCTCCTGCATTGCAGGCAGATTCTTTACCATCTGAGCCACCAGAGAAGCCCGGTTTGGGATGTAGATGCATCCTAATGACTTTGCCTTCCAACAAGAAGCATGTAGATGCTATGAAGATGTTAAAAATGGCCTTCCCTCTTTGAAGTATAAATGCAACAAGCAAAACATAGAGATGAAAGTCAAGATAATGCCAAGATCTAGGGGCAAAGAAAAGAAACTGACCCACAGACCTAGGCGTCACTCTGCGACTCATGGTCCAGGGTGACGTACTTGTTGCCTCTTGGGGTTTCATCCTCATGACAAGCTCCCATATCCTCTCTGCATTTTTTCCTCTTTCTATGCTCACCCTCTCTCCTAGAGACCTTCCTTGTCTGCAGGAAAGCATGGCAAGGAAAAGAATCTATAGTTTAAAGGGAGGAAACAAATTTTGTGCTTTTCTCTCTCCTTTCCATGAAAGGCTTTTCCATGGTGATACCAACATTTGAGAGTTTCCTAAGTTCATTATCCTTTCAGGCCCTTGTGACAATTCCTCAAATTTCCACAAACACATGAGCTGATTCACTTCTCCAAAAATGTCTTGTCCCCACAAATACTTAATCATGAGAAGAACCTCTGAATTTAGTCTGTTCCGCCCAGACTATTTTATTTATTGATTACTTTCTGTTTTGTGCTGCTTTGACATTAGTATTTGGGCTTCTGATATATAATTTATGCCACTTTGAAAGTCTAATGATTGGTACAGAGAGCTCCAAGCTCTTGCAACATGGGCTCTGGTCACCATGCTTACCTGGACTGGCTGCCTCGCTCTCTTTTCCCTCACCCCATGTAGGATGCCTGTGAGAGTACAGAGAGCGAGGGGCACAGGGCCAAGAGCTCTCATCTGCCCAGGGTGCCCTCCAGGACCTACTGGGGGCAAACTGAGGCTAAGTGAGCCAGGCCAGAGAAACAGGAGCAGGGCAGAGGCCAAGCCTGGTCCTTGAGAAACTAAAATCTTGTAGTCAGGAGCATTCAATGTGAAAACTTCCTGCTATCGGTAAATAGGGGAGTTCCTTCAAAAAATGAGTTTATAAGTAGGAAAGCAATGATTAGTGGAAAGTGGAGCATCAAGAAAGAAACTACATACATAACACACACATCATTCTAAACCCACAACCGAGAGATAACTGCTTTAAATTTTCTTTGATGTGGAATCATTTTGTTGTATATCTGAAACTAATGAAATGCTGTATGTCAATTATACTGCAATTAAAAAAACAAAATGTCTAAAAAAATATCTCATTTCATTTTACTTGGATTTAGCAAGAAAAAAGTGAAGTGAAACTAGAGGAGTGATTGACCTCTATACACATCTATATATTTTCTCAAAACAAGACCTATTAGTTACTAAGGAACTCTTCAACATGATTACAAAATATGAGGCTTTGGTATTAAAGTTAATGGGTATTTTTTGTAAGCTTATGCTTCTTAATGGCCATAAGTTTAAGGTTCCAGATGCTGAGCTTAAATGACTGTCTAATTATAATTCAAAGTCTTCAGGCTCCCTGACTTCAGGCTGTACTACAAGTCATCAAAAGTCAAGCTACAGTCATCAAAACAGTATGGCACTGGCACAAAAACAGAAATATAAATCAATGTAACAGGACAGAACATCCAGAAATAAACCCACACACCGATGGTCACCTAATATATGACAAAGGAGGCATGAATATACAGTGAAGACAGTTTCTTCAATAAGTGGTGCTGGGAAAACTGGACAGCTACAAGCAAAGGAATGAAATCAGAACATTCTCTAACATTATACTCAAAACTAAACTCAAAATGGATTAAAGACTTAACTGTAAGACCAGATACTATAAAACTCTTAGAGGAAAACATAGGCAGAACACTCTCTGGCATAAATCACAGCAAGATCTTTTTGACCCACCTCCTAGAGTAATAAAAACAAAAATAAACAATGTGGTTTAATTAAACTTAAAAGTTTTTGCACATCAAAGTAAACCATAAACAAAACAAAAAGGCACCCCTCAGAATGGGAGCAATTATTTGCAAACCAAGCAACCGACAAGGTTAGGTTTTAGTCTCCAAAATATACAAATGGCTCATTCAGTTCAATATCAAAAAATAAACTCAATCAAAAAATGCGCACAAGATCTAAACAGCCACTTCTCTAAAGAAAGCATGAAGATTGCCAAGAGGCACATGAAAAGATGCCTAACATCACTAATTATTAGAGGAATGCAATTCAAAACTATAGTGAGGTATCACCTCACACCATTCAGAATGGTTATCATCAAAAAATCTATAAACCAAAGATTCTAGAGAGGATGTAGAGAAAAGGGAGCCCTCCTGTTGGGCCTCCTCGATAGCGCAGTGGTAAAGAATCTGCCTGCCAATGCAGGAGACACAAGTTTGATCCCTGGGTCAGGAATTTCCCCTGAGGGAAATGGCAACCCACTCCAGTGTTCTTGCCTGGAAAAATCCCATGGCAGAGGAGCGTGGCCGGCTACAGTCCACAGGGTCGCAAAGAGTTGGACACGACTGAGGGGACACGCCTAAGCTGTTGGTGAAAATGTAAATTGGCTACAGTCACTATGGAGAAGAGGATGGAGATTCCTTTAAAAATTAATAAATAAATAAAAATAGAGTTACCATATGATCCAGCAGTCCCACTCCTGGGCATGTATCCAGAGAAAACCATAATTCAAAAAGATACATTTATCCCAGTGTTCACTGCAGCACTCCTTACAACAGCCAGGACATGGAAGCAACCTAAAAGTCCACTGATGGAGGAATGGATAAAAAGATGCGGGATACACACACCAAAAAAATGGAATATTACTCAGTCATAAAAAAGAATGTAATACTGCCATTTTCCATGCCATGGATGGACCTAGAGATTGCCATACTAAGTGAAGTAAGTCAGACAGAGAAAGACAAATGTATCCCTTATATGTGGGAATCTAAAAAAAATGGTACACCGTGGTGGATTCATGTCAATGTATGGCAAAACCAATACAGTATTGTAAAGTAAAATAAAGTAAAAATAAAAATTAAAAAAATGGTACAAATAGACCTATTTACAAAAAAGAAATAGAGTCACAGATATGGAAAACAAAGTTATAGTTACCAATGGGGAATATGGGAAGAAGATAAACTGGGAGATTGGGACTGACATACACACACTACTATATATAAAATAGATAACTAATAATTACCTACTATATAGTGCAGGGAACTCTATTCAATACTATGTAACGAGCTATATGGGAATAGAATCTAAAAAAGAGTGTGTATACATATATGTACACATGATGTACAGCAGAAACTAACGCAACATTATAAATCAATCATACACCAATAACAATTTATTTAAAATAAAAATTAAAAGATAGACAATAAATATGTTTGACATGAGAATGGAAAAGAGTAAAATTCAAAGACACCATTACTATGTTAAAAACTACAAAATCTATTTCTTTGGTTTTTTTTTTTTTTTTTTTTTGACAAGGGCAAGAGAGAAAGAATAACAAAATTTTATACCTAAGTGTACTCTCTAGGTGATTCTTCCAAAAAATATTGGAGAAAAGCTAATGTGCAAAGAAAATATGCTATAAAAATGACAAGCCACTTTCAGGAATAAAAAAGCACACTCAACAGAGACAATGCATATACCAAGTACCCATTACAAGTCCAAAAAGGTTGTATTTAGTTCAGAGGGTCTGTCACTAGTTCTCATATACCACTAACAGCTCAAAGCTGACTTGTTTCACATTCAGACCATGACTTCCCTGCAGAGTGTTTTCTTGTATTTTCCAGAATATCTAGGGGCCACTGTTTATCTTGTTGGGGGGTGGGGGGTGGGGGGGGAAGACTCATGCCACCATCTCACTGATAGCAGGCTGTGGTGACATGTCTAGATCCTAATCACAAGATCTGCAAGATGTTACGCACTTTCTTCCTGGAAATGTTTTCCATGGAGCCCTCTGACTTCCTGTTCTAATTTGAACTCACTACTCTAGGCTGCAGAGTAACTGTCTTCATCCTAGGACATACTGTCACTGTCCTAGACTGGTTTCTTGGAGCCCATGTTTTTCTCTTTCCTGGGTTCCTTTTCTGCTTGGCTCTAGCACAGCTCTGAGTAGCTCTTCTAGAAAAAGTACAGAGAAGATGATCTTGCCGAGTCCTTATCTGTGTCTGCAGGTATTTTTAGGCTTAGCCTAGCTGGTGTATATTTATGTGTTCAAATCATTTCCCTCAGAACCTGGAACTTGGTGCTTCATCTTTTAATATCCACTCTTGCTGTTTGGAGTTTTCTGATCCAGTGTGACTTTAGTCAGGCAATTTTATGTTTTCTTTCTGAAAACTTTAAGAATATTCCTTTTATTCTTATGGGGCAAAAATGTCACCAAGATGTACTGAGATGAGACCTTTTCAATCTGAAGACCAAGTCATTTCTCTCTTTTGAGAAAAGTCACATTCTCTCTCCATATTCTCTTTCCCTTGAAAGTGAACTGCTTAGATCTTTTCCTGAGCCTGGTGGGCTACCGTCTATGGGGTCACACAAAGTCAGACAGACACGACTGAAGCGACTTAGCAGCAGCAGCAGCAGCAGCAACCACTTTTCCCCTCTCTTTTGACATCATGTCTCTAAGTTTCAAAAGATTTCTTTTTTCAAATTTATTTTCCAAATTTCTAATTCAGTCCTTGGCTGCATCTATTTTTTTCAGACTTCTGTGGAATTTTGAAAAAAAATTTTTTTTTTTTTTTTGGCCACACCATGAAACTCTCTGGGGTCTTAGATGGAACCCACATCCCCTGCAGTGGAAGCACACAGTCTTAACCAGTGGACCTCCAGGGAAGTCCCTGAAATTAATTTTGAGAATCATATTGTCAAGATTTCAATGTCAACAATTCTAGTTTTCCGATTATTCCTTTAAATGGCAACTTGTTTTCAATGCATGGATATAATGTCCTCATGGATCTCTCCAATCTCTACTGAGACCATCTCAAAAGTTCTCCTCCCCAGTACTACCTCCTTTTCCCCTAGAGGAAAGTTGTTCTGCTTGTTCACAGTTCAGCTCCTCCTTTGCACCAACAGTTCCTCTTTAATTACCTGGTTATCTTTAGGCCTACATGTTGACAGATGGAGAGCCAGTTTGCCCCAGGCTTCTCTTGAGCTGTGTTTTGAGTAGTAGTATATTGTAAGAGGTGAGGGCTAGGGATTGGGAAAGTTTGGGTGAGGTCATCTCAGGTTGACTGTAGTGTTTTATGTTTATCCTCCTTCAACTGTGCATCCTGTTAATAACAGATACTATATGGGGCTCTGAGGGTCACTGGACTAGGACCTCTATTTTAATACTGTTCCTAATACTTGATTGCAGATTTGCAGAAGTAAGCAAATCATAGTCAAGACCAAGAAGTTACTAGGAAAAGAGTGTCATGCTGGGGATACAAAAGAGAGAGGTGAAACTGGAAGATTTAGATTGAGTGTAAGAGGACTAACAAAAGATTTTTAATGGAAGGGGAGAGAGAGAGAGAGGCCAATCTGATGGGAAGGGACTTCCCTGGTGGTCCAGGGGTTAAGACTCTGCACTCCCAAAGCAAAGGACCTAGGTTCCCTGGTCAGGGAACTAGATTCGACGCGCCTCAACTAAGACCCAGTGCAGCCAAATAAATAAATCTTTTTTAAAAATCTAATGGGAAATAGGAATACTTCTACTCCTGCCACCTACTGCTGTTTTCCCAGAGAGAGATTTAAAGACTGATTTCCATTTTTCACTTGCCTCCCTAACAGAAATATCTACTCCTGCCTCTTCACAGAGTCCTGCAGAATTGAGGGCAAAGCCATGAAGCAATTGGGAAGAGGAGGCCATGTTGTTCAGGGTCCAAGGACCCAGCACAGCCCTGACCGGCTGCTCAGGCTCCGGCTCAGCTCCCCCGCGGGCGACTGCCCTATTGCACAGCACCACCATGATGAGCCCACATCCCTTCCTAGCTGAACTTGCAAGTCAACTTACCATCTCTGCTGCTCAGCCAACTGATTAGGACAGCAACCTTGATGAGCTTCACATGCTATCAAAACTTTTTTTTTAATATAGGCATATTATAGAGGAGGTTTATTTGCAATGGTAAACTTGAAGTAACCCAAATATGCATCAATATTAATTAGTGAATAGGTTAACAAATTTCAGTATAGCCATAAAATTGAATACCACCCAACAATAAACAGGAAGAAGCTATTGATTCACACATGGATGATTCTCAAAAATAGGCCAAGAAAAAGAAGGTGGACACAAAAGAGTGGATTCTCTGGTCCCATCTAAAGAGAATTCTACAAAAGGTAAATTTAATCTATAGTGATTAGTTATAGTGGTTGACTAGAGCTGAAAGCAGAATTATAACTGAAAATGTTCATGAAAGAATGAGGTGATGTAAATGTTCTCGAGGCTGATTTTGCTGGTGGTGTATGCATTTTTCACCCATCTAATCATGAACTTAAAATTAGTGGACTTTATTGTGTATATAAATTATATCTTTAAAAAGTTGATTTTTAAAAAATCAAAGGGAAAAAGTAATTCACTGCCTTTTTTGTGCTTTTTCTGAGTCATACTGTACATTCAAAGCATTAGATATTTGCTCAACCTTGAATATGATACCCTGATAGTCTATAATTAATAGAAATCTACACATAACACTACTATTCCTTTAAATCTTTGCCCCATGAACTCTAGATATTCAGGTGATATCTTCTAATAGGATCACCTATCAAAACTTTTAAAGCTACCACTTATAGAAATTTTCAAACATATTCAAAGATAAGAACAGATAATGAACGTGCCTGTCCCCTAAGGTCTTAGTCTGCCTGTGCTCCTGTAACAGAAGAGCATGGACTGGGTGGCTTACTGACAACAGAGATGTATTTCTCACAGCTACAGGTCAAGGTCAAGGTGCAGGAATGGTTGAGTTCAGGTGAAAGTCCTCTTCCTGGTGCACAGACATTCTTCTCACTGTAACCACACACAGGGGAAGGGAAGGGACTGGGGAGCTCCGTGTAGTTTCTTTTAAGGGCACTAAGCCCATTCAGGAGGACTCCACCCTCATCACTTAATCACCTTACAAAGGCCTAATCTCCTTTACAGTGTTAAGATTTCAACACATGAATTTGGGGTAGATACAAACATTCCATCTGCAGTGTTAGGAGGAGGAAACTTACTCCCACCACTTGAGTTCCTGTGGCTGGACTAATAAAATTGGCACAAGACAGATTAAGGGAAAAGAAACTAATTTTAATTATGTGCACAGAGGTCTCATAGAAATGGGGCCTAAGGGGAAAGCAGGCAACTTTTATACATTTTAGACAAAGAAACAATAAATTTATGAGGAATTGACACCACAAAGAAACTCAGGTTTGGAGTGATCAATTAGTGAAGAATCTAAACAGTTTGAGCTGGGGTAGTAAATAAAAGAAGTAACAAGGTTTATTTATACAAGCTCTGGGCTCAAATTCCCCACCTCTGGCAATAAGGGTGTCCTTCTACTTCCAAGTGTGGAGAGTACACCTTTCACATGAGAGATTGATTTTCTGCTTTGGAGGAGACAAAAGGTCAGACTGCCCCTTTCACATTGGCCATTTCTTACATAACTTTAATTCAAAATTATCAGTATGCCACTGAGGCACATCCTGGGGGCCACCTACTGGATCCCAATAATAGCATTCAATTTCAAAACTATATCAACATTTTGCCAATTTAAGAACCTACCTTTGGGGTGGGGATGGGAGGAAAAAGAACCTATTTCAGCAGGATTCGTTTTTCAAAATAAGACTCTCCTTTTTCATAAACATGCATCTAAACTCCACCTCTAGAAATCTTATCATCGAGCCCAAAAAAACCACAGATTTATAGCACTTCATAAGTAATTCTGATGCCCAAAGAAAATTGAAAGCCATTGCTGTAGTGAAATGAGAACAGGAGTATGATTCTACGATATACAGGACATCCAAAATCTTTGATAAATAAGAGAAGACCCAGAAGACATAAAAGGAAAATAGTTACATCACTCCCAATAAAACATGTAAATAGCAGGGTAGCAAAAGATCACAAAGACAAAAGGATAAGAGAAATATTTTCAATATAAATAATATCTTTAATTCATGGAGACTTCTTATAGATTAGTAATATTTGTTCAAAATAGCAAATATTTGTAAAATCTCATAGATAAAGGCTCTGAAGAGATATAGACTGTTCAGACTGAGATCTGAAAATGGCCAATAAATCTATATATAGATTCACTGTCTCTTTACAGATCAGGAAAATGCAAATAATCAGAAATTGTTTCCAACCATCAGATTAGCCAAAATTGAAAGGATTCCTCCTTTCCCGATGTTGGTAAGGTTTGGAGAAGAGAGCCATTTCTGTTCACTTATAATAGGACCATAAATTGCTGCAAACTTTTTAGATAGAAATCAGGCACTGTGATTTAAAATGTATAACGCACATACTCTTGAAATGGATATGTAGAGGAATCCAGCCAGGAGAAATCAGTTCAGTTCAGTTGCTCAGTCGTGTCCGACTCTCTGCGACCCCATGAATCGCAGCACACCAGGTCACCCTGTCCATCACCAACTCCCAGAGTTCACTCAGACTCACGTCCATCAAGTCAGTGATGCCATCCAGCATATCATCCTCTGTCGTCCCCTTCTCCTCCTGCTCCCAATCCCTCCCAGCATCAGAGTCTTTTCCAATGAGTCAACTCTTCACATGAGGTGGCCAAAGTACAGGAGTTTCAGCTTTAGCATCATTCCTTCCAAAGAAATCCCAGGGCTGATCTCCTTCAGAATGGACTGGTTGGATCTCCTTGCAGTCCAGGGGACTCTCAAGAGTCTTCTCCAACACCACAGTTCAAAACCATCAATCCTTCGGCACTCAGCCTTCTTCACAGTCCAACTATCACATCCATACATGATTACAGGAAAAACCATAGCCTTGAGTAGACGGACCTTTGTTGACAAAGTAATATCTCTGCTTTTGAATATGCTGTCTAGATTTATCATAACTTTTCTTCTAAGGAGTGAGCGTCTTTTAATTTCATGGCTGCAGTCACCATCTGCAGTGATTCTGGAGCCCAAAAAATAAAGTCTGACACTGTTTCCCCATCTATTTCCCATGAAGTGATGGGACTGGATGCCATGATCTTAGGTTTCTGAATGTTGAGCTTTAAGCCAACTTTTTCACTCTCCTCTTTCACTCTCATCAAGAGGTTTTTTAGTTCCTCTTCACTTTCTGCCATAAGGGTGGTGTCATCTGCATATCTGAGGTTATTGATATTTCTCCCGGTAATCTTGATTCCAACTTGTGTTTCTTCCAGTCCAGCGTTTCTCATGATGTACTCTGCATATAAGTTAAATAAGCAGGGTGACAATATACAGCCTTGACGTACTCCTTTTCCTATTTGGAACCAGTCTGTTGTTCCATGTCCAGTTCTAACTATTGCTTCCTGACCTGCATACAGATTTCTCAAGAGGCAGGTTAGGTGGTCTGTATTCCCATCTCTTTCAGAACTTTCCACAGTTTATTATGATCCACACAGTCAAAGGCTTTGGCATAGTCAAGAAAGCAGAAATAGATGTTTTCTGGAACTCTCTTTCTTTTCCCATGATCCAGCGGATGTTGGCAATTTGATCTCTGGTTCCTCTGCCTTTTCTAAAACCAGCTTGAACATCAGGAAGTTCATGGTTCACGTATTGCTGAAGCCTGGCTTGGAGAATTTTGAGCATTACTTTACTAGCATGTGAGGTGAGTGTAATTGTGCAGTAGTTTGAGCATTCCTTGGCATTGCCTTTCTTTGGGATTGGAATGAAAACTGACCTTTTCCAGTCCTGTGGCCACTGCTGGGTTTTCCAAATGTGCTGGCATATTGAGTGCAGCACTTTCACAGCATCATCTTTCAGGATTTGAAATAGCTCCACTGGAATGCCATCACCTCCACTAGCTTTGTTCATAGTGATGCTTTCTAAGGCCCACTTGACTTCACATTCCAAGATGTCTGGCTCTAAACGAGTGATCACACCATCATGATTATCCGGGTCATGAAGATCTTTTTTGTACAGTTCTTCTGTGTATTCTTGCCACCTCTTCTTAATATCTTCTGTTTCTGTTAGGTCCATATCATTTCTGTCCTTTATCGAGCCCATCTTTGCATGAAATGTTCCCTTGGTATCTCTAATTTTCTTGAAGAGATCTCTAGTCTTTCCCATTCTGTTCTTTTCTTCTATTTCTTTGCATTGATCGCTGAAGAAGGCTTTCTTATCTCTTCTTGCTATTCTCTGGAACCCTGCATTCAGATGCTTATATCTTTCCTTTTCTCCTTTGCTTTTCACTTCTCTTCTTTTCACAGCTATTTGTAAGGCCTCCCTAGACAGCCATTTTGCTTTTTTGCATTTCTTTGCCATGGGGATGGTCTTGATCCCTGTCTCCTGTACAATGTCACGAACCTCATTCCATAGTTCATCAGGCACTCTATCCATCAGATCTAGGCCCTTAAATCTACTTCTCACTTCCACTGTATAGTCATAAGGGATTTGATTTAGGTCATACCTGAATGGTCTAGCGGTCTTCCCTACTTTCTTCAATTTAAGTCTGAATTTGGTAATAAGGAGTTCATGATCTGAGCCACAGTCAGCCCCTGGTCTTGTTTTTGTTGACTGTATAGAGCTTCTCCACCTTTGGCTGCAAAGAATATAATCAGTCTGATTTTGGTGTTGACCATCTGGTGATGTCCATGTGTAGAGTCTTCTCTTGTGTTGTTGGAAGAGGGTGTTTGCTATGACCAGTGCATTTTCTTGGCAAAACTCTATTAGTCTTTGCCCTGCTTCATTCCGCATTCCAAGGCCAAATTTGCCTGTTACTCCAGGTGTTTCTTGACTTCCTACTTTTGCATTCCAGTCCCCTATAATGAAAAGGACATCGTTTTTGGGTGTTAGTTCAAAAAGGTCTTGTAGGTCTTCATAAAACCGTTCAACTTCAGCTTCTTCAGCGTTACTGGCTGGGGCATAGATTTGGATTACTGTGATATTGAATGGTTTGCCTTAGAAACAAACAGAGATCATTCTGTCATTTTTGAGACTGCATCCAAGTACTGCATTTTGGACTCCTTTGTTGACCATGATGGCTACTGCATTTCTTCTGAGGGATCCCTGCCCGCAGTAGTAGATATAATGGTCATCTGAGTTAAATTCACCCATTCCACTCCATTTTAGTTTGCTGATTCCTAGAATGTCGTTCACTCTTGTCATCTCTTGTTCGACCACTTCCAATTTGCCTTGATTCATGGACCTGACATTCCAGGTTCCTATGCAATATTGCTCTTTACAGCATCAAGTCTATTAAGACCTGCATTTCATGGACAGCCTCTGCAACTAGCACTTACTAAGGACCTACTATGTTCTGACAGCTGTGCAAAGTGTATTACAAAGGATGCTTTAACTAATCCACATGACAACTTTATGAGGCAGTTTCCATTATCTCAGGGGGAAAAAGTCCAATATTTAGAAATTTTAAATATTTCTCCAAAGGTTTTTTTTTTTTTTTTAATGTGCCAGTAAATGTTGGAGTTAGAACTTGGAACTGGTCAACATAACTACAGAGTTCATGCTCTCGGTCACTGCAACGTGTTGCCGAACTAGATAGAAATAACCAAAACAGAAAACAAACTCCAATGCCCTGGGTAGAGGAACAGTCTTTACAATGAGCCCAACCCCTAGAAACACAAAACACCCCACTCTGGTATCACAATTAAAATTCATTTGGGGGGTAGGAAAGTTGGAACAAATACATTTTCCATAGAGACAGAAAGAAGTGATGAGGAAGACAGACAAGAATGAAAAGTCTTCTTAGATGCAAAGAGTTTTCTCTCCCAGGCAACCTCAACTGTTCCTTGTAAATGCCTGGTTCAAGGACTTCCAATCGGGCCCCAGGCAAGGTGCAATTTCCCCACTTTCCCTCTAGAAGCAGCTGTGTTGGCCTCACCCCAACTGACCCTCCCAAGGAAAAGGGTTGAAGGTGTCAGCAACTTTTTTCATTGGCAGAGGAATAGTGAGTATGAGGATTCTCAGGGCACAGGAAACATGGCCTCAATTTTCCTGGAAAATGACCACTTGTTTATCTCCTTGGAATCTGGAGAAAATGTCATGAATACTCTTTCCTCATCAAGCCCCTGGCTGACCCTACCCTGAAAACTTAACCCCTGGTGGGAAGGAGAGAAGCGTCTTATCCATAGCAAGGTCATTGCCCCCAAGCTCTGGGTTTCAGAGCAGATTCTCCTAAGCCATTTCCTCCCAGGTTTTATGTCCAGATTGTGTGAAAAGATTCCATAGATAAACCAGAAGTACCCAGAAGTACCCAGAAGCATATATTAGAATACGTTCTCACTTAACTATGCTTTTAAAATAGTGATCAGTATAAACAAGTTGCAAGGACCAACGTCGTATAAAACAGGATTATGATTGATACAATTCTGTACACTTGAAACCAGTAACAAGCAATATAAAATAAGCAAGTAGTAGGTATTAGCCTGATGATCTAATTAACAGACTGTGACAATCACAGTCCTGGAGTTGTTTTTTGCTTATCGTCAACTGTTATTAATAGCTACTTAACCTAACCTTGTTCTCTTTTCAGACTCAGTAAACACACTTCTAACTTGTCCAAACCCCTGCCTTACAGTAAAACACTCGTAAGAATATTTACTGCTCAAGCCCCAATAAGGCAGTATTTTCAGATAGACTCTCCTCCCATCAAAGTCCTTGTAAAAGCTCCTGTTAAGTTCTTCCTTTTCTTGTAGGAAAAGGTGGCTCGTTACCAGAAGGTATGATGCTGTTCCCACATGCTCAAGAGCCCTGAAGACCACAAATGATCACATATCTTCCCAAGCTTTGACCAAAACCCAAGGAGAGAAGACTGGCCTGCAACATCAGCTAGGTAGGAAGTGCCCACACTCTGGACAGAGTACTGCTTGGGTTCAGATCCCAGCTCTGCCTCTTAACAGCTATGTGAACCTGGACAAGATACTTCACTTCCCTGTGCCTTGGTCATGCCATCTGTGAAATGGGTTTCTCCTTCACAGGTTTAAGGAACAAATGAGAAGTTACATGTAAAACATATAGCAATATGACTGCACAGAGAAAACACTCAGCAAACATTCATTTTATTTATTTTTCTCTCAACCCTTTCTTCACCTAGAAAATCAGAAGTGATTATATTTCTCCACTTCTTAGGGTTGTCAGGAGAATTAAATGAGATAACGCATGGAATTTTCAATGCCTAGCACCGTAGTCAATAAATGTTAGTGGGTTATTTTAAACTTTATACTTTTCATTTCAATTTCCACTTGAATCAAGAATTTAGAAATCAGAACACAACTGCTTTCCCTACTAAGATTCACAGGTAATAGTTTTCTAGTTAGTCCTTTTTGTCTTTATATTCCTTCTTTTTTTTTTGAGCAAACCCTGACACATGAGTCGGATTATAATGGTACTGGCATGACTCCATGAAGTGCTAGCCAAGTGAGCTCAAGAAATATCACAATCTTAGGTTTCTTAACTGTAAAACCAGATAAAAATGTCTCTCTTTTAAAGTAGAAAAATCTCCAGAGGGTAATGAATGAAACATGCTTTGTAAACAATTAAACAATGCAGCAATGTAAGACCTTATCATTTTCCCAGGATGAATGAGGACTTACTAGAATAAATAGAGCTTAATATAGAGCTATAAAGCAGTTTCTCCATTGACTAGAGCAGATTTAAGTTTTAATCTGCTTTAAATGGTTAAGAATCTCTTGGGAGAAGCTGAATAGGACAGAATTCCACCACAACCATCAGTTAATCAATGTGTGTGCTATAGGAAATGGGGCCAAAAGAATAGGAAATAGATATACTTTTTTCACATGGATCAAGAAGCTAAGCTTTACTTCCAAGTGCCAGGCCAAGTCTTCAGGCATTTTGTGGATATGTTTGCTTCATGTTAATTTTTATTCTACGTCTCAACGGTCTCTAATGTAGGCAATGAGCTAAACTTTGACGATCTCTCAGTCTCTCTTCCTCTCTTTTTCTCCCACTCTCTAAAAATAAATCCACAAACATCAACAGAACGTGGTAGGTAAGCATTCACACTTCTACCAGAAAATGAATATTAATTAATTCAAGAAAAAAATCCTTATTTCCAATCCTCAAAATGGTAGGTATCTTTCTTTTTTCCCTCTATTTTTCTTTAAAGCAAATACATTTTTTCTATTTGAATTTATGAATTGGTATATGCCTAAGAAAGTTAAAAGAAGATTTGAGATGTAAGAAAAGGAATCTTTGTTACCTTTTCCCTTTTACCTCCACACAGGCAGTAGCACTGGTAACCCAAATAGCTAGCCATTAAGATCTCCGTGTTAATCCACCCCAAAATATCCTATCAGTTCCATACCAAATGCATTTTGTTCTGATGAGGAAGATGCTCAGAGCAGTCAAAATGTTGATAAAACCCATGAAAAAGGAAGAAGAGGAAACACTTTCATCTCACAATGAGCGTATCAATGTACAAAGAAACTGAAGCCTACAGCCCCCGTCACATGCCAACCTGCAGTTCAGTGTGAGATCAGAGAACTTCCTCCTAGTGTCTGCATCTATTCCTAATTGCCCCACTTAAAAGGGAAAAAAAAGTGAGAGAAATATAAATTGGGGTTTATGTGTGTGTGTAAACAGATCTTTTTCCACTGTGTATTTACTGATTGTCTACCCTAAGCAGAGCACTGCCAGGCACACAAGGCTAAATGAGACATGGTCTGCTCTGTTGCAAAGGTTTCCTTCCAGAAAAGTGGATTAGACAGAACAATGGGGCCTTATACCCACCCCTCTCCCTACCCCCTCACTCCCACTCTCCCCGCAACCCCTACCCCCTCCCACTCTGCCTACTGCCCCCCACACACCCCCACCATCACTTCAACCAGCAGACCATAATCTGAAGCAGGTCGTGAATCCCCTCCTTCACAATCTTCCATAAGGGTTAGAGTCCTCCCTCTTCATTCCTCCTGGGCTCATCACAGCTGGAATCCAAGCCCAGCATGCCCAGCCCACACAGAGTTCTCTAGCACCCCCCAAATAAACCATGTGACTGTGCCCAGCCCTAGCTCCAGCTCTCTTCTTTGCTGCCAGAACTGCTGCTGCTTTTTGCTTCCCACCTGCACCCGGCACTTCATCCCTCACCCTACCCCACTCCCACCCAGGAAGCTGTCCCTACTCCCACCTGCCTCCCCCTGCAGCCCCTCGTATCCCCTGCCCACCAGCCCTGGAGATGCTGTCTCTATCGTTGTGTCATTTTCCATCATTCTCCCCAGCTCCACCATGAACCTGAGGAGGCAAGAACCATGTCTTTATCCTCTCTGCCCTCGGAGCCAAGGGCAGAAAAACTTAAGAAATCTGTGGTCTTGAATTAAATAGAATACTATAAAGCAGTCCATGCTGACTGTCTTCAGAGGGACCCCTAGAGAGTCGTGAAAGTCCAATGGAAGAAGAGAGGAAGAGGAAGTTACAGAAAGGATTCTTTCCAGCAGCCTTAAATAAAACCTGCAGTGTCAAGAAATCAATAGATTCTAAAATCTCAGAAATGCACAAGGATAAAGGGCACACACTCCTGCAAGTGCCAACAGAAACCTTTAGCTAAATAAACAGTGATGTAATATTAGTAAAAATCAAAATAAACCTTTTTAAAAACAAATAGTGTGTGAGCCACAGCTTTAAGCTTGTAAACTGACTTTCAAAGGGGCATAGGACAGAGGTTAAGAACCATCAGGAATACCTCCACTATGAAGCAACATGCACTGGCGAAACACAAGACCTTTGAACTCACAGCTTTAGTTCAAATCTTGGTTCTGCCATTTGGTAGCTGTTTACAGTGGCTATCATCAAAAAGACATGAGATAAATGCTGGAAATTCTTGTGCACTGTTGATGGGGATATAAACTGCTGCAGCCACTATGGGAAACAATGAAGAGGTTCCTCAAAAATAGTTAAACACCGAAGTGCCATACGATGCAGCAATTCCACCTCTGGGACCATTTCCAAAGGAGATGAAAACACTAACTCAAAAGATATCTGCATCACCATGCTCACAGCAGCAATATTTAAGAGTCAAGGCATGGAAACAACTACTGACATATGAATGGATCAAGAAAACATGATATATACACACACTTAATGGAATATTATTCAGCCATTAAAAATGAGGGGACCCTACTCTCTGCTACAATATGGATGGATCTTGAGGGCATTATACTAAATGAAGTAAATCAGGCAGAGAAAGACAAATACCATATGATCTCATTTATATGTGGAATCTAAAAAATAAAAAAACAAAAGCAAAAACTCAGACTCATAGAAAAATACAGAGTCTGTCACCGCCAGACTCTGGAGGCAAGGGAAGGGAGAATCGGAAGCAGGTGGTCAAAGCACAAGCTTCCAGTTTACAAGATAGATAAGCGCTGGGTGGGCAGGGGCAGGGATGTGCAGCATGACGGCTATAGTTAACACAGCTGCATGACATACAGCAAAGGTGTTGGGAGTAAATCCTAAGAGCTCTCATCACAAGGAAAAAAAAAATTTCTTTTTTTTTTTTTTGCTTTCTCTTTTTATATTTTCTCCTTTTTCTATATCAGACGATGATGCCATCCAAACTTACTGAGTTAATCATTTCACTATATTTGTAAGTCAAACCATTATGCTGTATACCTTGAACTTCTACAGTGATATATGCCAATTATATCTCAACAAAACTGGGGAGGGGGTGAGGAGATGGGTAAAGAAGATCCAGAATATAAAAGGTTGCCACTTTGAATGGAGTGGCCCCGGTAGACCTGCCTGAGAGGGTAATGTTTAAGCAAAGAGGGTAAGGGAGGGAGCTCTTCAGATACCTGAGGGAAGAGTGGTCCAGGCAGGAAAAATAACCAGTGCAAAGGTCCTGGGGCAGAGTCATCCTTAATGTGTTCCAGCTTCACAGGGGTGTCAAGAGTGGCTGGAGCAGGGGAAACAAGGAAAGCTGTAGAAGAGAAGGTCAGGGGGAATAGGCCACTATAAAGACTTTGGTTCTGATTTGAAAGACAGAGATCCATGGTGTGGTTTTGAATATGGAGTCACTCTGACTGCATCAGCCTAGAGATAAAAAGGAGGGACCAACTGTAAAGACAGAAGCAGGAAGAACCACTAGAATGCTTTTATATAAAGTCAAACGAGTGATTATGGCAACCAGAATAGAGCTGTAGCAGCAGAGGTGAAAAGTGCAGCAGTCCTGGCTACACCGCTGACCTTTGGACAACATGTGTTTGAACTGCTTGGGTCCGTTATATGCAACGGTAAACACTGCAGTCCTACAGGATTCACGGCTGGTTGGGTCCCAGGATATGGAACCACAGATACAGAGAGCTGACTATAAAGTTATAATGTGGATTTCTGACTGCACAGAGGGCCTGCACCCCTAACCTCCACACTGTTCAAGGGCCAAATATACACTGAAGCTGAGCTAGTCAGATGGATATAAAACATGAGAGAGAGGAGGCAGGAAGCATCTGGTGTGAGCAAACTGAAAGGATGGAGTTGCTGTTCACTGCGGTGGGGAAGGCTCTTAGGAGGGCCAGGTAGGTGATCGGGCATTTGGCTGCGGACATAAGTCTGAGAAGCCCTGTACACATCCCAGAAAAGATGTGAAGGACACAGCTGAAAGTCAGAGGCAGCTGGTATCTGAATTTGGGAGAGAAGATATGGGTCAGCTGAGATGATGTGTTAGAAATTACAGTCCACTTAACTATGGCCTTGAGTGTTATGTCACACCATAATTAGTCTTGAACCTGTGGTTCTCAAATTCTAGAGTTCACAAAAATCACCAGGAATGCTTATAAAATACTGATTCTTGGGCCCCATCCCCAGAGAGTCTAATTCAATTGGTTCTGGGATCCAGGGATAAGGGGGTGGGGCGGAGGGAGAGCAAGGAATGTATATTGCTGAGCTCAAGGGATTCAGAAGGAGTTGACTCACAGACCAACCTCTGAAAAAATCTCAAGTTCTCTTCCCTTCTTCCCAAATCAGATATTCCAACTATCTGGACAATATTTCCTTAATTTCTCCAATGACTCATAAAAATATGCCCTCCTTCAAAATATTAAGGAGGTGGGGGACAATGGTGCTGGACGAAGAGTGATGACACTTGTTTAAAGCACATCTCACCTGCTGCTTCACTATAGACAGTCTGAAGGTTGGTTTGGTCAGTTCCATCCCAGCAGAGCTGAGCCATGAGTTCAGTTGGAAAGTGGATCCAGGATGGTCTCTGATCCTTCATGCTTGTTCCACCTTAACTGCTGTTCACCCTAATCCTGCATGCCACAGTTATAGCAACGGAGTCATGTTAACAAAACTCTCCTCTGAGAAAACAATGCTGAGTATCTACATGGACTACATGATGTGAGCATTTTCTGTGTTTAAGTATCCTATGCTGTTGTTCAGTCACTCAGTCCTATCCAACTCTTTGTGACCCCATGGACTGCAGCATTCCAGGCCTCCCTGTCTTTCACTGTCTTCCGGAGCTTGTTCAAACTCATGTCCGTGGAGTCAGCGATGTATCCCACGCATGTGTGCTAAATCGCTTCAGCTGTGTGGGACTCTGGGTGACCCTATGGACTGTAGCCCCCCAGGCTCCTCTGTTCATGGGGATTCTCCAGGCAAGAAAGCTAGAATGGGTTGCCATGCCCTCCTCCAGGGGATCTTCCCAACCCAGGGATCAAACCCGTGTCTCTTGTGTCTCCTGCACTGGCAGGCAGGCTCTTCACTGCTAGAGCCGCCGGGGAAGCCCAAGTATCCTATACCTAATATCAGTCACACAATAGGACACAATGCTTCCTTGAAGGATGCGGCAGCCAGCCTCCAAGATGGTGCCCACTGATGCTCACCTCCTAGTGATCATGCCGTTTTGTAGACCCCTCCCCATTGAATAAGAGTAGAATAAACAAGTGACAGTAGGTGACTTCCAAAGTTAGACCATAAAGTCACAAAAGGCTTGCGGCTCCATCCTGGTCTCCTAGAGCTCTTACCCTGGGGGAAGCTGGCAGCCATGCTGTGAGGATGCTCAAGCGACCCTGTGGAGAGGCCCAATGAAGGCAGAGAGAGAGACCTCCTACCAACAGCCAGCACCTATTTGCCAGCCACATGAGTTCAAGTGGATTCTCAAGCCCCAGTTAGGCCTTCAGATGACCTTAGCCCCAGCAGACTTCTGCAACTTCATGAGAAATCTCGAGCCAGGATCACCCACCGAAGCTGCTCCTGAATTCCAGATCCACAGATACTATGAAAGGAAGGAAATGATGATTCTCGTTTTAAGCTAAGTGTTGGGGTGATATGTTTTATAGCAATAAGTAAATAAAAAGGGATACCCTAAGTGTTCTCACAGCTTTCCATAAAGAAGCACATTAAAACTCCCATGAATGCAGTGAGGTAAGCACTTTTTAGTAAGCCCTCATATTAAAAGAAAGAAATAAAGAAGGAGGAAGGAAAAGAAAACAAGCATTGAGAAGTTAAGTTCTTAGCCAAGGCTACTCACTCAGGAAGTAGAACAGGGGTGGAAACCAGGCAGTCTGGCTCCAAAGTTTGTGTTCTTAGCCACCACACTGTCCTGCTTTGGGTGTGGGAGTTGCCTTGAAAAGAAAATATTTGTGCTTCTTAGCTTATTCTGAGTAATACTTTGTACTCTAAAATACCTCTTCTCTGTTTTGGCATTTACGCATAGGACTTTTTTTAGAAACTGACTGCAGTTCAAGACGTGATTTTTGACTTGGAGTAAACATTGCTTTCTTCCAAAAAACACATTCTAATACTATAAAACATCACTGGGAAAAAGTATTCAGGGATCAAAGTTTCACTTCACCATCAAGCTATAGGCTTTTCAAAACAAGGCCCACCTCTTTCAGCCCAGCCTGCAATGAAGAAGACCTGGGTTCAATCCCTGGGTTGGGAAGATCCCCGGGAAAAGGAAATGGCAACCCACTCCAGTATTCTTGCCTGGAGAATCCCATGGACAGAGGAGCCTGGCAGGCTACAGTCCATAGTGTCACAAGAAGCCAAACACGACTAAGCGACTAAGCACAGCACTCAGCAATGTTTACTCATCCTCATGGATACACAGGGTATTGTGGAGGAAACATAAAAAGAGCTAACAGTGAATCTTGCTCGAATCCTTACCACCCTACTTAATCTGCATGCTGGGGCATTTGCTGATGTTATCATGTATTCCGGGCCTTTTCTGTTAACCATCTCCCTAGCTTAACAATCAGCTCTTTGCATGAAAGACTAATGGTTTACATCTCTTCTACCTTCCATAGTGTGTTGCACATAATAGACTTTCAAATCTTTAAGACATTTCAAACTTTCAAAAATAAAAATCATTCTAGTTGTTGCTTGAACAGCTTCCAATTCCACAAGCTCCTCTTGCTCTGACATCCATCATTTCTGTGGTGAGACTCAGTTAACCACCCTCTCCCTGGTCAGGTCGGAAATAAAAGGACAGAATGACAGTGCTCCCAGGGTTCTAACTGTGTCCAATGGAACCAACCCAAAGTCTGCCACAGGGCTATTTCGCATATTGTGAACCTCACACTGTAGGAGGGACCTTGGCAAACTAGAGAAGAGTGACCAGAAGGAGAAAGATCTGAAAACCTAACCATGAAGAGGGCTGAAAGGTGTTTAGTATAGAGAAGACTGTACTCAGAGCACATGCCAAGCATTTGAAAAGCTGGCCTGGGAGAGAGGAACATGCTAATTCTAACTGAGGGACCCCAGAGCCTTGCCGCCCCAGCTGTTTCAATGGGATGTGGATATATGCCTATCAAAAAAGGAGCTGGGTGGGTGAATAAATTTGGCAAATGCCACAAAGGCAATCCCCCTCTGAGATTCACAGAGCACATTAGCATACATAAGATTCTGAGAAAATCCTCTAAGAAAGAAACCTGTGTTAGAATTTATTTACCATATCTATTGTCTTCACTTTCACTCTTCACTTTCATGCATTGGAGAAGGAAATGGCAACCCACTCCAGTGTTCTTGCCTGGAGAATCCCAGGGACGGGAGAGCCTCGTGGGCTGCCGTCTATGGGGTCGCACAGAGTCGGACACGACTGAAGCGACTTAGCAGCAGTAACATTGTGTACACTGCTCTTATTTCCCCATATAATGTCTATGTTGCAGGCAGATTCTTTACTGTCTGAGCCACTAGGAAAACAAATAAGGCAAATATTGCAGTAAAGTGAGTCACACGAGTTGTTGGTTTCTTGGTGCATACAAAAGGGATGCCCACACTATACTATAGTCTGCTAAGTGTTCAGTAGCATTATGTCTAAAAAATAAAAAATGCATATACCTTAATTTTAAAATACTTTACTGCTAAAAAATGCTAACCATCATCTGAACCTTCAGTGAGTCATCATCTTTTTACAACTGTTACGTCAAAGATCTCTGATCACACATCATGGTAACAAATATAATACCGATAAAGTTTGAAACATTGCAAAAATTACCAAAATGTGACAAAGAAACACGAAGTGAGCAGATGCTATTGGAAAAACAGTATTGATAAACTTGTTCAATGCAGGCCTGCCACAAATCTTCAACTTGTAAAAAGCACAATATCTGAAAAATGCAATGAAGCAAAGCACATAAAACAAGCTATGCCTGCAGCAGGCTCAAGATTCTGTGGTTCTATGATAATTATCAGGACAGAAAACAAAATTTCCATATTGGAGTCTCCATGCTCATTTGGTCTTCCATCTGGAATCAGGGGTCTCCATTCATTAGAAATAAATAGTCTCACTATTCTTATCTTCCAATTACATTTATAGCATTATAATTATTTATAAATATGCCTGTCCTTCTAGACAATGACTTAGCCTGGAGGACACGGTCCACCTGCTCCTCAGCTATATAATGGACATGATAATACTACCTACATCGTGTCTAACTTCCATGGTCTTCATGACTTTCCTGCTACATTTCCCGTGCAGGGCAGAGTACTGCAAAGGAGAGAACTGCACACGTTGCTGGGGGATGGGAGGAGCTGGGGAAGGGAGAGAGTGAGAGAGAGCACACACTCCAGAGATCCGTACAGTGTTCCCTTGCAGAATTAACAGAGTACTGATTAGAGAATGTGTGTGAGAACTACCTGAAAGGGTTAAAGGAAACAGTACCTAGATTATATGCAGACCTAGGATTAGTGTCTGTTCCTGCTAACTGGACTGGAAAACACTATTAATTCAAATATGTGGTACTCAAAAGCATCATGCATCAGTAATAAGGAATAATTAATCCTAAAATAAAGACAAGTCTGGTTCTGCCTAACAAATCTTGACAATAAGCCCTGAAAGGCTTAAACTTTTCTTTTTTAATTTTAAAATTTATTTTTTTACTGTTATAAGTGCATTAACTGAATCCCAGAACAAAGCTTAAGAATCTTTATAAAGATATAAAAATATCCAGTACCTGAAAAGGTAAAATTAATAATATCTAGCATCCAATCAAAAATAACTAGACATGCAAAGAAGCAGAAAACTACAATCTACTACAAGGAGGAAAAAAACCCAATCGAACTCAAAACATAATGGACACAGATGCTAGAATAATCATAAAATAACATTAAAATAGTTATTGTAACTATATTTTTATCCACAAAGCTGGAGAAAATATTGAACATGTTAAGTAGTGACATGGGAGTCATTCTTAAAAGAGGCAACTTCCAGAGATGAAACTCACAATATTTGTGATAAAAAATAAACAAAATGAGGTTAATATGTAAAATAGATAGCCAATGGGAATTTGCTGTATGACTCAGGGAACTCAGACAGGGGCTCTGTAACAGTGGGATAGGGAGGGAGATGGGGGTGGGGGACATGGGTGTACCTATGGCTGATTCTTGTTGATGTATGACAGAAAACCACAAAATTCTATAAGGCACTTCAGTTCAGTTCAGTTGCTCAGTTGTGTCCAACTCTTTGCGACCCCATGAATCGCAGAACCCCAGGCCTCCCTGTCCATCACCAACTCCCAGAGTTCACTCAGACTCACGTCCATCGAGTCAGTGATGCCATCCAGCCATCTCATCCTCTGTCGTCCCCTTCTCCTCCTGCTCCCAATCCCTCCCAGCATCAGAGTCTTTTCCAATGAGTCAACACTTTGCATGAGGTGGCCACAGTACTGGAGTTTCAGCTTTAGCATCATTCCTTCCAAAGAAATCCCAGGGTTGATCTCCTTCAGAATGGACTGGTTGGATCTCCTTGCAGTCCAAGGGACTCTTAAGAGTCTTCTCCAACACCACAGTTCAAAAGCATCAATTCTTTGGTGCTCAGCTTTCTTCACAGTCCAACTCTCACATCCATACATGACCACTGGAAAAACCATAGCCTTGACTAGACGGACCTTTGTTGGCAAAGTAATGTCTCTGCTTTTGAATATGCTATCTAGGTTGGTCATAAGGCAATTATCATTCAATTAAAAAAATAAAATAAACGAGGTTAGAAGCATATTAAGCATTATTAGAAAATGATTAAAGACATAGCGATAGAAGTTATCCAAAATAAAACACAGGAAAAAGACCAAAATTTAAACAGAGCATCAAAGAACTGCGCAAAAACATCAAGAGGCCTTATATACACACACAGCTAGTTTCCAAAGGAGAGAAAAGAGACAGAGAAACAAAAACACATGCATAAATCATAGCTTCAATTTTATAAAATTTGATAAAAATTATAAACACATCCAAGAAGTTCAACAAACTCCTTACACAAGCCCAAGAAACATGAATACAACTATACCAAAGCATATAATGTATCAAATTTCTGAAAACCAGTGTTAAAGGGAAAAATCATAAAACCAGACAGAGAAAATAGATACTTTACATTCAGAGAAACAAAAATAAGCAAGATATTAGAAATAATGTAAACTAGCCAAAAATGAAGCAACCTCTTAAAGGAACAAAAAGAAAAGCTTCACTTATACCCTGCGAAAATATCTTTCAAAAATACATGTGAAATAAAGACATTGAGGCCTAGAATAGTGGCAAAAACTTCTCATGGGCGGTTGTACACTATTAAAAAAAAAGAAAAAAGGTTAAGTCCTTACCTTCAGAAAAGTAAGAATGAGGAGGGAAAGGAATGGAAATTAGGTCAAGTGAAAATGCGGATCCATTCAAAAGATTGAAGACCACTGGAAATGATAACTATGTTGGCCCGGTATTTTTCTTATTTAACTCTTTAAAAGACAACTGTCTATTTAAAATGGATAATACATCATGACTAGTGTGTGGGGGTTAATCCCCCAAATGCAAAGTTAATTTAACATTTAAGAATCTACCAGTGTTTTATGAATACCATGGTGAAGTCTCTCAGTCGTGTCCAACTCTTTGTGACCCCATGGACTGCAGCCTTCCCGGCTCCTCTGTCCGTGGGATTTTCCAGGCAATAGTACTGGAATGGATTGCCATTTCCTTCTCCAGGGAATCTTCCCGACCCAGGGATCAAACCCAGGTCTCCCACACTGTAGACAGACGCTTTACCGTCTGAGCCACCATACACTATATTAACAAACTAAAATGAAAATCCACATGATCATTTCACTAGATAACAGAAAAAATGCTGGACAAGATCCAACACCTTTCTGATAAGGTGAGCAAACTGAGAAAACTGAAAATATTAAGGAACTTTCTTAATTAGATGAACGATTTCCATGAAAAACCTATGAATAACATCATATATAATTGGGAAAGACTAGATTCACAAGGAAATGCAAAGGGTATAGAATAGACAACTCTGGAAAAGAAAGCTGAAAGAGCAGCGCCACCTGACTTTAATGTTACCATAAAGCTACAGATATCAAAACAGTGTGGTATTAATGCAAAGGGAGACAAACAGATCAATGGAGCAGCACAGAGTCCAAAAGTAGAGCCACACTGTGGACAACCAATTTTCACCGTGCAAAAGCAATGCAGGAGAGAGAAGGTCCTCTTCTCAACTAATGATGCTGGAACAGCTGTATCTACACGTTCCCCAAATGGACTTGGATCCATATATCATATCATCTTTAAGAATTAACTCAGAACAGATCACATACCTAAATGGAAACCTAAAACTATAAAACTTCTAGAAGGAAACCTAGGAGAAAATCTTGTGTTAGGCGAAGACTTCTTATCTATAATAGTAAGTATACAATTCCGATAAATGAAAAAATAAACTGATAAATCTTACCTCATTAAAAAAAAAACCTCCTGTTCTTTGAAAGATGCCCTTAAGAGTGAAAACACAAGTCACAGATTGGAAGAAAATACTTAAAAATCATATATCCAAAAAAGGACTTACATTCAGAATATATAATGAACTCTCAAAACTCAGCAACAAGAAAACAAGCAACATTAACACCCGGTGATAAATTTGAATAAACACTTCACCACAGACGACAGAAAGATGGCAAATAAACACGCTTTTGCTTTTCAAAAGATGCTTAACATCATTAGGCATTCAGGAAATGCAACATCGAGTAACAGTGAGGTAACATTATACACCTGTTCACAAGGCTAAATACTTAAAAACTGAACATAGCAAGGTTAGTGAGGTGTGAAAGAGCTGGAAGTGGGAATGTAAACTAGAGCAACTATCTTAGAAAACAGTACAAAAGTCTCTCAAAATGTTAAACATCCTTGGCCTATATCCAGACCATATTCCACTCCTAGGCATTTAGCCAAGAAATGAGGGCAGACATTCACACAAAGAACCACACGAGTATCCACAGCAGCTTGATTTGTAGCAGCAAAAACTAGGAACGATCCACATATTCACGAAGAGGCAAACAGATAAACCAACTGTAGGCTATCCATACAGCATGCTACCATACTACACAGCAATGGAAAGGAATGAGCTATTGGGACACTCAGCAATGCTGATGAATCTCAAAATAACAACGCGAGATAAAAGAAGTCAAACAAAAATATAAACTGTATGATTCCATTTCCATAAAACTCTTTAAAGTGCAAACTAATCTATAGTGACAGAAAGTTGAGCAGCGGTTGCCTGAGGATTGAAGGGGGTGAGGGAAGAAGGAGAGGAAGAGATCACACAAGGGCACAGGAAACTTGCAGGGGTGATGGCTATGTGCCTTATCTTATTTCTCATGATAGTTCCATGGACATATGAATATGTCAAAACTTATCAAGCTGTATACCTTACAGTGTACCCTTTATTATATGTCAACAGAATAGGTAAAAATGAAAAAATAGTAATAAATGCTAACTTGATCAAACCAGTGAAAGTGAAGAGAATGTAAACTGGCAGAATACAATGAGCTTATCAATTGTCATTAAAAGTAAATAAACTGAATTAATTCATTACGAGAGACAGTAAGACTGGCTTAAAAAGGAACTGGACTCTGTACTACACACAAAAACCAGATGTAACCCACCAAGTGTTAACTTCCCTCCCCCAGAAGAATTAAAAGCTTAGTAAATTAACGCTTTCTCTTAAATAGAGGAGTTAAAACTTAGGATACTTACTAACATTATTTTACATAAATCATGATCCAAGAGAAAGGGCAGTATTAATTTTTAAATTAACACTCTAAAGTCTAAATTAACAAGTTTTTCAGAAGAATGTTGTCCTTGTTGGAGGTTCTTGGAAGAACACCACTTTTTAACTGATACACTGCAGTGGTCTTTAATCTTTTATTCCCAAGGTTTCCAAGTTGTTGCTTCTAAATAACTATATATATTGGAGAGTCTTTGAGGGGGCAAGTCATAGTCTGTGATTTAACCAATGAGTTAACAGCATTTTTCCATCTGGAAAAATACTGGAGGATACTAGTTTAACATATTATTCATTTGCTAATCATTGGTGGCCAACAGCTGTGATGAATCTTGGGTTAGAAACATATCTCCTGATTCTCCTTTCTCATGGAAAAGGGATTTGGGGTCAGTGTAATGACTGGCTCTGTATTTTGTTGCTTATTACTTGGTCCAGAATTTCCATCGGGGTGGAGAAGAGGAAGATAAGGATCATGTCCAGTCTGTGATGGGCCTTGACTGGCCCTCTACAAAGGTCCAGAGCTGAGAAAACTACTCCCGAACGGCTTTAGCCAGTGCTACCAGTGGGGTGGATTGGAAGGAACACTGGTTGTATCAGAATCACCTGAGGTTTGTTAAAACGCAGATTCCTGGGCCCCTGCTCCAGAGTGGCTGACTCGGGAGGTCTGGGGAAGGGCTAAAAATGTGGATTTCTACCAAGGTGCCAGATATGCTGCTGCTGCTGCTAATTGGGAGACCACCGTCTGAGGATCATTCTTTTT
The DNA here is from genome assembly GCF_016772045.2 of Ovis aries. NCBI lineage: Eukaryota > Metazoa > Chordata > Mammalia > Artiodactyla > Bovidae > Ovis > Ovis aries. The sequence continues at coordinate 48,789,686 of NC_056057.1, read as the reverse complement.
CTTTTTTTGCTACGCAGCATGTGGGATCCTAGGTCTCCAAAGAGGGATTGAATTCGTGCTCGCTGCATTGACAGCTCTGAGTCTTAAGCTCTGGACCACTAGAGAAGTCCCGTGAGGAACACTGTTTCACCCGTTTTCCCTTCTCAGCTTCAGCCTCCAGCATTTCTCTTGCCATCTTTTGAGGACAAGTGTGTGGTAGTGCGTGCCTTCCCCAGGTTCCCCTTGTAAGACTTGACCCCTCATTCCCTGACAGCGGGGAGTGTTAGGCACCTCTGATTGCACTAGCCTCAGAAAACTGGATGCTCAGAGACTTCCTGCGTGCCCCTGGGTGTCAAGAACATGGCGAACGCACAGATAATCCTCCGAGGTGGCGGTCTGGCACGTAACAGGGATGCCTTCGCTGCCCTCCTGGCTTCCGGCTGGTCACAAGGGTGAGGCAGCCGCCACAGCCAGGGGAGTCAGATGGGTGTCTGGTGTGCTCACCAGCCTGCAGGCAGACTCCCAAGGAATGAGCAGCGCTCCAGGTATGCACAACCACGCAAGCAGGCAGGCTCAGAGGGCCGGGCTGGGGAGGGAACAGGGAAGGAGCCTGGAGGGTTCCTACCCTGATGAGGGGTACTGTGATCTCCCAGCCCATTACCCCCAAGAGGCCAGCAAGTTCCATCCTGTACTCACAACCCATCAGACACATCAGGTCTAAGAAATGCAGGGCGCAGAACAATGGTTTAACTAATGCTTTTTTTCATTCATTCATTCATTCATTCAACCAACATTTGTTTGAGCTTCTACTATATGGGCTTTAGGTTAATCTTGATATCTAAAGGGGATTAAAAATTAATCAATCCCTTTCAAGTTGTTCACAATATGGTATAGGAAGCTGGACAGGAAGAAGGTATCCCAGTGAAGCACCTTTAGAAGCAGTATAAGCCTTGGCTAAGAGCTCTAGAGCCAGAACATCTAGCTCCAAATCCTGTGCACCCTTGGGCAAGTCACTTAACCTCTCTGGGTCTCCACAGCCTTACCCGTAAAAATGAGACAATATGTCCTATGTACATCTGGTGTAAGGTCTAAATGAATTAATAGAGACTTCCCTGGAGATCCAGTGGCTAAACCTGTGTTCCCAACATGAGGAGCCGGGGTTTGTTTCCTGGTTAGGGAACTATTAATAGACCCCACATGCTGCAACTAAGAGTTCACATAACCACAGCTAAAGATCCTGCAAGACCCGCCACAGCCAAATAAATAAAAATAAATATTTTTTTTTTAATTAGCTAATACATTCAAAGTGTTAACAATGTAGCTGGTGCCGTATCCTGGTTGCTAACTATTGTCAATATCGGCACGACAAAGTGAAAAGTGCTGAGGACATGCAGGGAGAGGTCGGAGACCCAGACATAAAACTCAGCACCTCAGAGTGGTAGCTGGCCCTCTGTCACGCGAGCAGGTGCAAACAAGGCACCGCAAGGCCCCTTCCAGGTGAAGGCGGCGGGCCGGAGGGCCAGCCAGTAGGCACACAGGACACAGGAATGGAATTTCTCCTGCCCTGGGCGTGGAGGAGTTAGGGAAGAGTAAAGGATGTCTACAATTCACTTGGATTCGGGGGACGTTTGACAACATCTCACTCACAGTCAAGGGCATCAGCTGAGACTAGCCATGGTGGTTCCATGTCGGGCAGGCCCCTCCTCCACCCAGGGCCCCCCGGAATCCGGGGGCTCCATCCTCCATCCCAGCCCCACCCCTTCAGTGTCCCCACTCCATCTCTGGGCCTGTATTCCTGTTCTGTTGCAACTGCCACTGAGAACCTGCTGCTGTGCACACACACCAGCTCTCCTGGCCAGAGGGCCTGCCAACGCCACAGCACTTGCCAGCTGGAAAGTCTCAGAGAGCCTCGGGCCAAGGCTTTTGGGAACACAGCCTGTCCATGAACACTCGGGTCAAGAAAGGATGACATGAGAGCCGAGCTCAGAGCAAGGCCAGTGGCTCCCTGGACAGTGACTCAGGGGCAAGTGGATCAGGAGAGAACTGGCCAGCAGGCAGCCCTCTCTCAGCTGCCAATCCGGGTGGCCCCGGCCATGTGGATCACCCTTGCTGGACTCAGCTGGAAAGAGTAGCCTCCAGCTTGTGGTCTTCCTGTGCTCATGTGCCGTGAGGGTGACTGATCACAGAGAAGAGAGAAACCACTGAGCAAATTCAGAGTGTGCCCAGGGTCTGCCTTGTGCTGTCTTATTCTCTAAGCACTTCTTGCCTGCTCCCTTCTCCCCAACTCCAATTAAGAAGAAAGGGAGGGACCAAGTGCTTGGAACATCCTGGATGCTAATTTCAATCTAAACCCTTGGGTAAGAGCCCTGGCCTGCAGCCCTCAGCAACTTCCAGCTCAGCCACCCTAGGCCTCCATGGCTATAAACGCCCAAGGGTTTGATGAGGCAGCAACAGTTAAATTTAGCCCTGGCAAGCCTGGGGGTCTGGGTGCCCTGAGCAGCAGTGTGGACCCAAAGATCTCAGGTGAGACCCTCCAGCTGCAGACAACAGCGAGTGTAATGACAGCAACAACACCTGGAGGGAAGGAGAGCCAGGGAAGGGAGATGGAGGGGGGGGGGGGTTCACAGCCCAGAGGCACTGGTACTGCCAGGACCCAGGGGCCCAGTGCTGCCATCAGCAGTACCCAGAAGGTAGCATGAATGAGCAGAGCATAAAGACGGAAAGAAAAGGGAACGGTAGGAACTATGATGAACTGAAATTCAGATTTTTAAATAATACCATATCAGCCAAATAAAATCCTGCATCAGGCCTGCAGATGTCGAGCATGACACCCAGGCCCAGCTGTGTGGAGGAGGCGACCCCACGGGGATATTCCACCATCAGCCATTCATTCTTCGTTTCTTCCGTCTCCGGGTAAAATGCAGACTGTGGGCTTTCAGATTTCTTAACTAACACAGTTATCCTTACTGGTTTCTTTGTTTAAGATGGAAGGGAAGAACAGAAAAAATAATCAGCATGAATGGGTAAATTATTTGATAAATTAACATTTATTAATATGTTCGGAATCAAATGTAACTTGTATGAGGTGGCAGTTGTTCAATGAAAGAAACACTTGGCTTGGAGTCAGACAGGCTTGAGTCTAAATCCTGGCTCTGCCACCCACTAGGAAGTTAATTAACTTCCCTAAGCTGCAGCTTCCTCCTTGGGAAAGTAGAAAAAATATGCCTACCCTGGATGTCTATGAAGATTCAATAAAACAAATCCAGGACACCCAAGTGCGACCTAAGATAATTCACACTCAATAAATGTTGTATGAACTCTAACCGTCTGAGAGCCAGGTTCTGCAGGACGGAGACTAAGGGCTGGAGGAGAGAAGGGCAGAGAAAGAGCCCTTCAGACCAGCGCTCTCCCGGAGCCTGCGTCAGAGTCCAGTCCACCTCGGAGCCACATGGGTCCACACTGCCCCGCTGTGGCCACTGGCCGCACTACAGCTGCTTCTGACGTGCCGCATCCTTCCTCCGCCACTGGAGGTCTAGCAGGCCTGTAGACCTTCTTCGGAGAAGGCAATGGCACCCCGCTTCAGTACTCTTGCCTGGAAAACCCCATGGACGGAGGAGCCTGGTAGGCTGCAGTCCATGGGGTAGCGATGAGTCGGACACGACTGAGTGACTTCACTTTCACTTTTCACTTTCCTGCACTGGAGAAGAAAATGGCACCCCACTCCAGTGTTCTCGCCTGGAGAAGCCCAGGGACAGCAGAGCCTGGTGGGCTGCCGTCTATGGGGTCGCACAGAGTCGGACATGACTGAAGCGGCTCAGCAGCAACAGACCTACTTCACCCTTGTCTCTGCTCCCTGTGAGGCCTCATGCTGTCTTACACGGAGCTGGTTGGCTGCTGAAGGTAATCATCTGAGACTGCAAGAGCCAGGCTTGTCCAATCTCCCAGGCAAGCTGCCCAGACTTGGGGGCATTTGCTTAGCTACCCTGATCCAGCACCAACCTCAGATTTTAAGACATCCTGGAGGAGACATTTAAATAGGGAGAGATGTGTACATTCCACCCTACTCCAGTGGAATCAGAATCTCAGGGTGAATTGGAGAAGCCATATAAAATGGAAAAAACTAGGGGAATCTCAATCAGTTTTGAAAATGCATTGTTTCAACCTCCCACCGTGCTGCACCCAGTCACCGCCCGGGTCTGTCTTGGCTGTATAAGTAACACAAGCAAGAAAAGACAGTGTTCCCTGCGCTGAAGTTAGCATTCTCATGGAGCGGGAAAAGCGAGGGGTGCGGAGCCAGCGAGATGCGTAGAGAGAATGAGAGGCACGAGGAAAGACGCAGAAAGGCAGGACAAGGGGAAGCAAAACTGGTGTGCGCGTTTGTGCACACACGCACACACGTGCACAAAGATGGGGCAGAAAGGAGGGAGACACAGGAAGGCAGATATTCATGACCGTGACATTTTGTAAGCCAAGAGATAATTCAAGCCAAATCAATGAATAGATCCTAGGTTAAGAAAAAAGTGTTTTAATCTAGGCAAAGGGTTAATATATGCGACATGCAAATGCTCTTACATACTGACAAGAAAACAAACAACACAATAGAGTCAGAAAGAGAAAATCCAGATAGCCAAGTCATGGAAAGGTGTGGGAGTGCACAAGTGGCTAGGGAAATGCAGATGGTTATTTTATATCCAAGCGGCTGGCAAAAATCAAAAAGCCACTTACTTATGGCTAGTTAGGATGTAGGCGAAGTGATTTCTTTAAATCTGCACGATAAAAATATCAACTGTCAAAGAACTTTGAAAAGCTAACACCATCTAACAAAATTTACCTCTCACCATTTAGTCCACCTGTTCCATTGCTGGGACTAGATGCCCTAGAGATAAAATCCCCTGTACATAATGACGTATGTTCCAGAACGTTCACTGCTACATTGCTCATGGTAGCAAAAACACTGGTAGCAAAGAGGAAGTCCACAAACAGGGTACTGTTGAATAATGTTAATACATCCTGCCAGCTTAATATGCCTTAAACATCAACCAAGGAGAATGAATAAAAGCCTCACCACAGTTGGATTGCAGAGACTGAGTGTCGTTGGATAAACTGCAGTAAGACAAAATGTTTATAATGTTGCTCCATTTTTGTAAAGCATAAACACTGATAGAAACTATTCAGTCTGTGTGTGTGTGTTTACGTGTGTGTAGCGAGTTGGCTTGTAGGCAGCACACACTGATAGAGCCACCGGTATTTCATCTGGTGTTTATTCTCATTGGGTGCTACTGTGCATATTTGTGCTACATATTTTGAATATCACTCTACATGTATGTGATCATATTATCGCATATAAGTACACAAGAAGTACAGGGCTTCCCAGCTGGCTCAGTGGTAAAGAAACTGCCTGCAATGCAGGAGACGCAGATTCAATCCCTGGGTTGGGAAGTTGCCCTGGAGTAGGAAATGGCAACCCACTCCAGTATTCTTGCTTGGAAAATCCCGTGGACAGAAGTGTCTGGTCCGCTACAGTCTGTGGGGTCGCAAAGAGCCAGACACACCTTGGTGACTGAGCATACGTATAAGAAATATGGAGAAAATACAAGTAGGAATATTATACGGTGTTAACAGGAAGTATGTGAGAAGGAAAACAGGGTTTTGGTGGGATGGGGGAAGAAGGGTAGCCAATCTAATAAAGAAAGGAAAAAAAAAAGCAGTTTAAAAAATGTATAACATGATCATAGTTATGTTATCCACTCATATAAAATTATATGCATATGTTTTCACGTATACACACTTTCCTAAAATATAATTGTTAAGAGTTTACACAATTCGATTATTTTTGCAATTATGTTGTTTAATAAACCAAATCCCAGAGAAGCTACACAGGCTTAAGAATCCCGCCAGAAGCAGGAACAAGAAGTGTGGAGCAGGAGCACCCATACAAGGCAGCAGTGAACCTCTGATGTAACACGACCAGCAAACTCTAGACCCCACCTGAATGCAGCAAGTAAAGCCGTGAGGAGGCATCTGCCTACTTCAAATGCAAAAGCCGCAGTGAGGAACACCACGGATCAAGGAAGCACGGCATCACCAAAAACTCCAGCAACCTCAATCAGTGAGACTCTTAGACAAATGGTGCTGGGAAATCGGGACAGCTACAAGGAAAAAAAAGCAATTAGATCATTCTTTAACATGATACACAAAAATGAGCTCAAAGTGGATGAAAGACCTAAATGTGAGATCAGACACCATAAAACTCCTACAGAAAAACACAGGCATGACATTCTGGGACATAAATCAAAGGATATCTTTTTGATCTGTTCCTTAGAATAAAGGAAAATGTAAACAAAAATAAATAAATGGGGCCCACTTAAATGCATTTGAAGAGCAAAGGAAAAATTAAACAAAACGAAAAGACAACTGACAGACAGGGAGAAAATACTCCCAAAAGATGTGACCAACAGGGAGGCGTCTCGAAAGCTGACACGCGGTTCACAGCGCTAAACAGCATGAGAACAAGCAGCCCCGTCACGAAATGGCACGAGACCCAAGAAGATTCTTTCCCAAAGAAGACATACACATGGTCAAGAGGCACAGGAAAAGATGCTGAAGATCACTAATAATCAAACAAATGCAAAGCAAAATTACAAGGACACGGGACATCACACCAATTTAAATGGCTGTCACCAAAAAATCAACAAAAAATAAATGCTGGGGAGGGTGTGAAGAGAAGAGAATCCTCCAACAGTGCTGGTGAAAATTTAAACTGGTACAGCCACGATGGAGAACAGCATGGAGATTTCTGACAAAAAACTAAAAATAGACCGTCATATGACCACACACTTTCACTCCGTGGACATAACCGGGAGGCAAAACAATACATGCAAACTAATGTTCACTACAGAACTGCTTCCGAAAGTCAAGCCGTGGAAACACTTACATATCAAAAGATGAATGGAAAGATGTCATACATATACACAGAACACACTTACTTAGAAATAAAGATGAAGGAAAGAATGTCATTTGCATCAACATGCCAGGACATAGCAGAGATCACATTAAGGGAAGGAACTCAGACACAGAGAACGTGAAAACCAACTTGGTGTTCCGAATGGGGAAGCATCAGGGAGGGGAACCCAGCAGGAGTTTGGAATGACCAAAGACTGAAGCCTTACTAACAATAGCCACAACATGGAAGCAACCGTAACATCCATTCAGAGAGTGGACCAGGAAAATGCGGCACACGTATACTATTCACCCACTAAAAAGAAGAGAAATATGTCATTTGCAGCTAGCAGGACAGACCCACAGATTGTCATCCTGAGCAAAATAAGGTAGGTGGAAAAGCAATTATTTCCAATTGCATCTCTGTGGACCTGAATGAAGTTACTGTTCTGATAACCGCACAAAATATGGAGCATCCAATCCAGTCCAGTACAAAAGAGACATTCATTTGGCACATAAATGGAAAGCCTACTGGATTCTGCTGAAGGCTCGATGACCCGGGCTGGGGTCCCATGCTTGCACCCCTAACAACCTTGGGACTGAGGGGGTTGAGAAACTGCTGCCTGAAACTGAGCCCCCACCGGACCTGTCATGTTTCTCCCCACCGGATGAAGCCACAGTCTCCCGATGGGGGTCTGCCCTCCAGAGCTAAAGCAAATCTAGTACACCCAAAGGATGGCGGACTCTGTGGCTAGAAGAGCTCTGAAAAGGTAAGGCGTCTCTACCTCTCCCAGGGTGAGGTTTCCACTTCCAGCCTCCTTCCTAAAGACTTGCCCCACTTCTGGATGACAGCACCAAAGCCAGGCAAAATTCCAGGGCTTGGGACTGGTGGGAAGTGGGGCAGGGGAGGGTGAAGGGTAAGGAGGGGAGAAGACATTCACTCAGGCCCAAGCGCCCCTCGAGCACACATGGGAGTGACCCAGTGCTGCCACCGTGTGGCCATTTCTGGTAACAACAACTTGAAAACCCCTGCCTCTGGGAGAAGGCAGTGGCAACCCACTCCAGTGTTCTTGCCTGGAAAATCCCAGGGACGGGGAGCCTGGTGGGCTGCCGTCTATGGGGCTGCACAGAGTCGGACACGACTGATGCGACTTAGCAGCAGCAGCAGCTGGAAACTTCAAACTCACAAGGACTGTGGAGCTAGAAATGACTCTAGCCCTCAAAGATTGGCCTGAGGTGGGCCATCAAATCACAATTCGAAACAGGGCAGGCTTTCCAGAAGCAAATCTCAAAGGGTACGTTTAACAAATGGCTGCTAACAACGAAACCAAGAGAGGACCTGGATAAAAGGGAATACTGCTGTGCCTCTGCGGGGAGAAATGAATAGGTAAGAGCCACATGGGAGAACAGCATAGTGGGTCCATCTAATCCTAAAGACAGAGAGCGCTGCTGATCCTGCAATCCCCAGTTAGACTCATAAATGGCGGCTCATCAAGGGAGAGAAGTCTAATTGAGAAAGACAGGCATCGCAAAGTTCACTGCAGCCCTGCTCACAATAGCCATGCAAGGAAGCAACCGTACTGTGCATCAACACTGAATGGACCAGGAACATGGGGGACACTTATAGGATGGCATGCCACTCAGCCATTAAAAAGAATGAAAATATGCCATTCGCAGCCACACAGATGGCCCCAGAGACTGACATATTAGGGGAACTAAGACAGATGGGAAAAAAATGTATCTGATGACATGCCTTATATGTGGCATCCACAAAGAAAGCATACAAATGAACATATTTACAAAACCGAGACAGACTCACACACACACAGAATGAACTTATGGTTGCCATGGGGGAATAATGGGGGGTGGGGGGAGGCAGGATCCTTAGGGAGCTGGCATCAACTGTACACATGGCTCTATTCAAAACAAATGACCAGCGCAGTCGTACCGTGGAGCACACTGAGTTCTGTTTGACATCATGTGGCAGCATGGGAGGGGGGCCATTTTGGGGAGAAGGGATACACATATATGAAAGGCTGAGAACCTCGCGATCCACAGGGAAAGAACACCACGATGTCAACTGGCTATTTTCCAAAACAAAATAAAAATTGGAAACAACACCCAACAACTTATTATCACCTTCGAGCCCACAGGATGGGCACCATCAACACGTGGGAAAACCAGGAACCCTGCAGAGGGCCTGGGGAAAGGGAACGCTCTTCTGCCTCCCCTGGGAATGCCAATTAGTTAACACCCACTCTAGAGAACAGCAGAGCGGTGCCTGAGAAACCTCAAGAAAGCGATGACCTAGGATCGGGAGCACACATCCTTGGGCCTGTTGCCAGAGGAAACTATGCTTGAAAAGACACGTGCACCCCAACCTTCATGGCAGCACTGCTTCCAAGAGCCAGACCATGGAAGCAAGCAACAGGGAAACCGACACAGGCCTGGACGGCACGAAGTGATACAAACATACGAGGGAAAGGCACAAGCCATCCAAACAAAAGGAAAGAATGCCACCGGCAGAGACAAAGAAGGACCTAGGGAGGAGGCCAGGAAGCCAAACCCGTCAGCCAGAGGAGGACCGATCGCATACGGTGTCACTTCCAGGAGGAAGCTCAAAATTCATTCGAATCGACTCACTGAGAAGAGAGACACCGGCTCACACTGGAAACCCACTGGGAGTTCCAACTGGAGAAAGCTCTGAGGGGAATCCATCAGGACTCTGAATAGGCACTCACATATGGATATAAAAACGGGCCTCCACGAGGACCTACAGGAGAAGACGGGGAGCCCTACCCATCACCCTGTACAGCCCAGACAGATGGGCAAAGCGCCAGAAATGACTACACCTACCTCTCTGTGGACCCAAATCAAGTTGCTGTTCCCATAACCACACACAACATGGAGAATCCACTCTAGTCCAATTAAAAAAGAAACACTGATTTTGCACATAAAATGAAAAGCCTACTGGATTCAGCTGAGGCCTCGGTGACCGAGGATGGGATCCCATGCCTGCACTCCTAGCAAGCTCGAGACCCAAGGCTGCACCGGTTCAAGGGCTAGGGAGCTGAGAAGCTGGTGCCTGAAACTGAGCCCCCCGTTGGACCTGTCGTGTTTGTCCCCTCGGGATGAAACCACAGTCTCCAGATGGGGCCCCGCCCTCCAGGGCTAAAGCAAGTCTTCAAACTATACTTCAAAATGACACAGGCACCCCAACCTTCACGGCAGCACTGATTCCAGGAGACAAAGCAAGGAAGCCACCAACAGGGTAACTGACACAGGCCAGGACAACATGATGTGGTACGCAGGTACAAGGGAAAGGCACAAGCCATCCAGAAAGGAGGAAAGAACGCCATTTGAATGACAAAGGAGGGCCTCGGGAGGATGCCAGGCAGTCACACACCAAAGCTAAAGCAAGCCTAGTGCATCCAAACGACGGCCGGCCCTGTGGCGGACGAGCTCTGAAACTCAGGGGGTCTCCACCTCCCTCGGGGGCAGGGTTGCCGACTCCAGCCTCCTTCCTAAAGACTGGTCCCACTGCAGGATGGTAACACCCTGAACCGGACAACATTCGGGGCTTGGGATTGGAGGGAAGTGGGGCAGCGGAGGGTGAAGGGTAACTGAAAGACGACGACTTTCACGGAGGCCCAGGTGCCCCTTGAGCACACATGGGAATGACCCAGTGCTGCCACCGTGTGGCCATTTCTGGTAACAACAACCTGAAAATCCCCGCCTCTGGGAACTTCAAATTCTCAAGGCCTGTGAGGCAGAAAGACTCCAGCTCTTGTTAACAAAAGATTGGCCTCAGGTGGGTCATTGAATAACAATTTGAAACAGCACTGGCTTTCCAGAAGCCAGTCGCAAAGGTAAATTTGACACATCCCATACATGAAAAATAAAAACTTCATCACATAAAATGGTCTTCTCCAGGGCTCATCATTTGAAAACTGCAAATCAAAGCGGCAAAGAGGTATCACCTGAAAGCCCACATAACGGCAATAATCAAAACGGCTGCAAACAATGAAGGCAAGAGAGGACCTGGAAAAAACGGAACCCTCCTGTGCCTCTGCAGTAAGTAGCTAACAGCCACAGTGCAGAAATCATAGAGGGTCCTTCCAACCCTAAACAGAGACAGCTTCTAATGCACAATCCCCCGACTGGGCTCATATATGGAGGCTCATCAAGGGAGAAAAGTCTATTTGAAAAAGGCGCAGGAGCCAGAAAGTTCACGGCAGTCCTACTCACAACAGCCACAGCACGGAAGCAACCGTAATGTCCATCGAACCATGAATGGGCCAGGAGCTGTGGGACACGTACATGAGGGAATGCTACTCAGCCGTCAAAAAGGATGGGAATGTCCCGTTTGCAGGCACATGGATGGACCCAGAGACTGACATACCGAGGGAACTAAGAAAAGGGAAAAAGCAATATATCCGGTGACATCCCTTACATGTGGCACCCAAAAGGAAATCATACAAATGAACATATTTACAAAATCGAGACAGACTCACAGATATCCAGAATGAACTTAAGGTTGCCCCAGGGGGAAAATGCGGCGGTCGGAGTGGGGGCCAGATCATTAGGGAGGTAGCTCAATGTGTACACGCAACTCTATTTAAAATAAATGACCAACAAGGTCTTACTGTGAAGCACAGAGAACTCTGCTCGACGTCATGTGGGAGCTGGGTGCAAGGGCAGTTTTGCAAAAAGTTATGCACGTATGTGGATGGCCAAGTTCCTCCATAGTCCATCCATATCTGCTGCCACAATGTCAATTGGCTCTTCTCCAGTAAAAAATAAAAATTGGAAACAACACCCAACAACTCGGTATCATGTTTGAGCACACAGGATGGACACCATCCACATGTGGGCAAACCAGGAACCCTGAAGAGGGCTGGGAAAAGGGAAGAATGTCAGTTAGTTAACGACCACTGTAAGGAACAGCAGAGTGGGGCCCAAGAAACCTCAAGGCAGCGATGGCCTAAGCTCTGGCACCCCCATCTCTGGGCCTGTCACCAGAGGAAACTATACTTAGAAAAGACACGTGCACCCCAACCTTCACGGCAGCACTAGTTCCAAGAGCCAGACCACAGAAGCAACCAACAGGAAACCGACACAGGCCTGGACAACACGATGTGGTACAAACACACGAGGGAAAGGCACAGCCGTCCGAAAAGGAGGAAAGAATGCCACCGGCAGCAACCAAGAAGGGCCTAGCGAGGACCCCAGGAAGCCAAGCCGGTCAGCCAGAGGAAGACCAGTATCACACGGTGTCACTCCCAGGAGGAAGCTCAACATTCTTTCAAATCGACTCACTGAGAAAAGAGACACCAACTCACACTGAAAACCCAGTGGGATTTCTGACAGACAAACCTCGGAGGGGATTCCATCAGGAGTCTGGATCATCACAGGCACACTCACATAAGGATGCATATAAAGCAAACCTCCACGAGGACCTACAGGAGAGGACTAGACACCCTGCTCACGCTTCTGGACAACCCAGACCGACTGGCAAAGTGCCCAAAAGACTGCACACACAGCTCTGCGGACCTGAATTGAGTTGTTGTCCGATAACCGCACATAACATGGAGTATCCACAATGCCTGCTAAGTCACTTCAGTCGTGTCTGACTCTCTGCGACCCTATGGACTGTAGGCTGACAGGCTTCTCTGTCCATCGGATTCTCCAGGCAGGAATACTGGAGAGGGTTGCCATTTCCTTCTCCACAGGGTCTTCCCAACCCAGGGTTTGAACCCATCTATGGACCAATACAAAAGAAACTTTCATTTGGCACAGAAAATGGAAAGCCTTCTGGATTCTGTTGAGAACTCAGTGACCCCGGGCTGGGTTTCATGCCTGCACCCCTACTAGCCTTGAGACTCAAGGCTGCACAGTCCTGGGGCTGAGGGAGCTGAGAAGCTGGTGCCGGAAACTGAGCCCCCACTGGGCCTGTTGTGTTTGTCCCCTCGGGGTGAAACCACAGTCTCCAGCCGGGGGCCCTCCCTCCAGGGCTAAAGCAAGTCTGGTGCACCCAACTGATGGTGGAACCTGTGGTGGAAAAGCTCTGGGGGCTCCACCTCTCCCAGGGGCAGGGTTCCCACCTCCAGCCTCCTTCCCAAAATCTCACCCCACTGCAGGATAATAGCACCCTCAGCCAGGAAAACTTCCAGGGCTTGGGACTGGTGGGAAGCGGGGCAGAGCAGGGTAAGGGTAAAGGTGGAGAGGACGTTCAGTGAGGCTCCAGAGCCCCTTGAACACACATGGGAATGACCTGGTGCTGCCGCCATGTGGCAGTGTCTGGTAATAACAACTTCAAAATGCCTGCAACAGGGAACTTCAAACTCTAAAGGCCTGTGGGACTGGAAGTGATCACAACCCTCAACAAATGGTCTGGGGTGGGTCATCGAATAACAATTTGAAACAGGACAGGCCTTCCAGAAGCCTGTCTCAAAGGGTGAATTACACACACCTCGTACATGGAAAAAAGAAAATCCATCACATAAAATGGTCCCCTCTATAGCTCATTCTTAGAAAACTGTGAATCAAAGCGGCAAACAGGTATTCCCACAAAATGGTCATCATCAAACAGCTGCAAACAATGAATGCAAGAGAGGACCTGGGGAAAAGTGGAGCCCTCCCACGCCTCTGCTGGGAGAAGTCCATGGAAAACAGCATAGAGGGTCCTTCCAATCCTGAAGACAGCGATAGCTTCTGTTCCAGCAATCCCCCTATTGGGCTAATACACGAAGGCTTATAAATGTAGGAAAACTACTTGAGAAAGACACAGGAACCACAAAGTTCACAACAGCCCTACTGAAAATAGCCACGACATAGAAGCAACCATCATGTCCCTCAACAAATGAATGGACTGGGAAGCTGTGGGACATATATACAAGGCAGTGTTACTCAGCCATTAAAGAGATGAAAATATGCCAAGTGCAGCCCTGTGGATGGACCTTGAGATTGTCCTACCGAGCAAAGTGAGGCAGATGGAAAAAGCAATGCATCCCTTGTATGCAGCGTAAGAGATAAATCATACAAATGAACATATTTACAAAACCGAGACAGACTCAGACATGCAGAGTGAAATTATGTTTGCTGCAAGGGATTATAAAGTAGGGGCTGGGAGGCTGCATGATTAGAGCATTGGCGTCGACGTGTACACATGGCTCTATTTAAAATAAATGACCAGCAAGGTCCTAGAGTGGAACACTGGGAACGCTGCTTGTCGTCATGTGGCAGGCTGGTTTTGTGGAGAGAGGCTGCACATATATGGATGGCTGAGGCTCTCTACAGTCCAGGGGGAATGAGCACCACAATGTCAACTGGAAATTCTCCAACACAAAATAAAAATGGAAACAAACTCTTACAACTCAGGATCACCTCGCAGCTGCCAGGATAGGTTCATCAACACATGGACGAAGGACGAAAGTGCGAGGGACGGGGAAGAGGGAACCTAAAAATGCCTCTGCTGCAAATGGCAACGGGTTAACAGCCACTGTAAAGAACAAGGGAGTGGGGCATGAGGCACCGGGACAGCCACGGCCTAAGATCTGGCACCCCCACCTGTGGGCTGTTGCTGAGGTAACTATACTTGAAAAAACACACGCACCCCAACCTTATGGCAGCACTGCTTCCAAGAGACAGAATGTGGAGCAACCAACAGGGAAATCGACGCAGGCCTGGACAACAGGATGTGGCGCACACACCAGGGAAGGGCACAGGCCACCCGCGAAGGAGGAAAGAGTGCCCCCAGCAGAGACACGGAAGGACCCAGGGAGGAGCCCAGGAAGCAAGCCAGTCACACAGAGGAAGACCAGTAGCACATGCACCCCTTCCAGGAGGAAGCTCAAAATGCACTCACATCAGCTCACTGAGGAAAGAGGCACTGGCTCACACGCTGGAAACCCACCTGGTGTTCCGACTGGAGAAACCTCAGACAGGTATCCATCAGGAGCTTGGTTCATCACAGACACACTCACATACAGATATAAAAACAGACCTCCACGAGGACCTACAGGAGAGGACGGGGAACCCCACCCATCGCCCTGTAAAACCCAGTTCAGTTCAGTTGCTCAGTCGTGTCCGACTCTTTGCGACCCTATGAATCGCAGCACACCAGGCCTCCCTGTCCATCACCAACTACCTGAGTTCACTCAGACTCACGTCCATCGAGTCGGTGATGCTATCCAGCCATCTCATCCTCTGTTATCCCCTTCTCCTCCTGCCCCCAATCCCTCCCAGCATCAGAGTCTTTTCCAGTGAGTCAACCCTCCGCATGAGATGGCCAAAGTACGGGAGTTTCAGCTTTTGCATCATTCCTTCCAAAGAACACCCAGGGTTGATCTCCTTCAGAATGGACTGGTTGGATCTCCTTGCAGTCCAAGGGACTCTCAAGAGTCTTCTCCAACACCACAGTTCAAAAGCATCAATTCTTCGGCGCTCAGCCTTCTTCACAGTCCAACTCTCACATCCATACATGACCACTGGAAAAACCATAGCCTCAACTAGACGGACCTTAGTCGGCAAAGTAATGTCTCTGCTTTTCAATATGCTGTCTAGGTTGGTCATAACTTTTCTTCCAAGGAGTAAGCGTCTTTTAATTTCATGGCTACAATCACCATCTGCAGTGATTTTGGAGCCCAAAAAAAACTAAAGTCTGACACTGTTTCCACTGTTTCCCCATCTATTTCCCATGCAGGGATGGGACCAGATGCCATGATCTGCAACCCAGACAGACGGGCAAAGTGCCTGAAAAGACTACACATACATCTGTGGACCTGAATCAAGTTGCTATTCACATAACCACATACAACATGGAGAATCCACCCTAGACCATACAAAAGAGACATTCATTTGGCACATAAATGGAAAGCCTACTGGATTCTGCTGAGGCCTCAGTGACCCCGTGCTGGGGTCCCATGCCTGCACCCCTAGTAGCCTTGGGACCCACGGCTGCACGTTCCTGGGGCGGAAGGAGCTGAGAAGCTTGTGTCAGAAACTGAGCCCATTGGACCTGTCGTGCTTGTCCTCTCAGGATGGAACCACAATCTACAGACAGGGGCCCGCCCTCCAGAGCTAAAACAAGTCTAGTGCACCCAAACAATGGTGGACCTGTGGCTGGAAGAGCTCTGAGAAGTCATGGGGTCTCCACTCTCCCAAGGACAGGGTTCCCACCTCCAAGCCTCCTTCCTAAGGACTCACCCCACTGCAGTATGACAGCACCCTCAGCTGGACAATATTCCAGAGCTTGGGACTTGTGGGAAGTGGGGCAGGGGAGGGTGAAGGGTAGTGGGGAGAAGACTTTTACGAGGCCCAGGTGCCCCTTGGTGCTGTGACTCATGGGCTCGCGAAGAGTCTGACACGACTGAGCGACTGAACTGAGCTGAACTGAAGGTGCCCCTTGAGCACACAGGGGAACGGCCCAGTGCTGCCGCATTGTGGCCATTTCTGGTAACAACAACTTCAAACTCAAAAAGCCTTGGGGCTGGAAAGGACTCCAAACCTTAACGACTGGCCAGAGGTGGTTCATCGAGTAACAATTTGAAACAAGACAGGCTTTCCAGAAGACAAGCTCAAAGAGTAAATTTCCCACACCTTATACATTAAAAAAAAGAAGAAGAAGAAAAAAAGAAAAACTCCATCACATAAAAATCCTCTTCATGACTAATCCTTAGAAAATAGTAAATCTAACAGGAAACATATGTCACCTCGAAGCCCACACAATGGTCATAATCAAAATGGCTCCAAACAATGAATGCAAGAGAGGACCTGAATAAGGGAACCCTCTTGCCTTTGCTAGGAGAAGTAAATAGGTAACAGCCACCGTGGAGAACGGCATAGAGGGTCCTTCCAGTCCTAAAGACAGAGAGAGCTTCTGATCCAGCAATCCCCTGCCTGGCTTCATATACAGAGGCTTAGCAACAGACAAAAGTCTAACTGAGAAAGATGCAGGCACCTCCAAGTTCACTGCAGCCCTACTCACAACAGCCACAGCATGGAAGCAACCATAATGTCCATCGACACACAAATGGGCCAGAACATGGGTGACATGCGTACCAGGCAATGTTTCTCAGCCATTAAAAACAGTGAAAATGTGCCACTTGCAGCTTTGTGGATGGACCCAGAGATTGCCATACGGACTGAACTAAGGCAGACAAAAAATAGCAATATATCTGATGATATCGCTTATATGCAGCATCAAAAAGAAATCACACAAATGAGCATATTTACAAAACAGAGACAAAATCGTATACAATCAGAATGATGTTTTGATCGCCACAGCGGAATAACAGGGGCAGGGGACTGTTGTAGGTGGGGCAGTCAGATTCATTAGGGAGTTGGCATTGACGTGTATACACAGCTCCATTTTTAAAATGGCTAGCAAGGTCCTACTGGGGAGCACAGGGCACTCAGCTCAGTGCCATGTGGCAGACTGGACAGGAGGGCAATTTGGGGGAAAAGGGATGCACAGATATGGACGGCTGAGACCCTCAACGGTCCGCCTGAAATGACCAACACAATGTCAATTGGCTATTTTCTAAAACAAAAGTTGGAAACAACACCCAAAAATTCAGTGTCATCTTTGAGCACACAGGATGGGCATCATCCACAAGTGGGCAAACCAGAAACCCTGAAGAGGATCTTAGATAAAGGGGCCCTCTTCTGCCTCCCCTGGGAAAATCAGCTGGTTAACAGCCACTGTGAAGAACAGCAGAGTGAGGCCTGAGAAGCTCAAGACAGCCATGTCCGAAGCTCTGGCGCCCCCATCCCCGGGCCTGTCGCCACAGGAAACTACACTCGAAAAGACACGTGCACCCCAGCCTTCGTGCAGCACTGCTTCCAAGAGCCAGACCACAGAAGCAACCAACAGGAAACCGACACAGGCCTGGACAACACGATGTGGCACAAACACACGAGGGAAAGGCACAGCCGTCCGAAAAGGAGGAAAGAATGCCACCGGCAGCGACCAAGAAGGGCCTAGCGAGGACCCCAGGAAGCCAAGCCGGTCAGCCAGAGGAAGACCAGTATCACGGTGTCACTTCCAGGAGGAAGCTCAAAATTCAGTCACATCGACTCATTGAGAAAAGAGACACCAACTCACACTGAAAACCCAGTGGGCTTTCTGACAGACAAACCTCGGAGGGGATTCCATCAGGAGTTTGGTTCATCACAGACACACTCACATAAGGATGTAAAAGCAGGCCTCCGTGAGGACCTACAGGAGAAAACGGGGAACCCTACTCACCCCTCTGGACAACCCAGATAGACGGCTGAAGCACCCAAAAAGGCTCTACATACATCTCTGTGGATCTGAATCAAGTTGCTGTCCAATAACCACATACAACATGGAGTATCCACCATGCCTCCTAAGTCACTTCAGTCGTGTCTGACTCTCTGCGACCCTACGGACTGTAGGCTGACAGGCTTTTCTGTCCATCAGAGACTCCAGGCAAGAATACTCGAGTGGGTTGCCATTTCCTTCTCCAGAGGGTCTTCCCAACCCAGGGTTAGAATCTTAGTCTATGGACCAATACAAAAGAAACATTCATTTGGCCACATAAAATGGAAAACCTACTGGATTCTTCTGAGATCTCGGTGAACCCGGGCTGAGGTCCCATGCCTGCACCCCTCGTAGCCTTGAGACTCAAAGCTGCACAGTCCTGAGGCTGAGGGAGCTGAGAAGCTTGTGCCTGAAAC
Organism: Ovis aries; assembly: GCF_016772045.2. Classification (NCBI taxonomy): domain Eukaryota; kingdom Metazoa; phylum Chordata; class Mammalia; order Artiodactyla; family Bovidae; genus Ovis; species Ovis aries. The sequence goes on along the minus strand of NC_056057.1, from coordinate 48,771,065 downwards.
TGAGCCCCCACTGGTCCTGTCACGTTTGTCCCCTCAGGGTGAAACCACAGTCTCCAGACGGGATCCATCCTCCAGAGCTAAAGTGAGTCAAGTGCACCCAAATGATGGTGGGCCCTGTGGCTGGAGGAGCTCTGAGAAGTCATGGGGGGTCCACCTCTCCCAGGGGCAGGGTTCCCACCTCCAACCTCCTTCCTAAAATCCCATCCCGCTGGCTACAGAGCCCCCATTGGACCTGTCCTGTTTGTCCCCTCGGGATGAAACCACAATCTCCAGATGGTGGCCTGACCTCAGGAGCTAAACCAAGTCTGCTGCTGCTGCTGCTGCCAAGTCGCTTCAGTTGTGTCCGACTCTGTGCGACCCCATAGACGGCAGCCCACCAGGCTCCCCCATCCCTGGGATTCTCCAGGCAAGAACACTGGAGTGGGTTGCCATTTCCTTCTCCCATGCATGAAAGTGAAGTCGCTCAGTCGTGTCTGACTCTTGCACCCAAAGGACGGAGAACCCTGAAGTGAAAGAGCTCTGAAAAGTCCTGGGGGCTCCACCTCTCCCAGGGTGGGGTTGCCACCTCCAGCCTCCTTCCTAAAGACTTGCCCCACTTCCAGATGACAGCACCCAATTCAGGCAAAATTCCAGGGCTTGGGACTGGTGGGAAGTGGTAGGGGTGAGGGAAGGATAAGGGTAAAGAGGACACTCAGTGAGGCCCCCGTGCCCTTGAGCACATATGAGAATGATCTAGTGCTGCCGCCTTGTGGCCATTTCTGGTAACAACAACTTCAAAATGCCTGCAACAATCAACTTGAAGCTCACAAGGCCAGTGGGACTGGAAGTGACTGCGACCCTCAACAATTGGCCAGAGGTGGGTCATTGAATAACAATTAGAAACAAGGCAGGCTTTCCAGAAGCCAGTCTCAAGGGGTAAATTACACAAGGGGTAAATTACTTCGTACCTGGAAATTTAAAAAAAAAAAAAAAGTCCATCACATTAAACGGTCAACTCTAAGGCTAAGTCTTAGAAACTTGCGAATCAAAGCGGCAAACAGGTATGTCCGCACAATGGCCATCATCAAAACGACTGCCAACAATGAATGCAAGAGAGAAGCAGGAAGAATATGGAATCCTCCTAAGCCTTTGCTGGATAAGTCTGTGGAGAATAGCACGGAGGGTCCTTCCAAACATAAAGACAGGCAGAGCTTCTGATCCAGCAATCCCCCTATTGAGCTAATATATTAGGAGCCTTATAAATTGGGGAAACTGTAACTGAGATACACAGATGCATCGCAAAGTTCACTGCAGTCCTGTTTACAATAGCCACAACATGGAAGCAACAATAATGTTATCAAAGGATGAACTGACCAGGAAGATGTGGGACACACATGCTAGAGAATGTTACAAAGTCATTAAAAAGAAAGAAAATATGCCATTTGCAGCCACATGGATGCACTCAGAGATTCTCCTCCTGAGCAAAATAAGGGAGATGGAAAAAGCAATATATCCAATGACACCCCTTGTATGCATCAGCCAAAAAGAAACGACACAAATGCAAATAATCACAAAACCAAGACAGACTTGCAGACATGCAAAATGAACTCATGGTTTCCACAGGGGAATAACTGGGGTTGGGGGGAGAGGCAGAATCCTTAGTGAGCTGGCATCAAATGTACACAGCTCTATTTAAAGTAAATGACCAACAAGGTCCTACTGTGGAGCACAGGGAACTTGGTCGCATCATGTCCCAGACAGGATGGGAGGGCAGTTTTGGGGAGAAGGGATGCATGGGTACGAAAATGGAAAGCCTACTGGATTCTGCTGAGACCTCGGTGACCCCAGGCTGAGGTCCCATGCCTGCACCCATAGCAGCCTTGAGACCCAAAGCTGCAAGTCTGGGTCTGAGGAAGCTGAGAAGCTGATGCCAGAGACTGAGCACCTTTTGGACCTGTCCTGTTTGTTCCCTCGGATGAAACCGCGATCACCGGACGGTGGCCAGACCTCAGGAGCTAAACCAAGTCAAGTGCACCCAAAGGACAGTGGACCCCGCGGTGGAGGAGCTCTGAAAAGTCCTGGGGGCTCCACCTCTCCCAGGGCGGGGTTGCCACCTCCAGCCTCCTTCCTAAAGACTTGCCCCACTTCCGATGACAGCACCCAAGTCAGGCAAAATTTCAGGGTTTGGGGTCGGTGGGAAGTGGGACAGGGGAGGGTAAAGGGTAACCGGGAAAGAAGACTTTCACGGAGGCCCGGGTGCCCCTTGAGCACACATGGGAGTGACCCAGTGCTGCCGCATTGTGGCCGTTTCTGGTAACAACAACTTGAAAACCCCAGCCTCGTGACACTTCAAATTCTCAAGGCCTGGGAGGCAGGAAAAGACTCCAGCCCTCCAAGATGGGCCTCAGGTGTGTCATTGAATAACAATTTGAAACAGCACAGGCTTTTCAGAAGCCAGTCTCAAAGGTAAAGTCTGTCTTTCATATATGAAAAAAAAACTTCATCACATAAAATGGTCTTCTCCAGGGCTCATCATTAGAAAGCTGCAAATCAAAGCGGCAAAGAGGTATCACCTGAAAGCCCACATAACGGCAATAATCAAAACGGCTGCAAACAATGAAGGCAAGAGAGGACCTGGAAAAAACGGAACCCTCCTGTGCCTCTGCAGTAAGTAGCTAACAGCCACAGTGCAGAAATCATAGAGGGTCCTTCCAACCCTAAACAGAGACAGCTTCTAATGCGCAATCCCCCGACTGGGCTCATATATGGAGGCTCATCAAGGGAGAAAAGTCTATTTGAAAAAGGCGCAGGAGCCAGAAAGTTCACTGCAGTCCTACTCACAACAGCCACAGCACGGAAGCAACCGTAATGTCCATCGAACCATGAATGGGCCAGGAGCGTGTGGGACATGTATACGAGGGAATGCTACTCAGCCATCAAAAAGGATGGGAATGTCCCGTTTGCAGGCACATGAATGGATCCAGAGACTGGCATACCGAGGGAACTAAGAAAAGGGAAAAAGCAATATATCTGATGACATCTCTTACATGTAGCACCCAAAAGGAAATCATACAAATGAACATATTTACAAAATCGAGACAGACTCACAGATATCCAGAATGAACTTAAGGTTGCCACAGAGGAATAAACTGGAAAGGCAGGAGGAGGAGGGAACAGGTGGGATCCTTGGGGAGTGGCATCAACGTGTACACACGGCTCTATTTAAAATAAATGACCAACAAGGTCTTACTGTGAAGCACAGAGAACTCTGCTCGACGTCATGTGGGAGCTGGATGCGAGGGCAGTTTTGCAAAAAGTTATGCACGTATATAGATGGCCAAGTTCCTCCATAGTCCATCCATATCTGCTGCCACAATGTCAATTGGCTCTTCTCCAATAAAAAATAAAAATTGGAAACAACACCCAACAACTCGGTATCACGTTTGAGCACACAGGATGGACACCATCCACATGTGGGCAAACCAGGAACCCTGAAGAGGGCTGGGAAAAGGGAAGAATGTCAGTTAGTTAACGACCACTGTAAGGAACAGCAGAGTGGGGCCCAAGAAACCTCAAGGCAGCGATGGCCTAAGCTCTGGCACCCCCATCTCTGGGCCTGTCACCAGAGCAAACTACACTTAGAAAAGACACGTGCACCCCAACCTTCATGCAGCACTGCTTCCAAGAGCCAGACCACAGAAGCAACCAACAGGAAACCTACACAGGCCTGGACAACACGATGTGGTACAAACACACGAGGGAAAGGCACAGCCGTCCGAAAAGGAGGAAAGAATGCCACCGGCAGCGACCAAGAAGGGCCTAGCGAGGACCCCAGGAAGCCAAGCCGGTCAGCCAGAGGAAGACCAGTATCACGGTGTCACTTCCAGGAGGAAGCTCAACATTCAGTCACATCAACTCATTGAGAAAAGAGACACCAACTCACACTGAAAACCCAGTGGGATTTCTGACACACAAACCTCAGAGGGGATTCCATCAGGAGTCTGGATCATCACAGGCACACTCACATAAGGATGCATATAAAGCAAACCTCCACGAGGACCTACAGGAGAGGACTAGACACCCTACTCACACTTCTGGACAACCCAGACCGACGGGCAAAGTGCCCAAAAGACTGCACACACAGCTCTGCGGACCTGAATCGAGTTGTTGTCCAATAACCACACATAACATGGAGTATCCACAATGCCTGCTAAGTCACTTCAGTCGTGTCTGACTCTCTGCGACCCTATGGACTGTAGGCTGACAGGCTTCTCTGTCCATCGGATACTCCAGGCAGGAATACTGGAGAGGGTTGCCATTTCCTTCTCCACAGGGTCTTCCCAACCCAGGGTTTGAACCCATCTATGGACCAATACAAAAGAAACTTTCATTTGGCACAGAAAATGGAAAATCTATTGGATTCTGTTGAGACTTCAGTGACCCAGGGCTGAGGTCTCATGGCTGCACCCCTACTAGCTTTGAGACTCAAGGCTGCACGGTCCTGGGGCTGAGGGAGCTGAGAAGCTGGTGCCTAAAACAGCCCCCACTGGGCCTGTCGTGTTTGTCCCCTCGGGCTGAAACCACAGTCTCCAGATGGGGCCCTCCCTCCAGGGCTAAAGCAAGTCTAGCACACCCAAAGGATGATATACCCTGCAGCTGGAAGAGCTCTGATAAGTCATGGGGCCTTCAACCCTCCTGGGGTGGGGTTCCCACCTCCAGTCTCCTTCATAAAAACTCAGCCCACTTTGGGATGACAGCATCTTCCGGTAAAATTCCAGGGCTTAAGACTGGTGGGAAGTCGGGCAGGAAAGGGTGAAAGGTAATGGGGAGAAGCCTTTCACTGAGGTCCAGGTGCCCTTGAGAACACATGGGAACAACCCAGTGCTGCCACCTTGTGGCCACTTATGGTAAGAACAACTTCAAAACTCCTGCTGCTGGGAGCTTCAAGTCCTTGGGGCTGGAAAGGTCTCTGGCCCTCAATGACTGGCCTGAGGTGGGTCATAGAAAAACAATTAGAATCAGGGCAAGGGTTCCAGAAGCAAATCTCAGAAGGTAAATTTCACACACCTCAAACATGGAGAAAAAAAAAACTTCATCACATAAAATGGTCCTTTCCATGGCTCATCTCTAGAAAACTGCAAATCAAAGAGGTAAGGAGATATCAGCTCAAAAACCACACGAAGGCCATCATCAAATTGGCTGCAAACAATGAATCCAAGAGAGCATCTGAAAAAAAGGGAACCCTCCTATACCTCTGCTGGGAGCAGTAAATCGGTATCAGCCCAGGGGAGAACAGCATAGAGGGTCCGTCTAATCCTAGAGACAGAGAGAGCTTCTAATCCTACAATCACACGATCAGGCTCATATATGGAGGCTTATCAAGGGAGAAAAGTCTAATTGAGAAAGACACAGGGACCGCAAAGTTCACTGCAGCCCTGCTCACAACAGCCACAGCATGGAAGCAACTGACACATGAACGGGCCAGGAACAAGGGGGACACATATAGGAAGAAATGCTACTCAGCCATCAAAAAGGATGAAAACATGCCATTTGCAGCCACGTGGATGAACCCAAAGACTGACATACTGAGTGAAACGAGGAAGACAGAAAATAGCAACGTATCCGAAGACATCCCTTATATGTGGCATCCAAAAAGAAATCGTACAAATGAACATATTTACAAAGCTGAGACAGAGTCACAGACATCCAGAATGAATTTATGGTTGCATTGGAGGAAAAATGGGGCAGTCTAGGTGGTGGCCAGATCCTCAGGGAGATGGCTTGAACGTGTACCAACAACCTTATTTTAAATAAATCATGAACAAGGTCCTACTGTGGAGCACAGGGAACTCTGCTCGACATCATGTGAGCCTGCATAGGAGGGCAATTTTGGGGAGAAGGGATGCACATATATGGAAGGCTGAGACCCTCTGCAGTCCAACAGGAACAACCAGGACACTGTCAACTGGCTTTTATCCAGTACAAAATAAAAATTGGAAACAAAACTGACAACTCAGTGTCACCAGGCAGCCAAAAGGATGGGCATCATCAACACGTGGGCAAACCAGGAACCCTCGTCTGTCTCCCCTGGAATGTCAACTGGTTAACAGCCACTGTGAAGAAAGAACAACGGGGCCTGAGAAATCTCAAGACTCCGAGAGCCTAAGATCTGGCATCCCCATCTTAGGGCCTGTTTCCGCAGGAACTTATACTTGAGAAAGACACGTGCACCCCAACTTTCACGGCAGCACTAGTTCCAAGAGACAAAACATGGAAGCAACCAACAGAGAAATCGACACAGGCCTGGACAGCACGATGTGATACAAACATGCAAGGGAAAGGCACAAAGCCGTCCGAAAACAAGAAAAGAATGCCACTGGCAGCGACAAAGAAGGACCTAGAAAGGATCCCAGGAAGCCAAGTCAGTCAGATAGTGAAGACCAATATAGTACAGCATCACTTCCAGGAAGAAGATCAAAATCCATTCATATCAACTCACTGAGAAAAGGGACACTGTCTCACACCCTGAAAACTCACGTGTCGATCCGACTCATGAAACTTCAGGAAAGGGAATCCATCAAGAGTTCGGATCATCACAGACATAATCACACACGGACATAAAACCAGGCCTCCACAAGGACCTACAGGAGAGGACAGAGATCCCTACCTGTCCCCCTGTACAACGCAGACAGATGGGCAAAATGCCCAAAAAGACTACATATACATCTCTGTGGACCTGAATCAAGTTGTTCTTCTCATAACCACACAAAACATGAACTCTCAGTTCAGTCACTCAGTCGTGTCCGACTCTTTGCCACCCCATGAATCGCAGCACGTCAGGCCTCCCTGTCCAACACCAACTCCCGGAGTTCACTCAAATTCATGTCCATCAAGTCGGTGATGCCATCCAGCCATCTCATCCTCTGTCGTCCCCTTCTCCTCCTGCCCCCAATCCCTCCCAGCATCAAGGTCTTTTCCAATGAGTTAACTCTTTGCATCAGGTGGCCAAAGTGTTGGAGTTTCAGCTTCAACATCAGTCCTTCCAATGAATATTCAGGACTGATCTCCTTTAGGATGGACTGGTTGGATCTCCTTGTAGTCCAAGGGACTCAAGAGTCTTCCCCAACACCACAGTTCTAAAGCATCAATTCTTTGGCACTCAGCTTTCTGTATAGTCCAACTCTCACATCCATACATGACTACTGGAAAAACCAGAGCCTTGACTAGATGGACCTTTGTTGGCGAAGTAATGTTTCTGCTTTTGAATATGCTGTCTAGGTTGGTCATAACTTTTCTTCCAAGGAGCAAGTGTCTTTTAATTTCATGGCTGCAGTCACCATCTGAAGTGATTTTGGAGCCCCCCCAAAATAAAGTCTGTCACTGTTTCCACTGTTTTCCCATCTATTTGCCATGAAGTGATGGGACCAGATGCCATGATCTTAGTTTTCTGAATGTTGAGTTTTAAGCCAACTTTTTCACTCTCCTCTTTCACTCTCATCAAGAGGCTCTTTAGTTCTTCACTTTCTGCCATAAGGGTGGTGTCATCTGCATATCTGAGGTTACTGATATTACTCCCTGCCTCCCGGAAATTCAAACTCACAAGGCCTGTGGGGCAGGAAAAGACTCCAACCATCAAAGACTGGCCTGAGGTGGGTCATTGAATAACAATTTGAAACAGCACAAGCTTTCCAGAAGCCAATATCAAAGGGTAAATTTTACACATCTCATACATGAAAAAATAAAGAAACTTCATCACAGAAATGTTTCTCTCCAGGGCTCATCATTCGAAAACAGCATATCAAAGTGGTAAAGAAGTATCACCTCAAAGCCGACAGTGGCCATCATCAAAATGGCTGCAACAATGAATGCAGGAGAAAAAAGGAAAAAAGGGAACCGTCCTATGCCTCTGCAGCAAATAGTTAAGAGCCACAGCAGAGAACAGCATAGAGGGTCCGTCTAATCCTAAAGATAGAGAGAGCTTCTGATCCCACAATCCCCCGATCGGGCTCATATATGGAGGCTTATCAAGGGAGAAAAGTCTAACTGAGAAAGACACAGGGACCACAAAGTTCACTGAAGCCCTGCTCACAACAGCCACAGCAGGGAAGCGACCGTAATGTCCACCGACACATGAATGGGCCAGGAACAAGGGGGACACATATACGAGGGAATGCTACTCAGCCATCAAAAAGAATGGGAATGTCCCATTTGCAGCCACATGGATGAACCCAGAGACTGACATACTGGGGGAATTAAGAAAAGGAGAAAATCAATATATTCGATGACATCCCTTATATGTGGCATCCAAAAAGAAATCATGCCAATGAACATATTTACAAAACCAAGACAGACTCCAAATATGAACTCCAGACAGATATCCAGAATGAACGTAAGGCTGCCACGGGGAATAAACTGGAAGGGATGGGGGAGGCAGGGCAGGCAGGATCCTTGGGTAGTTGGCATCGACGTGTACACACGGCTCTATTTAAAATAAATGACCAACAAGGTCTTACTGTGAAGCACAGAGAACTCTGCTCGACATCATGAGGCAGTCTGGATGGAAGGGCAGTTTTGGGAAGAGGGATGCATATATATGGATGGCCAAGTCCTTCTGTGGTCCACCTGGATCTGCTGCCACAATGTCAACAGGCTCTTCTCCAGTACAAAATAAAAATTGGAAACACCACCCAGAAACTCGGTATCACCCTCCAGCTGACAGGATTGACACCATCAACAAGTGAACAAACCAGGAACCACACAGAGAGCCTAGGAAAAGGGCACCCTCTTCTATCTCCACTGGAAATGTCAATTAGTTAACAACCTCTCTAAAGAAAAGCAGAGAGGTGCCTAAGAAACCTCAAGACAGCAATGGCCTAAGATCTGGACACACATCCTCGGGCCCGTTACCGAGGAAAATACACTTGAAAAGACACGTGCCCCCCAGCCTTCACGGCAGCACTACTTCCAAGAGCCAAACCACAGAAACAACCAACAGGGAAATCAACACAGGCCTGGACAACATGATGTGGTACAAACATACGAGGGAAAGGTACAAGCCATCCGAAAGGAGGAAAGAATGCCACCAACAGCGACAAAGAAGGAGCTAGCGAGGACCCCAGGAAGCCAAGCTCGTCAGCCAGAGGAAGACCAATATCATACGGTATCATTTCCAGGAGGAAGCTCAAAATTCAATCACATCGACTCACTGAGAAAAGACACACCAATTCACACACTGAAAACCCACTTGGTCCGACTAGAGAAACCTCAGAGGGGAATCATCAGGAGTTTGGATCATCACAGACACACAGACATACAGATATAAAAACAGGCCTCCACAAAGACCTACAGATAAGGACAGGGAACCCTACTCATCCTCCTGTACAACCCAGACAGACAGGCAAAATGCCCCAAAAGACTACATATACATCTCTGTGCACCTGAAGTTGCTGTTCCCATGACCACACACATCATGGAGAATCTACCCTAAGCCATAGAGAAGAAACATTGATTTGGCACATAAATGGAAAACCTGCTATATTCTGCCGAGTATCATTGACCTGGGCTGGAGTCCCATGCCTGCACCCCTCGCAGCCTTGGGACCCAGGGCTGCATGGTATTGGGCTGAGGGAGCTGAGAAGCTTGTGCCAGAAACTGGGCCCTCACTGGGCCTGTCGTGTTTGTCCCCTGGAATGGAACCACTGTCTCCAAATGGGGGTCCGCCCTCCAGAGCTAAAACAAGCCTAGTGCACCCAAAGGACAGTGGTCCCTGTGGCTGGAAGAGCTCTGAAAAGTCATGGGGTCTCCACCTCTCCCGGGGCGGGGTTGCCACCTCCAGCCTCCTTCCTAAAGATTCACCCCAGATTGGGATGACAGCAGTCTCAGCCGGGCAAAATTCCAGGGTTTGGGAAGGGGGGTAGGCGGGGTGAAGGGTTACTGGAAGAAGCCGACTTTCACAGAGGCCCCGGTGGCCCCTGAGCACACATGGAAATGACCCAGTGCTGCCACCTTTTGGCCCTTTCTGATAACAAGGTCAAAACCCATGCCTCTGGAAACGTCAAACTCACAAATTCTGTGGGGCTGAAATTGACTCTAGCACTCAATGACTGGCCGGAGGTGGGTCATCAAATAGCAATTTGAAGCAGGGCCGGCTTTCCAGAAGCCATTCTCAAAGGGTAAATTTCACAAACCTCGCACATGGGGAGAAAAAAAGAACTCCATCAGATAACATACTCCTCTCCATGGCTCATTCCTAGAAAACTGCAAATCAAAGACGTATCACCTCAAAGACCACACACTGGCCATCATCAAAATGGCTGCAAACAATGACTGCAAGACAGGACCGGGAAGACCTGGAAGAGAGGGGAGCCGCCTGTGCCTCTGCAGTGAACAGGTGACAGCCACCGTGGAGAACAGCATAGAGGGTCCTTCCAATCCTGACCGCAAAGAGAGCTTCTGATCCAGCAATCCCCCGAGTCTTTTGATATATAAGGAGGTTTATTGACGGAGAGATGTCTACTTGAGAACGCACAGGGACCGCAAAGTTCACTGCAGCCCTACTCACAACAGCCACGACATGGAAAAAACCATAATGTCCATCGACAGAGAAGGGACCAGGAACATGGAGGACGCGAATACGAGGGAAGGCTACTCAGCCATTAAAAAGAATGAAAATATGCCATTTGCAGCCATGTGGATGGACCCAGAGACTGACATACTGAGGGAACAAAAACAGACAGAAAAAAACAAGATATCTGATGATAGGCCTTATATATGGCATCCAAAAAGAAATTATACAAATGAACATATTTACAAAACTGAGACTCATATACATACACAATTTTGCTGGCTGAGGCTGCTGTCATCCCATTCTGTGGCAAATCTTTAGGAAGGAGGCCGGAGGTGGCAACCCCACGCCAGGAGAGATGGAGACTCAGTGACTTTTCAGAGTTATGTGGCTCTTCAGCCACAGGGACCACTGTGCTTTGGCGGCACTAGACTTGTACACATACACAAATGTGAGTTCATTCACTTACGGTTGCCACAGGGGAATAACGGGGCATGGAGGAAGCAGGATCCTTAGGGAGTTGGCATGGACTGTACATATGAGTTCAGTTGCTCAGTTGTGTCCTGCTCTTTGCAAACCTGTGGACTGCAGCACGCCAGGCCTCCCTGTCTATCACCAACTCCTGGAGTTTACTCAAACTCATGTCCATTCAATTCTTGATGTCATCCAACCATCTCATCCTCTGTCATCCCCTTCTCCTCCCCACCTTCAATCTTTCCCAGCATCAGGGTCTTTTCCAGTGAGCCAGCTCTTCACATCAGGTGGCCAAAGTATTGGAATTTCAGCTTCAACATCTGTCCTTCCAATGAATATTCAGGACTGATTTCCTTTAGGATGGACTGGTTGGATCTCCTTGCAGTCCAAGGGACTCTCAAGAGTCTTCTTCAACACCACAGTTCAAAAGCATCAAGTCTTCGGCACTCAGCTTTCTTTATAGTCCAACTCTCACATCCATACATGACTACTGGAAAAACCACAGCCTTGACTAGATGGACCTTTGTTGGCGAAGTAATGTCTCTGCTTTTTAATATGCTGTCTAGGTTGGTCATAACTTTCCTCCCAAGGAGTAAGCATCTTTTAATTTCATGACTGCAATCACCATCTGCAGTGATTGTGGAGCCCGGAAAAATAAAGTCAGCCATTGTCTCCACTGTTTCCCCATCTATTTGCCATGAAGTGATGGGACCGGATGCCATGATCTTAGTTTTCTGCATGTTGAGCTTTAAGCCAACTTTTTCACTCTCCTCTTTCACTCTCATCAAGAGGCTCTTTAGTTCTTCTTCACTCTCTGCCATAGGGTGGTGTCATCTGCATATCTGAGGTTATTGATATTTCTCCTGGCAATCTTGATTCCAGCTTGTGCTTCATCCAGCCCAGAGTTTCTCATGATGCACTCTGCATTGAAGTTAAATAAGCAGGGTGACAATATACAGCCTTGACGTACTCCTTTCCTGATTTGGAACCAGGAAATTAGGTTGTTGTTCCAAAGGCTGTTGTTCCATGTCCAGTTCTAACAGTTGCTTCCTGACCTGTAACAGATTTCTCAAGAGGCAAGTCAGGTGGTCTGGTATTCCCATCTCTTTCAGAATTTTCCACAGTTTATTATGATCCACACAGTCAAAGGCTTTGGCATAGTCAATAAAGCAGAAGTAGATATTTTTCTGGAACTCTCTTACTTTTTCTGTGATACAACAGATGTTGGCAATTTGATCTCCGATTCCTCTGCCTTTTCTAAATCCAGCTTAAACATCTGGAATTTCACAGTTCACATACTGTTGAAGCCTGGCTTGGAGAATTTTGAGTATTACTTTACTAGCATGTGAGATGAGTGCAATTGTGCAGTAGTTTGAGCATTCTTTTGCATTGCCGTTCTTTGGGATTGGAATGAAAACTGATCTTTTCCAGTCCTGTGGCCACTGCTGAGTTTTCCAAATTTGCTGGCATATTGAGTGCAGCACTTTCACAGCATCATCTTTTAGGATTTGAAATAGCTCTACTGGAATTCCATCACCTTCACTAGCTTTGTTGGTAGTGACGTTTCCTAAGGCCCACTTGACTTCACATTCCAGGATGTCTGGCTCTAGGTTGGTGATCACACCATCGTGATTATCTGGGTCATGAAGATCTTTTTTGTATAGTTCTTTTGTGTATTCTTGCCACCTGTTCTTAATATCTTCTGCTGTTAGATACATACCATTTCTGTCCTTTATTGTGCCCATCTTTGCATGAAATGTTCCCTTGGTATCTCTAATTTTCTTGAAGAGATCTCTAAACTTTCCCATTCTATTGTTTTCCTCTATTTCTTTGCATTGATCACTGAGGAAGGCTTTCTTATCTCTCCTTGCTATTCTTTGGAACTCTGCATTCAGATGCTTATATCTTTCCTTTTCTCCTTTGCCTTTCTCTTCTCTTCTTTCACAACTATTTTAAGGCCTCCTCAGACAACCATTTGCCTTTTTGCATTTCTTTTTTTGGGTATGGTCTTGATCCCTGTCTCCTGTACAATGTCACAAACCTCCATCCATAGTTCATCAGGCACTCTATCAGATCTAGTCCCTTGAATCTATTTCTCACTTCCACTCTACAGTCATAAGGGATTTGATTTAGTTCATACCTGAATGGGCTAGTGGTTTCCCCTACTTTCTTCAGTTTAAGTCTCAATTTGGCAATAAGGAGTTCATGATCTGAGCCACAGTCAGCTCCCGGTCTTCTTTTTGCTGACTGTACAGAGCTTCTCCATCTTTGGTTGCAAAAAATATAATCAATCTATTTTCAGTGTTGATCATCTGGTGATGTCCATGTGTAGAGTCTTCTCTTGTGCTGTTGAAAGAGGGTGTCTGCTATGACCAGTGCGTTCTCTTGGCAAAACTCTATTAGCCTTTGCCCTGCTTCCTTCTCTACTCCAAAGGCCAAATTTGCCTGTTACTCCAGGTGTTTCCTGACTTCCTACTTTTGCATTCCAGTCCCATATAATGAAAAGGACATCTTTTTGGGTGTTAGTTCTAGAAGGTCTTGTAGGACTGTACACATGGCTCTATTCAAAACAAATGACCAACTCGGTCTACTGTGGAGCACACTGAACTCTGTGTGACTTCATATGGCAGCGTGAGGGGTAGGGCCGTTTTGGGGAGAAGGGATCCACATAGATGAAAGGCTGAGGCCCTCTCGAACCACATAGAAGGACCACCACAATGCCATTTGGCTATCTTCCAAAACAAAATAAAAATTGGAAACAACACTCAACAACTCATTATCACCTTCAAGCCCAAAGGATGGGCCATATTAACAGGTGGGCAAACCAGGAACCCTGCAGAGGGCCTGGGAAGAGGGAACGCTCTTCGGCATCCCCTGGGAATGTCAGTTGGTTAACACCCACTGTAAAGAACAGCAGAGCGGTGCTTGAAAAGACTCAAGTCTCTGACAGCCTAAGATCTGGCCCCCCTATCTTTGGGCCTGTCGCCAGATGAAGCTGTGCTTGAAAAAAACACGTGTACCCCAACCTTCATGGCTGCACTGGTTCCAAGAGACAAAATACGGAAGCAATCGAGAGGGAAATTGACACATGCGTGGACAACATCATGCGGTACATATTTACAAGTGAAAGGCACAAAGCCACCCAAAAAGGAGGAAAGAATGCCATTTGCAGTGACAAAGGAGGGCCTAGCAAGGGTCATAGGAAGCCAAGCCATGTTTATATTGTAACCAGCTTTGTATGTATGTGAATCATGATTAAAATTTCCTTGAGAACTTTTTATAGCCCTCAGTTTCCATATTGATAGACAGATGTAGAAAGAACAACCCAAAAAAGGAACCTGGGAGGCTAGAATGTGTGTTTTTAGAGCAACATCCCCTGAAAATGCCGGCAAATACGAAGTCTACCCTGCCAGGGCCGTGCTTCAAAGGGTGGGCACTGATACATGGAAAGTAACCAACTTGGGAGGAAAAGGAAAACCCACTCTAAGTCCCTGCTGTGGTTCCAGCTAGCTGTAACTAAGATCTGTGCACCTAATGCTTCTCCATGTCACATTAGTGTAATGACACAGAATCAATCAGCAGTCAGTGGTCAAGGGTAATCCCTTGAAGGTTAGGGGGCAGCTACAAGGGACTACTTGCCAACAAAGGTCTGTACAGGCAAAGCTATGGTTTTTCCAGTAGTCACATATTGATGGGAGAGTTGGACCATAAAGTTGGCTGAGTGCTGAAGAATTCTAAATTGTGTGCTGGAGAAGACTCTTGAGAGTCCCTTGGTTTGCAAGGAGATCAAACCAGTCAATCCTAAAGGAAATCAACCCTGAATATTCACTCAAGGACTGATGCTGAAACTAAAGCTCCAATACTTTGGCCACCTGATGCAAAGAGCTCACTCATTGGAAAAGTCCCTGATTCTGGGAAAGATTGAAGGCAGGACGGGGAGGAGATGACAGAGGATGAAATGGTTGTATGGCATCACCGACTCAATGGATATGAGTTTGGGCAAACTCTGGGAGAGAGGGAGCCTGACATGCTGCAGTACATGGGGTTACAATTAGTCTCACACCACCGAGCAACTGAACAATAATAACAACAATCAAAATGACAAGGGTATATCACTTTTCCCCTGTTTGTTTGCTATACATCTAATAGTGTGCCATGGATAGAGGCAGGAGAGGGCCTGGAGCAAAGGGAACCCTCCTTTGCCTCTGCTAAGAATGCAGTTTCATAATAGGCCCTGCAGAGAACAGGATGGAGGTTCCTTAAAAACCTAAAAACAAGGGTACTGTATGATCCAGCAATCTCACTGTTGAGCATGTATCTGGTGGAAACTGTAACTGGAAAAGACACATGTACCCCAACTTTATGCAGCACCATTTACCATAGCCAAGGGATGGAAGCAGTCATAATACCCATACACAGATTAATGGTTAAAGAAGATGTGTTATATACATACAAGAGACAGCTAGTCATAAAAAAGAAATAATGTCATTTGCATCTACATAACTGGACCAAGAAATTATCATACTAAGTGATGTAAGTGAAACTTAGAAAGTTAAGTACAGTATCCTGGTTGATGAATGATAGCCTATAACTTTTTTGCTAGATACTATCACAGGGAGATATGTATTCCCTTTTGTTAAAATGTGGTATAATTCATCTGGCCGGATGAGACCTTTTAGAGGCATATAATGTGCATACTGCTTTTCATGTAAATGTGAAATGGTTTTAGATTTAGAAGACATAGAATCATATCAGAACATAATTACTGAAAAAAAATGGTTATGAAAACAGACAAATCAAGAGCCAATTAATCATTTACTATTATAAGTGCTGGAGAAATCTTCATCTTCTTCCTCAGATACTGGGAAATTTAAAGTGTCTACTGGTATTAAGTTCAGGTCAGTTCAGTCACTCAGTCATGTCCGACTCTTTGCGACCCCATGAATCGCAGCACGCCAGGCCTCCCTGTCCATCACCATCTCCCGGAGTTCACTCAGACTCGCGTCCATCGAGTCAGTGATGCCATCCAGCCATCTCATCCTCTGTCGGCCCCTTCTCCTCCTGCCCCCAATCCCTCCCAGCATCAGAGTCTTTTCCAATGAGTCAACTCTTCACATGAGGTGGCCAAAGTACTGGAGTTTCAGCTTTAGCATCATTCCTTCCAAAGAAATCCCAGGGCTGACCTCCTTCAGAATGGACTGGTTGGATCTCCTGCAGTCCAAGGGACTCTCAAGAGTCTTCTCCAACACCACAGTTCAAAAGCATCAATCCTTCAGCACTCAGCTTTCTTCACAGTCCAACTCTCACATCCATACATGACCACTGGAAAAACCAGAGCCTTGACTAGATGGACCTTTGTTGGCAAAGTAATGTCTCTGCTTTTCAGTATGCTATCTAGGTTGGTCATAACTTTTCTTCCAAGGAGTAAGTGTCTTTTAATTTCATGGCTGCAGTCACCATCTACAGTGATTCTGGAGCCCCAAAAAATAAAGTCTGACACTGTTTCCACTGTTTCCCCATCTATTTGCCATGAAGTGATGGGACCAGATGCCTTGATCTTCTGTTGACCTTTAAGCCAACTTTTCCACTCTCCACTTTCACTTTCATCAGGAGGATTTTAACTATTTATAATTCCAATATTAGTGAATATCCATCAGACCAGAGGCAGTAAATGGAATAGTACCTATTATTCAGGAATTCTGTGAAAAAAGGTTTATAATTCCTTGTATCAATGCTGTAATACTCAATTTTCCTGTTAAGAAAGCCAAATGGAAAAGACTGTAGGTTTGTTCAGGTTCTGAGATCTATAAATAATTTTCTGACTCCTTTCCACCCTGTGATTCCTGCTTATTCTCACACTCTGTTCTCAGCCCTTCCAGCGGACACCAACTATTTCTATGTAGTGTATTCTTTAGTATTCCAGTAGAAAAAGAAAGCCACCAACTCTTCACCTTCACATGGGAAGATGGTCAATATACCTAGCTGGTTATACTACAAGGCTATACTAAAAACCCTACTTATTTGTCTCAAATACTTAAAGCTGATTTGGCTGATGTACAACTTCACTAATGGCTCTGCTTTATTTCCATACATAGATGATTTACTTCCAGAACTGAGCGGCGAGACTGCCAAAGAGATACTATCCATCTCTTACAACTGTTAGCTTCTAAGCAGCATAAGACTTTCAAAGACAAACTACCACTCTGCTAACCAGCTGTGAAATAAATATTCAGTCACTTAATATTAAAGAAGGAATATTGATTGATTCTGAAAGAATTAATGGAATCCCAGCTTTATCACTCCCCTAAGCAAACCACCAAGGATTTCTAGGTCTAACCAGACATTGCAGGAATTGGGTACCTAGTTTTTCCCACATTGCCCAACCTCTGTACACATTATTAAAGACTGACCAGCCAGACCCAACTGAATGGATGACAGAGAGAGAAAAGTTATAAATGGTTTAAAATCTGCATTAGCTCAGGCTTTAACATTTGACCGTCCTAACTATACATCACCATTTTTTCTCTTGGAGCATGAAGACAGAGGAAACACCTGAGTATATCAACTCAGAGCCACGGTAACCAGAATCGACACATAGGATATTATTGTCAGGAATTAGATTCGATGACAAGAAGGTTCCCACCCGTATGAGGGTTATGTCAACATCTCTCTTATGCAAAGCTATTGAAGAACTTACCGTGGGCTCCATCAAAGGTCTCCTCTATTTATGTTCCTCACTCAGTTGACTGTCAAATTCTCATCCTACTCAACACTGTTCTGTGAGTGAGTCGCTTGTCCTCTTAGGAAATACTGTTACTGTCATCACCCAATAACATTTTGGCTAATTTTTTTCAATTGGGAGGAAAATTACTTTACAAAGTTGTGTTGGTTTCTGCCATACAACAGTGCAAATCAGCCATAATTGTACATGTATCACCTCCCTCTTGAGTCTCCCTCCTCTCCCCCCGCCCCTATCCCATCCCTCAAGGTCATCACATAGTGCCATACTTTGGCTTGATGTAATAGTCTTAATCCCACAACTTTGCTTCTTGGGCATCAAGATGACAACAGCATGGCCGCATCACGCTAACTGCTATTTTCTTACTCCTAGGGCTGATTCACAAGAATGTTAACTATCTTCTCACTCCTAGGACAGGTTCGCAAGAAGTTCCCACTGATAAAGCTGATTTAATTCGGTTTAAGATGGATCCTTTTCAAACAATGAAGAGGGACACTATCAAACTGGGTATGCAGCAGAAATAATGGAAAGTTCTTATCTACCAGGCTCCAGATCAGTCCAACAAGTTCAACTGACTGCACTGAGCAGGGTTTGTCAATTAGCCAAAGATCAAGGAGCCAATATTTATACTGATAGCCTCTATGGCTTCAGAGTAGTGCAGGGTTTTGGAATGCTATGGATATTTCTTAGCTCTTCTAATCAGCTTATAAAGAATAAACAGCTAGAGGTGGATGAAACTGTAGCCTATTATACAGAGTGAAGTAAGTCAGAAAGTGAAACACCAATATCCATAATATATTAACACCAACATAATAATATTGGGGCTCCCACCACTCCCAGGGTGGGATGATTTGAGAGAATAGCATTGAAACAGGTATATTAACATATGTAAAATAGATGACCAGTGAAAGTTTGATGCATGAAGCAGGGCACTCAAAGCCGGTGCTCTTGGACAAGCCAGAGGGATGGAGTGGGGAGAGAGTTGGGAGGGGGGTTCAGGATGGGAAGACACATGTGCACCCATGGTCGATTCATGTTGATGTATGGCAAAAACCATGATAATGTTGTAAAGCAATTATTCTCCAATTAAAATGAATTAATTAAAAAAAGGGATAGACAGCTAGTCTCAAAACCATGAGACTCCATTCAGTTGCCCAAACAGCTGGCCATCATTAAGACATCTGGACATTCCAAACCTGATTCAATAGAAGCCAAAGGGATTCAACTGGCTGAGGCGGAAACCAAACAAGCTGCCTTAAGTCTGTTCTCTCCTAATTTTGAGTATGTCCTCTGCTCAAACATAACTCTGATGAAACTGTTAAGAAATTTCTTTTGCAGGCTGAAGAACTAGCTTCAGAAAATGAAAAGCAGGCCTGTAAGAAAAAAGGGTATATTTTGATCCCATCTCACAAATATGGTTCAGATCGGATAAGAGGTTTATAGTACCCATAAGTGTTCAATTGGGGTTCCCAGGTGGCTCAGTGGTGAAGAATCTGCCTGCAATGCAGGATATGTGAGTTTGATGCCTGGGTTGGGAAGATCCGCTGGAGAAGGAAATGGCAATCCACTCTAGTATTTTTGCCTGGGAAATCCCATGGACAGAGGAGCCTGACGGGCTACAGTCCATGGGGTCATAAAAAAAGTCGGACACGACTTAGTGACTAAACAACAGCACAGTGTTTAATTACCTTTACTCCAACAGGTTCATTTCCTGATCCATTGGGCATCTTAAAAAAATGATATTATGGGGAAAAGAGTACATCTGGAAACCTTCTCCCACAATAGCTCATAAGATTTATGACCAGTGCTTTATCTATCCTAAATATAATCCTGGTAAGCCCTTTCCTGGCTCTCAAGGCCATTTCCCCCTCCCATAGGAACCCTTTCAAGTTTGGCAACTGGATTTTACCCAGGCACCTTCCTCTCAAGTCTACAAATACATCCTGGTAATGGAAGACATGTTTTTCACACTGGATGGAAGTGTTTCCTTGCAGAAGAGCAACAGCCTTAACAGTAGGCAAATTACTATTGAAAAGAACAGTTCCAGTTTGAATGATTCCTTTGAGCTTCATAGTGACCAGAAAACCTATTTTACTGGACAAGTCATTAAATCTACTTGTGAGATTTGGCTGATAATACAGCATTTTCACTGTGCCTATCACCCTCAGGCCTCAGGATTAATAGAAAGATCCAACAGCACAATTTTTTAATTTTTTTACTTTACAATACTGTATTGGTTTTGCCATACATTGACATGAATCCACCACAGGTGTACATGAGTTCCCAATCTTGAACCTCCCTCCCACCACCCTCCCCATATCATCTCTCTGGGTCATCCCAGTGCACCAGCCCCAAGCATCCTGTATCCTGTATTGAACATAGACTGGCGATTCTTTTCTTACATGATAGTATACATGTTTCAATGCCATTCTCCCAAATCATCCCACCCTCTCCCTCTCCCTCTGAGTCCAAAAGTCTGTTCTATACATCTGTGTCTCTTTTGCTGTCTCGCATACAGGGTTATCATTACCATCTTTCTAAATTCCATATATATGCGTTAGTATACTGTATTGGTGTTTTTCTTTCTGGCTTACTTCACTCTGTATAATAGGCTCCAGTTTCATCCACCTCATTAGAACTGATTCAAATGTATTCTTTTTAATGGCTGAGTAATACTCCATTGTGTATATGTACCACAGCTTTCTTATCCATTCGTCTGCTGATGGACATCTAGGTTGCTTCCATGTCCTGGCTATTATAAACAGTGCTGCGATGAACATTGGGGTACATGTGTCTCTTTCAATTCTGGTTTCCTCGGTGTGTATGCCCAGGAGTGGGATTGCTGGGTCATAAGGTAGTTCTATTTGCAATTTTTTAAGGAATCTCCACACTGTTCTCCATAGTGGCTGTACTAGTTTGCATTCCCACCACAGTGTAAGAGGGTTCCCTTTTCTCCACACCCTCTCCAGCATTTATTGCTTGTAGACTTTTGGATAGCAGCCATTCTGACTGGTCCAACAGCACAATTAAAACACAATTGCCTAAACTTTCAGAGGCTTTTCCTCTTCCATGGCCAAAAGTCCTTCCCTTGGTACTCTTCAACCTTAGGTCTACCCACTTTGGTCAGCACTGTCTCCTTTTGAAATAATTACTAGACAACCTATGCATCCAGATGAAGGTACTTATGAACCAGCACTTCTTAAATGTGATATTCTACATTACTGTCAAGGACGCATCAAAGCGCTTGACTAAAATGATGAATTAGTAACTGCTTCCTTCCATAGTGAGCTCCAGTGAGAACTAGACTTTAAGGACCCTGGAGATTTTGTCCATTGGAAAAGACATAAAATAAAGGACTCTTTACAACCATGTTGGAAAGGACCATATCAGGTATTGTTAGCAAATCCCTGTGCTGCAAAACTTCAAGGAGTAGGCTGTGGGATTCACATTTCTCACCTCAATGAGGCCTCCCCTCCTGAATGGACTGCAACTCCTATTTCTGACAGCCGACTTTGACTAAGAAAGACCCTACGAAGTCAGAACAAGAAGATAACAGCAGTGGTAGACAGCTAACCCGAGAGTTGAGGCCAGGTCTGTAATACTTATCTCACTAGCTCCAATCATCTCTGTCAAAATGTCTGTCTCCATCAAAACTGAAAGTTATTGTTCTATTTCTGGCTATGATTTTGTGCCAATGCTTAAGATGGAATGAAAACTCTTTAGCAAAACTATCACAAAGCTACTGGACACAGCTAACTGTTTGATTTGTCATCAAATTCCTCAGTCAATACAAGATCAATATAATCCCTTGGAATTCCCGTCACTGACTTCTCAGTATTCCTAATGTTGGAGAAGACTCTTGAGAGTCCCTTAGACTGCAAGGAGATCAAACCAGTCAATCTAAAAGGAAATCAGTCCTGAATATTCATTGGAAGGACTGATGCTAAAGCTGAAGCTCCAGTACTTTGGCCACCTGATGCAAAGAACTGACTCATTGGAAAAGACC
Organism: Ovis aries; assembly: GCF_016772045.2. Classification (NCBI taxonomy): domain Eukaryota; kingdom Metazoa; phylum Chordata; class Mammalia; order Artiodactyla; family Bovidae; genus Ovis; species Ovis aries. The sequence continues at coordinate 48,749,303 of NC_056057.1, read as the reverse complement.
CTGATGCTGGGAAAGATTGAAGGCAGGAAAAGAAGGGGACGACAGAGGATGAGATCATTGGATGGCATCATCAACTCAATGGACATGAGTTTGAGCAAGCTCCAGGAGTCGGTGACAGACAGGGAAGCCTGGCATGCTGCAGTCCAAGAGGTCGCAAAGAGTCAGACACAACTGAGTGACTGAACTGAACTGAATGTTACCACTTACTCAGATCAATCTCCCTCTGGCCTAACCTTTCAGGTTCAAGTTTCCAGCACATTAATATGTCCATCCCTTTTCTGAATTATATTCAATTCTTAGAGACCAGACACAACTTACCCTAGGAACCTTTGCTCTGTCCCTTAGTTGGTTAATAGACGTATTAAATTTAAAAAAACAAACAAACCATAAGTCACTGATGCCAGCAACCTCCACCATGTCAGATATCATACAGACAGCTTTTGGAAAGCCTGCAAGACAGAGATCTGTGGTCTGATATTATGTTAACACATAACGTTTGTGCTATTGCTCACACTACTTGTTGCACTCTTGTCAGCAGCTCTAAAGAGGTTGACAGATGCCTGGGAAAATTTTTCCAAAGTGCGAAATAGTTACAAGATGTAAGAAACACTGCCCTTTTAAATGACCTATTTAGTTGACTCCCCACAGGACTAGGCAACTTTTTCCTCTCTGCTTTACAGACAGTTGTTAGTTTCATAATATGCGTTATCATCCTTTTCCTGGCTATCAAATTACTCATGACATGTATCACTGCTTGCTTTAAGTCTACTGTCAAAAGCACATGTACAATGATTGTGCAAACTGAGATGACTGAACGAATGCATAATCTATAAAACCTTTCTCCATCAATATATTTATACACTTATTTACTGCATTTAATTAATTTAGTATGATTATATATACACACAGACAAAGCCCCGCTCTTGGTCAGTTGGTAAAGAATCTGCCTGCAATGCAGGAGACCTGGGTTCAATTCCTGGGTCGGGAAGATCCCCTGCAGAAGGAAATGGCAACCCACTCCAGTATTCTTGTCTGGAGAGCCCCACGGACAGAGGAGGCTGGTGGGCCACAGTCCACAGGGTCACAAGAGTTTGACACAACTTAGCAATTAAACTAGCACCATACACATGTATAATGCTTAGTGAATTAAACTGAATTTTAACATGAATTTAAAATGAATTCAAACGAATTGAAACTGCTGATCAAATCTATAATTCTATACAAGATACTGGACGTGCACAATGCACATATGAGATAAAATTGGCCTAAGTCCTCTTGGACACTCTAGGATTGACTATAAGCCCTTGCCAAGCACTCTACTAGCATAACCCTCTAAAAGGAAAGGAAGAAAGAATTCATTTTCAAGGTCCAGCACTGAGGGCATGATCCAGGGCAGGTAAGGAACCATCCGGGCAACAAGGGACCAAATAGTTGATCACCTAATGCTTTCAATGCAAAGATTTATGATCAAAAGGAGGAAGATGAGGAGGAAAAATCATAAATCTTTTTCTATGGTAGGACAATCAAATGAAGACAAAAAGAAAAAAGTAATGATATGGGCCCTTTGTGGTAGGCCTTTCCCAATGTGCAGTGTACATCTGCGATATATATTAACCAGACCTCCTCAAAACAGGAGGATGCCTCAACATGCCTCGCAGAGGCCGTCAACCACTGGATTTGAATCAAGGCATCACTTGGGGGCGGAGGAATGGGCACCCGGTGGTTGCCCCCTGCCTGGAAGCTCTACCTCAAGGACCACTGCATCTCCACGTTTAAGAACTGGCCCTTCTTAGAGGGCTGCGCCTGCATCTCGGAGCAGATGGCCGCGGCAGGCTTCATCCACTGTCCCGCTGAGAGCAAGCCTGACTTGGCTCAGTGTTTCTTCTGCTTCAAGGAGTTGGAAGGCTGGGAGCCAGATGACGACCCTATAGAAGAACATAAAAAGCATTCATCTGGTTGTGCTTTCCTCTCTGTCAAGAAGCAGTTTGAAGAATTAAGCCTCAGTGAATTTTGGAAACTGGATAAAGAGAATCAAGAACAAAATCGCAAAGGAAACCAACAATAAACAGAAAGAATTAAGAAACTGCAAAGAAAGACCGCTGTGAAACTGAGCAGCTGGCTGCCTTGGAGTGACACCTCCCTGTCACTGCCGCACAGCGACACAGACACATCGTTTCCAGAGCACACCCCTCAGCGTTACCAGTTTTTCTCTGGGGCTTCTTAACTGTGCCTTAGGAAAGGAGAACATCAACATTTTGAAATTCGAATATTTAAATTGTATTTTTCCCTTTTTTTTCTTGAAGTTGGCGCCAGGGGCTACTTCTTTTGTATAGCAAGAGCTAAGTATAGTAACTGACTCTGTCTTTTATCTTTGGTAGTTTTCACTTTATTGCTTCCTGGACTCAGCAGGGTGAGGGGGGATGTCTGTTCACATGTGTAGAGTCCTTTTACAGCAATGTGTTTGGGCTTCACGAAGCTGGTAAATGGCTGTCCAGCTGAGATGCGGTGGGTGAATGCAATCACAGGTCCGTTATGACTGGACAAACAGGATTAAGAATGCCATTTTAAGAAAACAGGATTAAGAATGCCATGTTAAGTTTCATTTGCATAATAATCTGCATTTATGGTGTGCACTTATCATGTTCCGGATGTCCTATATTATCTCACATTGACTTCTGCAGGTCCGGTGACCATCTCTTTTACCCCATCAGGTCTGTGGTGTCACAGCAGCTCCCTTCCTCCTAGACAGATTGTGTGACCTATCCCTGCCACGCCTCTGAAACTGTCCTGTGGGTTAGGGGTTCCTTGCCATCCCATCTTGTGATTTTCAGGTTCACAGGAATCACCATGGGATTCGACCCCAGGCTCTCCCTCTGGACTTGATCTGTGTCAGAGTCCTTTCGTATGTGTGGCTAGGTGAGGGGGCATGCAGAAGGACCGATGTCTTGAGAGTAGAGCTGTCCTCATGGCAAGGCTGCAACATTTTTCTACAATAGAAAAGGAGAAGGTCTTTCATGCAGAAAAGGAATATGTCAGAGGCCTGATTCACTGCTTCTGGATAGCAGGGCAAACAGTCAGAGTGGATTCTTCCTGGGGAGTCCAGCTCGGGACCAGCTGTCATCCATTGGATGGGACACACAGGGGTGGGATGAAACATCTAAGGAACAAGTTCATGGTCTTGAGTATTTTTAATACTCTTCAGATACCTACTTCCCATTAATGATGTGAATTAGGCAACCGATAATTCTCCTGTCTTTTCAGTATGAATCTTCCAAAAGGAATAAATTAATTTTAAAAGTAGATTGCAAAACCTCTTTGGGGGAAACTTAAAAAAAAAAGCGTGGCTTTTTTATGTTATTTTTAGTCTTGCAAGATCATAAATGCAATGATGTATGAGTTTCAGCCCCAGCACAGACTAAGCAAAGAATTGGAGCAGCTGTATAAAAGGTGTGTGGAATACCCACTCTGGCCCTGACCTCTGCCCTCTAACGGGATGCTTGCCTTGTGGGCTTGGTTGGGCCTGGCGCCTATTGAATTGGAGCTGCAGTTTCCTCACCAGTGATCCAGGGGTCTTAGAGACTGTGCTGCCTCAGCTGGCTTCTTTTTTATTATTATTATTGTGGCAACAGGATTTTCATGTAAAGAGGAATTGGGACAAAGCCCTCAGCCCCTCCTAAGATTCTGCAGTGTTGTTTTCTTATCTTGTTTGAATTATTATTTTGCATAACAGGATCAACTACAATTAAAAGTGAGCACAGCAAAAGAGACACAGATGTAAAGAACAGACTGTTGGACTCTGTGAGAGAAGGCGAGGGTGGGATGATTTGAGAGAATAGCACTGAAACATGTATATTATCATATGTGAAAGAGATCACCAGTCCAGGTTCGATGCATGAGCAGGGTGCTCAGGGCTGGTGCACTGGGATGACCCTGAGGGATGAGATGGGGAAGGAGGTGGGAGGGAGGGTCAGGATGGGGAACACATGCACACCCGCGGCTGATTCATGTGAATGTATGGCAAAAACCACCACAATATTGTAAAGTGATTAGCCTCCAGTTAAAATTTTCTTAAGTGAGCACAAAGCCTTTCTTAGTCACTGGGGACACCAGTGTATACTTTAGGTGGATTTGGACACAAAGTAAGATACCAGGAAATACCTAGAAGAAACTGTCATGAAATTGCTGCACGGTTAGCCAACCCTAGTGTGCAGGAGGGCACACACTGGCTGCTCCTCTGCGAGAACAATGCAGTGGCCTGAATCCCTTCTAAATGACTTGGCTCAAATCTGTGGGGACTTGGTGGGCTGTGCAAGCGATCAGTCAGCCCTGACTGGCTGTGTCTCCATTGCTCCACATCTGTGCCATGTTCGCCACAGCATCGCCTCTGTCACAGCGGTCCCCTCCTCTCTTCCCTGAGGCCAGCTCACGCTGAGGCCTGATCTTCAGATTAGATAGATTTGATTTCACCCTCCTTCATGAAGTAAAGCTGCAGGGTGGATTGTTACTGTCTTACGGGAACCTCTGGGGGTCATCTTGGTAGTTGCTGAAGAATGAAGACTATTTCATTTAAAACAAACAAATTTAAAAAAAAATAGGAGGAGGAAATCAACCTTTGAGAAAAATTGGTCCCTTTCTTCGATGCCAGCATTGTAATCCTAAAATTATCAATATTTCCTTTTCATCTCATATAGGGGTCACATTGAACAAAGGCTTATTCTGTATCAATACATATATAACTGGCTTAAAAAAAAAAAACATTGATGAACTGTGTGCACAATTGTTAACCTATCAATATGACACACAAATTCTTTGTCTCAAAAATGTATAAAATTGCATCTCTAACTCCTGATTAATCAAACAGTTCTCAGAGCTTCTGAGAATGTTTCCTGGGTTATAACCCTCAGTTTGGCTCAAATAAAAATTCTCTTTTCTTTTTTCTTAGCTTGACTGTTATTTGATTTTTCATTGACACACTACACATTCATGTGTATAGATATGTCTAAGATATATTATTAGATTTTTAAAATCTAAGTTCAGAAAAATGATCAAACAATACAAAGTGGCAAAGAAAACCATAACCCAGTCAATAGATACGGAAACATGCTCAATCTCAGTAAAACTGGGTGTCCCTCATTATAACGACCATAAGATACCATTTCACCCTCATAAAACTGACAAAGTTACTTCTGATAATATCAAGTGTTGGCGAAAATATGGAACAGCAGGAACTCTTACACATTAGCAATAATATAATGCAAAAGTTATAAAGAAACCTGCCTCTTGGGGCTTCTGAGTGGTGGAAATACAGATGATGATTTGGAAATAATAAAATCTTTTTCTTTTTTGATAAGGATGTAATAATGCAGACCACACAGAGAGTATGAATTTTAGTAAAGTACTTGAAAGGGGCTTTTATGGCACCCATGTGGACTATATGAAGCCATGTTGGGTTGACAATTAGAACAATCAGGAGCATCCATAGCCAACTAAACAAACAAAGAGATCAGGTTGATTATCAGCCAAAGTGGGTCTAGAATGAGCTCACTCAACGCCTTGGGGGACAGGATGGACGGCATGTTCACCCAACGGACAAACTCTCCATACAACAACAGTGCACATCCAACTGAATTGCTGGACAAAGGAAAAGATTCAAAAGCACTGGGCACAAACAACAAAGAATGCTATAAGCATCAGTGTTCAGTAGCTGAGTTCAGAATATAACAATGTGATTATCAGCAGTTCACATAAAACAAAAGTGGGAAACTTTTTGTTCATTATAAGATCAACTTGAATCAATGGTATGATGTGGCAACACTAGTCCCCCCACGCCCCACCAAAAAAAACATGTACTGCAGACTAAACTCTATTATTAGAAGTGTTCGGAACAGGGTGAGCTGATTAATCACTATCTGAAGTGCCAAGTTCAGATTTTGTTCCTACATTTAAAGAACAGTGAAAATAGTAACCCTGTTGATGATGTAGCAGGTATTTACTATGTTCCAGGGTCCACCTAGACTCAGGGTCTCTCACAAGGCTGCAGTCAACATGTTGACCAGGAGCACAGTCTTCTCAAGGCCCCAGTAGGAGAAAGGCTGTACTCACACAGCTGTCCTAAGTCTCAAAGTGAAGTGAAGTGAAGTGAAGTCACTCAGTCATGTCCGACTCTGTGACCCCATGGACTGTAGCCCACCAGGCTCCTCCGTCCATGGGATTCACAGGCAAGAATACTGGAGTGGGTTGCCATTTCCTTCTCCAGGGGATCTTCCCAACCCAGGGATCGAATCTGGGGCTCCCACATTGCAGGCAGACGCTTTAACCTCTGAGCTACCAGGGAAGCAAAGACCCACTTAAAAGCTAGCTCACGTGGCTGTTGGCAGGCCTCAGGTTCTTACTGGTTCTAGGATTGAAACGTCCATTTCTTGCCACCTGGGCCCCCCCACAGGGCCACCCGCAACACGGCAGCTAGAGTCACCCAGTCAGAGCACGCTGGGAAAAAAGCGAGTGAGCAGTTGCAAACAAGGCAGAAGTCAGCCCTTTCACGCCCTCGTCTGGGAAATGACATCCTGTCACTTTTGCCATATTCTCTTTGAAGCAAGTCTCTAGGTCCAACCTTACACTCAAGAGAAAGGGATTACAGAGGGCAAGAATACCAGGAGGCAAGAATCACTGGGAACCACTTAGAGACTACCGGGTACACCACCATTCGAGCCCCTGGAGTCAGCTACGCCTGAAACCAGATCATTCCTCATCTTCTCAGTTATGAGAGCAAATATAACCTTCCTTTGCCAAAGTACATTTGAGTTGGGTTTCTGTCATGTCATGTGTGACCCATGGAGTCCTTCACTAATACATTAACACACACTCTGAAAGCAAACACCATCATCAATAAAACCAGAGTGGCAACGGTGAGGTCAACAGAACAAGCTTTTTCTGGAGCAGACGAATAAGCCAACCAGAATTCAACCAGAATTCTTAAATGTCCTGTATGATCCTGGATGATATTTTTGGATTTTTTTCTGCCTGGATTTATTCTAGCATTTCTGAGATTCTGCTCAGCTAATTTAGCAAACCGGTGTCAGTGTGAGAGCATGCCAAACTCGGAATTTTACTGCCAAAAATGACAGTGAATAGAATTAGACCATGAGGAGTGCAATTAGTTTGACATGCTATTAACACCCCAATGTGAACACAGAAGGAAAAGCTTGAAAAAAAGTAGAAAGTTAAAATAAAGTTTAGTTCAGTTAATGGCAATGATAAAATAAAATTACTACCTCAAATTGTTTTGTTTGCCATACCAACTGAATGAAAATAATAACATACAAATGATGTGAAATTTAATAAAGACTTGTATAATTTTAACATGAAGACAATCTATCATGTTTCTCTGGGTAATCAACCATACTGAGACTTGAGAACGTTCCTCTACACCCATCCTTAAAAATGGATCCTATTTAGCACCCAATCATGGGAGATGATGTCACTCATCTCCCAGACAGTAACCAGGAGGAAAAAGAAAAAAAAAGCCAGATACATTGGTTTCCTTTAGAAAATATATCACCTGTATAGTATTGCCTAAAATACATTATTTTTTAAGAAAAACGTCAGTAACGATGTTTTCAATAGAACATTTTCACAGGCACAGTGGTGTTCCACTTCCCTCCAAGTCAGATGTCAAACCCAAATGGGCTTCAGAATCATCAGGGGGCTTGTTAAAACCTGGATGGCTGGGCCCTGACTCTAGAGTTTCTGATTGTGTTGGTCTGGATAAGGGCCTAGAATCTGCTTTTTTTTTTTTTTGGCCTACACCACATGGTTTGTGGATTTTAGTTCCCCAACCAGGGAACAAATCGAGGCCTTCAGCAGTGAGAGCACTGGAGTCCTAACTACTGGACTTCCCCGGAATTCCCTAGAATCTGCATTTCTAACAAGCTCTTGGGTGCTGTGGCTGCTGCTGCTTAGGAACCACACCCTGAGAACCACACTCCAATGGCAAAGGAACTCAGTCCTCTTGCAGGGACTCTCAAGCTCCTTGCTGGTTCTTGCAGCCTCTAGAACTCTGCCCTCTCTCTCGGGCATTGCTATTTTTCCACCCAACTCCTCTCTTCACATCTGCCATTTCTCCTAGCCTTCAAGACAGACAACCCATGCCGCTACCAGCTTCCTCCAAGAATTTCAGATTTCCCAGTTTCACTTCAAAAAGTGTGGGCTGTGAGTGGGTATCACCTCACCTCTTGCTTACAGAGTAACAAAACTGGAAGCTGAATACTGATAGAGCTCAAAATATTAGCCACGGAGTAGGATTCTAATCGATTTATTATACAGCCTAAGAGGACGTTATTACCGAAAAGATACTGCATTAATTCAATTAAGTTCCCAGGTTTTTTTTTTTAGTGTACCAAACAATTGTTTGGGAAAAGTGAATAAATTCAAACAAATGAGATTTCAGTGCCACTCAGGGACAATGATTTCTTAAATTAGATCTTTTTCTTCTTTGTTCAAACAATTTGTGTTTAGACAGAGTCTAGGCATGTATTCAGACTTCAAGGGGAAAATATATTCAAAACAGATGAAAGAATTTAGGAGTTGCACAACAAAGAAATGCCATCCAATTTTATATATGTCAGTCTAAGGAAATTTGAAGCTGTCACCGACTATAACCGAAAGAACAGAAAAAAACGTTTAAAGAAATTCTACGTTTCTTGGCCTTTATTCACCAAACTGCTAAAGCAAATTGTTTTCCAGAACCGCTCAGAACAGAAGATGCCAGAGAGTGGTTTCAAAGAGTTTCTAATGAAAATGAGCTGTATTTATTCTGACCTCCATGTGAAATGGAGTTGGTCTGTTGGGTTTTTTTGTTTTGTCTTTACTTTTCTCACATTTAAGACTTCTCCTTTCTGATGAAGAGTTAAATGGGATGACCGAGAGCCACTCTGATAGAAACTGCTGTATTTTCCACTCTGTATAAAGTACTTCACACATGGTTAAGCATTCCAACTTAATGGTATATAACTTCGGTCTCATCAGTAAACACTCATCTATTCATTCATTCAGACACATACTAGGTACCTGCTAGGTATGGGAGATACAAACCTAAATGATATATGGTCCCTGCCTTGAGCCCACAGTCTAAAGGTCTAGGCGGAAGATCTGGACTCAGGAGGCAGAGCACGCAGGTATCCGCCACCGTTTACGGACGTCCCTGGTGGCTCAGTTGGTCAAGAATCTGCCTGCAATGCAGGAGACCCAGGTTCAATCCAAGTGTTGGGAAGATCCTCTGGAGAAGGAATGGCTGCCCACTCCAGTATTTTTGCCTAGAGAATTCCATGGACAGAGGAGCCTGGCAGACTACAGTCCACGGGGTCACAGAGAGTCAGACACGACTGAGCGACTAACACTTTCCATTTCATTTCATGCCATCACTCCAGGCTGTGTAGGCCAAGAAGCTGGAAAAGGCTGGAACCTGAAGGAAGGCCAACATTTAGGAAGACGGAGACAACAGGGAGGTGAGAGAGGAAATCAGAGCATGGTGAGGGGCAGGGGTTATGTCATGGAAGCCACAGGAGCTGTCTAGGAGGGAAAATGCAAACCTGTGACCTTGCGCAAATGCTGTGCGAGGCCCAGTGAGAGACCTGAAAGCGCTGCTGGGATTCCAGGTTTGCTGATGGCCTTGGTGGAGGTGGTATCAGGAGAGAGATGGGCGAAGCTCACTGCTGGGACTGAGGAGCAGGTGTAAACGAGGTAAAGGCGACGGGCAGGGAGAAATCCGTCCCATATAGAGGAGAGGGCATGCCTTTCTGGTGTGAGAAAGTATTCCTCTTTAATAGGGAGAGCAGGGGAGAATTTACCATGAATCAAACAAGTGCATCTTAAGCTTCAGGTCCCTCACCAGTATGGATCCGCCACCCCCACCAGGCCCTGGGAGGGACCCCCTAAGGTAGGCAGACCTGAGAGATACTACAGGTTTGGTTCCAGACCACCTCAATAAAATGAGTATCAAATAAAGCAAGTCACATGATTTTTTTTGATTTCCCAGTGCATATATGGGAGAAGGCAATGGCACCCCACTCCAGCACTCTTGCCTGGAAAATCCCATGGACGGAGGAGCCTGGTGGGCCACAGTCCATGGGGTCGCTAGGAGTAGGACACAACTGAGCAGCTTCACTTTCACTTTTCAGTTTCATGCATTGGAGAAGGAAATGGCAACCCACTCCAGTGCTCTTGCCTAGAGGATCCCAGGGATGGGGGAGCCTCATGGGCTGCAGTCTATGGGGTCGCACAGAGTCGGACACGACTGAAGCAACTTAGCAGCAGCAGCAGCAGTACATATATATAAGTTGTTTACACTATAAGGTAGTCTATTAAACGTACAATAGCATTAAGTCTAAAGAAACAACACACATATCTTAATAAAAAATACTTTATTGAAAAATGCTAACCATTATCTGAGCCTTTAGTGAGTGGTAATCTTCTTGCTGGTAATTTTGTGGCTGGTCTTGCCTCAGTGTTGATGGCTCTGCACTCCTGACCCAATTACCTCCCAAGAGCCCCACCTCCAAATACCAAGACCATGATGATTAGATTTCAACATCTGAATCTGGGAGAAGGGCACACAAACATTAAATCCATAGCACCATCCTTCTGTTGTCTATCACAAAAGGATACTAAAAAATCTTTCATATGTGAAGATGTGCTGGAAGAGTGTGTGCATGCTAAGTCACTTCAGTCGTGTCCGACTCTGTGCGACCCCAGAGACGGCAGCCCACCAGGCTCCTCTGTCCATGGATTCTCCAAGCAAGAATACTGGAGTGGCTTGCCAGAATATGCAGTCACAGATAAAGAAAAGAAGTATTATAGAGATACACTGGGCAGTTAATAATTACTATTTTGCTTAATTTTTGTGACATTCCTGGTATTTGTTAGCTTAATTATTTTTTAATTTTCTATGACTTCTTTCACATTCTAAATATACACCTTCATATCTAATTATTATGCCTACTTTTGCATTCTTTTCTTTAACGTGCTTTCATGGGCACACACACACACATGTGCACGCATGCGCACACACACACACAATTATATAAGCTTCAGACCTCACAAAACCTGGGTCTGCCCCATGGTGTTAGCCTCCAGGGGAGAGGCCTTGAGTGAAGGAAATGAAGGTTGAGTACCCAGCGTGCCCTGGGATCGACTCCTCACTCCCAAGTGGACAGAGAGAAGCTCACTGAAAGGTTCTGATCGTCTAGAAGGGAAGCTGGCACTGAATATGTAGGTGGAGGCTGCATGCCCTTGGGCACAGCACACGGAAGCGAGCTTCCCAGAAGCACTGGTCACCAGGTTTCCAGTCCCTCCAAAACCCAGGGCCAGGGGAAGCTATAACCAAGCAGGACGCTATGGGGCCATCCTCTGCTGCAGCTCCTCTCTGAAATACCCAGAAAACAGTATTTGATGCACATTTCCTGAGTTGTTTTGCAGAAGTGAAAATGCCCCTCCAAATGAAAGATGTTAACTGCTTGACCTCAGACACAGCCCCAAGGCCTCCGGGAGCCTAAGGACTGACCCCTGTGATACCATCCTGTTCACTCACCATCACCCAACCAGAGAATTGTGCACAAGCTAATCACATATCCTGTGACCACCCCATCTGACTTGTAAAAATACTTTGCCAAAACCCTTTGGGGAGTTCAGGACTTCCTAGGGCATAAGCCAACCGTTGCTTTCCATGATCCTACAATAAACCTTTCTCTGTTCCAAACTCTGACATTTCAGTTTGCATGGCCTCACTGTGCACTGGATACACACAATTGTGCTAACCAAGCCGGCCGGGGTCAGTAGATCCTGTAAGAAGTGAACAGCTGTTGCCTGTACAGCGGGTGAGTAGTATTTTGAATATTTTCCCTGGAAGCCAAAGGACCTAGGGTTAGAGAGAAAGAGAAACCTGGCGTGGTGGAGGCACTGCTCCCATGGACTTAGGGATTTAGCTACATTCTCATCAGTTCCCTTTGCTGCAAGAGTGTAAGCTCCTTTAGGTCAGCAACCTTGGCCATCAGTGTCACATCTGCATAAAAACAGAAAATTATAAACTTAGGGGCCTTGATTCAACTTGATTAAGATTATAGTTGAAATCAGAGGCTACATATTTCAAAAATGGTTAAGGAACTTCAAGAAGATGAAGATACTATTATTATCACACATATTTGAGAATACAAGCCCAGAGTAAGTCCGGAAGACACCAAAAAACATAAATCTTAGCCAAGATGGAGTGAAGGCTCTTTGAAGCCAAATTATAAAATTGGGTTGTTTGCCACAAGCGTTCTTGTGAAATTCTATTGCAGCTTCAATGATTTCCTGTTACAGAACCCTTAACTTAGAGACTGTGACACTTGTTCAAATTTTTGCTGTAGAAAACTGAATTTACCTATTGTACATTTGTTATGGACAATTTGGTTTACCATAAATCTCGTCTTATTTATCCCATTATCTATAACTTATCTGATCTCATTACAATTAACCAAACTAGCACTATAAAAATGGTGTAGATTCACTTGGGCTTAGAAAGGACAACACAAACTTTTCCTCCCCATGTAAGTCACACAAGTTTGTGTGTGTGTGTGTGTTTATTTCGTTGTCAATAATAATGAAACAGTTGTTGGATACAGTGGAGGACATTTTCTTCCAGCTGGATCCTAGTATCTAGAAGAGTGTGCAGTACTCGTAAGCATTCAGTAAGTGCCTGTTGACTGACTTATTTGCTGACTTCTCATTAACACTGAGGAAAAGGATCTATTAGAAGAGGTATCAACTGGACATCAAGACATTAGAGGAGGACTTTCCTTGGATTCTCTGAAGTAATTTTTATTAATTTACTTCAAATATTTCATTTAAATAACTGTACCTTCTTTAAATACATAATTTAATATCATGAAGGAAGCTGAATCCAGTCAGAGATGAAATGCAATCATGAAACACATCCTTTAAAACCCTTGTTTTAACAACTTCATCCAGCATACAGGCTGGATCATATACCTGCAGTAATTCAGGAGGCCACTAGACGGCAAAAAGGGGCCAGAGAGTTATTGAAAACTAAGGAGGAAGTGCAAATGGACCACAGCTTTGTCTAATTCAATGAAACTATGAGCCATGCCACGTAGGGCCACCCAAGATGTACGGGTCATGGTGGAGAGTTCTGACAAAACGTGGTCCACTGGAGAAGGAAATGGAAAACCACTTCAGTATTCTTGTCTTGAGAACCCCATGAATAGTATGAAAAGGCAAAAAAATAGGACACTGAAAGAGGAACTCCCCAGGTCAGTAGGTGCCCAATACACTACTGGAGATCAGTGGCAAAATAACTCCAGAAAGACTGAAGAGACAGAGCCAAAGCAAAAACAACACCCAGTTGTGCATATGACTGGTGATAGAAGTAAAGTCTAATGCTATGAAGAGCAACATTGCATAGGAACCTGGAATGTCAGGTCCAAGCATCAAGGCAAATTGAAAGTGGTCAAACAGGAGATGGCAAGAGTGAACGTCGGCATTTTAGGAATCAGCGAACTAAAATGGACTGGACTGGGTGAATTTAACTCAGATGACCATTATATCACAGTAATCCAAGTCTATACCGCAACCAGTAATGCTGAAGAAGCTGAACAGTTCTATGAAGACCTACAAGATCTTCTAGAACTAACACCCAAAAAGATATCCTTTTCATTACAGGGGACTGGAATGCAAAAGTAGGAAGTCAAGAAATACCTGGAGTAACAGGTAAATTTGGCCTTGGAGTACAGAATGAAGCAGGGCAAAGGCTAATAGAATTTTACCAAGGGACACACTGGTCATAGCAAACACCCTCTTCCAACAACACAGGAGACGACTCTACACATGGATATCACCAGATGGTCAATACTGAAATCAGACTGATTATATTTTTTGCAGCCAAGATGGAGAAGCTCTCTATAGTCAGCAAAAACAAGACCAGAAGATGACTGTGGCTCAGATCATGAACTCCTTATCGCCAAATTCAGACTTAAATTGAAGAAAGTAGGGAAAACCACTAGACCATTCAGGTATGACCTAAATCAAATCCTTTATGATTATACAGTGCAAGTGACAAACAGATTCAAGGATTAGATCTGATAGCTACAATGCCTGAAGAACTAGGGACAGAGGTTCGTGACATTGTACAGGAGTCAGGGATCAAGGCCACCCCCCAAAAAAGAAATGCAAAAAGTCAAAATGGTTGTCTGAGGAGGCCTTACAAATAGCTGTGAAAAGAAGAGAAGAGAAAGGCAAAGGAGAAAAGGAAAGATATACCCATTTGAATGCAGAGTTCCAAAGAACAGCAAGGAGAGATAAGAAAGCCTTCCTCAGTGATCAATGCAAAGAAATAGAGAAAAACAATAGAATGGGAAAGACTAGAGATCTCCTCAAGGAAATTAGAGATACCAAGGGAACATTTCATGCAAAGATGGGCACAATAAAGGACAGAAATGGTATGGACCTAATAGAAGCAGAAGATATTAAGAACAAGTGGCAAGAATACATGAAAAAGATCTATACAAAAACAAGATCTTCATGACCCAGATAATCATGATGGTATGATTACTCACCTAGAGACAGACATCCTGGAGTGCGAAGTCAAGTGGGCCTTAGGACGCATCACTACGAACAAAGCTAGTGGAGGTGATGAAATTCCAGTTAAGCTATTTCAAATCCTAAAAGATGATGCTGTGAAAGTGCTGCACTCAATATGCCAGCAAATTGGAAAACTCAGCAATGGCCACAGGACTGGAAAAGGTCAGTTTTCATTCCAATCCCAAAGAATGGCAATGCCAAAGAATGCTCAAACTACCACACAATTGCATTCATCTCACACGCTAATAAAGTGATGCTCCATCCACTGGATCATGGAAAAGCAAGAGAGTTCCAGAAAAACATCTATTTCTGCTTTATTGACTATGCCAAAGCCTTTGACTGTGTGAATCACAACAAACTGTGGAAAATTCTTAAAGAGATGGGAATACCAGACCACCTAACCTGCCTCTTGAGAAATCTGTATGCAGGTCAGGAAGCAACAGTTAGAACTGGACATGAAACAACAGACTGGTTCCAAACTGGGAAAGGAGTATGTCAAGGCTGTATATTGTCACTCTGTTTATTTAACTTATATGCAGAGTAAATCATGAGAAATGCTGGACTGGATGAAGCACAAGCTGGAATCAAGACTGCTGAGAGAAATATCAATCACCTCAGATATGCAGATGACACCACCCTTATGGCAGAAAGTGAAGAAGAACTAAAGAGCTTCTTGATGAAAGTTAAAGATGAGAGTGAAAAAGTTGGCTTAAAGCTCAGCATTCAGAAAATGAAGATCATGGCATCTGGTCCTATCACTTCATGGGAAATAGATGGGGAAACAGTGGAAACAGTGTCAGACTTTATTTTGGGGGGCTCCAAAATCACTGCAGATGGTGATTGCAGTCATGAAATTAAAAGACACTTACTCCTTGGAAGGAAAGTTGTGACCAACCTAGACAGCATATTAAAAAGCAGAGGCGTTACTTTGCCAATAAAGGTCCATCTAGTCAAGGCAATGGTTTTTCCAATGGTCAGGTATGGATGTGAGAGTTGGACTGTGAAGAAAGCTGGGTGCTGAAGAATTGATGCTTTTCAACTGTGGTGTTGGAGAAGAGTCTTGAGAGTCCCTTGGACTGCAAGGAGATCCAACCAGTCCATCCTAAAGGAAATCAGTCCTGAATATTCATTGGAAGGACTGATGCTGAAGCTGAAACTCCAATACTTTGGCCACCTGATGTGAAGAACTGATTCCTTGGAAAAGACCCTGATGCTGGGAAAGATTGAGGGTGGGAGGAGAAGGGGATGACAGAGGATGAGATGGTTGGATGACATCACAGACTCAATGGACATGAGTTTGAGTAAGCTCTGGGAGTTGGTTATGGACAGAAAGACCTGGTGTGATGCAGTCCATGGGGTTGCAAAGAGTTGGACACAACTGAGTGACTGAACTGAACTGAACTGAAGGAAGAAGTGAGGGGGTGAAAATAACCCATTTCCTATTGAAGCTTGGTTTGTGTCAGCCAGTGGGCAGAGGTAAGACCATTATTCACAAGAACTGACGAAGACTGAGCTGGAAAATTTTAAAAGTTTAATCCAAAGCAGGAAAGAGAAATTATAAGGTAGAAAACATTTGAAAGGTGTGGATGCAGGGGTTAGAGAACAACAGTGTTACTAGAACTGTTAAGTGTAGGACTGAAAACATCAAGGGCCATGGAGAATAGGCAAAAACAAGGTCAGAAACCACTAGAATCTAAGGCCCTGAGTGCAGAAAGCAGAGCGCACACTTCTGGGCCTGAATCTGAGTGAAGAACTGACTTCAACCTCCTGTAGTTACTATACATTCCTCAACTGTGTCCCTTGGTAAAGAAAAAGATTTTAGGTTGTTAGGATTCTTCTAACGTCCTGTATTGCTCATCACCCTGGAAGTCAGTAGTCACTGCATAATCTTAAACTTTCTCTACACCTTCGTTACCTCACCTGTTAAATGGACACAATAACAGCCCAAGGTAGTTGTGTTTTCTATGAAGGATTCAACAGAGACTTCATATTATGGAAGACAGTAATTTAAGATTGATCCAGACAAAGAATATCAAGCAATTCTATTGTCAAGCTGCATAGTTTACAATGCACTCAACCAGTCAACCTTGAAGTTACACAATTCTTGGCAAAATTTGATTGTTGGGTCATAGAGGAGACACAGATTTGTCTTTATTTCAAAATTTTCACACAAACTGAGACTTTGATTTTATTACACTATATAAATTTTTGCATTAAATTTTAAATTAAGTAAGTACTAATTAAATGGAGTCTTGGACAAAAAGGACATGAGTAGAATTTGATAAATATTTTTATCTGTCAGCTACTGCAGTGTAACAAAACATCCAAAACTCAGTAAGTAAAAACAGAAACCATTTGTTAATTCCCACCTATCTGCCAGTCAGCTAGGGAGCTGGCTAATATAGGCCAGGCTTGCCTGGAAGGTTCCACTGGTCTCATCTGGTTTCACTCATACATCTAGTAGTTAGCTGCTGCTGCTGCTGCTGCTAAGTCACTTCAGTCGTGTCCGACTCTGTGCAACCCCATAGACAGAAGCCCACCAGGCTCCCCCGCCCCTGGGATTCTCCAGGCAAGAACACTGGAGTGGGTTGCCATTTCCTTCTCCAGTGTGTGAAAGTGAAGTCCCTCAGTCGTGTCCAACTCTTAGCGACCCCATGGACTGCAGCCTACTAGGCTCCTCCATCCATGGGATTTTCCAGGCAAGAGTAGTAGAGTGGGGTGCCATTGCCTAGGGGTCACATAATCTAGGCTAAATTAAACTGAGATGCCCCTATCTTTTCAGCTTCCTCCTGTGGTTATCAAGCCAGGCAGGGCACATCCCTTTCCTGGAAGTAGCAGAAAATGAGTGGAAATAGACAAAGACTTGAGACCCAGTCTTGGAACTGGAGCTCCATCACTTCTGCCTCATTCCATTAGCCAAGCAGAATTATACAATCAAGTCCAGATCAAGGATGTGGAAATAGAGTCCGCTAACACATGTCTTTTTTTTTTTAATGTCTCCCACAACTAGAAGGTGTGTATGCTAAGATCCCCTAAATGTCCAACAACAGGCAAAGAAATAAACATGTGATACACGTATACAAAGGAATACTACTCAGCCATGAAAAAGAATGAACTCATGCCATGTGCAGCAACATGGATGAACCTAGAGATTATCACACTAAAGGGAAATAAGTCAGAGAGAGAAAGACAAACACCATACTATGATATCACTTTCTACGTGGAATCTAAAACATAAATGAACTTATCTACAACAGAGAAAGAGTCACAGATGTAGAGAACAGACTTGCGGCTGCTAAGGGGGAGGGGGGAGGGAGGGAGCTTGGGTCTAGCAGATGCAAAAAATTATATACAGAATGCATAAACAACAAGGTCCTACAGTACAGCGCAGGGAACTATACTCAATATCCTGGGATAAACCATGATGGAAAAGAGTATGAAAAAGAATGCACCTATAACTAAATCAATTTGCTGTACAACATAGTAAGTAAACTATACTTCAATAAAATAAATTTAAAAGTATAGGGATCCAATCAGTCTTGTTCCCATTTTACTGGCGAGGAAA
This sequence comes from Ovis aries, assembly GCF_016772045.2. Classification (NCBI taxonomy): domain Eukaryota; kingdom Metazoa; phylum Chordata; class Mammalia; order Artiodactyla; family Bovidae; genus Ovis; species Ovis aries. Next base: position 48,731,107 of record NC_056057.1, on the reverse strand, counting down.
CTGAGACACAGAGAGGTCACATAGGTATGAAGTGGTAAAGCCAGGATTTGAACTAAAATAGTCTGTCCCTAAAGTGCATGCTGTTAACCACTACATTATATCATCTCTCCTAACAAATGCAAATAATTAACAATACACAAGATTCTGGGCCCTAAATTAGACCTAATTACTATGCCTTTGACTATGTGGATTGCAATAAACTGTGGAAAATTCTTAAAGAGATGGGATACCAGACCACCTGACCTGCCTCTTGAGAAACCTGTATCCAGGTCAGGAAGCAACAGATAGAACTGGACACGAAACAACAGACTGGTTTCAAATAGGAAAAGGAGTACGTCAAGGCTGTATATTGTCCGCCTGCTCATTTAACTTATATGCAGAGTACACCATGAGAAACACTGGGCTGGATGAAGCACAAGCTGGAATCAAGATTGCTGGGAGAAATATCAATAACCTCAGATATGAAGATGACACCACCCTTATGGCAGAAAGTGAAGAAGAACTAGAGAGTCTCTTGACAAAAGTGAAAGAGGAGAGTCAGAAAATTGGCTTAAAGCTCAACATTCAGAAAACTAAGATCAAGGCATCCAGTCTCATCACTTCATGGCAAATAGATGGGGAAACAGTAAAAACAGTGAGACTTTTTGGGGGGCTCCAAAATCACTACAGATGGAGACTGCAGCCACGAAATTAAAAGACACTTGCTCCTTAGAAGGAAAGTTATGACCAACCTAGACAGCATATTAAAAAGCAGAGATATTACTTCGCCAACAAAGGTCCATCTAGTTAAGGCTATGGTTTTTCCAGTAGGCACATATGGATGTGAGACTTGGGCTATAAAGAAAGCTGAGTGCCGAAGAATTGGTGCTTTTGAACTGTGGTGTTGGAGGAGACTCTTGAGAGTCCCTTGGACTGCAAGGAGATCCAACCAGTCCATCCTAAAGGAGATCAGTCCTGGGTGTTCATTGGAAGGACTGATGCTGAAGCTGAAACTCCAATACTTTGGCCACCTGATACAAAGAGCTGACTCATTTGAAAAGACCCTGATGCTGGGAAAGATTGAGGGCAGGAGGAGAAGGGGACGACAGAGGATGAGATGGTTGGATGGCCTCACCGACTCAATGGACATGAGTTTGGGTAAGGTCTGGGCGTTGGTAATGGACAGGGAGGCCTGGTGTGCTGCGGTCCATGGGGTCGCAAAGAGCTGGACATGACTGAGCTACTGAAATGAACTGAACTATAATGCTTTTTTTCTGAAGCCAGAAGGTCTCCATGAAGCATCAAATCACTGCATTTATTATTGGGTCAGATGATAACACAGAAGGAAAGTGTTAAGAAAACTGAATTTGTTAGATAGGCTAGACAATCCATTAAACAACCCAGAAAGGTGATAATGTTCATCTTCCTGCTTCCAAGTAGGGCTGTGTATCACTTGTATCAGGAACACTACAGTTAGCTGTGATTTTTAGTCTTCAGAGACTATTTCTACAACCACCTATGGAAATTCTGTCCATGTTTCATAATTCCATAATTATGAAACATAATTCCATGTTTCATCATTTCATAAGGTAAGCAAGTTTCCTTACCATTAGACCTAAACTGTTCAATTTAATTGCACTATGACTTGGATCAGCTCTGTAAAGTTTAGATCAAGGGTTGCAAACTGGCAGACTGTGGGCTCAAACCAGCCTGCAGACATACTTTGTTTTGCCTGCACTGACACAAACGTTTCAATAGTTGCCAACATTTAAAAATAGGGATCTTCATATTAAAAATCCAGCTCTTGTTGAATTAAATTCTCTAAAAGGGTTTGCTTAGAATTGTCTCGTGTTTGAAAGTTTGGCAGTCACTTACAAAACCTGAACTTGGTGATTTTTCTGAAGAAAAAATGATGATGTTAACTACCAATTCATTTCTACATTTCTATGAATTTACTTATTTAGACTGTCTTCAAATATAATGACAGAAAGTTATCCATGATATCCTTTTATTATCTATACATATCTAAAATCTATACATATCTGTCAGAGAAGGCAATAGCACCCACTCCAGTACTCTTGCCTGGAAAATCCCATGGATGGAGGAGCCTGATGGGCTGCAGTCCATGGGGTCGCGAAGAGTTGGACACAACTGAGCAACTTCACTTTCGCTTTTCACTTTCATGCATTGGAGAAGGAAATGGCAACCCACTCCAGTGTTCTTGCCTGGAGAATCCCAGGGGCGGGGGAGCCTGGTGGGCTGCCGTCTATGTGGTCGCACAGAGTCGGACACGACTGAATTGACTTAGCAGCAGCATACATATCTGTAGTTGTTTTTCTCTTTTCATTCCTATTATTGTTGACCTACAGCTTTTTTTTTTTTTTGTATGGGATAAATTTGGCCTGAACTGAACCAATTCTTGGTTTTTATTGTCTCTATTGATTCTTTATTTGCTATGTATAATTATTGAATTAAGCTCTTATCATTTCTAAACTGCAATTTTTCACTAGGTATGATATGCTAGGTTTATTCTTAAATTTTTGAAGCTGGAATCTTAGCTCATTGATGTTGATCCTTTCTTTTCTGATATAAGCTATTGATTTCTGAGTATAATTTTAAGTGTACCTCACAAGTTTGAATATATAGTGCTTTCAGTTTTCAGTGCTAAATAATTTTAAATTCACGTTATGATTGTTTTCCTTTGACCCATGAGTTGTAGTGGGTTTGGCAAACTAGCATTCATCATTCATGCCAAACCTCTTTCTAGTTGCCTTCCAACCCTCCAGAGCATGGAAAGATAAAGCTTCATATGTCAGTCTCCCATACTTCATATTCAGACTCCCTGAATGTGAATTAGGTTCTTTCACTGGATGTGCCTACCCATGAATTGAAAGAAGGAAAAAGAGTACATATCATCAGGACAATCTTTTAAGATGGTGACATGGAAGGATCCTGAGCACCACCTCCCATCCCACCGCCCCCTGGACACATGGAGCAATTCCCTCTGAAAGAAATTTGGCATCTACCTAAGCAACTGCAGGCTTCCCTGGTGGCTCAGCAGTAAAGAATCCACCTGCAATTCAGGAGACACAAGTTTGATGCTTGGATTGGGAAGACCCCCTGGAGAAGGAAATGGTAACCCTCTTCAGTATTCTTGCCTGGCAAATCCCATGGACAGAGGAGTCTGGCGGGATACAGTCCATGGGGTCACAAAAGAGTCAGACATGACTTATCGACTAAACCACCACCACATAAGCAACTCCTCCACACTGGGCAAACAAGAAAATAGCCACATCAAAACATGTAAGAAGGGCTGAGACACACTCCCATCATAAACCCTGCTACAGTGCTGCTGCTGCTGGTGCTGCTAAGTCGCTTCTGCAGCGGCATACAACTGGAGAGAACCCCTAACTCCCAGCTTCTCCCTGAGTGAAGAGTTTGGAACTCATATTGAAAGTCTCTCACCTAAGGGACAGGTCCCCCAAAATACCTAGCTCTGAAAGCTAACCAACAAGGTTTGCACGCATGAAACCCACAAGACTACAGCCAGCAAAGCAGCTATTATTAAAGGTGCAAGCACTCACCACGGCTATGCCCTCAGGGCTTAAGGTAGAAAGAGCTGGCAGAAAGGGCCATTTCCCCACCTTTCCCTGAAAGGGTTCTAATTTGCAGACTTCAAAGGCCGCTGCCTGAGGGTCAGGCTTCTAACTCTGCACACATCTGTGATTACATACAGAGATCATGTGAAACCTCCCCTGTCCTTTCTCCTTGCCTACTCCAGTCACCAGTAGCTCCCTGGAAGGAGTTTGTACACCTGTCTGGTACGCCAGTTTTTGCTGCCGCTGCCTGAGAAATGACTCCCCAGATCGCCAGTCTCTCACAGCAATGGGGATTGATTCAGGAGTCCTGGAGATATATAGCAAATACTCTTCCAGGCCTGTACATCAAGACCCAGGGCAGAAGAACAGACAAAAACGCCTATTTTGCAGTTTCTTCCTGGAAGGGGCCTAACTACTGATTTTCCACGCTGTTGCCTGAAGGTCCAGCTTCCAACTGACCTGCATCTAGGTGCTGACTGCAATCTTCCCTTTGGGATACTTGAGAGTTTTGACACACCCTTAACTACTAGGAGCCACTAGGAATAAAGAAGGAAGTCTGGACAATCTCAAACGTTTGAGACACAGCCTGGGGCATAAGCCAGGCCGCTTGACAAGGTTCATCTCCTACATAAGACTACTCTATCAAGACTGGGAGAGGTCCAGTCTTGAAGTCCTAAGCCTGGTGGTCCAGTGGTTAGGACTCCATGATTCCATTGCAGGAGGCACAGTTTCCATCCCTGGTTGGGGAATTATGAATAAGATCCCGTATGCCACTTGGTGCGGCCCAAAAAAACCAAAACAAAGCCCCCAAACCAAATGACAAGTCAAGTGGCCAAGGCTCTTCCACCAATACATTTTAAAGAAAAGAATGGAGGGGGAACCTGTAGATTAAAAGTGACCTGACATACCACATAAACTTCCAAAGGGCAGATACCACTGAATGATGGTGTCTAGAATTACACACTTACACAACAAACTAGAAAGAAAGGAGACATTTGTGAGAAAGTAATTGCTATAGAAAGTAGTGGTGTTTGGATGTTTGTTCACACAAGGTGGATATTTACTTTTGAATAATTCATTAAGCTAGACTTTTGTAGTTTTGTGCATCTGGTTTCATTTCACAACAAAAAGAAAGTGGCAGGGGGGAATGATTCCTATTTCAAAACATGATCTTATTGCATAGCCTTTATTGATCCAACCCCACATGAACTATTTGCTGGATCTCAAGATTAGTCTGTAAGAAACCTGAAACAATCTCATTCCACTATTTTACAAACACATGGGTACATAAATAAACATAAGCTATTTTATACTTGTGTATACATATCTAGTAGAGAAGGAAATGGCAACCCACTCCAGTGTTCTTGCCTGGAGAATCCCAGGGACGGGAGAGCCTGGTGGGCTGCTGTCTATGGGGTCGCACAGAGTCAGACACGACTGAAGTGACTTAGCTTATACATATCTAGATGTGTGTGTCTATATAGTTAAGAGTGACAATAAGTAGATTCAGTTTATCAACCACGAATATCAAACAATACCTGAATATGGAATAAAGAGGGAAAAGAGAAGTACCTTCCCACAATAGAGTATATCACAGTCTGGACTCTATTCTCTGGACATACTTGACCACTCTCCAGTTCCAAACAGTCCATTCCTCCATTCTCCCCTCTACGGAGACCTTGCTCCTACAGTTCGTCACTAGAATACTCCCCTCTTCACAACCTAGGTGCATTTGCTGCTTGTCCTAGACCTCTCTGATCTCTAACTGAACCTGAGCGCTCCCTCGTCTGAGTCCCATCATGGTCTGGTACTGTCTCATGCAATTTATTTTGAATTGCCTGGTTTTGTAATTGCCTCTCCTCCTTTCAGATCATGTGATTATAAACTCACTGCAAACAGAAGCTGTATAACTCATTCTATGTGTCCCTTTAAGAATGAGCACAATATCTTATACAGTATAGCCATCAATTATCTTTTCTTTTTTTAGTACAATAAATTTACTATCTTTTTTTCTTGGTTGATAGTTCAGTTCAGTTAAAAAGCAACTGTCTTCATCAGTAGCTTGTTAACACTGAAGATGCACATTCTATGTTAACATAGCATTGATTTTACTTAGTATTCAGTTATAAGTCACAAAAATCTGTAACCTGTATGTCAGTTTCTCAGTTATAGTCCAAAACAAAGTTATCAAGAATTCACCAAAAGCTTTAGGAAGCTGTCACCTCTAGTGGTGCTGGCAGCAACCTTCCAGCAGAGGGCAGAAGAGGGCTGAGAGAAGGGCAGTGACCTGCTAGGAGGCTCCAAGATGCTTTTGTGAGCTGAGTGAGGGACGTGGACCCAGGTGGTTTAGTCGCTAAGTCGTGTTCACCTCTTGCTGCCCCATAGACTGTATGTAGCTCGCCAGGCTCCTCTGTCCATGGGATTTTCCAGGCATGAACACTGCACTGGGTTGCTATTGCCTTCTCCAGGGCATCTTCCCGACCCAAGGATAAAACCTTGGTCTCCTGCATTGCAAGCAGATTCTTTACCAACTAAGCTACCAGGACATAGACCCAGGGGAATCTCCCATTTCAAGGTAGAAGTTTTCCAGAGCTAGGGAACAAGCAACGCTAGAACACTCCACGAGCCTCTTAGATCTCAAAGCAGTCATAGCCCTGATGTGATCTTTTTTTTTTTCCAAAGTTTAGACTGAGAGGGATGCAGACTGGGTGGGAGTGGAATAGAGGGCTCAGTTTCCTCTTATGTAACATCCTGAAGCAACTTGTAGACTCAAAATCTGCCTCCTGAGAAACCACCTCCCTTCTAAATGCTGCCTTTGCCTGGGAATTCCTCCCAGGGGCAGCTTCTCCCATGCTAAGAATGGGACCAGCTCTTAAAGCAGCCTTGTTTCCTTCCGTGGACTGCCCTCTGCCTTACCTAATTCTGGTCAGCAGGTTCTCTGCAGTTACAGGCTGTCCCATCCGGGCTTTGAAAGAGACCATTATTTTCAGGCCCAAATAATGTATTAGCACAATTTTTCCATATTTCAAGGAGTACATGTTTAGAAGAGAGATTCTGTGACAGTTCTACCTTAATCATTTGTCATACAAGATGAGTTTTTTATAAGAAAGCCCATCTCTAGTCACTGGGGGTCCCTGAGTCTCACTGCTCAAGATTTACCCTAGCCCACAAAAGTGTAGCGGGTTCCTTCTAGAAACTGCAATGCCAAGAATATCTGCAACTTTGGTGGTGGTTTAGTCACTAAGCCGCGTCTGACTCTTGCAACCCCATGGACTGTAGCCCTGTCAGGCTCCTCTCTCTATAGGATTTTCCAAGCAAGAATACTGGAGCAGGTTGCCATTTCCTTCTCCAGAGGATCTTCCTGACCCAGGGATCGAATCCACGTCTCCCACATTATAGGTGGATTCTTTACCGCTGAGCCACCAGGGAAGCCATCTGCAACTTTCAGTTCAGTCACTTAGTCGTGTTCAACTCTTTGCGGCCCCATGAATCACACACAGCACGCCAGGCCTCCCTGTCCATCACCAACTCCCGGTGTTTACCCAAACTCATGTCCGTTGAGTCGGTGATGCCATCCAGCCATCTCATCCTCTGTTGTCCCCTTCTCCTCCTGCCCCTAATCCCTCCCAGCATCAGTCTTTTTCAATGAATCAACTCTTCGCATCAGGTGGCCAAAGTACTGGAGTTTCAGCTTCAACATCAGTCCTTCTAATGAAAAACCAGGACTGATCTCTCTTAGGATGGACTGGTTGGATCTCCTTGCAGTCCAAGGGACTCTCAAGAGTCTTCTCCAACACCACAGTTCGAAAGCACCAATTCTTGGGCGCTCAGCCTTCTTCACAGTCCAACTCTCACATCCATACATGACCACAGGAAAAACCATCGCCTGGACTAGACGGACCTTTGTTGGCAAAGTATGCCAAAGTATGTTGGCAAAGTATGCCAAAGAATGCTCAAACTACCGCACAATTGCATTCATCTCACACGCTAGTAAAGTAATGCTCAAAATCTGCAACTTTAGCCACTGTCAAAAGAATTCCAGGGGCCCAGCCATTTGTGGACAGAGGCAACAGGGGCATGACAAATAAGAACCTCTGCTCCTGTGCTGGCTTTCCTTGATCACCTGCATTGAGACCCCTGAGCGCTGACAGGTGCCAGCCCCGCTGCTGCACTCTGCCCTGAGGGTGAACATGGGGAGGACCCTGGCTGACCAACTGCAACAAAAGAACCATCTTGTTGAGCAGAGTTTCCAGGGCACTCTTTGTAACACCTTCAGTTTTCCAGTTTTTCAAAAGCCTACCTTGGTCCTGAAGTCTCTGGAACACTATGAAGTATGGACTTTGCTGTGAAAAGCAGAGCTTTTAGAATATCTGAGATGGCTTATTGCCTGCCTGGGATCTAGCTTCTCCCCCTCTTTAGAAACAGACCTCTGGACAATGTGCCAGGTTGTTTGTTTATAAAAATAAATATTTAAATAAAACAACTATTTATGCATGTACATATAAATAAGTTAGCTAACTACTCTGAGCCTCTCGTGAAGACTGGATGATTATAATACAATGTGTTTCTAGTCATGCCCAACTCTTTGTGACCCCATGAGCTGCAGCCCACCAGGCTTCTCTGTCCATGGGATTTCCCAGGCAAGAATACTGGAGTGGGTTGCCATTTCCTCCTCCAGGGGATCCTCCTGGCCCAGGGACCAAACCCGAGTCTCTAGCATCTCCTACATTGGCAGGCAGGGTCTTTACCAGCTTCACTACCTCTAAGCCTCTTGTGCAGATCAGATGTCACTAAATACAAGCTTTGGGGTGAGGCCTCTTGGAAGCCATGTCTGTTCTCCCCTCATCCAGTCCCAGCTTAAACAGGGACACAATGGCTGAAGGTCCAGCCCCGGTCTTGTGAGCCCAGTTCTGGGGCAGAGACAAGAAGAGCTTGGTCACTGAGGACCTCTGGAGCCACCATACCAGCCCCACTCTTCCTTCCATCTGTTACTTGAGAAAATGAACCCCTAATTGTCTTGGGCAGCCCCCACTGTAAACTGCAGAAGGCAACACTGACTGATGTTACACAAACATCACCGCCAGACACTGAGGACAACTAGACAAAAGATGCCTGCTTGTGTTTCCCCGATCTAGACAGAATCTTTCAGTTTTATTTTCCCATATTGCATGCAAACAACCTTAGCCACACCTTTAAGGTTTAGGTGGGGGGCGGGGTTTCACCCTTAAACTGGAAGGAAGCCCACATTTAGCAGCTGGTCAGAGGCCAACATGTGGAGGTAAACCTGTAACAGGTGTGTAAGTACGATATTTGTTACATGCATAATACGAGTGACGCTTGATCCCAAATACTGACTCTAACAGAAACCCGTGAATCTACCCCCATTCCAGACAAGTTAAAGGAAACATCCTAATGATGTTCCTTCTCTTTTTATTCTAATTATAAAAGTAATATAAAAACTCATACAACTGGAAAAATCTGCAGATGCAACATACAAATGCAGAAAACAGAGGGACATAAAAAGCATAAATAATTCCAACCAGAAATGATAACTTTTATGCCGTGGAAATAACCTCTTGAACCTTTTGAGACAGACAATTGCCCACACACACATTTACTGTTGGATGGGATCAGAGTAGAGGTGTAACTGTGCCATTGTACTTGTGTGATTGTGTAATTGGAACCCCTGTTCAGCACATTGCAAACATATTTCCATTTCAGTGCAACAAGTGCAGCCTCCTCTGTCGAGGTGCTGGACCTGGGACTGTCCCTCCTATACTGCTACCTCCCTGTTTCTAGAAGGCCTTCCGAGGTAGTGGTAGCCTTCGGGGAATGGCCCTGAAGCCAGGACAGCCAAAGCCACTTCTCTGGCAAGCCTTGGGGGAGGGGCAGGCTGGCTGCCCCAGGGCGTGTGGGCTGTTCTGGGGGACTACCCCACACCATCCCCCGACCCAGCCTTTTGACTTGCCCAGGACCACATCTCTCCTCTCCTCCAGGCCCTCAGCCCTGTCCAGTGTGCTCCAGGGCATTATACATACATATATACATACATGCAGACGCACAAACACACACTCAGTCGTTCACTCCTCCCCATCTCTCTCTCTTTCTCTCTCTCAGTCTCTGTCTCACTGCTATCCAGTCTCTTACAGATAACATATTGCTCTGCTCCATGGGGCTCTTTCATTTTCGTTCCCTAGTTTTCAGCCAAGAAAATAAACCATTTTTCCCCCCTGTACTGCTGAGGGGCAGATGATATTAGATCACTCTGCTAATGACTGTCCAGAGGAAAACCCTCTGCATCTAGAAACGTAGGAGGAATGTCCATCTGCCATCTTCCCAGGTGGGTCTCAAAGCCATGGGCGGGAAGAGGAATTCTTCTCAAGAATAATGGCATGCTCGCTTCAGCAGCACGTATACTAACATTGGAACAATACAGAGAAGATTAGCATGCCCCTTGTGCAAGGAGGACACACCAATTTGTGAAGCATTCCATATTTTTATGGAAGCAACCTAGATGTCCACTGACAGGTATGGGTGAAGAAGTCGTGGTACATATATACAATGGACCACTACTCAGTCATAAAAAGGAATGTATTTGAGTCACTTCTAATGAGGTGGATGAACCTAGAGCCCATCATACAGAGTGAAGTAAGTCAGAAAGGTAAAAACAAATATCATATATTAACACATATATATGGAATCTAGAAGGATGGTACTGACAAATCTGTTCACAGAGCAGCGATGGAGATGCAGACATAGAGAACAGACTTATGGACAAGGCTGGGGGAGAAGCAGGAAAGGGTGAGATGAACGGAGAGAGTAGCATGGATGTATATACACTAACATATGTAAATAGCCAATGGGAATTTGCTGTACATCTCAGGGAACTCAAACTGGGCCTCTGTAATAAACTAAGGGGTGGAAATGGGTGGGAGGTAGGAGAGAGATTCAAGGAGGCAACATATGTACACCTATGGTTAATTCATGTTGGTGTATCACAGAAATCAAACCAATATTGCAAACCAATCAATCAATTAAAAATAAATAAATATTAAAAGGAAAAAAAGAAAAAGAATGGTCAACATTTACCAAGCACTCATTCTATGCCAGGCACTTTTCATATATTATCTCATATAACTCTCATGAACACCCATGATGTAGATACTATTATTATCCCATTTTACTGACGAGGATGGACTTCTCAGGTGGTGCTAGAGATAAAGAACATGCCTGCCAAGAGAAGCAGGTGGTTTCAATTCCTGGGTCGGGAAGATCCCCTAGAGGAGGGCTTGGCAACCCACTCCAGTATTCTTGCCTGGAGAATCCCGTGGACAGAGGAGCCTGGCAAGCTACAGTCCACTGGATTGCAAAGAGTTGGACATGACTGAAGTGACTTAGCATGGATACAAATTGAGGATGGGGAAATTAACTAGGCCAACGTCACATGACTAGTAGTTGGTACACCTGAGAACTGAACCCCTAAACCTGACTTCAGAGTTCATTCTCTCTCCAGGGTGCAGTTCCCAGAGGAGGATGACCTCTTTGTCAGCTCTCCATTTCTAGAGGTCAGGTGACTTGACCTAAAAATTCACCAGCTATTTCAAATTCAATTTCTATACTTCAGCCTGAGAAGTAGAATTTAGCAACTGTGGGGATTCCAAACACTGGACTTGCATGAGCTCAAACCAGATCTTTATTTAAGCCTTGGATAGCAAATTCCCTGGAAAGGACCAACTAGGAATTTAGATAAATCACTTCTGAACACATGGCCCAGGAAAGACTAATAACCCCACGATCCTTATTCCAAAAGGGAAGCTCAGGTTTGAAGCTTGTATAAAATGTCAAAATCTGAGCCAAGGCATTCCTGAAGCAATACAGAAGAAGAACTTGAACAGCTGGATGTCAAGATTTAGTATAAAGGTACAGTAACTAAGAAAACATGTTGGTACAAGAATAGAAAAATAGAGCACTGTGTATAGTGGAGATCTCTCAACCCACACATATAGGGACTCTTGGCTCAGGATGAAGGTAGCTCACGGGGAAGGACCATGCTTTAACATTTATTGTTTTGTTTAGTTTTGGCTATGCTGGGTCTTGGTTGCTGCACAGGTTTATTCTCTAGCTGTGGAGCTTCTCATTGCAGTGGCTTCTCTTGCTGTGGAACACAGGCTCTGGGGCGTGTGGGCTCAGTAGTTGCAGCTCCTGGGCTCGAGAGTGCAGGCTCAATAGCTGTGGCACAGAGCTTTGTTGCCTTCGGCACATGGGGTCTTCCTGGATCACAGATTGAACCCCAAGTCTCCTGCACTGGTAGGTGGACTCTTTACCACTGAGCCACCGGGGAAGCCCAGGACCATTTTTTAATAAACCTGATGTTGCGGGGGAAGAAATGAAGCTTTTCCTGTATCTCACACCATATGTGAAAACGTTTGCCAGAGGACTTTACATCCAGTGACTAAAGGCAACTGAGCAGAAAATCTAGAAGAATATCTTTTAGACCTCAGGTTATGAAAAGTTCCTTAAACAGGTCATAGACATAGATATACTGATAAGCTGAACATTACAGATAAGAACTTAACCTCACCAAAAGATATTCTTATAAAAGTGAAAAGGCAAACCACCAAGTGGGAGAAGATATTTTCAACTGTTGACATAGAATGTCACCCGCCATATCAGTAGGGCTATCAGGCCATCAGCCACTACCACTGCCTAGACGGGGCGCCCTTAGGGGATACAGGATGGGAGAAAAAAGACAAAACAGGATATCGACCCTAAATAGTTAAGGTTCTTATTTTAAAAAAAAAAAGTTATCAGTGAGCACAGACTCTTGAATCTTCCCCAGCAAAGTACTAAATTCATTCACTTGAGATGTCTATTTTTAATTAACAGCAATCTTTTGATGTTCTAACCACCTGGTTTTTGTTGCGACACCCCTAAATATCCTGACTCCTCCCTTACCTCTGAAACAGTCCCTCAGAGCTATCTGAAACACTGCCTCCTGGGCTAAAATCCTCAGTTTTTCCACCGAATAAGATAATTCTCAACTTTTCGGTTGTGTACTTTTTTTCAGTTGACACAGCTCATACCAACAATAAGGCACTCCCACAAATCAGTAAGAAAAAGAGAAACACCAGAGTAGGAAAATAGACCAGAGAACTGAATAGGCACATCACAAGAAATCTAAATGGCCAACAAATATATGGAAAGGTGCTCAGTCTTACTGGAAATCCAACAGATGTGAATCAAGACCACAATGAGACTAGTTTAATCAAGCCTTTACACCTAACTTCCAATTTACAAAAAGTATCAGAGAAGAACAGGTGAGACACCAAGAGGGAACATCAGACGAATGCAGAATGTGATGTTTCTTCAAGACAACTGGCCTGGTTAGTGTCATCAAAACAAAAGAGACTAGATATGCACTAACCAAATGCAAAGTATTTGAATGGATCCTTATTCTTTTTAACTAGATATGAAAAACATTTTCAGGTCAATTGAGGAAATTTCAATATGGACTAAATATTGTATGATACTATGTAATTATTATTACTTCTCTTGGTTATTGTGTTTAAACAGTAAAATATCCATCTTAAGAGGGTCATATTTAAGAGTGTTATCATAATTTTTTATATGATTCACACACACAAAACAGGTAAAGAATAAATATGCCAAAATATTTAATTACTGACTTAATGGTAGGTATGTGGGTGTTCTGTGTACATTATTCTTTGTACATTTGAAATTTGTAATAAAAATTGAGTTAATCTGATAATAAATTTAGGCTAGAAAAAAATTTCATGTCCACACACAGTTATATACCAATGACAACAAAATAAAAGCTAAACTTGCAAAGACTAGCGTTACCAAGCATTGGAGAGAACGTGAGGTGCTGAGACCTCCCACACACAGCTGATGGGAGTATAAATCAAGAGAATCACCTTGTCATTATCCAGTAAATTTAAAGGAACATAACCTATGACCTGGTCATTCTACTCCAAGGTATCCAGCCTACTTAAATGTGTGTATTGAATACAGGGAGACACAGATGAGAATGCTCAGAACTGATGTAGTCATCAAATCCCCAAATAGGTAACAAGCTAGGTGGATGTGTAAACACCTGTTGATTGCCTAAATACTAGAGTAACAATTAACTACAGCTGTGTGCAATAACGTGCAGGACCCTCACACACACTGTGTTGATGAAAGCAGCCAGACACAAAGAATACGTGCTGTGTGGACGCACTTCTATACACTTAGAGACTTTGACATAAAAGATTCTAATAGCATTGTCCATGGGTGTCTATTTATAGTCAGATTTTAAAGGAAAACAAAGATGTGACTGACCATAAAAGTCGGGACAGCGATGATCTTTGAAAGGGGGAACTGCAGCGGAGAAGGGATATATAGGAGGGATCGGGGGAGCAGGGAGAGCAGAGTTTTACTTCTTGACCTGATGCATTTGCTTTGCAGAAAAATTAAATTGTGTATTGTGTTCTATATACTTTTCTCTATGACTGCTATAGCTCACAATGAAGAGATTGAAAATAAATGGCAAAAACTATCTGTAGAAAAATTAAAACCTGGCCCCAAATCCCTCAGTGTTATTGGGCAGGACTCCTCTGAACCATGTTTACCTGGGGGAAGATGGCATCTGAAATGAAACCATAGGTCTCTGGGCTCCTCCAAGGAAAACCTTTCCACTGACCTTGCTGAAGAAGAAATGGTCACCTGTCACCAGACTTTGAGTTTTGGTGTCCAGGAAATAAGCTAAATTTTTTCTTTCAGGATTGTGCCCATCCTACCAGAGAGGTAATTCTCATTCCTCCAGTCTATATGCTCTGTAAGAGAGAATGAAAATCTCCCGTATTTTTTACACCCAGGACCTGAAGCCCAAGGCAGAACATAGAAGGCATCACCACATGGCAGAGGGTGGGGTGCTCAGAGCTAGGTAGTCCTGCCTGGACACTGGGCACCTGGGGTACTGTGACAGGTGCACAGAGCAGGATAACAGATCCAGGCCTCAAACCCAGGCCAGGCACATCACCCACGCTCCTAGAAGGAAAGCTCTGTTTCTGTGCCCTTGGAGATTTTCCTTAATCATTCACTGTTACAGAATTTAATTCAGCTGTGAGTAACAGAGCCCAACAGAACCAGTGAGGTTTTCACTTTCTTTCATTTAACGATCATTCTTCAGGTAAGTGGTGGTTGGTGTAGAGTCAATGACTAGGGGAGGAGGGGATACCACTACTATCTTCTAGACCTTTTCTTCATGGCCCCAAACCAGGACCAGCATTAGGATATATGATGCCTTTGTGCAAGGTACAAACAGTTGTCCTACTGAGCAGATGAAGAGTAACAGGACTCACTCACCCTCAGACAAACAGTTTATTGAAAGACACCCCACTAACAAAATCTGGTTTTATAGCTGTATCTACCAGACTCACCAAGGTAGTCAAGACATCTCCAATGAACCTCAGGAGTTCTTATAGTACCGAAATCTACATTATATGAAGCCTAGGACCTGAATTCTGAAATTAAAAGGACCACCAGCCCAAACTCACACTGACTTCTGGAAATTAAATATTCAGAGGTTCATTTACTGGCAAAACTTAGGCAATCCATCAGACAGGCTCAGAAAGTTCAGTCTCAAGTTGGGAGTGTGGGGAGAGGGGAATGTGGCAGGTGTCCCCTCAGACGCAGGTGCCAAGTTCAATGGCATGGCAGTTTCAGTGCCTGTGGACATGTACCATAGCCAGTTACAAAACTGTTAGCTCTGCTGCGGCATTCACTTTTACACTTTGGTCAGCATCCCTTGACAATAGGGGAAAAAAATATCAAGGGGTGGGTAGTGGTTTTCATCACACAGAGGTGGAAATGGGGGCAAAGTGGGGGAAGGGGGTGTGCACAGCAGGTTAACGTTTGAATAAGCATTCTTCTTACATACAACTTGACCACTCCAAAGCCTTAATGGGGAAAGATCTGCAAAACAGGCATAGCAACTGCATTTATAAAGTATGAATCAAACTCTGACCTTTATAGCTGCCAGATAAGTCGCAAATTCAGGAAAGTGAGTGATATTTTCTCTCCCCATTCTACATCAATCCCTAAAAAGGATTTCAGAGAAGCCTTGTCTGAGTCTGTTTCTGGAAATCAAAAGACCATCCTCTCTGATTAGATTTTACCCTACTTTCAAGTTAGGTTCAGTTGCTCAGTCGTGTCTGACTCTCTGCGCCCCCGTGAATTGCAGCACGCCAGGCCTCCCTGTCCATCACCAGCTCCTGGAGTTCACCCAAATTCATGTGCATCGAGTCGGTGATGCCATCCAGCCATCTCATCCTCTGTCATCCCCTTCTCCTCCTGCCCCCAATCCCTCCCGGCATCAGGGTCTTTTCCAGTGTTGCTATTTGTCTCATGTTACCGGAAGAGAGGGAACAGAGATGAGAAACCTCATTGCAGCACAGCAGGCAGCAGACCATCAGCATCAAGGCTGCACCAGGCCTCCCCTAGTCTCACCGGAGCAGCCAAGATGGCCTAACCTAGAAGAACACCACGCATGCAGTCGGATGTACCTGTCACTAAGCCTGGGGAACCACTGCTTTTATAGCAAGCAAGCCTGCTCTTTGTCCAGGAGGAGACAATATCTTGACTCCCAATGTTACCAACTACATAAACAACCTTGAGAAATGGCTGAAGTAACAGACTGGTCAGGTTTTTGTATTCTGGACACACACAGCCCAGGGTGTGAGCCCAAGAAGACCAGGGAGATCCCTGTGTCCCAGCAGTGACCGCCTCTGTGGCTAGAAAGCCAAGCCTCCTAATTAATAGCCCCACTGGAACCTCATTATGCAAAGGAAAGTAGCAATTCCCAAAAGAGGGCTTGCAGGCATAAACAAACGTGGAAACATAACAGAATCAGATGTGGTCCTACCTTAACCACTGTCCTCTTGCATGCACACTGCAGATGCTGTCAGGAAATGGGAGTGTCCACTATTGTATTTCTGCCATGAGTCTTTCCAGGAAAACCCTCTGTCACGCTCTTTGCTCCTGCTAAGCTGTGGGAATGGCCTTGCTGCTGCCTCCGGGGGCCACAGAGAAGTGAGCGCTACCCCTAGAGTCTCCGAAGGGCTCAAATATGACGTCGGAAGCCACAGGTGTCCACCAGGGAAGAGGGAGCACCGGCCTTTATCCTTGGGTTTCTGACCAAAACAGTATTCCTACCATCCAGAGTCGGACACCTTTCAAAGAGCAACTTTGGCCATTTTACTGCCAATTCTCTCCATCTCCAAATTAAACTCAGAAGCTGTGTGTGGTTGGGGGCTGGATGGAGGGCAAGGCGCTGGACAGAAGGCATGGGGCAGGGGCCCAGGGCGAGGGAGGGGGCAGAAGTCTTCCTCAGCTCAGCTCCAGGTGGCCACACTCTGCACTGATTGTGAATGGTCTCACCAGGCTTAGCTCGTTTGCAGCACTCTGCCCTAAGGACGTTTCTCTCCTGGGAAATTTCTTAGCCTCTGTGGGCCGCCAATGCAGGAGACGAGGGTTCGATCCCTGGACGAGACGATCCTCTGGAGGAGAAAATGGCAATAGACTCCAGTATTCCCATGGACAGAGGAGGCTGGCAGGCTAAGTCCATGGCGCTGCAAAGAGTCATGACTGAGTGACTGAGAACGCAGGCACACATGCAATGACTCAGGTTGGTACCTTACAGATTTTGAGAGTTGTCAAAATGTGTCAAGGGTGGACTTTATTTAGGTTCAAATTCAACCATGTTAGTGTATAGAAACAATTTTAATGTTTCAGAACATAATAATCTCTCTTGTTCTGCCTTCCTTTTTGCTTCCCCTCCTTTATCAGCTCTTAATGGCTGAAACCAAAGAGGAAGGGGTAGGGAAGTACTGTCAGACTTGGAAACTGTCAGGACCAGTGGAAACAAACCATTTCCGATCCTTTCCAAATTAAATTTCCTCTTGGGAAATTTAAACATTTCAGCAAAGATTCCCACAGCCCCCAAGTGATACGCAGCATCTTTGCAGCCCTCTAGCAGTGGAGGCCTCCTCGCTGTTCTTGTTACCTGTGCTGAGGGGCGGGAGGCAAGTAGCAGAGAGTGAAGTGGACACTGCTGAGGGTACAGTGTTGGACGTGGATTTCAGGTGACCGGTTTCACTCACACTCACTTCTCTGTGTCCTTGTGACCAATGCATTCGATTTCTAAGAGAGCTAGCAAAGATTAAGTACCTATGGAAGAAAGAAAGGCCAAGCATGGCCTCCTGAGCACAATGAATGAGCTATTCTCCAAATTCTAGCCCAGCTCTCGAGCTGGGATGGCACGCCAGTCTACCTTTTGTTACCAACACACAGTGATGGATACTGGCTTCCTAAAACACGTATCAGCTTTCCCGCATTTCCATACAGGGTCAGATAATAAGGATTTTAGGCTTTTGGACTCTATGGTCTCTGTGGCAGTTACTCAACTCTGCCACTGGAGTGGGAAAGTGGCCACAGACAACCCATAATCAAGTGAGTGTGGCTGTGTCCCAATAAAACTTTATAAAAACAAGCAGCAGGCAGGATAAGGCCTTCCCACCATAGTTTGCCAACCTGCCCCATCTAGCAACCACTGTGTTGTAATGGAGTATCAAGGTGCCTCCAGACTCAGGGGGAGGGTTGTAATCAATTAGCTTTGTTTGCACAGATGTGTTAGAGTAACAGGTTCTAGATCAATTGTCTACGAAGTGGGCTGTGCTTACCCCAGGATGCGTATAACACGATTCATTGAGCTATGTGAAAAAAATTAGAATTTTTATTTCTTTTTATATTATCTGTTTTCATACTAGATGGTTGATCTTGGTCTACTTACCATGGATCCATGGAATTTGCAGTGAGTCAGTCCTACATAATGTGCTAATTAGAAGTCCGACTTACAAATCTCTGAAGAGAATGGCATAACACATGCGCCTTCAAGTGGCAAAACCTGCCCACTGCCTCTCCCTGCTGGTCTGATCTGAGCTTTGCATGTTCCAGGAATTCACCCAAGAGGAGAGCAGTGGTTCCTAATTCCTCGAAGACAGTTTTTTAGGGGGCGTATGGTGGACTTACCATGCTAGAGGAGTCTTGGACTCAGCCTTAAATCTGAGCATTGGGCTCAGCTACTGGTCAGAACTCAAAGAAAGGGAGCACACCATCACCCCTGACCCTGCGCATGCACACACATCGTTCACAAGAGCACTGAACAGCTGTACTTCCCTGGCTTCTGGTTGTCTCGCTCTTCTTGGTAATCAGACCTGCCATGGACAGGCGAACAGATTTATGCTGCATATGGGGCCTAGGTAAGGTGGTATCATTCACTGAGTAAATATGGTAGACGTATTTATTATGTCAATTTTCTGATAGATGAAAGTGTTGGTTGCTCAGTCCTGTCAAACTCTTTGCGACTCCCAGGACTGCAGCCCACCGGGCTCCTTTGTCCATGGAATTCTCCAGGCAAGAGTACTGGAATGGTTGCCATTTCCTACTCCAGGAGATCTTCCACACCCAGGGATTGAACCTGGGACTCCTGCATCTCAGGCAGATTGTTGACCGTGTGAGCTACCAGGGAAGCAGCATCTTACTCTAACATTAAGACAGTTTCTGACCAATGGATGCGAAGTATTTTGAGTAAAGAGTGCCTTTGTCATTCCACAAAGGCAGTGCATAGGTTAGCAGCAGCCATAGCTATATGACACTTCTAGTAGGTAAAGAATAGAGAGGAAGGGAAATACACAGAATACAATAGATTAAAACTCTTCTGAGGCAGAGGTATCTTGTGAGCGGCCTTTACAGTGTGGCGGGGGGAGTGGGGGTGGACCTTTTCAGAGTGAGCCAGAGTTTGAGTGCACAGTTATGAGCACAAGTCTCCATGGGTCTGCCCTCAAAAGTCACCCCTACTGGTGACTGGAAGAGAAGGGGCAAAAGCACAGAAATTATTTCTTTCCTCATTCTCACTGCTCCCCTTTCACACAGAGGAAGAGCCCAAAGAAGCAGTCAAAGCAGAGAGCTGTGTCTTGATGTTAACCCAAGTGATCAAGTGAGATTCTCTGGAGAAAAGGCCCAGCTGCTCCCTGGTATCCCTTTTCCTTTCTCCTGGTAATAGCTCCTACTTCCCGTTTGGGAAATAAAATCTGAATTGCCCAACAAAACACCCTGCCTTGTGCTGGCCAGGGGAGTGCTGACGGGATTCCAGCTAGGCCAATACGGCCTCCCCAGTCCTCTCTGTAGCAAGTAATGTTATGTGTCAACTTGACTGGGCCGTGGGCTGCCCAGATGTTTGGCCAGATATGATTCTGGGTGTTTCTGCAAGGGTCTTTTGGGGTGAGGTTAACATTTCAAACAGTTGGAGTAAAACAAATTGCTCTCATATGTAGGTGAGATCCCCCTGAATAGAACAGAACAAAAAGACCGTCCATCCCCATGTAACAGTTTCCCAGCTTCATCTCCGACATTGCTCTTCCTGCCTAATAGCCTTTGAACTGAAACATCAGCTCTACCTGAGTCCTCAACTCTGACCTGCCAGCCACCCTGCAGATTGGTTGCCAGCCTCCATAATCATGTGAGTCAATTCCTTATTGTAAGTCAATCTCTCTTTGTTTCTAGATAAATAGATTCTATTGGTTCTGTTTTCTTCTCGAAAACTCTAATACTCTTTGCCCCTGGATTTTGCTGCATATGTCAGTTCAGTTCAGCTCAGTCACTCAGTCGTGTCCGACTCTTTGCAATCCCATGAATCACAGCATGCCAGGCCTCCCTGTCCATCACCAGCTCCCAGAGTTCACTTAGACTCATGTCCATCGAGTCCGTGATGCCATCCAACCATCTCATCCTCTGTCGTCCCCTTCTCCTGCCCCCAATCCCTCCCAGCATCAGAGTCTTTTCCAATGAGTCAACTCTTTGCATGAGGTGGCCAAAGTACTGGAGTTTCAGCTTTAGCATCATTCCTTCCAAAGAAATCCCAGGGCTGATCTCCTTCAGAATGGACTGGTTGGATCTCCCTGCAGTCCAAGGGACTCTCAAGAGTTGCATATGCACAGGCACTCAAAGACATAAATATACTTGGAGAGCATTCATTCCAGCAGCAATAGGACTGTCAGGGACTGAGTTCCTGCTACCTAAACCCCTCCAGAGATATTCTCATTTTCACCTTTTTCAAAAACTGATGCTCAGTCTTGCTAACAATTTTTTGATCCAATCTGTATCTTTTTTAGTTCCACAAACATTTACCTACTATATGCAATGGTCAATGCCTACTATATACTCAAGGTACTCTCCTACTGAGGAAGCAGCAGAGAACAAGCTGGCCTCTGTGCTCATGGAACTTATTTTCTGATAAACCCTTTTCTTCTTAAGTAGGTGAACTCGTATTAAAGAATTGGTTTCTGTTGCTTGCCACCAACTTTCACCCTCCAGAGAATGCTAGCTCCACCCCTTCTCTGGGTCACCTTGGATAAGCCAGATGCTAGTCCTCTAGAAGTCAGAAGTAAAGATCCCGGCTCTGTGCAGTTCTTTTTTGTTTGTTTGTTTAATTTTTTTTTAATTTTTTTTTTTTACTTTATTTTACTTTACAATACTGTATTGATTTTGCCATACATTGACATGAATCCGCCACGGGTGTACATGAGTTCCCAATCCTGAACCCCCCTCCCACCCCATATCATCTCTCTGTGCAGTTCTTGAGAGATACTTCTCTGTTATCACCCCAACGAAAAACCTGAGAACCAACCAGTGGACTTGTCTAAGGTACTCATTTTAGAATAGTAAATGGCTTGGCTGGAACACTACATCAGAGGTACTTCTCAACCAGATGCCCTCCATCGAAACCCATCTTCTCTCCCACTCACGGCCTGAGCATACACCACAATGAGCGTTAAATTGCTTGTGCCTCATTAGCACTCGTTTCAGGTTTAATCTTCTTTGCCAGAAGGCTTTTTAATGCCCTCCCCCAAGGCCCACAGGATTTATTCTGGGATTAAATAGGAGACAAGATGAGAGAAGCTGATCGAAGTGGCCAGACATAGCTTTCTCCTCAGGTAGCAACAGACAGTTATTAAACGCAACTGCAACTCTATCGTGAAATGAGTGAACATGCTGTTTGCTTCACCGTGGGGGGGCTCCGTGACTATGGCTGGGAATTGTCACAGTTGAGTTTAGCACTTCCTGCAAACTTTGGAGCCAGCTTGCATAATGCAGTGGCTAAAGAACATGATTCCAGTCAAACAGAACATGTTCGCAGCTTTAAAAAGGACTCGGTCACATAACAATTCATACATAAACCATGAGGCTGCCGAACCAAATGAAATAATAGTCGTCAAGGGTTCCTGCACACCTGCCCCAGTCACTCAGAGCCTGCACTCACTGGGAATTGCCAGCACACGGCAACCAGCCCTGCCCTGAAGTCAAATGGCAAAAATAAACGTATGTACTGACCCAGTTAAATCAAGAAACACGAGTCCACCTTTAAGCAGGCAGCAGTTCAGGTGGCCTCTCCAGGCCAGGCCTCCTTGGGGATTTAGCTCTGTGTTCAAAGAGAATTAACTGTTGTAGATCCAGTGGCTTGAATGCTGAGATTGAGTTAGGTGTGAATTCCACCCTCATTGATGAGTTTTCACTGCACATGCACCTGTGATGCTCTGAACAGAACACACCAAACTTGGAGCCCCTGACTCTTTCTAAACAGATAACCCTCTGCTCGGGCTGGCAAAGAGGTAAGAATTACAAAAGAAAGATTTGGGCTCCCATACCAGAAAACACACAAAAACAGGATCATGTGTCTAATTGGAAAGGCCGTCCCAGAAAAAGAAAAGAACTCTCACGCCTGGTGTAAAACTAAGCCATCAGTACAGCTGATACTGTGATATGCCGCCAGAAAAAAGGATGTAGAGGAACCGAAAGGAAAGAGGTTCCCTCCAACCCCACCGCCCTCTTGCCCTCAGCAGTCCTCTGGCCTTGGAAAATTGCTTCTCCTCCTTGTGCCTCTCTTTCCTTCTTTAAAATTGGTCTGCAGCACTTCTTTCCTTTTCAAACTCTCCGAAATGGCGGAGTTTAATTGGAGGCTGTGTCAGTTCTTTGTTTCTGGTTGTGAAATTCTAGACCAATAATACCCTCAGTGCTTCAATCACCTGGGGAGTTTGTAAGAATTACAAGTACCTGGGATTACAATACCAGAGATTCTTGAGTGCTAGGTCCAGGGCACAGGTAGATTTAGTGTTATTTAGTGTTATTTTTTTAGTGTTATTTTAATATTTATTTATTTATTTTTGACTGTGCTGGGTCTTTGTTGCTGAACTTTTCTCTAGTTGTGGCAAGCAGGGGCTACAGTCTAGCTGCGAGGCACAGGCTTCTCATTGCGGTGGCTTCTCTTGTTGCAGAGTACAGCCTCTAGGCATGTAGGCTCCATAATTGCAGCACGTGGGTTCAGTAGTTGTGGCCCACAGGCTGCAGAGTGCACGCTCACTAGTTGCCCCATGGCATGTGAGATCTTTCTGGACCAGGGATCAAACCTGTGTCCTCTGCATGGCAGAGTGGATTCTTAACCATTGGACCACCAGGGTAGCCTAGCACACGTAGATTTTAAGAGCCTCCCCACTAGGTAATTGCAATGTACAGCCAGGGTTGAGAACCATGAGCCATGATGGGGAGCAGTGTTGCTCTATTGCATCCCTAGGGGATGGAGGCAGATGGAAAACATGTGGGTGCTCCCACCTCCTCCACATCTGCAAAGGATTTCCTTTCATGGGGTTGGACAGATTGTTTCATTCCCAGATTTTCTCTCACCAACTTCTCCCACCCCTCTGCCAGCATTGTTCAGCAAAGGAATAAGCTAAATTCCTTCAAAAGGTGACTGGTAACTCTTCATGGTTTTTAACTGGAGCAAACTTCTAAGTTACATGTAAGGGTATTACGGCCTTTACCTCCAAGAAGTTTATCTTTCAGGGATTATTCAGCACCGGAACATTTGAAGAAATGGCGGCTCACTTCAGTATTCTTGCCTGGAGAACCCTATGGACAGAGGAGCCTGGTGGGCTACAGTCCATGGGGTTGCAAAGAGTCAGACACCACTGAAGCGACTTAGCACAGCACAGGAGCATTTGTAACCAACCAGAGGGTCCTACAATCCTTAGTCTGCTACTGTGTTCACAACAGGCTGCTGCCTTCACCCCTGGCTGGGGATATCACAGCCTCTGCTGAGCCATAGGTCCTTAGTAAGGGGTGTGTGTGGGCATGCATGCTCAGTTGATTTATTCATGTCCAACTCTTTGTGACACTATGGACAGTAGCCCAATAGGCTCTTCTGTCCATGGGTTGCTCCAGGCAAGAATGCTGAACTGGGTTGCTATGCTCTTCTAGGAGATCTTCTGACCCAGGGATCAAACCCGATTCTTTGGCATTGCAGGCAGATTCTTTACACACTGAGCACCTGGGAAGCACCCACACCCCCCTGCATCCACCTGTGTGTGTGTGTGTGTGTGTGTGTGTGTGTTTTAGTCACTTCAGTTCAGTTCAGTTCAGTTGCTCAGTTGTGTCCGACTCTTTGTGACCCCATGAATTGCAGCACGCCAGGCCTCCCTGTCCACCACCAACTCCCAGAGTTCACTCAAACTCACGTCCATCGAGTCAGTGATGCCATCCAGCCATCTCATCCTCTGTCATCCCCTTCTCCTCCTGCCCCTAATCCCTCCCAGCATCAGAGTCTTTTCCAGTGAGTCAGCTCTTCACATGAGGTGGCCAAAGTACTGGAGTTTTAGCTTTAGCATCATTCCTTCCAAAGATATCCTAGGACTGATCTCCTTTGGAATGGACTGGTTGGATCTCCTTGCAGTCCAAGGGACTCTCAAGAGTCTTCTCCAACACCACAGTTCAAAAGCATCAATTCTTCAGCACTCAGCTTTCTTCACAGTCCAACTCTCACATCCATACATGACCACTGGAAAAACCACAGCCTTGACTCGACAGACCTTTGTTCGCAAAGTAAGGTCTCTGCTTTTCAATATGCTGTCTAGGTTGGTCATAACTTTCCTTCCAAGGAGTGAGTGTCTTTTAATTTCATGGCTGCAATCACCATCTGCAGTGATTTTGAAGCCCCCAGAAATAAAGTCTGACACTGTTTCCACTGTTTCCCCATCTATTTGCCATGAAGTGATGGGACCAGATGCCGTGATCTTCGTTTTCTGAATGTTGAGCTTTAAGCCAACCTTTTCACTCTCCTCTTTCACTTTCATCAAGAGGCTTTTAGTTCCTTTTCACTTTCTGCCATAAGGGTGGTGTCATCTGCATACCTGAGATGATTGATATTTCGTCCGGCAATCTTGATTCCAGCTTGTGCTTCATCCAGCCCAGCATTTCTCATGATGTACTCTGCATATAAGTTAAATAAGCAGGTGACAATATACAGCCTTGACGTACTCCTTTTCCTATTTGGAACCAGTCTGTTGTTCCATGTCCGGTTCTAACTGTTGCTTCCTGACCTGCATATAGGTTTCTCACTTAGTCATGTCCAACTTTTGTAATCCCATGGACTATAGCCCACCAGACTCCTCTGTCCATGGAATTCTCCAGGCAAGAACACTACAAAAGGCAAACAATTCAGTGTAGAGGATCCACAGTAAGTCCCTTGCTGCCGCTGCTGTTAAGTCGCTTCAGTCGTGTCCGACTCTGTGCAATCCCATAGATGGCAGCCCACCAGGCTCCTCCATCCCTGGGATTCTCCAGATAAGGACACTGGAGTGGAGTCGCTTAGTGGGGACTTAATACCTCAGCATGCACTGGTCAGCCCCGTTTTCCTGTCTGCTCTACATGTCATCAATTATGACCAGAACAAGTCCTAGAGGACCCATGGTTCATTCTGTATCCTCCATCAGCCTGAAGTTCAGTTCTTTGCCCTTGAAAGCACCCCATTTGCTCCTGCTCTGTCAAATCAAACATTTGGAAGGAGCTGGAAGCCTTGAAAGATGCAGCAAGGTCATAGAGTGTAGTGATTAAGAGCTTTGTGATTAAGGGGAATCAAACAGGTCTGGGGTTAAAGCCTGTCTCCATCACTTACTAGCTATGCACCTGGAATAACAGACCTAACCTCTCTGAGCATCAGTTTACTCAACTGTCAAATTAGTTTAATTATAAAGTCTGTATCATAGGATTGGTACAAGGATTAAACAAGATGTGCCTGCATCCTGGGACTACCCCAAATGTCAGCCACTGTTACCACTGTTCTTGGTAATAATGTCAGAGTGAGGGGTGCCTTGTGGACAAGTGGCATGTCCAAGAATCAATGTGAACTGTGGAGCAAACAGGACTTGGTTGAGAAAACCTGAGTTTAGACCCATTCCCTTTCTTTATGATTTTAGATAAATCACATCATCTCTTTAAGGTTCTGTTTCAGTTGCAAAATTGTGATCATAATAATAATATTAATAATGACTACTTCACAGGGTGATTAGACGTTTACTAAATGCCACAACGCATGTAAATGTACTTTGCAAACCACAAGTAACCATATAATATTAGTAATTATTATCCACATGCAATTCTTAACATTTTCTGGGTCTAGTCCTGATGATTGACAAAAGGAATAAATAGATTTTCTAAAATTAGAAATGAGAGAAAATGAGGTTCAACTCTCATGTCTTAAGAAAGTCCAGGCCAAAACGTGAGCCCTAAAGAGACTAAGGAGTGTGATTAAAAGGAGCTTCTGTGCTGGGCTAATTTCACCTTTGAATAAGCCCTTCCTTTAATTCTGTAAGTGCCCACTCTTTACTTACTGTATTATCTCATGATGCTTCGTGAGACCTCCTAACATTAGTTGTTAAAGTTATTGATTTTCATAAGAGATGACCTTCGCGAAAGATGACCTCATCTCGTGGGGCAAAGACAAAAAGGGCAGAAAACATCACAGTGTATGTTTCTTCTCTTGAGGAGCCTTTTTTCCTGGCTCTCAGTTTTTTTAATGTTTAATTTTTTTTTTAATACTGTGTTTTGGTTGACACTTTTTTTTTTTTTAAATGAGTTCTCCCACCTCTGCTGACTATAACCTACACTATGTTCCACTTCCCTGGTGGCTCAGCTGGTTAAGAATCCACCTGCAATGCAGGAGACGTGGGTTTAATCCCTGGGTTGAGAGGATCCCCTGGAGAAGGGAACAGCTACCCACACCAGGATCCTGGCCTGGAGACTTTCATGGAGTATATAGTCCACGGGGTCGCAAAGAGTTGGACACCACTGTGCCAGTCTCGCTTTCACCTTCGCCATAAACAAACATTTCTAATTTGAAAGTTGAAGGCAGGGAGCAGCTATGCCAGCAACAGAAGGGGAATTCAAGATCCAAATGTATCTTACCACCTGTAGCAGGTCCTGACGGCTGCTATCAAAGCGGTCTGGTCTTTTAGGAACAATCAGAATTCAGCTAAAGGAAAAAATTCCAGTAGTAGAATACTAGGCTCTTGAGGGCCCAAGAGGTATTACAGGAGCAGGCAGAAGGTAATACTGGGGTCAGTCGTATGAGGTCTTTAAATGACTTCCTACCCCTTGCCCATTGCCCACTAGAGAGAAATTGGGGTCAAATGGATCTGTGGACATTGAACTGTGCTAACTGGGAGGGGGAGGCTGAAGGGGAAGTTGCGAAGAGCATTCAGGAGTGCCACTCCTCCAGAATTTTTTGCATGTTTGTAGAGGCCTTGGGGTTAATTTCCAGGGAAGAGAGGCAACCTTGCAATTAGGAATGTTCTCCGTCCTCATAAAGGTTCTGAGAAGGAGTGTCTCAGGGTTGGCGCATGTATAAAATATGCATTAATGATAAGAAGAGCCATTTTTGAGAGCTTCCAGCCCCAAGTAACTTTATTTTACCCACAAATTAGAAAAGAAATTAAGAACAAGACAGGAAAATTTTAAGTTGCTCAAACCTACAAACTTAAAACCTCTGCTTCCTCAATACTACATTTCACCAGCAAAAGAGCAGTATGTGTTCATTTTAATCGGTGCCAAGTATTCAAACACAAGAACCTACGGAGGTGTTATGAAAGACACTGCACTTTGTTGTTTAAGACAGGCAAACCAGAAAATGAATATTCTTAAATAAACAGAAAGCAAAGGAGAGCCTGAATTCAAATGATATCCATCAGTTACCAAGAGTTCTGGCTGACCTAGAAACCAGGTTTGAGGGGTTCTAGATGTGGAAAGGAATAACTAGGTGGACAGGTGACCAGGGTAGCAAGTCATTTTCACATCCCTAAAGTGAACTGGAAATCTGCCATTGGTCCCCATGCCCCACTCTTGCCACACTGATGAAAGGTGCCTTCATCCTGCTGGGGCCAGCTCTGCCCCCACCCAAAGTAAATATTGAACAAATATTTGAAGAGTATCATTTAAAGGAGGTGGCAAATTATTCACCTGCTTGAAGCACTCATCATTATTTGGAATGCCTCTTTAAACTCTACAGCTTTTTAAACGAAGAGCACAGAGGGGAGGTGGTATAGCACCAGGATTGTTGATGTTGGAAAGTGGGTAAAAATTATCTTTACTCCTTCACCCCTCACACAAGTGCCCAGTACCCTTTGGCTGCCCATGGTCAGGAAAGGCTGACATGGCACAAGGAGAAAAAAATGCAAAATGAAGCTAGGCCTGTTCTTGCACCCAGTACTGTCTCAATTATGCTTGATGCCATGAGGCAGGACCAAGGGGAATATACTATTTTTTTTTAGGACTTCTTAGGTGCCAAAGATTCTTCTCATTGCATTAGCTCTTTTGAATTCTCACAACAACTCTTGGAAGAAGTCACCACTATTTCCATATTCCATATGAGGCTCAAGGAAAGTTAAGGAATTTATCCAAATTCACACAGGATTCAAATCTGGGTCTAACAAGCTCCTGCTCATACGAGACAGCCTTATTTACCTTTTAGACTCTGTGTCATTCTGGCCTGGGCCCTTGGCCACCAGTTCTGGGTCAGTTGCCTCCACATCCCAAGAACTTGCACCACCTGGGCTCAACCAAAGTCCTGCCTAGAGTGTCAGGACCTGCCCCAGGCTGTTGGGCATCTGGGCCAGGAAGCCACACGACCTCAGATTTTGGCTTCTCCCATCATTTCTGGACTTAGCTAAAAATGCAGGCTGATTTCCTGGACATCTGGTTTCCCTGACTGCCACCAAAGGAGGCCAGAGAAGCAACCCAGAAGTGGTGCCCAGGGAAAGTTACCTTCCCACTGGAGAGACCCAAGCTGACAATTTTCCTCTACCTCCTCTCTTCCAAGGACTGCTCCAGGCACAGTCTCTCTGAACATCCTCCCTAAAGACTTCTCATGTAGCTAAACAGACACATCTATGAACTCACAGGCCCCGAGTCTTTAGAGCTGTTTGTGAAAACATCCCTGGCATCACTTCCCATTCTTCCCTGACTCCCTTCACTTTTCCCTCACCATCATTGCTCTGAGATGGCACTTTCTAAGTAAAGCACCAGCTTCAGGCTGTATCCTAGGGAACCCAGGCTTTCTGGTTTTGTTTTCATTTAGCTATATGTTTATTTCATTGTTCTTAATATGTGATCAGTAGCTACAAGCCTACCATTCAAAACAAATGCTAGAACCTTGACATAACCTTCATCTAACCATGTGGCTTCCCATCCCATTCCCCATCTTTCCCTATACAACTATAACCATGATCCAGAATTCTTTCACTTTTTAAAATATATAGTTTTATTGCATCTATATATTTTTATATAAAGTATACTCATATTCATTTTCTCAACTCTATAAAAATTATGTCATATTGTATACATTTTGAGCATTTGCTTTATTCACTTAATGTTTTGTTTCATTGCTAGCATTTATCCCCATTGTTGAGAACTAGTGTAGTTCATGTGTTTTTATTGCCATGAAATATTCAGTTGTGTAAATATATCATAGTTTATCTATTCGCTGTGCTATTGATGGGCATTTGAGTTGTTTACAGGTTTTCACATTGTGATCAGTGCAACAATGAACATTCTTTCACACCTCTTCTGCTGTATATCTGCTTGAGTTTCCCTTGGGTCCATCCCACGGAGTGAATTAAATGTTGGGTCATATGTATATGAATATTCAACCTTAGAAGATAATGCCAAAGTGTTTTCCAAATTAGTTACACAAATTTGTGTCCTTTCTATCACACCAAGAGTGTTCTCTGAAATTCACTTTTTATAGTCCCCCTTGTTCTGATAACTGCCAAAAATAAGAGTTGCTGGTTGACAAGGAAATATTTCATATCTCCTCTGGGTATTTGCATTTTTAAAGAGAATGCTTGGAGAGGCAGTGTTTTA
Source organism: Ovis aries (assembly GCF_016772045.2). NCBI lineage: Eukaryota > Metazoa > Chordata > Mammalia > Artiodactyla > Bovidae > Ovis > Ovis aries. The sequence goes on along the minus strand of NC_056057.1, from coordinate 48,701,225 downwards.
ATCCAAAGCAATGGATTTCTCTGACTAAATATTTCAGGGCCTCTATCTCTATATGCTATATCATATTTACTCATTCAATGCTTCACTGGAATGCTTGAATTCTGCAGCTGTGTGAGGCCTGAAGACCAACTAGTGGGACCTGCCTTCAAACATCTTAATGTCTGTGTGAGAAAAACAAATAGCCTAATTATATTGGACTTGGATGCCATCTTGGTCTTCCTATCTGTTCATCACGGTTTCCCAGGTAAGTAAGGTATTTCTGATTGACATTTCAGTCTTAATTACCAGACCACTAGGGAAGTCCCTTGAAAATATATTTCTGTTTACTATTTTTTCTTTCAGCTTATCTTTCCTTTTAGAATGTAAACTCTCTGAGGACAAGAATATCTTATTCTGCTTTGAGGTGAGGTGAAAATGAAGTCGCTCAATCGTGTCCGACTCTTTGCGACCCCGTGGACTGTAACCTACTAGGCTTCTCCGTCCATGGGATTCTCCAGGCAAGAATACTGGAGTGGACTGCCATTTCCTTCTGCTTCATATGACTAAAATTTACCAAAGTACCTGGTCCATATAGGTAATCAATAAATATTGGAAGGAATAGGTCTGTTTTCATGCCTCTCTATCTTCTCAAATGATTGGCCAGCATCGAAATTAAATATGCTAAGAAAATTCAGTCTTCCCTAAACTAAATTGTGAAGGAATCCAAGTTTGTTTTATTTCTGCTTTCGCATTTTCCTTTTCTCCAACACTGAGCAGCCTCTCCCCATACTTCCCAGGCATTCAGAATCCCTTTTGCATCTTCTTGGCAGCCAGGAACTTTTTCCTTTAGTTAAGACTGTCCTGGGATGGTGCCCCAGATTCCAAGATTATTCCTTATTTCCTACATTCCAATTAAAATTCCCACTTTTCTCACTGCCAGGAGGAAAAATAATCAGATAATTTTCTGTTGAAGTATTATGCTGTAATAGACCACTTAATGCAGTAATTCTCCAAGGTTGGGTGGTTAGGGTTGTCCTTGTTCTCTTAGGATTATACCTTGATAATAAAAATCAAAGTTGATAAACTCCTAGGCTTCTCATCATTAGGTCATTCCAGGAAATGAAAAAAAGAAAAAGAAGAAGACAAACAAGAAACTAGAAGAGTTTATCTAAAAACAAACAAAAACCTCGATTTTATGGCAAGGAAAATTACAATAATCAAAGAAATTGTTTCAGAAAGCAAAGACCAATTTATCTAGCTTGTGAGAAAATTACAAGTATACTTGCTTTTAAAAAAAACTGGGGAGCATAAAATATACAAACTGATGAAGTATAAAGAATGATCACAAGGAGGTTCTCCAAAAGAATCCTTTAAATGGCCAACTCTTAAAGTGTATTTAAAGCAAAATTCCATTTACAAAAATTATCTTTACGGTTAACTTTTTAGGAAACAAGCTACTGGATAAAACACTTTTTTTTTGCCTCCTAGAGAAATTATGAACAAACTTACATTGCCATCATTCCATCAGCATCAGATTTTTTAAGGTCAGTTCCTATTCAGGTCTTTATTTTCCCTTTTGTATCACTTAAGAAGATTGGTTTCTGTTGTTGATAAGAGGACAGACTTCCTGGGCATGTCTTGGTCAACACTGACAGTGGTCATTCAGGCGATCTGTTCTCTCTTAATAAATGCCACAGTGTCACTCAGAAGAAGATCATGGTGGTCCTGATGCAAAATCGACAGGGTCAGAATCAGGAGGGAAATGCTTCCATGCATTTCTTTGGGTTTTTTATGTTAGGTACAGGAAGTTCAGATCCTGAGGCAAACCTGTCCAGCTTGCTAAAGAAAAAGCACTTCATCTGCTCAGTTTACTGTCCCATGTCTATCACACCCTGTTCTCTCCCTGGCAGGAAGGCAGTTCTCTGCACTTGCAAATAGAATAAACAAACTATCCATAGAGAACTAGTGGACATTTTGATTTTTATTTTCTAACTGATTTCACAAGAGTGAAATATTAGGTTGGTCTAAAATTAATTGCAGTTTCAGACCATGAATTTTAAATTGTTATAACTAGGCTCAAACATATCTTTATTAATCAAAATAGGAGCCATTACAATCAACACATTTTTGCCAATGAGAAATAAGTTCATTTATTCCTGTAGCATAGAAATCCATGCTTCAGGGCTTGATGAGCTCTTGGAAAGCACTTCCTGCCTTCTGTTGGTTGTGGAAGCGTTTCCCCTGCAAAATGTTGAGATGCTTAAAGAAGTGGTCAGGTGAATATGGCAGATGAGGCAAAACTCTGTAGCCCAATTCATTCAACTTTTGCAATGCTGTTTGTGCGACATGTGGTTGGGCATTGTTATGGAGAAGAATTGGACCCATTATATTGACCAATTACAGTTTTTGGTGCATCTCACCAATTTGCTGAGCATACTTCTCAGATGTAATGGTTTCACCAGGATTCAGAAAGCTGTAGTGGATCAGAAGGGCAGCAGACCACCAAACAGTGACCATGACTTTTTCTAGTACAAGATTAACTTTGGGAAGTGTTTTGGAGCTTCTCAGTCCACTGAACTGGTCATCATCAGTTGTCATATACAATCCCCTTTTCATTGCAGGTCACAATCTAATTGAGAAATGATTCATTGTTGTTTCGTAGAATAAGGCAAGACGACACTTCAAAACAATGAATTTTTTTATTTTGGGGTCAGCTCATGAGGCGTCCATTTATGGAGCTTTTTCACCTTTGCAATTTGCTTCAAATGCCAAATGACTGTAGAATGGTCAACACTGAGTTCTTTGGCAACTTCTTGTGGAGTTTTAAGAGGATCAGCTTTGATGATGTTCTCAACTGGTCATTGTCAACTTCCAATGGCCAGCCACTGTGTTAAGGCTCTCATCTCCTTTGCAAAACTCCTTGAACCACCACTGCACTGTATGTTTTTTAGCAGTTCCTTGGCCAAAAGCATTGTTGATGTTGCAAGTTGTCTCTACTGCTTTACGACCCATTTTGAACTTGAATTAAAAAATCGCTTGAATTTGCTTTTTGTCTAACATCATTTCTATAGTCTAAAATAGATACAAAATAAACAGCAAGTGATGTCATTAGCAAAAAAAAAAAGCAAGAAATGTGCATTAAAATGATATATAACATAACTACATTTAAGAATTATTCCAATACCAAATGGCAAAGTTCAACAATGTAAAACCGCAATTACTTTTGCACTAACCTAATACAATACAAAACTTGAAATCTCTATGTAAAACCTAGGGGGCAATCTGCTTTCCAGGGAGACAATAAAACAAGGAAGTTTTAAAATAACTAATTATGATTTAAAATGGCTCCGAATTGGACTCTAAAATTTCCATATCCACCATGTTCCATAGCCTAGGTTACCTCTTCCCCTCCATCCCTGGATATAATTCTGCAACCAGCTTATGACATCTTCATGTTTGTCTTCATTCCCAAGTCCTGATTTGTCAGAACTACGTCAATGTTAATCAACATATGTAAAGTTGGTACCTTACAAATATTCCCATTAAACAGAAATAAGTCAAAGGAAATCAAATGGTAATGCTCCAGGAAAATTTGTAGATTTGACAAAGCTAGGGCAGGAGCCAGTGGTTTATGCATCTAGATGTTATGCTTTTGTTGTTGGCAGTATTGTGCTGCTGGTGCCAACCTGCTATCTATTCCTGCTTATTGTCACCATATCTGGGACCTGAGATCTCATGACCGACAGGTTTAGAAAAGATCAGCTGTCTTGAACCTACCTGCTAAGGATCTTTCATCTTCTATACTACTCCTATAGTGTTTTTCCTACATGGAAATCTGACCATGTGTCTCTCTTTTGCCTCAAAACAACTCACTGCCAGAGAATAAAGTCCAAACTCCTAGCCAGGCATATAAATCCCTTCCTCCACACTGCTCCTCCTACTCAAAGCATCAGACATAAATCTGAGGTATTTGGTGCCCCAAGAGAACTCCTCTCTCCTCTGCCACCATGCCCTACCTTCTGCTGCACCTCTGAAGAGAACCCTCTCATCCACCTTTGGAACTCGCCTCATACCTCTCAGGCTTCAGTGCTATATCACTTCCTCCACAAGGCCTTTCCTGATAGGCTTTCTTTCCTCTGAGCTTCCCTCTCAGCAAAATGAATATCTTAATTCCTGTACCTCCCCTTAATTCCAGGGTCACATGGAAGAAATGACAACAGTCTCTGAAAAATGCAGAACACTACATAAACTCCAGGTTGTGTTATTATAAAAGTTATAATACAATAAGCCTTTTTTCTTCAGGAACCTAATTATAGCACTTGTGATCATTATTATGAAATTAGCCTCCACAAAGTAGAATGTTTCCCGTTTATTGCTTAAATGTGAGCTAAACTAAAAATGGGAATGAGAACTATGCTTACATCAGCCACAAATAGATTAAAATTGGACCTATACAGAGAGGATTAGTGTGACCTTTAAGGCTTCCCTGATAGCTCAGCTGGTAAGGAAACCACCTGCAATGCAGGAGACCCCAGTTTGATTCCTGGTTTGGGAAGATCTGCTGGAGAAGGGATAGGCTAACCACTCCAGTATTCTTGGGCTTCCCTGTGGCTCAGCTGGTAAAGAATTGGCCAGCAATGAGGAAGACCTGGTTTGATCCCTGGGTTGGGAAGATACCCTGGAGAAGGGAACAACTCCAGTATTCTGGCCTGAAGAATTCCAAAGGGTCACAAAGAGTCAGACACGACTGAGTGACTTTCACTTTTGCCCAACGCGATTTTCAGTATTTTAGGGTTAGGGTTATTGTATTTCATTATTTTGCAACCTTTCTGTAAATCTAAAATTATAGTTAAAATTTTTAAAGACCTCAGTTTAATTATTTTGGGATTAATTTACTGAGTCCATTGAGTCAGTCTATTGTATAATTTATACAAATGAGTGATTTCTGTATTTTTCTAAAATGACTGTAGAATTCATCAGTGAGAAGAAAAGAGCTGCATCTAAACCCAAAACTCAGACTTTAAACTCATGGATATTAAACACTATCAGATAAAAACTTTTGAAAAAAGGACAAATATTGGTTGAGAATGAGTTATAGTCTCATCTTACCAATAAAATGATCAGGACTCTGTACTGCCATTGACTCTAACTGCCAATGTTACAGTTAGCCAATGATAAGACTTCCCTAAACACAGCTTCCTCCTGACCTTTTGTACATCCTCAAATTCCAATGTCATATACTACCATAGGTAAGTCTCAACAATACTACCTCAGACAGGGAAGTTTTGCTGTACAAGTATTATTTTCCATAATGAACCTGGTAGAGAGTAGAGTATGTTGTGTCCAGAACTTCTGGGTCTTTCCTCAGATTCCAAGAACAAATCAGAATATGACCAATGTTATATTCAATGTTAAACAGTTATCTGAACATTCTTCTCAGATTTTGAACAGTTGTGCCTTCAGTGAGATGCTGTTTAAACACTCTTGTTTCTTGAGCATTCAAAAAATTCACAACTATCTAGTTGCCTAATCATATTGTACTTGCTCTGTCAGCCACTCCCAGCTCCTTCTTAGGGAAGTAGGAGCTCCTCTGAACTCAGGTGACTGGCAGAAGCAGTGATGGACTATACATCACCAAGGGTAACAGCTGTAGCTCACTCCCCCTTGGTTTTGCCCAGTCAGAGTATATAAATGAATTCTGATAAGCGACCACATTGTCTTAGCACCAATGGCTTCCTGAAGAGAAACAACCATGCCTTCCATTAGTGGGCGTGAACCAGAAGCAGAAGAGAAAGCAAAAAAAAAGAGGCAGAAGAGAGGAAATAGAAAGTTAAACTTCTCAGAGGCTGAGAAAGGGCCATGTCAATTCCAGTTTAATACAGAAAAGCCCAAACTGGCTTACTACATTAGAGTACATTTTTTATTTACATGAACAAATAAAGCTGCAAAGTGAGCATCGTTCTGACTTGTCAGTGTGTATCTGATTTGGAAATAACATGAGAGTCTAATTTGAATCTTTGTGAATATGAAGCCCAAGCCAGAGAGCACTACTAGCCAACTCCAGGGCAAACCCCAAAACCTCAACAGAGTGGAAGTAAAAGTTTAGAAAAACAAACTAAAGAGAATACAATGAGAAGAGTACCAAGGAAGCCAGTATGAAGATCACTACCATGGGAATCCCATAACTGGGTGCCAGAAGAAAATTTTTTTAAAGGGGGTGGGGAGCAGGAGGACCTGAGGTATTCCTTACAGTGGTCTCAGGAGTAGTGAGTACTAATGCATGGTCACCTTCCACTGATTCTGCCCTAAGGAGCAGCTCTGAAGCCTTCTTGTTTGGTAAGAGGAATCTACACTCATTCACTAGGTATCCACTGAATATAAGGCACTGTGCAGGGATTGAAGAATGGAAGTTAGGATCAAAAGAATAAGATTGTCTCTGTGGACCAGGAAATTGAAACATGTTCTCTGCATTCTCTAGGAAACAAACAAGGAGGTAAATAGGTCTCAAATGAGAAAGGATTAGCTTCTTAGAAAGAAGGTCAGTAACACTTGAGTAACTTCAGTGGCGAGGAACCTGCTGACTCATAGATAAGCGCTTGGAAAATCAGTATACATAGGTAAATAATTGGAAGCTGGTATATTGAAATTCCATTGTGCTAGATTCCTTTCTTTCGTATTAGGGGTACATGATGTTAGTCCCTTTACCATACACTCCAAAAGGCCAGCATTTCATCTCCGAGAACTTCCAAGATACTAGGAAAGCCAAAAAGATCATTTCTTCGGGGCTCCGATAACTGGGTGCTAGAAGGTAGGTGTCACCTAGGCGACTCTCAAATGGGGAGCAGCAATTAGCCTTTTGTAGAGACTCCAAGAGCGTCCCACGTAGAAAACTTGACTGACAGGGTAGGAGAGGTGGGTAAATGGGTTAGAAGAAGCCTGTCGGACCAAGTCTTTTTCTGTTAGGTATAACCTTATTTGTAAATCGTTCAACCCTGACTCCAATGGTAAGTTTGAAAATAAACAATTTCCGTAAGAATGTTTGATCAATCACGTTCCTAAGAGAGACCCTGTATAGCGTGGTCGCTCAAAGTCCGTTGTTCTGCAGTAACTTTCCATCATTTTAATAAAAGGTCTCTAGCACCAGCCTTGAATCGCGCCTTCATTTGTGTCAATGTTATAAACCTAGCTAAAACATTGGGAAGAGTGACGGGAAGCCAGTATAACAAAGCTGTTGGGCCAAAGCCGTAGGTTTCCGGTGGATGGTTTTCGCTGCGAGCAACACTGGCCCCAGCTACGCCGGCGTGGGAGTGAGCGCGCGCATGCGCGGCAGGAATCCGAGCGCGGAGGCTGGACTTGAGGGAAGGGGGCGCGGCGCGCGCAGCATGGCGTCTAACATCTACTTGGTTCGCCAGCGGATCAGCCGGCTGGGCCAGGTACGGCTCGGGGAGGCACCGCCCCTTCCCTGCCCGTGTCCGCCCTCGCCTCCCGTGCCCGCCCCTCTCCGTCTCCGCCCCAGCGCCTCGGCAAGCGGCTCAACCGCCGCCGCCCCGCCCCGCGGCCTCCCAGGCCCGCCTCCCGGAGCCGCCCCTCCTGCCCTTCCTCACGGCCGTGGAGCTGTGTCTGGTCGGTCCCCCTCCTCCTCCGCCTAACACGCTTTCCCTCCTTCCCTCAGAGGATGTCCTCCTTCCAGCTCAACCTCAACCCGCTCAAGGAGCCTCTCGGCTTCATCAAAGTCCTCGAGTGGGTGAGTGCAGCCTGCGCCGGCGAGGCTGGGAATCGCGTCGCCGCGCCCGCTCCGGTTCCTGCTCCCCTTCCGGCGCCCTCTGCCAGGAGACTGGGAGCTCTGGGAACGGGGGCGCAGCCCGCCCCGCACGGGCCGCGAAGCCGCCTTCGCCCCCGGGGACGGGCTTGGACGGGACTGGACGCGCGGGGAGGGGAAGAGAGGCCGAGGCCTGGGCCTGCGCGGGGCGGGGCCGCTGCGGTCGGCATTGAATCACGAGTCCCTCGGCTGCCTCTGTCCCAGGCGGAGCCCCCCACCCCCACCCCTACACACACACACCGCAGCTCTCCTCTGGGTGTCCCCCGGAGAGTGGGGGTTCAAATTTCTCTTTGGCTTCACAGCTTTCCGCAAGGGAAGAGAAAACTTCCTGTTGCGGTCTAACCGAACCCGCCGGGCTGGAGTCGCGCTCAGGCCGGCAGGCGCTGCCTCTGCGCCTCTAGCAGAAGGGGCCAGTCAGTGCATTTCTGTCCCCTGCGGACTCGAGGCCGCGCTCCCTCAGAAGTTGGTGTGCCTTCTCCAAGTGATTTGACGAGCTCTTGGGTCTTAATATGCTTTTAAGATTGGCTCCAAGTTAAAAAGGATAAAATAAACTGGGACAGGGAAGCGGGCGGAGGTGGGGGGAAAAGCTCCAAACAAAATGCGTTGTTAGTCTGATCCACTGAAACACACGTTAGGAATCGCATGTTGGGAACACATTAGGAATCCAGTTTGTTTTCGGTATTTCGCAGCAGCATCCTGCAGTCAGCTTTCAGTCCTTCCCTGGGGACACTCTCAATCATTAACATCAAAGCAGATTTATTACTTCGACCTTGGTAATGATCACTTTGGAGAGCTTAGTGAATACACCAGGCACTGCCTTCAGAGTTAGTGGCCTAGTACATATTCCAGTGCTGGTTTTCAGGCCCGTATTAATAGGCAGCTGGCATCTGTTCAGTGTGCAGGCAGGTTGCTTTTGTAGCCAGCAATATTTACATCCGTAACTCTTCAACCCCGTATGTTAATAATAAAATGGTGAAAAAAACTTAGATTTCCTGTTTTAAATAACCTGCGGAGGTAACACAGAAACTCAGATTCTCTAATGAATGCTCAGTCTGATTTCCTTCCTACACCCGAAGTTTCCTATGTTTCCCCCAAAGTTTTACTTGGTGTTTTCTGAAAACTGTGCTAATTTCACACAAACGTTTGCGTTAAAGACACCTAAATGTACGTATTTAGGGTTCTATAAACATCTGTCCAGATTTAAATATAAAGATAATTACATTTGAGTATATAAAAATTTCACATTGCAAGAGGAAAAACACAGTTAACTTGGCTAATCAAATACCAAGTTTAAGGAAAAAAATCTTACACCTAGTAGTTTAGTCTTCTTGAGGATTATAATTAAACTTATAATTAATTTAAAATTTCACTTAAATGAAGTCAGTTGTTTATATTTGTGCTTACATTATTCATCAATCTTTTTTAAAACAACTTTTTTTCCTTTATATTTTAAAATATTAGTGGTAAGTTTATTAATGATCATAGGTGACATTTTTGAAAGATACCCTTTTTAAGCTTAGGAAAATACTACTGTCAGTTTGAACAATTCATTTTTATACAGAGACTCTTTCATGAAAAGAATATCCATTGTTGATGAGGTAGAGAATTATTTATTCAACAAATATTTGAGTATGTACTATATACCAGTGCTGTGCTAAGCACTAACAGACAAATGGTGAATAAAACGTGGTTTTTTTCCTTGTGACTTAATAAAAAACATGAACACAAATATAAATATGCTGTATGACCAATACTATAATAAAGGTATAGGTTAAGTGTAGTAGGTGAAAGGAAGGAGAAATCAAATTGCTTGGAGGTGTAGAGAGGATTTCATAGACTAAAGAACTTGTTCACTTGGGGAATGGGTGGGGAATGGCTTTCTAGGTAAAGAGGAGCTTATGCTCAGTGGTGTGAAAAGCTGAAGCAGCAGAGCCCTATTTGAGAACTTAAGTAGTTGAGGTTGACTGCAGTCTTTACTGGGAGGGAGATGGTAGTTTGAGATGATTCTGAAAGGTTTCAAATAGTTTGAATACTTTGGAGTTCATTCTACGAGCCAGTGCTTCTTAACCCTTTGGGTTACCCTTGGATAATCTAGGCCCTTAAGAGAATGCGTACATGCAGGTACAGAATTTTGTATTGTTTATTGTACAGCTTCCACTTAAGACCAGAATTCCTATTGTGTGTAGTGGATTTACTCATTCAAGAGTAAATAAACAAGTGGATAATATAATTAGATTGGCCTTTTAGAAATTTTTATTTTGTCAGCAGTGTAGGGGATGAATTGAAAAGGAAAGGCCATAATTGAAGAAAGGGAAATCTATTGTTGGAAGTATCAGTTCAGTTCGGTTGCTCAGTGGTGTCCGACTCTTTGCAACCCTATGAACCACAGCACGCCAAGCCTCCCTGTCCATCACCAACTCCTGGAGTTCACCCAGACCCATGTCCATCGAGTCAATGAAGCCATCCAACCATCTCATCCTCTGTCGTCCCCTTCTCCTCCTGCCCTCAATCTTTCCCAGCATCAGGGTCTTTTGAAGGCCTAAAACTAATCGCAGTGGAATTAGAAAGCAAGAGGTTTAGAAATTAGAATATATTTGTGTGTTTGCATGTGTTTAGTCGCTAAGTCTTGTCCATCTCTGATCCCATGAACTGTAGCCCACCAGACTCCTTTGTCCGTGGGGTTTTTCAGGCAAGAATACTGAAGTGGGTTGCCATTTTCTTCTCCAGGTGATCTTCCCCATCCAGGGACTGAACCCGCATCTCCTACATTGTAGGCGAATTCTTTTTTTTTTTTTTTAACTCTTCCTGAATTTTATGTATTAATTTTTAACTAATTTATTTAATTAGAGGCCAGTTACTGCAGCCGTGAAATTAAAAGATGCTTACTCCTTGGAAGAAAAGTTATGACCAACCTAGATGGCATATTCAAAAGTAGAGACATTACTTTGCTGACTAAGGTCCATCTAGTCAAGGCTATGGTTTTTCCAGTGGTCATGTATGGATGTGAGAGTTGGACTGTGAAGAAGGCTGAGCGCCAAAGAATTGATGCTTTTGAACTGTGGTGTTGGAGAAGACTCTTGAGAGTCCCTTGGACTGCAAGGAGATCCAACCAGTCCATTCTGAAGGAGATCAGCCCTGGGATTTCTTTGGAAGGAATGATGCTAAAGCTGAAACTCCAGTACTTTGGCCACCTCATGTGAAGAGTTGACTCACTGGAAAACACTTTGATGCTGGGAGGGATTGGGGGCAGGAGGAGAGGGGGACGACAGAAGATGAGATGGCTGGATGGCATCACTGACTTGATGGACGTGAGTCTGAGTGAACTCCGGGTGTTGGTGAGGGACAGGGAGGCCTGGCGTGCTGCAATTCACGGGGTCGCAAAGAGTCGGACACGACTGAGTGACTGAACTGAACTGAACTTTACAATGTTGTGGTGGTTTTTGCCATACTTTGACATGAATCAGCTACAGGTGCACGTGTCCCCCCATCCTGAACCTCCCTCCTACCTCCTTCCCCACCCATCCCTCTGGGTTGTCCCAGAGCACAGGCTTTGAGTGCCCTGCTTCATGCATCGAACTTGCACTGGTCATCTGTTTTGTATATGGTAATACACATGTTTCAGTGCTGTTCTCTGAAATCATGCTACCCTCGCCTTCTCCCGCATAGTCCAAAAGTGTTCTTTACAGCTGTGTCTCTTTTGCTGTCTTTCTTGCATATAGGGTCGTTGTTACCATCTTTCTAAATTCCATATATGTGAGTTAATATACTGTATTGGTGTTTCTCTTTCTGGCTTACTTCAGCCTGTATAATAGGCTCCAGTTTCATCCACCTCGTTAGAACTGACTCAAATGCATTCTTTTTTATAGCTGAGTAATATTTCATTGTGTGTATGTACCACAACTTCCTTATCCATTAGTCTGCCAGTGGACATCTAGGTTGCTTCTATGTCCTAGCTGTTGTGAATACTGGGCAAGCAAATTCTTTACTACTGAGTTACCAGGGCTTCCCAAGAATATATGTGTAGGATGAAGAAAAGGCAGGGCTCTAAGATGACTGCCAAGCTTCTGACTTGGAGTAGTAGTGGCACATGTAACTAAGACAGGTCACTAAGGAAAAGCCGCAGATTTTACGTAGGAGGTCAATAACGTTTTGGATATATTAAATTTGTGGTCTCTTTAGAGCATGTAAGTGGTGGTACCCTGTAGATATATAGGTCTAGAATTTAAAAGAAATACAGGCTGGAGATTCAGCAAATATTTGATTGTAAAGGAAAGGGAATAGTTAAGAGAATGGAGAGAAATAACCTCACCGTTAGAGATATTTCAAGAAGAGTACTCAGCAATATTAGGTGCAATGTGAAAGAAAGTGAAAGTGAAGTTATTCATTCGTGTCCAACTCTTTGCTACCCCATGGACTGTAGCCCACCAGGCTCCTCCATCCATGGAGTTTTCCAGGCAAGAATACTGGAGTGGGTTGCCATTTCCTTCTCCAGGAGATCTTCCCAATTCTCGGGATTGAACCCAGGTCTCCCGCATTGTAAGCAGACACTTTACCATCTGAGCCACCAGGGAAGCAGATTAGGTGCAATAAGTTAAGTAAAATAATTACTAAAATGCCATCTGTTGATTTTGGTAATCAGTAGGCTTTAATAAGGGCAGTTTTGGTAAAATCAGAAACCAGATGATAGTAGACCAAATGGATGTATGTAAGAAAGAGAATACAGTGAGGGTAGACCACTATTTGACTGTGAAGATGGGAGAGAATGAAAGTGTTAGTCACTCAGTCGTGTCCAACTCTCTGCGACCTCCTGTAACCCGGCAGGCTCCTCTATCGATAGAATTCTCCAGGCAAGAATACTGGAGTGGGTTGCCATTCCCTTCTCCAGGGGCTCTTCTGGACCCAGGGATTGAGCCTAGTTCTCCAGGATTGCAGGCAGATTCTTTACCATCTGAGCCAGCAGGAAAGCCTGGGTGGAAACCTATTTTAAAGATGGGAAAGATTGAATGTGTGTGTACACTGTAGAGAAGAAACTTTTGAATAGAAGGTTTAAAACAGAAGCTGAGAGAGATAAGACAAAGTTCCAGAAGAGAAAGGCCCATAGCAGGAATTTTTAAATGTGTTTTAAATGAATTGTAAGTTTCATAAGGTGTTGAAAGATATATGAGTTGCTTCTAAAAATAGTCAATAAGTTTCAGTCAAATATAAAATCTAGATAAAGGCTGTTTATTATAAATATTACTATCAGAATAATTCTCCAAATCAGTTTATCTTTAATAAGATTCTAGAAGATGTTAGACTAAGATGCAGTCTGATAATATATAACTTTCAAGGGGTTACAAATCTGAAGGCCTCGGAGACATGAAGACAAGTGCCCAGTAAATATTTATTGACAGGATAAAAATCCAGTTGCCAAAGCAGAAGCATTTCTACTTTGCTTCTAAACTGCAGCTACTATGCATATAATATATATGAAACTGTTATCTCCATGTTACTGAGGTTTAGAGAAATTAAATAACTTGCCCAGTATCCCATGGTTGTGATTACTATATCCTGGACACAAAAGTCTGTTCTTAGGCTTTTCAGTAACTTCCATTTGTGTTTCTGATTGGTCTTTTAATAAAGTTAATGAAAAGATTAGCAAAAATTTCAAGTTTAAGAAACAAAAATGTAAGATTCCTAATGTATTTTTTTCTTGTTACATTTATGTTTCTACTAGATCTTAGAAGTTAAAACAAATAGGGTTTTCTTGATTCATTTATCAAGTTTGAATTTTTTTTCTGATTTTATACTTATAATTAATGAGCAAATTCAAAAGAACATTTAAAAGCATTATTGTTTAGTCCCTCGGTCTGACTCTTTTGCAACCCCATCGCTTTGGGGTAAATTATTCTCCAGGAAAGTTAGTGTGAAAAACAATGATTAAGAAAACATACAACCATTTGAGCATTACATATGTCAATTTGTTTAAACAGCATACTTTTAGAAATAGGTGCTAGTTTATATAGAATAATCATCCCAAGTAGACCACTAAGATTTTTGCAAACAGGGACCATGTTTTATTGTAATTTTGTGGTTCATAATATAGCACAGAAGAACACAACAGAACATACAGATTGTATTACAGAGTACAGGGGATGAGGCATATTTAGACTCATGTTTGTTTCATCCATTTGCTTAATACTTAAATTTTTAGGCTATCAGTCTATGACACTGACTGCATTTTAAGGAACTTAATCTTTCTCTTAACCTTGCCATTTGTGTTCACTTTTTTTCTCTATTGTGGAAAGGGAGAAAAAAGGATTTCAAATGGTATTTTGTGCCTGACAGATCGTCTCTCTGTACATGTAAAACTTGGAATAGACTGATTTGACTTACCTCGTGCCTTTGCTTTCTATTTCTTCTACCTGGAATCCTCTCGGTATTTACTTTGAACACTCTCATGGGATATACAAAATGTTTTTTCCATAGACTATATATATATTTATGTTGTGTGTATATATATATGTACATATATATAGTCAGTGCTCTTAGAATGCACAAACATATACACATATGCACTTACCTCACACAAATAACAACCTCTGATAAAACATTAAAGGGAAATTTAAGGTAACGGAGCAATGCTGTATTATAATAAAGTGTTCTCAAACACTGGTCTCAGAACCCCTTTAAACACCTAAATATTGAGCACCCCAAAGAATTTTTGTGTATGTAGGTTATATCGGTCAGTATTTACCATATTAGAAATTTAAGCTGAGATTTGAAAAAAAAATTTTATTTTAAAATAATCACTTGAAAGTTAGAGTACACCAGTGACAACAAATGTGGCTGGTTTTTCTTAAAGTGAAAGGCTCATTCTATTCATTAAAAAAAAAAAAGATCTGACAGATATCTGAGTCTGAATAACTATATTATGTCTATTACTCATTCTTTCAAGTAAAACTCGTATTCAACGAAAAAAGTGACTATTTCAGGGAACAACTCAGTTGCTTAAATGTTCTCCCTGGAGACAACCATTGTATTTCGGTATGCAGTAAAAGTGATTTTTGTTTGTTCATTTGTTATTAAAGTACTATAGTTAATTTAAATTGTTGTTTTAGTTTCTGGTGTACAGCAAAGTGATTCAGTTATACATACATATATTCTTTTTCATTTCCATTATAGTTTATTACAGTGTATTATAGTTCTCCGTGCTAAACAGTAGGACCTTATGTTTATGTTTTCTATAGTAGTGTGTATCTGCTGATCCCAAACTCCTAATTTATTTCTCCCTGCCTCTTCTTTGGTAACTATAAGTTTGTTTCTTATGTCTGTGAGTCTCTTTCTGTTTTTTGTGTTTATTTGTATCATACTTTTAGATTCCACATTTAGGTGATTTCTTATGATATTTGTCTTTCTCTTTCTGACTTACTTCATTTAGTCTGATAATCTCTAGTCTATCCAAGTTGCTGCAAATGGCATTATATGCATTATTTCATTCTCTTATGGCTGAGTAGCTTTCCATTCTATTTATAGACTACATCTTCTTCATCCATTCATCAGTCAATGAACATTTAAGTTGCTTTCATATCTTGGCTATGTAAATGGTGCTGCTACGAGCATTGGAGCATTTTCAAATTCGAGTTTTCTCCAGGTATATACTCAGGAGTGGGATTGCCAGATCAATGGCAACTCTGTTTTTAGTTTTCTTAAGAACCTCCATGCTGTTTTCTGTGACTGCACCAGTTTACATTCCCACCAATAATATGAGAAAATTGCCTTTTCTCCACATTCTCTCCAGCGTTTATTTGTAGACTTTTTGATGACTGCCATTCTGACTAGTGTGAGGTGATACTACATTATTTGCAGTTCCCTGATAATTAGCGAAGCTGAACATCTATCAGGTACCTATTGGCCATCTGTATGTCTTCTTTGGAGAAATGTCTATTTAGGTCTTCTGCCCATTTTTGATTAGGTTACTTTTTGTTATGGAGTTGTGTGAGCAGTTCGTATATTTTGAAAATTAAACCCTTGTCAGTTGCATTGTTTACAAATATTTACTTGCAGTCCTTAGCTTGTCTTTTCAGTAGTAAAAGTATTTGCACATCTTGTTTCATCCCACAGAATTTTAAGAAGACGCAAGAGTCAGGATTTAATAAAAGTAATGATTTTTCTGTTTCATCAAAGACACTTTCAAGTAAAACTGGCTTTTTTCATTAACTGCAAGTGCATGGCAATGAACTGACAGTTTGATGCTTTTGCTGATTCTTACTGAAGCCTAGCAGTTTTACCCATCAGTGCTTTTGTGTTGGATCAGCGCAAATGCCAACACAGTGTAAAAAGCAAATGATGTAATAATATTGTGAAAATATTTTTGACCTCACAGACCCCTTGAAAGAGTCTTTGGTACTCCTTGGGATCCACAGACCACACACACTGAGAATTGCTTTTCTAATACAGGGTAGACGTCTTTGGGGACCAGCAATGGAACAGAAATATGGGTGGGAGAAGGACTATTCTTGGATCTGGGAAATAAATCTGAGAAAAAGCTTCAACCTATTTTTTGGATTTATGACTTCCATGGAGTAGAGTACTTAATGTACTAACAAAGACTTTAATCAGTCTACCTGCTTAAGGTCTGCTTTGTGATAAATTGAATATTCTCCTATGTTAGTAGTTTGGGGTCCCAAAATATAGATACAGTGTTTGCAAAGTAGGGAATTAGAAATGATTATAAAACTACTGGGCAGGGAAATTACTTATAAAACCACTAGACCAAGATGGAAAATGGGGAAATAACATACTCAAGTTGAGCCTGCATCAAATGTCCTGAAACACATGAAGAAACTAGTTCACTTAAAAGCTCAGATTATATCAGAGTACGTCAAGGCTGTATACTGTCACCCTGCTTATTTAACTTATATGCAGAGTACATCATGAGGAATTGCTGGGCTGGAGGAAGCACAAGCTGGAATCAAGATTGCCAGGAGAAATATCAATAACCCTTATGGCAGAAAGTGAAGAGGAACTAAAAAGCCTCTTGATGAAAGTGAAAGAGGAGAGTGAAAAAGTTGGCTTAAAGCTCAACATTCAGAAAACGAAGATCATGGCATCTGGTCCCATCACTTCATGGCAAATAGATGGGGAAACAGTGGAAACAGGGTCAGACTTTATTTTGGGGGGCTCCAAAATCACTGCAGATGGTGACTGCAGCCATGAAATTAAAAGACACTTACCCCTTGGAAGAAAAGTTATGACCAACCTAGATAGCATATTGAAAAGCAGAGACATTACTTTGCCAACAAAGGTCCATCGAGTCAAGGCTATGATGTTTCCAGTGGTCATGTATGGATGTGAGAGTTGGCTGTGAAGAAAGCTGAGTGCCGAAGAATTGATTCTTTTGAACTGTGGTGTTGGAGAAGACTCTTGAGAGTCCCTTGGACTTCAAGGAGATCCAACCAGTCCATTCTGAAGGAGATCAGCCCTGGGATTTCTTTGGAAGGAATGATGCTAAAGCTGAAGTTCCAGTCCTTTGGCCACCTCATGTGAAGAGTTGACTCATTGGAAAAGACTCTGATGCTGGGAGGGATTGGGGGCAGGAGGAGAAGGGGACGACAGAGGATGAGATGGCTGGATGGCATCACGGACTCGATGGACGTGAGTCTGAGTGAACTCCAGGAGTTGGTGATGGACAGGGAGGCCTGGCGTGCTTCCCTGGGCATGCCTCATGGGGTCGCAAAGAGTCGGACACGACTGAGCGACTGAACTTGAACTGAACAGATACTCATTTTTCTGTGAAGTGAAAGACAGCCATCCAAATCAAGAGTTGGAATACTGATTCACTCCAAAAGACATAAAAATAATAGAACAGTCTGACATGATTTTAAAATAGGTATATTTTGGTTCCCCTGAGATTTCTAGTTCCATATTCAGCTAAAAAATTGTCTAAGAATGTGATATAGATATGTTTTCAACATGTAATAATTAAGAGTTAGCAAAAAACACCTAGCTATTTCTTTCAATAGGAACTTAGGTTTACTTCTCATGGTTCAAATTCTTACGGTTTATGGAAACTACTAGCAGGCTATTTTGGAGAAGGCAATGGCACCCCCTCCAGTACTCTTGCCTGGAAAATCCCATGGACGGAGGAGCCTGGTAGTCTGCAGTCCATGGGGTTGCTAAGAGTCAGACAGGACTGAGTGACTTCACTTTCACTTTCACGCATTGGAGAAGGCAATGGCAACCCACTCCAGTGTTCTTGCCTGGAGAATCCCAAGGATGGGGGAGCCTGGTGGGCTGCCGTCTATGGGGTCGCGCAGAGTTGGACACGACTGAAGTGACTTAGCATTAGTAGCAGGCTATTTAGAACTTTCTGTGATTGTACTTTTCAAACAGATGGAAATAATAGAAAAGTGAAATTGAAGCACTTTGAAACTGACTTTACTGCTCAGTGCACAGTGGAAAGAAACTGAAATATTAACATTAGTAACAAAATGTTTTTTATATCTTTAATAAATGCTTCAGACCTTGACTTAGCAAAATCAGTACCTTGGCTCTAGGCATCTAATCTGACTGACTGTAAAAGCAGACATGCTATGATGGTTCATCTAAAATACTGAATGGTCATCTGATTTAGTAAAACAGCATGCATTGATTTTGGACATAGACCTTCATTTACAGTATACTTTTAGGTCTATTTCTGAAGATTTCAGTTATATAATTTTCCTGAATAGCTCAGTCATGAAACGAAATAGCAGAGGACCGTGCAACTAAAAACATGTAAAAGATATCTGTAAATTAGATGAGTACCAATGTCCGTCAGTAGGATCTTCTGTGAGCTGTGCAGTGTCTGGGAGTAGGAGCTGGAACTGGGACTCTGGCTGACTATCAGTATAAGATTTTATAGACAAAGCCCCAGATGCATGTTTTACTATGTCGTTATCTTAAGCATATTATATACTCTCATTAAATTTCATTCAGATTTTTAAAAACCCTTATTTCAGGTATTTGTCTAATAATTTTTTTCCCCCAACTTTTTCTGATTAAGTAGAATCTTTTTTTAACCTGGTCATATGGCTGGTGGATCCAATTCACAAAGAGTATTAATGCTCTTGGACATGAGTTTTTGTATTGTTACTGAGTAGTTTCTGTGAAGACATTTTTAAGCCACTAGTCCATTTTGTGAAGGTTAGTTTGGTTAAAAGTAAATAGTTTATTCTATAAAGTCAACTTGCCATGAACACTCACATTATGATACATGAACTCTGAAATAGAAGAATGGGTGATGGTATCACTGTCTGTCCTATGTTATGGGACTCCCTTACCTTCAGGATACCCCACATACTGTCCCAGCAGCTGACTCTCTGACATACAGGCCCAACATGGGTTTCAGCAGTATATTAAATTTAATGAAGCTTTACTTCCTTGTTTAAGTCTAAGAGTAGATATAAATAGACACATTTTCTTCTTGTACACCATTTAAATTGAGTACTCCAGTCTACTTTCGAGAGTAGTATTCTGGAGGGCCAGTCTAAAGTATGTATGAGTTACAAATATCTAAATCAATGAGGCATCTGTTGTGTCTCTAATGTGGGTCCAATGGGCCAGAGAGGTGAGTGGAACTCTAGACTGTCATCGTGAATATGGGACCTTTTGACCTGAATGGAAGCTTGCTCTCATCCTGTGCCTGGATTCTTAGTCATTACCCTACAAGTGGAATTTTATGTCAGCGGTTTCAGTCATTCTTAATGGGATAGAGTGGGGGCGGGGGGTAAGATTAGTTTCCTAAGTGACAAGGAAGTGTAAATCAGCATACCACCACAACTCATTTTAGACTAGAAGTACAAACTGAAATGCATATTGGAACCCCTCGTAAAGTAAATGAGTATAACAAGCTCTTTGGAAGAAGAAAGAATAATATAATTCATTGATTACTGGTAACTAACATGCATTCTGAGGGGTGGAGAGATGATAGAAAGTGACAGCAATCTGGAAAGCATATTCCATTTCTTAAGTGTCATCTGTCACTCATTTCTATGGGACTGTCACTTTATGGGAATATAGGTCTGATGTTGCCATAACTTTGTTTCCCCATTCACATGCGGGAAATCCAAATTTTCATGTGCAGCATGCTGATAATACTCACAACAGATTCACATTTTTCATGAATACTGGGAAGACCATAAATCTGTTTTCAGGCCAGGTTTCACCCGTGGGCTGCCAGAATATAAGTTCTAATTGAAATCAAAGTACTAGTACAATACAGGGAAAGGTGAGATGATTGGATAGCTTACCCTCAGATTGTTTGTACTTCATTTAGTAAAAAGTGTGTGCCTCATCCCTTTTTTCCCATAAAATAAAGACCAAAATGACAAACATGACATTTATTTATCTTCATAACAAAATGACAAACTTGAAATGATGAATATGTAAGACTTGAAATATTATTTTATATCTACATTATTGAGTATTTTTTTTCCCTTTAGTTAAGCAGTTACTTAGCATTTGGTGTATGTCAGGCCTTCTTCTAGGTAAGCACTGAAAACCCAAGAATGCAAAGATACGATAGTCTGCCAAGGGAGGGGTAAAGGCAATAATCTTAAAAGCAATAAGCTGTGGTACAGTGTGCCATTTATTAACTAATTTTTGTCTTAAGTGGCAAACTAGTTTTTATTATTTTGGGTTTTTTTTTTTTTTTTTAATGAGCAAGATGCACAAAAATGCCTATAACAGAAGTAATGAGCTCAAGTCTGGCAGCCTAGTAGTCAGAATATTTCCACCACAAGGAATCGGACAGGGCCTTAACAGATGAGCTTATTAGAGATGCAGGGTGGGGACAGAGGGGGAAATCCTGGCAGAAAAAAAAAAACATACATTCAAGACATAAATACTTGGTGTGTTTCAGAAACAGTAAGTATACAGTGCAATATGACAGAATTGTATAGGCCCTCGCACGGAGTACAGTGTATAAATCTAGAAAGATAATGTTGAGGCTATGCCTCTCAGCCCTGCCTCTTATGCCAAATTAAGAACTTCGGGCTTTATATGTTTTCTCAACCATGAAATCTCAACCATGGGAATGACACGACCAGATTTTTATTTCGTATCAGTATGACGTCACTCTAAACAGCTTTATGCCATAGAAACAGTGCAGACTACAGATGCCAGCCGTAGAGTACCTTTAAGCATTCCACTAGCCACACTAAAAAGTACGAAATGGGAGGTTAGTTTTAATAATACATTTTGTTTAACCCAATATATCCAAAATATTATTGTTTCAACAAGTAATCACTATAAAGTTTTTGATGAGATATTTTGCATTCTTTTTTTCGTACTAACTCTTCATAAACCACGGTATATTTTACATGTACAACCATCTCAGGTCAGGCTAGCCATTTTTAAAGTGCTCAGTAGCCACATGTGGCTTATGGCACCTTAATGGAGACTGCAGCTCTAGAGCCCACAGTAAAAGATGGATGGCATTAAGAATGAGTTTAAAAGTGAAGAGTCTGTTGGGTTAGTCCAAGGGAAAAATGGTGAGGGCCTGAACAAAGATAGTGGCAGGAGTGATGTACACAAGAAGTGTTACTTGCTCATTCATGTCCAACTCTTTGCGACCCCATGAATCACAGCACGCCAGGCTTCCCTGTCCATCACCAACTCCCGGAGTTCACCCAAACTCACGTGCATCGAGTCGGTGATGCCATCCAGCCATCTCATCCTCTGTCGTCCCCTTCTCCTCCTGCCCCCAGTCCCTCCCAGCATCAGGGTCTTTTCCAATGAGTCAACTCTTTGCATGAGGTGGCCAAAGTATTGGAGTTTCAGCTTTAGCATCAGTCCTTCCAGTGAACACCCAGGACTGGTCTCCTTTAGGATGGACTGGTTGGATCTCCTTGTAGTCCAAGGGACTCTCAAGAGTCTTCTCCAACACCACAGTTCAAAAGCATCAATTCTTTTGCGCTCAGCTTTCTTCACAGTCCAACTCTCACAGCCATACATGACCACTGGAAAAACCATAGCCTTGACTAGACAGACCTTTGTTGGCAAAGTAAATGTCTCTGCTTTTTAATATGCTATCTAGTTTGGTCATAACTTTCCTTCCAAGGAGCAAGTGTCTTTTAATTTCATGGCTGCAGTCACCATCTGCAGTGATTTTGGAGCCCCCCAAAATAAATTCTGACCCTGTTTCCACTGGTTCCCCATCTATTTCCCATGAAGGGATGAGACCAGATGCCATGATCTTCGTTTTCTGAATGTTGAGCTTTAAGCCAACTTTTTCACTCTCCTCTTTCACTTTCATCAAGAGGCTTTTTAGTTCCTCTTCACTTACTGCCATAAGTACTGTATACCAATATATTTTGTCTGCTTTCTGGTTGCTTCTCCTCTCCCCATATTCTGATATTATAAACAATATTACTGTGAACATTCTTAATGCTTGTCATGTGGTATGCATGAGCAAGAGTCTGTCCTAGATCTATATGCTAGTAAATTCTAATCATTTGTAACATTTTTGCAAATATCTAATAGTTTGTAGTGTACCCCAAAGCAGATGATTCAAGGGAGTGAGAAATGAAGACAAAAACTGCAGTCTCTCTATTACCTAATCTCAGAAAGGACATCGCATTAAGCAAGTCACTGTTCTATCCACATTTAAGTGGGGTAGGTGGAGATTAATCTCTACCTTCTGAGGGGAAGTGTATCAAGGAGTTTGTGGATGTTTCTTTAAAACCACCATTCTCCTTTCCTTAGTGCCCTATAAAGCCAGTTCTGTTAGATACAGTTTGTCTCTATACACAAGTCTGCTTCTGGCCTTTTTATTCTGTTGATTCAGTTGTGTGTGTCCTGTTTCTTTTTTCTAATTCAAAATATGGATATATGGGATATCCCAGGACTCATTTCCTGGCCTTGTGTTCTCACTGTATATTCATATATATTTATGCTGAAGTAGTATTCTTCTTTCTTAACTTTTTAACTCTTAACTAAAGATACCAAACTATGTATGGACATTATACCAGACTCTTCATATATACAACTAAATTCCTTTTCATATATCTTTCTTCGTGGAAAAAAAATTCCATGGATAGTTATGATCCTGATTATGGGTGGCCTGATTCAAGGCCCTGGATTAATCCATGGGAGGCATTATGTCAGTGTTCAACAGTATAGGACTTGCACTGAATTCCATCTATTTGCTAGATGTGTGTAACCTTGAGCAAAACAGTGCCTGCTCTCTTTGAGTTTACATTGTAGAGAAAAATGGACAAACAAATAATGAAGTGCTGTCAGGCACTGTTCATTACAATGGAGGAAAAATAGATCAGTACAAATAGAACTGATTGTGTGGAGTGGGACGGGCACTGTTTTTTTAACATAGTGTGGTTAGGAAAAGGCTTTTCTGATAAGGTCACATTGGAACAGGGAGCTGTGGAGTAGGAAGCTAACCATGTATTCCAAGCAGAGGAAATAGTCAGTACACAGGTTCTGAAGGAGTTTATTCCATGTCTTTAAAGAATAACAGGGAGAACATTTGTGTAAAGAGTTTTGGCAGGGGAAAAAGTAGCTACATGAGATCGGAAGTTTTAAAGGAGGAAAGGATCTTGTAGACCACTATATAAACGTTGTATTTGGAGAGAACTCAGAAGCCAGTAGAGAGTTTTGAGCAGATGATAAAGTTTTCTGCCTTACATTTTTAAAAGATGGCCCTGGCTGATGTGGAAAATAGATTGAAGAAGAGGCAGAGACTGAAGTAAGAGGATCAACTTAGAAGACTGTTAGCATTTAATTCAGGCAAGAAGTAATAGTGGCTTAGATGAGGATGTTGTGATGATGGTGGGAAAAGTTAACCAAGTTCTGAATATATTTCATAAATAGAGCCGTCACCATTTGCTGAAGGATTGAGCTTTTGGTTATTACACTATATCTTGGGTTTTTGTTTGTTTGTTTTGTAGAAAATTCATGAGATACAAAAAGAAAAAGAAATTATCTTTTGTCTTCTTTTCAGAGGTGACCACTTAAAATTTTGATGCATATTCTTTTTAGTTTTCGTTGTGTATGTGCACAGATAATAGACTCATGCACAATGCATTGTTTAAACAAACTTTATATGTAATGAACCTTTTTCTCTATCATTAGGTATTGCCCATCATTTTAATGACTGCATACTGTTCTCTTTCAGGAATGAATTACAGTTTATTTGACTCCCTGTCAATATTTAGGATGCTTTCAGGTTTTTCCCTGTTTGAATAGCATTTGAGAAAGCATTGGTACATTTCTTTAAGCATATGTATGATAAGGAAAACAAATCTCCAACTACTTTCTGAGACCTGGAAATAGCCACAAGTGAGGCCTTATAAGCTCATGAAATAACATTTCTGCTTATAGTTTCTTGACTTTATAGTTACCCTCGGGTTTCAATTTATCCCCTTTTGGTTTTGATACTAATACATAAGACTTCCTTTGGATTTCATACTAATATTTAATAGGTACACTGTAATAGGAGCAGATGTGTTGTTATATGGGCTGTTATACTAATTTCTATATTATACTCAGGAAAATAAAATCACATATGTTGAGAGGTTGCAGCTGCTGCTGCTGCTAAGTCGCCTCAGTCGTGTCCGACTCCGTGCGATGCTATAGACGGTAGCCCACTATGCTCCTCTGTCCCTGGGATTCTCCAGGCAAGAATACTGGAGTGGGTTGCCATTCCCTTCTCCAGTGCATGAAAGTGAAGTGAAGGAGCTCAGATGTGTCTGACTCTTTGTGACCTCGTGGACTGAACCCTACCAGGCCCCTCCATCCATGGGATTTTCCAGGCAAGAGTACTGGAGTGGGTTGCCATGTCCTTCTCAGCATGTGCTACTATATGCTAAATACTATATTGAGTCTTAAATTCAACCTTCACAATAACGCTCTGCAGTAAATACTATTACTATTGCCTTTTTCCTTTTTTTTTTTTTAACATTTTAGAAAACTGATGCTTGGTAGGGTGAACACAGTATAAAATCCTGGTTAAAAACAAACTCTGAAGCCAGACTGCCCAGGTTTGAATCTTGACTTAGCAGTTATTAGCTGTGTAACCTTGGGAAGTTACTAACTTCTTTGTGCTTCTTTTCTTTTTTAATGGACATTACTTTTCTTGTTAAGAGTACAAAATAATGACACAATTAAAGTGTTTCTCACATTATGACAATCTGGATTCTCATCTTCCCCTCACAGCATGGAATACAGTTTCCCTCCAATATCCTAAACTATTTCTAAGGACCTCACGCTCGCTTTGCCTTGCTTTGAATTCTTCCTTTCTGCTAGCATGGCTAACATGGCCAGCTTCTTTTCTCATTATTAAAATTTTTTTACCTAAGTCTGCAAATAACAAATGCTGGAGAGGGTGTAGAAAAAAAGGGAACCTTCTTACACTGTTAGTAGGAATATAAATTGGTACAGCCATTATGGAAAACAGTATGGAGGTTTCCCAATAAATAAAAACTAGAGTTGCTGTATGATCCAGCAGTCTCATTCCTAGGCATATATCTGGATAAAACTATAATTCAAAAAGATGCATGCCTCCTTTGTCAAAGATAAGGTGTCCATATGTGTGTGGATTTATCTCTGGGCTTTCTGTTTTGTTCCATTGATCTATATGTCTGTCTTTGTGCCAGTACCATACTGTCTTGATGACTGTGGCTTTGTAGTAGAGCCTGAAGTCAGGCAAGTTGATTCCTCCTGTTCCATTCTTCTTTCTCAAGATTGCTTTGGCTATTCGAGGTTTTTGTATTTCCATACAAATCTTGAAATTATTTGTTCTAGTTCTGTGAAAAATGTGGCTGGTAGCTTGACAGGGATTGCATTGAATTTGTAAATTGCTTTTGGTCAACCACTTGTAAAAGAATGAAACTAGATCACTTTCTAACACCGTACACAAAAATAAACTCAAAATGGATTAAAGATCTAAATGTAAGATCAGAAACTATAAAACTCCTAGAGGAGAATGTAGGCAAAACACTCTCAGACATAATTCACAGCAGGATCCTCTATGATCCACCTCCCAGAATTCTGGAAATAAAAGCAAAAATAAACAAATGGGATCTAATTAAAATTAAAAGCTTCTGCACAACAAAGGAAAATATAAGCAAGGTGAAAAGACAGCCTTCTGAATGGGAGAAAATAATAGCAAATGAAGCAACTGACAAACAACTAATCTCAAAAATATACAAGCAACTTATGCAGCTCAACTCCAGAAAAATAAACGACCCAATCAAAAAATGGGCCAAAGAACTAAATCGACATTTCTCCAAAGAAGACATACGGATGGCTAACAAACACATGAAAAGATGCTCAACATCACTCATTATTAGAGAAATGCAAATCAAAACCACAAGGAGGTACCACTTCACACCAGTCAGAATGGCTGCGATCCAAAAATCTGCAAGCAATAAATGCTGGAGAGGGTGTGGAGAAAAGAACCCTCCTACACTGTTGGTGGGAATGCAAACTAGTACAGCCACTATGGAGAACAGTGTGGAGATTCCTTAAAAATTGCAAATAGAACTACCTTATGACCCAGCAATCCCACTGCTGGGCATACACACCGAGGAAACCAGAATGGAAAGAGACACATGTACCCCAATGTTCATCGCAGCACTGTTTATAATAGCCAGGACATGGAAACAACCTAGATGTCCATCAGCAGATGAATGGATAAGAAAGCTGTGGTACATATACACAATGGAGTATTACTCAGCCGTTAAAAAGAATTCATTTGAATCAGTTCTGATGAGATGGATGAAACTGGAGCCAATTATACAGAGTGAAGTAAGCCAGAAAGAAAAACACCAATACAGTATACTAACACATATATATGGAATTTAGGAAGATGGCAATGACGACCCTGTATGCAAGACAGGGAAAAAGACACAGATGTGTATAATGGACTTTTGGACTCAGAGGGAGAGGGAGAGGGTGGGATGATTTGGGAGAATGGGAATTCTAACATGTATACTATCATGTAAGAATTGAATCGCCAGTCCATGTCTGACGTAGGGTGCAGCATGCTTGGGGCTGGTGCATGGGGATGACCCAGAGAGATGTTGTGGGGAGGGAGGTGGGAGGGGGGGTCATGTTTGGGAACGCATGTAAGAATTAAAGATTTTAAAATTAAAAAATAAATAAATTAAAAAAAAAAAAAAGATGCATGCACCCTTGTCTTCACAGCAGCACTATTCATAATAGCCAAGACATGGAAACAACCTAAATATCCATCAACAGATGAATGGATAAAGAAGACATGGTATAAACGTACAATGGAACACTACTCAGCCATAAAAAAGAATGAGATGCCATTAACAGTAACATGGATAGGTCTAAAGATTGTCATACTGAGTGAAGTAAGTCAGACAGAGAGAGACAAATATCATATGATAGAATTCGTATGTGGACTCTAAAATATGACGCAAATGAGCCTACCTGTGAAACAGAAACAGACTCAAAGAGAACAGACTTGTATTTGCTGAGGGAGGAAAGGGAGTCTGGAGTTGGTAGTTGCAAACTATTACACATAGAATGGGTGAACAAGGTTCTGTCATACAGCACAGGTGACTAAAAATCAGTATTCTGTGATAAACCATAATGGAAAATATGAGCAAAAATTATATATATAACTGAGTCACTTTGCTGTAAAGCAGAAATTAATTGTCAATCAACTATATCTCAAGTTAAAACAATTTTTTAAAATTCCTTATCTTACAAGTATGATCCCCAGTTTCCAGAATGTGATTAATAAGTATCATTTCTCATTCAAGGAACTAAGTTTCCCTGGAGATAATACACTGGATGAATCCACAATTAAGGCAGGACATGTACAAACTTATCCTGAAATATTGTGTCCAGAAAACAAGTAAACTATCAAAAACTGTAAGGGTCAAGGGGGAAAAAAAGGAAAGCCACTTGAGACTACCATTAGCTAAATACAGGACAGTTTGAGTATTAAAAAGGTAAAGGCAAACAGTTGGAAAACATAAAATATATTAAACCTAATTTACAATAATGCTAAAAATAATCCAGTTGTTACATCTGGAAGATACTAACAAACTAGT
Organism: Ovis aries; assembly: GCF_016772045.2. Lineage (NCBI taxonomy): Eukaryota > Metazoa > Chordata > Mammalia > Artiodactyla > Bovidae > Ovis > Ovis aries. The sequence goes on along the minus strand of NC_056057.1, from coordinate 48,673,361 downwards.
TTGCTCTTCTAAAAATTGGTAAAGAAAAATAAAGAAGCAAGCATTTATACTGTTTGCCTCCTATGAACCGTACCTCAGGTTAACCACAATGATTATGTGACAGAGTTCTACACAGAATTCCAGGTAACAAACAAACAGATGACAGAATGCTGCATTTCCCAACCTCTAATAAAATAATGGAACCAAGTCATGACCATCAGTAGCTGCTGAAACCACTAGAGGAAAGTCTAATGGAGAAATTAAAGGGTAGATCAGGCTGACAATACCTGAACCCACTAATTCATCTTAATATCATAACAAGAGAGCCAACTAAAAATTGGCTTTCTCACAAATAAACAAGACAAAACAAGTGACGAAAAGAAAACACAAACCAGAGTTTAATCTAGCCTCTTTAGAAAATACAGACAGAGGAATTATGCCACACAACACCATATGGAAATCTCTGTAAGACAAATGGCCTAGTTTCTTCAATAATAAATGAGAAAGAAGTGTGGGGCTATGGAGAGAAACCCATGACTTAACAAACTTTATATTAAACAAATGTAATGTGCAGACTCTGAAAAAAATACTTAAGATTAAAAACTATGAATCAGCTTGGGAAATTTGAACTCATGACTTGCTATTAAGAAAGCATTGGGACTTCCACCTGGTGATCCAGTGGTTAAGAATCTGCCTTGCAATGTAGGGGCAAGGGTTCAAGCCCTGTCAGGGAACTAGGATCCCACACGTCACAGGGCAACTAAGCCAGCAGGCCACAACTACTGAAGCCCACATGCCACAAGAGAATCCGTTCACTGCAATGAAAGACTCCACGTGATGTGACTAAGAGCTGATGGAGCCAAATAACAAGTGAAAAAAAGAAAGGAAGGAAGTATTAGTTGTCATGGAGTGATAATGGTATCATGGTTTTGGGGTGGGATGAAGGGTCTTTTGTTTCAGAGACAAACCAAAGCAGTCATAGAAGAAATTATATAATAGAAGCAGTGTACATAGAAAGGTAACAGACACAATAAGGTCTGCCTGTGTTCATAATTTAAGTTGGTGACTAGTGCATGAAGCTGGGAGGTCAGAGGTTGCAGATACATTTTAAAATATTTTTCACCATCTTCATTTGTAAATAAGAATTTGAAGAATGTTAGTGAGCCAATTTTTAATAGTCATTAATAGTCACTGTATTTAAGATTTTAATGACCTATGTTTGGGTAGAGTAATACTTCTTTCTTTTCTTTCTTTGGTCTTTGTATAGATTGCTTCTATCTTTGCTTTTGCTACCTGTGGAGGTTTTAAGGGCAAAACAGAAATTCTAGTGTCTTGTGTTAAAGAACCTGAGAATAAAACGATTACAGCTGCTTTTGGTTATCCATTCAGGTAAGTTTGCTTTTGTGGTTTAACAACTCTTTTCACTCATTAAGATTTCCCAACAACTTATCGATCTTGGGAGTTAGACATTTTTAATTTCATGCTCGTTTGTAAGTAGTGATCATTGCTACTGAAAGTATGGTGTGTGGACCAGTGCCTGTCTGCAGACTGTTTTCCTGAACTGTGATGAAATAAATACAGAAAATGACAGTAAGCATTCAGAAACTTTCAAATGACATTGCCTTGACACTTTTATTCTGTCATCCCACAGTGGATTGGAAATTTCAAAACAAGACTGCTCTGTCACCTTAGTTTGAGAAGCCATGTTGTAGAAGCAAACACAGCTTATGAAAAATCCAACCTTTTCATGTATTTGAAGTTACTAATGTGTAATGTATAGCTTTAAGACTGTATTTATATAAAGTGAAGAGTTCCTATGTTTCTTTCAGCAGCATAAAACTTTATTTTCTGAATATTTATGGCTATTTTGTTCTGTTTGAACCTCAGGATTCATTAAATGTTTACTCCATCTGTCCTATGTTTAAGTGAGGGTATGAATCTTTCTCCACTTACTGACTACTTACTTAATTCTCTAGACTCAGTTTTTCTGTTCAGTGAATTTAAACCATTTAAGGTTTCTTTGATGATTAAATAAAATCTTACATTAAATAAAATAAAATTGATGATTAAATAAAATCTTTACATTAAAGATATGTCAGATAGCAAGTGCTTGGTTATCAGTCTTTGCCTCTCCATCTCTTAGTCCTTCTCTTATAAAGTTCCTGTATAAGGAACTGTTATAGTAGCATCTTTAGTGAAAAGTGCTTTTGTGATTTATCAATAGGGAAAATTAAAGACTTTGTGGAGTTAGCTAATTAATGAGAGTTAAAATGTGAATCATTATAATTGGTTCTCCTGGTGCTAGTCACACAGACTCTGCCTCCTAGAATGGAATACAGTTTCTCAAATTGTAAACCATTTTGTAACAGTGCTCTTAATCTGCTAAGTTTTTGTTACAGGAAGATAGTATCTGGGTGTGAAAGTGTTTAATTCAGTCTGTATTCAATGTATCATAAACCAAGTATTGGGGTAATAAAAGATTTATGTACTTTTCTTATGAAAATTTTAATTAAATATTTGAATTTTTCACTTTTTTTAAAAGAAAAGTGTTTTAATATATTTGGGGAGTATATTTTACTTAAATATTCTGCCTATGTGTTTCTGTTAGAAGAGTCCAAGTAATTCATAAATTGGTTTGTCCCTTCTTTTTAATAGGTTAAATGAAGCATCATTTCAGACACCTCAAGATGTAACTGTCTGTGGTGTAGATTGGAAAAAGTATGTCCTTATTGGAGATTACTCCTCTTCTGCGCAGTTCTATGTGACTTTTGCAGTCTTTGTCTTCCTGTACTGCATTGCCGCCCTTCTGCTGTATGTTGGTTACACGAACCTGTATCGTGATAGTCGAAAGCTTACCATGACTGTAAGTAATCCCTTTCTTTTTATACAAAAATAAGTTATGTAGGTATATATTATATTTGAATTTAAATACGGATTTTCTTACACTGGGAAAAAAAACTCTTGGCATAAACCAGTTTCAACATGCTTGACTTCTGCCACGAGTTTATGCTTGCTCTTGTCATGTTTAACCCAATTCTTGTGGCCTGTTTGCAACACTTCCTCTGTACTCCTTATACAGAGAGAGGTTTGTTTGTTTGTATCTAACTCTTTTTTAACCTGGAAAGAACTCGAATATATGACAAAGCATATTAGGTTGCAAATAGCAGGGAAATTAAGTAGAAATTAATGTGTTTGATTTGAAGAATTGCTAACAATGCTAGTAGTCTCATAACTGTTTTCCTGTTTATCTTTTTTCTCTTTTCTCAGAGATACACCCTTTATGCCTGACACCTGGTCTATATTCTTAAATTCTTTAATTTAAAATCTGACCAAGGTAATTCTATAAAAATTATAGAATTTGGCATTAGTGGCATTCGTGAGCTAATTCTGAATCTTTAAGATGGCAACAAAGGATTTGAATTTGAAGTCCTAATACCTTCTTTGGCCTCAGGGTCTACTGAGCTAGAAATAAAAATAATCTCTGAGATTTAGTTAGTAGAATTCCCTTAGATTATTGGTGGCAAACCCAGAGATAAACTGTAGTTTTAAAGTGGACCTCCACTACTGAAGAATAACTATGAAGTCAGTATTGGAATTACTGATTTGAAGGGACAACAGAGATGTTTTCGTGATACTGGTCATTTGTATCCTAAGAAAACAGTAACTACTCATATCTGCTTATTATTTGTGAAGTTACTTTAAAGGATAGGCCAAACTATTAAATAACAGGTTTTATTTATTTACTTATTTATTTTTAATTTTTGCTGCCTGGATCATAAGAATGCACATGGTAAGTAAGTAATAAAACAGTATTTTATCCATCATATTTGTTGCATGTCATGTATCTGAGAAGAAATTCTCAAACCTGATGTTTTCATAAAACATTTCTTGGTTGTTAAGTGACTTTCAAAAGATAGACATCAGCCATTTTAATTTGCAATACTTAACAGAAATTTCATGTTAGTAACCTGTAACTTCTGTGGACTTTTCAAGCCTTATTTATATTTTGTTAAAGTTCTTTATAAATTCTGAATGAAGATGTTTCTTGCCGTCTTGTCATTATCCCAACAAATTTTAAGTTAAATCTTATAAAAGCAATGAACCTTTTATTTCTCTAATTTTGTTCATTAAGCCTTAAAAATATGACAGTTTTTAAAGTGGCATTCAAATCTACTTTCAAGGAGGCTTTTTCTGCCTAATAAAACTATAAAACTGATCTAGTTGTAGCATTCAGAAAAGTCAAAAATAATTTTCCACCTCAGAGTGATCATATAGAGAAATAATAATGGTCCTAGAGAGACATAATCTAGAATTAGTTCCGTAAGTGGTTTTTTGTTGATACAATGTATGATGGATACTTCTTATTTGTAAAAGTCCAGCCTCTAAATTAAATTTTGGATTTTACTTTAACCATATAAATGTAAAAAAAAATTTTTGTGATACCTAAATTTTTAACTATAGCCAAATTTGACATGAATTTTTTTTTAAGTACCGTTCGTTAATGATAGTATGCTCTTTCATCACTGTTTTCAATTCTCTACTGAGCTATCTCTAGGAGAATTTCAGTTGTGACATTTTAAAATCAACTTTAGTTTTTAAGTAAATTCAACACATTTTTGTGTTAAATAGCCAGAGGTTAAGGATTCTAGGCTGTGTGGAGGATCAGAAATACCATAAAACGAAACCAAACAAAGATAGGGTATCCCAAATCCTAAAGCTCTGTTATGAGTTACATCCTTCTTACTGGTAGCACTAGGGCTGCCACAGGCGTGTTGTGCATTGCCTAATTCCAGGTGGCATCATTCATGTAGAACTAGCTAGAGTCCTGAGTCACATGGACTGTCTTCCGAGGCCCGCATTTCTCCCACTTCACCTCATACTAAGATTACTTCATGCATCATTGTCAGAAAAGGACCTGCTTTTGGAATATAAAAATGTCATTCATAAGCCATTAATAGCTTGGACATAAAGAGCATAATCAGGAAAAAACATTATGCTTTTTTGATTAGGAATTTGGAAGGAAGAAACCTTAAAATGAAGATTTGACATCTGTTGGTCAAAGTGATGAACTTTAGCCCAGAGAGAATTTAACATGTGATAATCTCATACTAATCATCAGCTCTTTCTAGCAAGTGCTTAGAAAACATTTGCCACAGCACGATATACAGCTGAGAACAGCAGCGAAAAGGGGTGTACTCCCACAGTGCAAAATACTTAATGTTTCTATTCTTTTCTCTTTGATACACATTTTTTTAAAGAGGACCAGTAGCAGTGGAGAGCTTAAATGCAAATACTGTGACACCATGCTTGTAAAATTAGTCATTGTTTCAGTTCACTAATGCAAGGCGTTGATTCAGTGCCAGCTTGACCAGGTAGACAAGCTATATATAGCAGTTTCTGTATCTCATATGTGATCACTGGTATTTATCTGACATAAATGACTAAAAGCTCATTGGCAAAAATAATTTAAAACTAACCAGATTTATTAAAAAAAAAAAAAATTATGTGATAAGCTCCAAAACCCATTTCTGAGCTTGGAGAGATTTTTGCTGCGGATGGTGAGAACTCAGTCTTGAGCATACCTGAATGTTCAGAATACACCTTTCAGTTCAGTTCAGTTCAGTCGCTCAGTCATGTCCGACTTTTTGTGACCCCATGAACTGCAGCACGCCAGGCCTCCTTGTCCATCACCAACTCCTGCAACTCCTGGAGTTCACTCAGACTCACGTCCATCAAGTCGGTGATGCCATCCAGCCATCTCATCCTCTGTCCGTCCCCTTCTTCTCCTGCCCCCAATCCCTCCCAGCATCAGAGTCTTCTCCAATGAGTCAGCTCTTTGCATGAGGTGGCCAAAGGACTGGAGCTTCAGCTTTAGCATCAGTCCTTCCAAAAAACACCCAGGACTGATCTCCTTTAGGATGGACTGGTTGGATCTCCTTGCAGTCCAAGGGACTCTCAAGAGTCTTCTCCAACACCACAGCATCGAAAGCATCAATTCTTCAGTGCTCAGCTTTCTTCACAGTCCAACTCTCACATCCATAAATGACCACTGGAAAAACCATAGCCTTGATTAGACAGACCTTTGTTGGCAAAGTAATGTCTCTGCTTTTGAATATGCTGTCTAGGTTGGTCATAACTTTCCTTCCAAGGAGTAAGCGTCTTTTAATTTCATGGCTGCAATCACTGTATACTGTAGTGATTTTGGAGCCCCCAAAATAAATTCTGACACTGTTTCCCCATCTATTTCCCATGAAATGACAAATTTTACATTGTTCCCACTTTGGTTGTTAATTCAAAGGAAGACCTAAGGATATGGAAACTTATACTTTATACTATCCAAATACATACTTTAAAAAAGTGTTACTTAGATTTTTATAGCCGGTACTATAGTCAACAGAGTTCTAGTTCCCCAGCAGATTAGATTAGGGAGAGTACATTTTTTTCTTATTAGTTCAATAAGAAATTATCTAAAATATTAAAAATTCACTCCTATTCTTGAACTGTAATAAGTAGCAAACACTTTAGTAGAAAACTGGTAGTGACAGGGTGTTTTGAGAGAGATTTTATTGTTGTTCTTAATATAATGAGCATTCTTAAAATTTTGTAGTCATGTATTTAAAAACAGACAAGTCATCCTGGATATGTGCTTTTCACCATCTCACTATTCATATCATAGAGCATTAGATTTAACTAAAGTTAGAGGTTTGCCAGAACAGTATGAGAAAGCAGGGGAGGATAAGGGAATTGAGAGTATATGTAAGAGATTATAATGAAGAAGCTTAGAATCTAAATTGAAGGAAATGGAGATCAGATTGTAGATCTCAGTGGGGTCAAAGGACTTTTAAGGTTGGGATGCCAAAGAGAATGAGCTAGAAAGAGAGGTGATATTTGAGAGGGGTGATTAAAACAGAGATTATGGAGGTATACAGTTATTGGTGATAACAGAGTCTGATATATGATCCCAAGAGGGAGAGGGTTAGTTAGATAAGGTTGTGATGAGAGCTTTATAAAACTTTTATTTCTCCGTGTAAAAATCTTAAACCCTTCAGAAGATGACTGGTGTAGCTCAGGCACTGGTCTGGCAATAGTAAACAGCAGTGTTTGCTATGTTGATTGTGGCCTTTTTTTTATAAAGTATGTCATTTCTCAGGACTGAGAGTTCAACATCATTTCCTTGGTGGTGGATTTGAAATTTTATATCTTTTTAAGTATTCATTATTAATTCATACTTATTTTTGCTTTAGGACTTTGTAATTACTATTGTTGTGACTTTTTTGTGGTTGGTGAGCACTTCAGCCTGGGCTAAAGCTCTTACAGATATTAAATCAGCTACCGGTTCCAGTATTGTCCAGGAACTTAAGCCTTGTAGTATTCAAGGAGTGATGTGCCAGTTTGTCTCTGTGACTAGTATGGGATCCCTAAACGTGTCTGTGGTGAGTATGCAGTGTTTATAAAATATTTTATTTCACTTATAAAAACCTTACAGTGATTTAAGAAAACAATAGTTTTAATATTGATATTAAATATTAAATATTTAATATTGATTTTATCTTTACCAAGCTTATCAGAATCCTAGTTATCATATAGTCTTTATAACAGCAAAAAAAAGTTTGTGAAGAAAGTTATTACTTGTAAACAAGGTTAGACAAGATCATGGTTACATCTTTATTAAGATTAACTAGGTAAAAAAAAATTTCTTTTAATTAAATTAAAAAAAAAAAAAAAAAAGATTAACTAGGTAAGACTTTGACCCTAAAGGCACTGCTGCTGCTGCTAAGTCGCTTCAGTTGTGTCTGACTCTGTGAGACCCCATAGATGGCAGCCCACCAGGCTCTACCTTCCCTGGGATTCTCCAAGCAAGAACACTGGAGTGGGTTGCCATTTCCACCTCCCAATGCATGAAAGTGAAAAGTGTAAGTGAAGTCACTCAGTCGTGTCCGACTCTTAGCGACCCCATGGACTGCAGCCTACCAGGCTCCTCCGCCCATGGGATTTTCCAGGCAAGAGTACTGGAGTGGGGTGCCATTGCCTTCTCTGCTAAAGGCACTAATATAACATTTATTAAGACTGTATGCTAAGGTCATTACACATATGTCAGTTCTGAGAGGAATGTGGGAAGTAGTGTTATTATCTTCATTTACAACTGGGAAAGAATATAGTTTATATGTTAAATCACTCAAAGTGACAGGGCTGTTAAATTGGCAAAGCCAAGGTTTGAACCAGATCTGACTTCTGTTGTTGCTGTTTAGTCCCTAAGTCATGACCAACTCTTTGTGACCCCATGAACTGTTCTCTGTCCATGGACATTAGCCCTTTCTCTGCTTTGCTCTGGGTCTCTGAAAATAGTACTTTCATAGTTCCTTCAGTTCAGTCACTCGGTCATGTCCAACTCTTTGCGACCCCATGAATTGCAGCACACCAGGCCTCCCTGTCCATCACCAACTCCCAGAGTTTACTCAAACTCATGTCCATCGAGTCGGTGATGCCATCCAGCCATCTCATCCTCTGTCCGTCCCCTTCTCTTCCTGCCCCCAATCCCTCCCAGCATCAGAGTCTTTTCCAGTGAGTCAACTCTTTGCATGAGGTGGCCAGAGTATTGGAGTTTCAGCTTTAGCATCAGTCCTTCCAGTGAATACCCAGGACTGATCTCCTTTAGAATGGACTGGCTGGATCTTCTTGCAGTCCAAGGGACTCTCAAGAGTCTTCTCCAACAACACAGTTCAAAAGCATCAATTCTTCTGCTCTCAGATTTCTTCACAGTCCAACTCTCACATCCATACATGGTCATAGTTCTTTAAATAATCCTAAAATTTTAGCCTCTAAGTTTAAATATTATTTTGTCTGGTATTTTATCTGAATACAGATATATTATTTAATGAGGGTATTATTTTTAAGGAGGTTTCATGTCTTTTCAAGAAAGTATTTTTCAAATGGATAAAGTTGGTCTTGCCTTATAAAGCAATTTGGCCAAATTTTTGTTTTAAAAGTCTTTTTTTTTGCATATATATTGACGATGAGCTGAGATAATTTCAGAAGTGTTTTTATACCCAAATAATACAAAAAGATAGAAGAAAGCAGTTGGGGCTTCCCTGCTAGCTCATTGGTAAAGAGCCCACCTGCTGGTGCAGGAGACACAGGTTCTATCCCTGGGTTGGGAAGATCCCCTGGGAGGAGGAAATGGCAACCCACTCCAGTATTCTTGCCTGGGAAATTCCATGGACAGAGGAGCATGGCGGGCTACAATCCATGGGGTGGCGAAACTTGGCTTAACGACTAAACAGCAACAGTACAAATATGATAGTACCCAAGCTTTTTACCCTGCTCTTACCTCATAGGTCACTACTTGTCTTGTTTTTGTTTCTTTTTTTTTTTTTTAATTTAAATACTGTGAAAATAGGATATCTGCAGTTCCTTCATCTCTGAGACTTTCAATTTTCAGATTTGTACCTGGGAAGGTTGATTTCTTTTAGGTTGATTAATACAGGATGTGACGTAACGTTTTCTTCTAAGACTCCTTTTCTCTTGTGGCTGCAGCTGTGGAAGTAAAGGTGAATGCAGCAGGGGGATGAAGTAGGGAAGTAGGAAAAGGTGCACAAAGGATGTTTATAACCATTCAGATGGGAGAAAAATAAAACCCCTCTTAGTGAAGGAACCATGGATTCCTGTTGTTCTCTTCACCTAGAACCACTAAGGTCTAAATATAAAGTAATAAAAAGAAGATCTTACTTTTCTCAAACAAATTTAATTCCTTTTTTTAATTGGTAATAGTGCACATGTAAAAATAAGATATCTTTTAGTCATGATTTGATATGTTACAGATTTAGAGATTTCACTGGGAATAAGTCATTATATATCTAAATCGGGCATTGAAATACAGAGTCTTCCATTTTTATTCCACTTGATGTATCGTTCAGACTTCAAATGAAATGATAGTATATGGCCAGGAAATATTAACTATTAATAGGAAAACTAGGATAGGTATGAAATTTTAATAGTATACTAGATTTTCATGCTTGTTTTTCTCTTTCTTAGATCTTTGGCTTTCTGAACATGATACTTTGGGGAGGAAATGCATGGTTTGTGTACAAGGAGACCAGCTTTCACAGTCCATCAAATACTTCTACTTCTCAAGGAGGTATTCCTCCTCCAACTGGAATATAATTGAAGGGAGAAGTACACTGTATGAATTAAATGTCTGTACTATGACCTGTTGCCAACACCTTGAGAAGCATTTTTTGTTTCTAATAAAAGTAATGGCTTTTTCAGTAAATTGATGGGTTTAAAATTTTGCTGCTTTTTTACATAAAGCTTGTGCCTTTCCTAGAAATTTAAGATGTAAATGTATTCTCACATGTGAATTTGAAAATTCAGGGGCCTATTATGAGATGTGATACACATTTTTAATGAACGGTAATTTTCTTCACTAAGTTGTTTTCCTTCCAGAGTGTTTACACCTTAAGCCTTAACGTATATCTTCACTCAGAAAAGAGTTTTATTGTCATATCATAATAGGAAGAAAATCTCTTTTGGAATATACACTACTGTAAGTTTGTACAGATAATATTCCTAAGACCTATCTTTGTTTAAGAAAGTCTTGATTACATAAATCATATTTAGAAAGAAACAAGTTTATATCTGAACATTGTTTATATGTTATGAAAAATGCTTAATTACAAAGGCTGATGTATTTTTTATTTCTGTTTTTCTAAATGATCTACAGTACTTGGTAGATGTACTAAAATTGTTTAGGGAGTGGGGCTTAGAGATTTCTAATAGATGTATAGTTAATTTGGTAATTCTCTTGCATGAGGTGTAAGCTTCCATATGCTGGTTATTTAGTAGATCTGCTACATAAGTAAAACATGGTTCACCTAGATATATTGACATGTACGGGCATTACTCCTAGTGATATTTGTTGGCTGTCTTTTGTTGCTTATGCTCCTTCAGTGCAGGCTGAGACCTAGTCTCCTGCAAGTAGAGTAAAATAATCTACCTTTTTTTTGCAGACCCTATTCATAGGATTTAAAAAAATTAAGATTGCCTTTTACTTTTGAAACATTTATATTCAATGAAGTTGCTGTCTTGAGTTTAGTATTGGTATTGTGAAAATGAATGCAATTTGGATTTCACATTTCTTAATGTTTGTTCTTATTTCACAAATGGATAATTAAGGAATTATGCATCATAAAGAAGGAACCTAAGTGAGCTATATTATGGGTGTACTGTCTTTGCTCACACATTTGGGTGGCTTCTGGAATATAGGGCTTATTCACGTTTTGCTTCCTAATCTTTCTGTTGTACAGGGCCAGATCTCCTCTTAGCCACATGATTGTTTTTATGTGAAGCACATCTTACTATCGCCTTATTTTGGTTGCTTTTGTTCACAAGAATTGTTAATATGAGAATGTGTATCCACCTTAATAAAGAAATTAAAATAAAGAGTGCACTGATTGTTATGTTATAAAGAAACTTTCATCTTAAAGGCATGAGCAGTATAAAATAGAATTGATTTACAAAGCAAGAAATAGAATATTACAGTAGTTTTTTTGTTTGTTTGTTTAATGTTTGGCAAGGAATAAAAAATGCTTTGGAGACCCTGGTTCTATTTTTCTTTCAGTCTCATTTTTTAAATGCTCATCTGTAACTTTGAGGTTGAGTGTTTCTGATAAACCTTTTCTAATTGACTGTCCAGTTGGCAGCCAAGACTCTTAATTAAAAGTGCATGCCCTGGAGACAGACTGCCTGGGTTTGAACCTTGGCTTCACCGCCTACTAGCTCGTTGTTGGCTCGGTCTTGTCTGATCTTTGCGGCCCCATGGACTGCAGCCCGCCAGGCACCTCTGTCAGTGGGATTATCCCAGCAAGAATACTGGAGTAGGTTGCCATTTCCTACTCCAGGGGATCTTTCCAACCCAGGGACTGAACCTCCATGTCTGGCAGCTCCTGCATTGGCAGGCAGATTCTTTACCTTTAGGGAAATTACTTACCTCTGTGTGCCTCAGTTTGCTTATCTGAAAAATGAGAATAAGAATGCTGACCTCAAAGAGTTTTAAGTTAATGGCATTAAATGTTAATAAATAATGAGATCATAGATCTAGGAAAAAGTCCATTCTGTTGCCTTTCACTCTCTGATTTTGAGTCAGTGTTACAGGGTTAAGATTTTTAGGATAATTTCCAGGACAGAGGTTGCAAAGAATTTTTTATAAATAGCATTATTACCAATGTTTAATTTAAAAATTTAAAATCATGTAACATTTAAGATAAGTATGGGCTTTCCCGGTGGCTCAGACGGTAAAGAATCTGCCTGCAGCACCAGAGACCTGGGTTCGATCCCTAGGTTGGGTCAGGAAGCTCCCCTGGAGAAGGGAATGGCAACCCACTCCAGTATACTTGCGTGGAAAATACTGTGAACAGAGGAGCCTGGCTGGCTAAGTTCCATGGGGTTGCAAAGAGTCGGACATACCTGAGCGACTAACACTTTTTAAGATAAGGATAAGAAATAGTATAGAACCAAGTTTCCGCCACTAAGGAAAACAAATATTAACATTTTGTTTTATTTATGTCAGATTTGGTTTTGTCTTTTTAAGGAAATAAAGTGTTACAGAGACAGCCTTTTCCTTGTGAAGTAGATTTTTCTTTTCACTATTACAGATAGCGCTGAAGTATTTTTGCAAAATATGTGAAGTCTTCTCTAGGATATACCACTAGAAGTAGAATAGTTGGCATGTGAACTATTCACATTTTCAGTCGTAACTTAGGTAGTAAAAAAATTGTTCAATAAGGTGCGAGTATGGTGTCAGTTTAGTCTCCCACTAACAATATGTAAGAGTCCCTGTTGCCTGTATTCTTGCCCTTGCTTGATGCTTGATGTTGGACTGTCGCCCTTCTAATGGGTTTGCGATAGTGTCTGGTAGTTTTGAGTTTGTATTTCTCAGACTGCAATCGAGGTTGGCTGTCCTTCCCTGTGCTTATTGGTCACTTAGGTTTGCCCTGCTCTGTATCGCCTGTTCATATCCTTTGCCAGTTTTTCTGTTTTGTCTTTTTCCTATTGATGTGAGGTGCTCTTTATTCTGGATACCAATCCTTTGACATTAATGTAGATTGCAGCTGTCTTCTTCCTCTCCATAGCTTGTATTTTCACTTTGTGATTTGTCATACAAAAGTTTGTCTGAATATTGACTTAACTCTTCATGGTTTGTGCTTTTTGTGTCTTAAAAAGTCCTTCTCACTATCATAAAGATATTCACCCCTCTTTTCTTCAGAATATGTTAGTTTTGTTTTTCACTTTTAGGTCTTTAAACCATTGGGAGTATACTTTTGTATACAGTATAAGGTAGGGATCTAATTTTAATTTTTTAAATACTCTCAATTTTCATGATATTTATTTAAAAGTTCATCTTTTGTTCCCTCTGTTGTATATCATTGCTATGTTATTGTAGTTCTTTACATTCTATGCCAATCCATATCAGCCCTATCACCCTTTAATTATGTAACTTTACAGAAAGAATTGACATCTGAGAGGATGAGTGCCAAAGCACCATCAGTGTTATTCACAGTGGTCTTGGCTGTCTTGAGCCCTGTACCCTTTCATATAAATTTTAGGATGAACTGGTCAGGTTCCTAAAAACCTTTGGGGTTTCAGTTGAAAAGAATTGCTTTGAATTTATGTATAAAATATATTTATGAACATGATGTATGTCTCCCTTTATGTCCTTCAATAAAGTTATAATTTTCTGCATAAAGATTTAGATTGACATTTGTATCTTGTAGCCCTGGTTACTATTATACATAGTAACACTTAAGTTATGTTCTGAATTGTAATTTTTATTGCTGGTGTACAGGATTTCTCTATTATTTATTGACTTTATTCGTTTTTCTACAAGGCAGTCTTTCTAAACCATGTGTATGTGTGTGTCTATGTGTATGCTCAGTTGCTAAGTCTTGTCCAACTCCTGTGATCCAATGAACTCCTCTGCCAGGCTCCTCTGTCCATGGAATTTTCCTGGCAAAAATCCTGGATCAAGTTGCCATTTCCTCCTCCAGGGATCTTCCCCACCCAGGGATTGAACCTATGTGTCTTGCATCCCCTGCATTGACAGGCAAGTTCTTTTACCCCTCACTGCTAAACCTCTTAGTAATTTTAATAATTTGTAGGTTCCTCTACTTTTTATATAGATAATTATATCATCTGCAAAGTGATAGTTTTGTTTTTTCATTATGTTTGGAAATTAGAGTAAATATTATCTTTAATTATAGTTACGTTATACTTGTCATTGGAGTCTGAAAAATAGAAAATATGCTTATTTGAAATTACAGTAGCTGCCATTTTGCTTCAGTATAGTAAACCACAGATTTACACCACTTTGTATATTGGTCATTTGAGTGATATGTAAAATTTGGTCAATATTAATAGTTCTTACATTGTGGAACAGACAAATAAATGGAAAATAGTTACCAGTTAAAATTAAAGTGACTAATACTTATATAATTTATAATATTGTCATACAGAGTCTATTTCCTACTGTTAGAATTTGGATTTTACTTGTATAAGAACAGTAATTACAAGTGAAGCCTTACTTGTTAGTCAAATTTGAAAAATTTAGCTGTTCAGTTTTTTTTTGCTGTGCCACACAGCATATAGAATCTAGTTCCTTGACCAGGGATCGATCCCACACCCCTTGCAGTGGAAGCACGGAATCGTAACCAGTGGTCTCATTCTCCATGGTGAGCTCTCTTACCTGTCTATTCCCCAGCAGCTAATGACCTTTGTTTCTATTAGTTTACATTTTTTTAAGTTGTATGTAAATAGTCATAGAATACATATTCTTCTTGTTGGACTGCTTTCACTCAGCATAATTATTTTCAGATCTACGTTGCATATATCAACAGCTCATTCCTTTTTATAGCTATTACACACAGTGTGTGGATATACCACGTACGTTTTATACCTTCACCTGCTGGTGGATACTTGGGCTGTTGCCAGTTTGTGGCTAATACAAATAAAGTCGCTACAAACATTTATATAAAAGTCTTTGTATGAATATGTTTCTCTTGGGTACATAGGTCATTGTGGATGGGATAGCAGAATCATGTGGTAGAAACATTTAATTTTCTAAGAAACCACCAAGGTGGTGGTGCCATTTTAAATTCTCACCAATAGTGTATGATAGTTCAGTTACTTCACGTCTTCATCAACACTTGGTATGGTCAGTCTTTTTAATTTTGGTCATTCTAATATGTGTGTATATCTTTGTGATCCTAATTTGCAATTCTGTGATGGCTAATGTGGGCTTCCCTGGTGGCTCAGTGGTAAAGAACCCGCCTGACAATGCAAGAGCTGCAGGGTCATTCCCTGGGTCGAGAAGACCCCCTGGAGAAGAAAGTGGCAACCCACTCCAGTATTCTTGCCTGGGAAATCCCAGGGATCAAAAGAGCCTGATGGGCTACAGTCCATGGGGTCCCAAAGAGTCGGGCATGACTGAGCGACTGAGCACAGTCTTTTTACAGCATGTGTTGGTCTGTCATCAGAACTGAAAAGGGAGCTGTGTGACCATAGTAGAGATCTCAGATAAATAAATAGGGCCTTCATCACAGCGTCATTCTCAAGGTCCTGGAGGATGCTTTGGTTTTCCTTGTCTCCATTACACTTCATTCTCTTAGCTCCATAACCACATGCTAGACCTCTTTACCCTAATTGCTCTGAAATCTTTCTTACCCTCATTTTAATAATTTCACTGCATCTGTTCTCTGACCTTATCAGAACTGCTGGTCAGTCTCCTCACGTTCTGGTCATGTCTTCTGGTTTTACTTTCTTCCCTGACTGGCTACTCCTCTTATGCCAGCATTCTCAACTTCCTTGCCTCGCAGAAGCCCAACCGCAGATCGTTCTCTCAGCTTTCTCTGTTCCTACTTTAAGACTGAACATATTGCTTGACAAAATCACTCAACTCTGCAGATTGATCTTACTCTTAAAAAGTGCAAGTCACCCAGTCGTGTCTGACTCTGTGACCCCGTGGGCTATATAGTCCATGGAATTCTCTGCTAGAATACTGGAGTGGGTTGCCTTTCCCTTCTCCAGGGGATCTTCCCAACCCAGGGAATGAACCCAGGTCTCCTGCATTGTAGGCAGGTTCTGTATCAACTAAGCCACAGGGGAAACCCAATTATACTGGAGTGAGTAGCCGACCCTTCTACAGCAGATCTTCCCAACCCAGGAATAGAACCAGGGTCTCCTGGATTGCAGGTGGATTCTTTACCAACTGAGCCACAAGGAAAGCCAGATCTTACTCTTAAATTGTCTGAAATTTTACTAGGTATCCTTGGCAACCTTCCCTGGGCAGCTCTCCATTCTTCACCATGTCTATGCATTTCCTGAGCCTTCTATAACAGATTACTACAAACATGATAGCAGTTCATTACTGACACATCAGTATAATACCCAGCCCGGAAATACACCATCTTATAAATAGTGACTTAGAATAAAAGGAAGTGTCAGAAGTCAATGGATTATAAAAGCATCATTCAGTAACTGGTATTGAGAAAATTGGACATTCAGGGGGAAAGCAAGCTAGATTCTCAACATCACTCCCCTAAATAAATTTCAAATTGATTTAAAAAATTAAATGCCCAACATTTAAAGGAGAAACACAAAATGGCTAATAACATTCCTGGAAAACAGTTTATCTAATAAATATTGATTGGCTAAATGCTGAGCACTCTGCTAGATGCAGGGATACAAGCATGATGGATATACTGTTCCTGCAGTTGAGCCCATATTCTGGGCTATTTCACGATATACACGTAGAGTCTTGAAATCGCAAAAGGTGAAATGTTTTTTCACTCGAGTCATTTATATAAAATGCAGGTATAACAAATGGTACCAGTGCTTACAACCAGTTAGGACCTTGAATTTACATTCTGCCATGAACATTTTCATATTTCTGGTCCTGCTAATTCCACTTTGAGCATCTTAAATGATCAGTGATGTGGTTCTACTCTTCTCTCCCTGACAATAGGGAAGTCTTGGATTTGGCCCAGAATGGCACTCTTGAGATCAGCAAGTACATGAGGTTGAATTATGGGTTAAGGAAGTAACTTGCAGCTTTTTTGAAGTCTTATTTGTTTTTATAATTTCACAGAAGGGCTTAAGACATTTGTGATAACTAGCCTAATTGCTCATCTTCATTTCTGGGCAACATCCCCAGTATATGGTAGAGCCTCCTCATTACCAACCAGTAGCCACTCTAACTTTCTATCTCAAATGAACAGAATGCCATTTGCCCTTTGCCACCAGCTAAAAGACTGTTTCCCAGCTCTCTTGCAGCTATATGTACCTTGATGGTTAAGTTCTGGCCAACTGATTGAAAACAGAATGTTGTGTGATAAAATGCTTCTAAAAAAGGGGGGAGGGGGCGGGAACTTCCATGGTGGTCCAGTGCCTAGGACTCTGCTCCCAATGCAGGGGAGCTGGGTTCAGTCCCTGGTTGGGGAAATACATCACACAGGCTGCAACTGAGACCTGGTAGCCAAGTAAATAATATACTTTTAAAAAAAAAATGCATGACTGCAAACATTTCATTAGAATCCAATCTTAAATAAAACCACTACAGCAAAACTGTGCTCAGTAGGAAAACATTAGAAGTTTTCTTTTGAAAATCAGAAAAAACTTCATTTTAGCACTCTATAGAGATCCTACACAGCACACTAACTCAAGAAAAATAATTTGAAACACATAGTGTTTGAAAAGGAAGAAATAAAACTGTCACTATGCAGGTAATATGATTGTCTATATAGAAATCCCCAAAAAAAGTCTAAAAATAAATGATTAGACATTATAAAAGACTTCAATATGATGAACACAAAAAATACAATTTCTACACACCAGACACAAGCAGAAAGCATTTTTAAATATTAATATTGATTTGCAATACCATAAACTATGAAGTTCAAAGGGAAAAAATCTAACAGATGTGCAAAATTTATACATAAAAATCATAAAATTTTAGAGACAGAGCAAGGATAACCCAGATATAACTGAAGAAGGAAAATAAGAAGAGGGGCCTATCTTTGCAGATACAATGGTTTATTATAAAGTTAGAATAATTTAAAAAGTATGGTATTGGTTCAGGACGATACCAGCAAACTGTCCAAGGGATAAAATATAGAGTCCAGAATTAAATTTGCTTATTTGAAGTTTTAAGTCACACTGGAAATAGTGGGAAAAGGAAACACTGATAAATGGGACCAAAAAACTGAAAGGGGGCCTTACTTCATATACAAAAATCCAATCTAGAAGTATTAAGAGCTTAAATATCTAAAGCAAACTCTAACTTTTAGAGGAAAATACAAGTGAATATCTTTCTAAGTATGATATCATAAAAGATAACAAATTCAGACATTAAAATGAGCCATCAAAACATGAAAAGATACTTTCAAGAAAATAAAAGCTACAACTTGGGAGAAGTTATTACAACACAATTACTATGCAGAATAAATAAATATTTCTACAGACAAAATAAACTAATAGAACACTGCACAGAAAATTCAAACAGGTGTTTCACAGAAAAGGAAATAGGGCTAAGAAACATTTGAGAAATGTAAATGAAAACCTTACAGAAATACAGTTTTACAACTTGATACAGGTTAAGTCTGACACATCAAGTTTGAAGGCTATATGAATCAATGTGATCATGTTGCTGGTAAGAGTATAAAGATAACCACTTTTGAAAATAATTTGTCATTTATCTATAAAGTTGTTCATGCTTTAAGACCCAGTAATTCCATATCTAGGTATATACCCAAAAGAAAAATTGGCACCTGTGTAATATAGAGAGAAGATTATTCATAGCAGAAAAGTTTGTTTTAGAAAAAGAAATGGAAACAACCCAAATATCTATTGGCAGGAGAAAATAAAGATAGAATTTGGTAGAGTCACATAATGAACTATAACAGGTGAAAATAATGAACTACAGTTCTAATAACTACATGAATGTCTCAGAAACAATGTTGAATAAAAAGGCTACAGAAAAGAAAGTATAATGTGACACCCGTTTTATTAACCAAGCAAATAGGATTATATATTATTTAGATATATATGCATATTGATAAAACTCATTTTAAAAAGTGAAAGAATGACAAACACCAAATTTAGGTGAGCAATAACCTATGTGTGAGGCAGAAGTCAGGGACAGGGAGGGTGCCCTTAGGGCAAGGGAAGATGGTGGTGAAGTTATTGGCTAGGTGTTGTTTTCAGCAGGTGTTCATTAGCAAATACCAATGTAAAATAAAGCCATGCAAGGAATAATGATGAGGGTGTGTCATGAATCAAGACTTTATATTAATTGTATTTGGGGCACTTGAAATTTCTTTTTTAAATGCTGTGAAAAGTTTAAAAGAAATTGTCCTTAATCTCACTATACCAGTGCAGCAAGCAACTCCTCTTAAAAGTCTCAGTTAATGACCTGAAACATGCCTTTATGACTTTCCAATGAAGTGTGAAGTGTTGCTGTTCTTGTCAACAAACTGTCAAGCCACTTGTGCCACTTCCAGCGGCTCTTAGGTCAGGGGAACAATTTGGAAAACCTTAGCTAGGAACTTTAGGAAAGAAAAAAGGTGTCAGCTAAGGCTCCTCAGGAACCATGTCTAGTGTCTTTTAAAAATCTGGTTTCAAAAGCCTCATTTAAATTCTAGAGAAAACAAATTGTAGTATTGCAAAGTCAATGTTTATTTTAAGTGTCAGCGTTTTGGGTCATGTTTACATTGTAACCCACTTTGTACTTCTGTGTGAGTCATGATTAAAATTTTCTTGAGAACTTTGTATAGCCCTCAGTTTCCATACAGATAGACAAATTAGAAAGAGCAACCCAAAAAAGGAATCTGGGAGGCTAGAATGTGTATTTTTAGAGCAGCATCCCTTCAAAATGCCAACAAATACGAAGTCCACCCCTAACAGGGCCATGCTTAAAGGGGTGGACACTGATTCATGGAAAGTGACCAACTTAGGAGGAAAAAAACCCACTACATAAGTCCCTGCTGTGATTCCAACTAGCTGGACCTAAGATCTGTGCACCTAATACTTCACGTCACGTTAGTGTAATGACATGGAATCAATCAGTAATCAGTGGTCAAGGGATCAGCAGTTTGGGGGGCAGCTACAAGGGACTACTTGCCAACAAAGGCCTGTATAGGCAAAGTTATGGTTTTTCCAGTAGTCATGTACTGATGGGAGAGTTGGACCGTAAAGATGGCTGAGTGCCGAAGAATTGATAGTTTTGAATGGTGGTGCTGGAGAAGACTCTTGAAAGTCCCTTGGTTTACAAGGAGATCAAACCAGTCAACCCAAAGGAAATCAACCCTGAATATTCACTGGAAGGACTGGGCTGAAATTAAAACTCCAATACTTTGGCTACCTGATGCAAAGAGCTGACTCATTGGAAAAGACCCTGATGCTAGGAAAGATTAAAGGCAGCATCATGATGATTGAACAGCATCATCCACTCAATAGACATGAGTTTGAGCAAACTCAGGGAGATAGTGAAGGATAGAGGCTGCAGTCCATGGGATTGCTGAGTCAGACGTGACTTCGAGACTGAGCAACAACGGGACCATTGGGATGCATGGAGTACCTTTATAGTACTTTACTATTGATAATGACCACGGAGAGTTTAGAATTATTTTTGCAATTTCTGACAGAAATCATCAAATCATATCTGATGTGTCTGATGTCAAATCCCTAATTAGGAATGTAACTCCCAAGTTTATAACCCTGATCTCATGATATAACCCACCAGGCAAAAACATGTTTTATGATGATCTGATTTATGTGATGGTTTCGAGAAAATTTTTATAGTGACAACTGAGGGTTGCCCCTAATTGAAATTTAATTACATCATCGGTGTATTTACACCATAAATGTTTTCCTAAAATGGTGCCCTATGAAACAAATACTTGTCCCCATTATTTCACATTATCACTTCAAAGAACATGATCTTTCTGCTTGAATCACCCTTTGAGGTGGCACCTCCAAAATGTCAGCTCAGAGTTTCTCTGCCCTTCAGCCTCTGTGATGAGTGAATTAATGATCTGTAAATGAATCCTTAAATGTCCTAAGGAATCTGCCATTTGAAAGAATCCTATTAGAAACCAAAGAATCCTTCTGAAATGCAAAGTACTCTTCTCCTTACTGAACTGACCTGAAGTGGGCTTTCCGGAGGGAAGCAAACCCCCAACAGAACCCCTGCCTTCTTTTTGGTGGTTCTCATTGTCTTTTGGGGGTGGGGGAGAGACCGGGAAGAAGCAGAAAATCTTTATCTCTCTTTTTTTTTTTTTTTTCAAGAAGAGTAGGAGGAAGATCGAAAATAGTTAGGTCTGGCGGCTTAATCTGGGTTGCCTGTTTTTGCCAGCAATCTGTAAAATGTGTTTTTCAAGGATAAGAAGTTTGGGCCCTGGGCCAAAGCTCATGCTTGTCATCGACAGGAAGATAAAGGATCTCTTTAACCCACTGCTATACTCCATCTACCCTAGTACTTGATTGTGAACACGATGCCTGCTGCAGGCCCAGAGCTGCCCAAAGTTGATCCTTCTCTTTTTCTAGGCAGGACCTTCATGTTCCCAGTTGGGTGGGCATGACAGGGCCCCCTTCCCTTTGTGGGTGAAATGCCAAACCAGCACCCATCCCTATAATTGGTATTTAGCTTCTCATATTGCCTAAGAGGCTCAGGAAGGGAACTTGAAATACTCTTACTTTCTCTTCCCCACAAAGGTTATTTCCCAAGAGGTTGGAAGAACATACACAAGGTTCTTACAAGGTCCCAGTGGCTGCCAACCACCGACCACCGGGAGTCTCTGGGGCAAGAATCCTGGTGGAGTTTGAGCTTCATGCATGGAGCTGGAGCGGAATGGCACCCTACTCTGCAGTGTTAACGGGATGTCTGCTCAATTGTGTTTCCCGTAAATTTACCACATTAGTGCTGAGGGCAGAGCTCAGAGCAGAAGGTTCAGGTATGAACAAGGGATAGGGTTGACAACATGACAGAGGCTTGACCCCTTCCTCCTTGCCCTCTCCTGCCTTTCCTCATCAACTGGAAAAAAAAAAAGCACATGTAAAGGTTGAGAACTGTGTTATTTGGCAGTCTTTCTGAGAACTCCAAGCCCAGGAGGCAGTCTCTCAGACAGGTAGCTCTAAGGGATTGCTCCCAAAAGGTAAGGGAGGAGCCAAGATGTATAGTTCAGTCAGTTCAGTCACTCAGTCGTGTCTGACTCTTTGCGACCCCATGGACTACCGCATGTCAGGCTTCCCTGTCCATCACCAACTCCCAGAGCTTGCTCAAACTCATATCCGTCGAGTTGGTGATGCCAGCCAACCATCACATCCTCTGTCATCCCCTTCTCCTCCTGCCCTCAATCTTTCCCAGCATCAGGGTCTTTTCCAATGAATAAGCTCTTTGCATCAGGTGGCCAAAGTATTGGAGTTTCAGCTTCAGCATCAGTCCTTCCTTCAGGACTGATTTCCTTTAGAATTGACTAGTTTGATCTTGCAGTCCAAGGGACTCTCAAGAGTCTTCTCCAACACCACAGTTCAAAAACATCAATAGGAGTTTTGCAATAAAGATCAGGTAACTTGGACTTGAAAAGCTGACTATTAAAGAAAATCAGGTAACTCATGTTAATGAATTTAGTGCTTTTCTGCCTATGGAAGATCCAAGAGCCTGAGTTCATTGAAATCGTTCTTTTGATATGCGCCTTAGCTATCCAGGGCCAGTATCCCGTGCTTCTCCATCCTGAATCCCCTAGGGTGCATTGCTGGGGGTGACTGGAGTGGCTGATGGCTTGGCAGTGGGCAGCCCATTAGTCTTTGTCCTGAGTTCCCTCAGGGCTCACTGTCAGTCTGACTGTAGTGGCTTGAGGGCCGCTACTTCCTTTGTTTACTGATGTGGCAGGCAACATTTTTCATTCACACCCCCCCCCATTTCATTCACAGCCCCCAGGAGGGCTGTTTCCTCAGGGGTGAAAAAAGAGCTGGGGCGGGGTCGGGGGGTTCTCGCTCCTTCAGGCATGGTGCAGGACAATGCTTCACAAGTGCCTGAGCACACAAGAGATTTCCCTCCGCCTGTGCCCCACCCTTCTCCAAGCTTCCGACTTTCTCCTTCGCCATCCAGACCAAGTGGACAGGCCCAGACAAGAGGTGAGAGAGAGAGAGAGGCCCTCTGGCCGGGAAGCAGGGGAATCGACTGGGAGTGGGGTCGGGGCAACAGCCAGGAACTAAGTCACCTGCTCACCCTAGTTTCCCCAAATCCTGCTTCTCAAACTGGGGTCTGAGTGTGAGGAGGACAGGACCACGATGCAGCTGAAGGCTGGGATGCGATGGGAGGGATAAGAGCAGCTATGGAATCAAAATGGTATCACCTCCTCGATCCCACTCACAGATTTGGAAAGGAAATGTTGGGTGTTTTTTTTTTTTAATTTGTAACATTACTTTTTAAATGAAGACAAACCTTTTTATTCTGAAGTTGGGTCCAGCTAAGCACCATCATTTGTGACTAAAGAGCAAAACCCAAAATAGCTCCCCCGCCTATAGCCTCCATTCACTTAATGCCTCTCTCAACAGGTGTTCCTCAGACTCCCATTGGGAGTGCCCAAAAGGGACAGTACATTTCTTCCCTCAGGAAGCTCAAAATCCAGGGATGAGGGGACAAGCTCATGGGTGCTGTCAGTGTGAGAGGCTGGGCTCTGACGGTGACCTGGGAGAAAGCTAGAAAGAAGGGTAGTAAAGCACCGGATTGGGGTGAGGAGCCAGCGCTCTACCGAGCGGTTACACCCCCTTGCTCAGGTCCCCTGCCCTCTCGGGCCCCCATTCCATCATCTGTCAGGTAAAGGAGTTGGAGGCACCTGATGTGTCTTGCTGGCTTGATATGTCTGCGGTTCCCTTCACGCACACCTCTGCTGAGCTTTCTGCTCTCCGGGCATAGAGCCCAGGCTGAACACAGTGGGGGTGGGGGTGGGGGTGGGGGTGTGGGTGGGACGGGTGGGGGTGTGGGTGGGACGGGTGGGCATCATCCTGACTCCAGAAATCAAAGACAGGCGTGGCCGGCCCCAGGGTTCCCTGTGTTGCCTGGTGAGTGGGAGTAGTCTGTGATAGCACTGGTCCTGAAATCTTACCAGCTGGGTGTGGGGAGCAGGTCTGGTGGAATCCAGGGTGTGTTCTCCCCAGAGGAGCCAGACTTGATTCTGGCTGCAGAGGAGCTTAGGATTTGTTCTGGAAAAGTGAACACCACAACCCCACCGCAGAGCGCATGCCCCCTACACCCCCAACCACGCAGCCCTCTCATCCCATTCATTGGTTGCTAGGCAGTACCTGAAAGGAAGTTCACCTCATGTGGGCAGGCAGCCAAGGGTGCATTTGTAGGGATTTCACACTGCCTTATTCCACCAAAAAACACTCAGTGTTACAGCATAAATGTGAGACTTAGGAGCTCCTCCCTCAGAAATGAACTTGTCCTCCCTATATGCAGTGCTCTTTTCGAGACCAGTATTTTCATCCTCCTGAGGAATTCCTGCCCCCAGTCAAGATTTAGCCTCAGAGCCTCCTCCTGTCTATCCTGTGGGCTTTCTCTGTGCTCAGGCTTAAGAGTAGTTCTGCCATTCATCTGTGTCACTTTCCCCACCAGACAGACCCTGAGCAGGTTCTCAGGAGGAGCAACTGTCCAGGGTGGGGCTTCCATCACCTAATACGAGACCTCTGCCAACGCCGAAGTTCTGTGCAGTCACTTCCAAAGACTCTTTTCTTAACTCTCCTCATTTTAATTGTTATGGTCTCAACTCTTTCCATAACAGTTTACTTACTTATTTTGACCTCATTACTGAATGTTGGTGATGGGTCATCTGTGGTCTAAAATATACAGTGAAAAAATGCTGATACTGTTGCCTACTATGATTTCTGGGGATAATGACACAGGGGCCTCATGTCTTGCACCAACATCTATGAATTGTGTCAGGCTAACTTATTAGACCAAAAGTAGGGAGAGACGTCAGTCAGGCCCTTCATGTTGCAGGCCGAGGAAGCAGTTATGCAAAGGCTCTGAGGCTGGAGGAATCACAGCCTGTTCTAGGAGTTGCCAGGAGATCGGGACGACCAGGCATACACTTGGGTGTAGGGTGGCAAGCAATCCCTACCTTCAGGCTTCTGCTCATTAATTTATTTTTTTGGTTGTGCCTAAGATAGCCTGGTGCTGGAGAAGACTCCTGAAAGTCCCTTGGACAGTAAGGAGATCCAACCAGTCAATCTTAAGGGAGATCAGCCCTGAATATTCACTGGGAGGACTGATGCTGAAGCGCCAGTATTTTGGTCATGACTTATTGGAAAAGTCCCTGATGCTGGGAAAGATTGAGGGCAGAAGGAGAAGAGGGCATCAGAGGATGAGATGACTGGATGGCATCACTGATGCAATGAACATGAACTTGGGCCAACTCTGGGAGATGGTGAAGGACAGGAAGGCCTGCCATGCTGCAGTCCATGGGGTCGCAGAGAGTCAGACATGACTGGGTGACTGAAGAACAAGAACAACAAGATAGCCTCGATAACTGGCAGGTCCAAGGAGCACCAGAAAGGAACTCAGTTCACAGTGACCGCGGGTAATGTCATTTTACCGTAATTGTTTCTGTTTTACTGATGAGCAAGACAATTTGGGAGAACACACCAGTGGTCTGCAGCAATTATTTTCATACATTTATGAAGACTTTTAAAATTCCCAAGGACCAGGGCTGGGGAGGGAGGTTGAACCAGGATGTACGATGGGGTCCCAAGTAATTGGAGAGTGGCATTGAGCTACCTACAGCCTGTGGCCCAAAGTCAGGGAGATGGTTTTTCTTTATCATAAGTGGAAAAGGTTTTCATTTCTGTGTAATCATGCTCGTGCTGTAAAGCATCCATCACTAGGATTCAAAAGAAAGAGGTAACCTCCTAATTTCTGCTAAAGAACTTCTCACATCCTTGATTCCTGGTGACCATATGACATTCTCAAGACCCTATTTCCCGTCTAAGCCCCTTCCCAGACATTTCTGATCTCTCAGGCAACTCCACTGAAATACTGAGAGATGTCTAATGCTAGACTTCTCAGGCAACCCCAGAGATTTCAGAAGAGAAAGAAAATTCTCATTGAATAAACCCTTGTTATGTGACAGGTATTTGTGAGGGAGTTTACATCTGTTTCGTTATTCAATTTTCACAGCAACACAGTGTGAAGCATAGTGTCGTTCCCCTTTGACAGAGGAAGAAACAGATGTGCAGAGAGGTTAATCAACTTGCCCTAAGTCACACAGCAGGGTCAGAATTTGATCTCAGATAGTTTAACTCTTTCACCTCCAGCATACTGTGCTTCAGAGACTGGGTAAACATGAGCATAAACATGTGAGGGACAGGGAGGCCTGGAGCGCTGCAGTCCATGAGGTCGTAAAGAGTCGGACGTGACTTAGCGACCGAACAACAGATAGGAGCAGACCTCCAAGCCTGGCTCACACTGTCTCTAGGTTCTAAAAAAGTGTTAGCTTTCAAAAGCCTCTGTGGAATTCCACTGCCTTTAACTTTCTTGTATGGAAAATAATCACAGATCTTGAGGCTAAATTAGCCAATCCAGAGTCACATGTAGCCCAGTGTTAAAAAGCTGATGGTGATACCAGTGACTTGTGGTGGCTTCCAGAAATCTGCAGGCCAAAGGGCAACTACTTAAAGGCATGGAAATTCCTCTTACACTACTT
Organism: Ovis aries; assembly: GCF_016772045.2. Taxonomy (NCBI): domain Eukaryota; kingdom Metazoa; phylum Chordata; class Mammalia; order Artiodactyla; family Bovidae; genus Ovis; species Ovis aries. The sequence continues at coordinate 48,646,632 of NC_056057.1, read as the reverse complement.
AACTCTCAGAGGTACCCGGGGCAGGGGTTTAGGTGCCCTATCAGGGAGTTATTTACCCTGTTACCTCACCCTTCATGAAGGAAAGAAGCTGGAGTCCTTGGAGCCTGGAAGAACTTCAAGGGAGCTGCCCAACCACCAAGAAGGTGCTGAGGAGCATAGCTCAGCTCCGGGCAGGGCACCCTCTGGCTGAGAGCCAACAGGAGTGTCAGGGGAGTGTCAGAGCCTGTATAATTGCATTCTTCCTAATTTCTGAGGATAGTGAATCACTCTCCCTTCCTGTTTACCCAGAAGAGCTTATGTAGATAAAGTCCTCCAGAGAAAGTCATAAAAGTCACTTAAGAAAACAAGAGACTTATAATGAAACTTCCACATGAAGTTTGCATGGAATAATTTGCAGTTGGCACGGGGCACTTGGAGATTGGGAGAAGCCTTCTAGTGAGGTGAGCAAACAAATCACAGATCATTCCAGAAAGGAGCCCTGCTCACCCCCAGTACACTGGATTTCATGTAGGAATGGCCAGCCTTGGAGGCATGGGAAGGGGCCGGGGGACACAGGTGAATGAGGCTTCCTCCACCTTGCTTCAGACTCAGCTCTCAGACCTCAGAGAGCTCCAGGTCAAGTTGCCTCTAAGTCACCCATGTCACCATGGCCAGCGAGACCTTGTCCCTGGGCACTCCACCAAGGAGAACCCCCTCCACTGGAGGTGTCAGACTGACAGACAAGCTAAACAAGAGCCTATGGTGCCTTCCCCGGACAGACCCCTTCCACGCCCTCTGCCTGCTTCTTGTTTGTATGAAAGCTGTAGTCTCCCAAGTTGCCTCTGAGTCACAAAAGCCTGGCTCAAGAATTAACAATTGAAAGGATGTGAACTGTGTCATGACAGAAGCAGCAATTGGGCCAGGAAAATTGGTAACAGTTTAAGTAGTAAAGCAGCCACACGGCAGTCATAGAATCCCTAGTTCCTAGCCGAGGTACCTGTGCGGTGCTGTGCTTAGTCGCTCAGTTCTGTCCAACTCTTTGCAACCCCATGGACTGTAGCCTGAGAGGCTTCTCGGTCCATGGGGAATCTCCAGGCAAGAGTACTTGAGTGGGTTGCCATGCCCTCCTCCAGATCATCCCAACCCAGGAATTGAACTGGGGTCTCCTGCATAGCAGGTGGATTCTTTACCAGCTAAATTACCAGGGATGCCTGAAGTACCTAAATAACAGTATCGAATGCACATTTCCTGAGTTGTTTTACAGGTGCTAAAAGTGAAGTGAAGTCGCTCAGTCGTGACCGACTCTTTGCGATCCCATAGACTGTAGCCTACCAGGCTCCATGGGATTTTTCAGGCAAGAGTACTGGAGTGGATTGCCATTTCCTTCTCCAGGGGATCTTCCCAACCCAGGGCTTGAACCCGGGTCTCCCGCATTGTAGACAGACACTTTACCGTCTGAGCCAGCAGGGAAGTCCTACAGATGCTGAACCCCCTACCAAATGGAAGACGTTAACTACATGGTGACCATAACCACGTAGTTAGTCCCCAGACTGGCTGAAGCCCAAGGATTGGTGTATCAACCCTTGTGATACTACCCTGTTACCTCACAATCAGAGAATTGTGCTGTTGGCTAATCACATACCCTGTGACATACTGCCCTGACCCCACCTTTCCTTTAAAACTGCTTTCCTGAAACCAGTCTGAGGGTTTTGGGATTTTTGAGCATTAGTTGCGCAGAACTCCCTGTCTGATACCTTACAGTAAAACGCTACACTTTCCCATCAGCACAACTGGTGTTCTGGCTTTACTCTGTGTAAGTAATGGGACCCACGTTTGGCTCAGTAATGCTGCTTGCTTTCTGAACAAAGGGCAGGAGGTTGAGACCGGGGAAAAGGCGCCCCATGCGGGCAGCGGCTACAAAAGAGTGGATTCCAGCAGCTGCTGGATGAGAAGGGCCCAGATGGCCATCCCCAAAGAAAAAGGCGGCTCCCAAGAGTCCTCGCCTTCAGGCCAACCAAATGGTGGGCAAGGCACCCAGGAGCAAGCTGCTGACTCTGGCAGCTCTGAGCAGTCTTCTATTCCACAAAAAAAAGGAAAGGGAAGGGAATAGCTCAGAACGCTGGCCTGGCTCCCAGAACCGGGGTCCTCCGGAAAGAGGAAACAGCTGCTCAGGCGGACAGCGGGCTTGTCCAGCGCAGATATGCGCAGGCTCGAGTCCCTTAGCAGGCGCGGCCGCGCCCACCACACCCCCTCAAGCCTTGCCTCACCAGTGGTGGCAGTACAGAGAGCCCTGGGCTGGGAGTTCGAGAGCTGGCTCAGCTCACTCGCTTCATCACCCGAGCATGAGTCAGTGACTCAAGGGCGCCTCAGAGAGGCTTGGCGGGGAGGACCCACACCTCCCTCCTAGCGGAGCTTCCAGGGCACCCTGGGCCTCGCGGCCCTCGCGGTCGAGGGCGCAGAGAAACGCACCCCCTGCAGGACCCCGAGTCCCCCTCTTTTTGTCCCACGCCGGGGAAGCCACGTTTTGCCTCTTGCACGGTTGGTTCACGTCCTCAGCAGTTCCTGGACCAACAGGTACTTAAGCAGTGTTTATTGTCTGATTAATAATGAGCCCGGTCAGAGGAGGCTTTGGGGCCCACGAATCTCAGCTCCCACTTGGAGCTGTGGGGCCGAGTTGGATGCCTCCGACGCTGCAGGGCTTGGCTTTCTCGGATGTAAAATGTGGCTAATACTTCACAGAGCGGATGGGTGCGTTAAACAAAGTAACATATGGCAAGCAGGAGGAGGCCCGATAAATGAGAGTTCTCTTTTTCTGAGCAACTGGAATCCTTGATCACTTCCCTCCAGAGGGAGAGTGTGAAGCCGGCTGAGCCTGTGGGGGCAGGGGTCTTCCTGGTTTTAGGGTCGCATCTGCCACCACCAGGAGAGCGGGGCACATCTGCTGGGCTACTGAGCTTACCGAAATCCCTTATGCTGCGGCTGTGGCCTCGAAGGGGGTGATAGGGTGTGTCCTGTTTAAACACAGCGCGGTGTGACCCCGCCCTCTGGAAGGGCCTCGCCGCAACCCGGTCCTTCAGCATCTGTTCTCTCCACTGCTCACCCCACTCCTCCCGCCTCCCCAGCTTCGCACCTGTTGTTGGCCCTGAGGAGGAAGGGGAGGAGTGGGTCTAACCAGTAACGGTTCGGGAACAGAGTGGGGGGTTTTCAATGTGAGTGGCTGGTTCCAGGGAGCAGGAATTTTAACCCCTGCTTGACCTAAATCTATACAAGCCTCACAGCTATTCCTTCTGGTGGAATTCTGCGTTTCCGTGGCTGTAAGAAGACCGTGGTGCATGTCGCCTGACAGCACAGAGCGCACTGGGGTACACTTTCCTGAGCGCCTCACCACAAATCTCAAGGCAGGCAGGAAAGGAGTCCTTTGCCCCATTTTACAGACAAAAGCATTGAGTCCCAGAGATACTGAGCATCTTGCCCAAGGTCACACAGCTTATTAGTGGAAGGATGGGCACTCGTTCCCCCTAGACTTGGTGCTCTCCTTATAACAGGCCAGGAAGAAGTGAGCCATTGTTCAGCCTCATGTATTGAGTTTGGGAAAATATTTTGCACACACACACACACACACACGTGTGTTTCTTTCCTGGGTTCAGCTTCCTGTCACTGTGGGCAGGGAAGGGACATGGGAGGTTATCCCTGACTCCATTCTACAGACTTCACTTTAAGAAAACAGTAGGTAGGGGCTGCAGGCCTTGTGGCATCTCTGGAGTCTGAGAACACCTTTACTCTCACCCCAGGCACCTTCAGGCTGTCCCCAGGCCCCAGGGCTTGCTAGGGTCCTGTTTCACTGAGGTCCTGGGCTAGGAAGCCTCAGGAGGCACCTCGGACCTGTTCTCTCTCTCAGGCTGCTGGGGGCAGGGCCTGAGCTCCCCCTCCCCCCACCCCAACCCCAGAGGCTAAAAGGCAGGCAGCTGCTGCCAGGACCAGTGCCTTCTGCACAGAAGGAAAAACAGTCGTTTCAGAATCACTTGAGAACTCCTTTTATCACGTTATGTTCAGAAGCCATGCACCTACTCCCAGCTGCGGCATAGTCCCCCTCACTGTGGTGTCCCCCTCACTGTGGTGCTGTCCAGAGGCTGCTGGGTGAGCACTGAACAGGGTCAGGGCAGAACCGGGAGGCATAAGAACAAAGACAGCAGAGCCTCAGAGCTTAGATTCAAATCCCAACTCCCTTTCTTGGTTAGCAGTTGGGTAATCTTAGGAAGCCCCTGAATCTGCCCATGTGCCAGATTCTCCATTTGCGGATGGTAATAACACCTACCATGTGGGTTGTTATGCAGTTTAAATGAGGTAATAGGTGTAAATCACTGGTTGGATGCCTGTTTAGAGTGGTTGCTCAAACCGTGTTCACTGTCACTCAGTGGCCAGTGACGTTAACTCTTTTCATGGCGGTATTGCCTGGCACGTAGAAATCTTCAGGGCTGCTTACCATGCTTCCCATGTCATGGGTTTCACTTTTAATCATATGTCATATCTCCCTAATTGGAATATTTCCTTGAGGGCAGGAATTTGTGTGATTACTTTGATATATCCTCAGTGCTTAGAAGACTATCTGGTGCCTAAGAAAAGCTTGGCTTGTTGAATAAAAGGAAAAAAAGAGAGAGAGGGGGACTGGGAAAGAAGAAAGTAAATCTCCTTAGGCAAATGGTTGACAAAGATGGTCCTTGTCTTGGACAAAGGACCGATCAAAGATATACCTGGCCATGCTGAACGATGGCAACCATGGTGGCTTGGGCTGGCTTGGAACACACGCGGGATGGGTCCTGAAGGAGTGAGAAGGGCTGGGGTTCAGAGGTCCGAGAGCAGAGCAGGAGGAGAGCCTCCCAGGACCATGGCCGTCCCTCAGTCACACCTGACTAAAAGTCTCGCCATTCTCAGAGCGCTGAGTTTGGAAGTGGCCCCCAACCCCACTGCTTAGTGTTTATTTGTTGGACACATCATTATGCAAAAGCTCACCGTAGGCTAAGCTGCATCTGGTTCTCACTCTAAATGTGGGTTCTGTCCCTTCAGGATATTCGTTTAGCTGTCTATTAAGTTCTTAAAGGCTGACCAGGACACGTTTCCAGATTAAGCCCCAGAGGAAATGTGCAAGCAAGGTTCTGGAGTGGGCAGACCAAGGGAGCAGTGGTTGGGGCCTCCTCAAGCCAATGGGAAGGCAGTGCTGTCCACAAGGAAGGAGAGGGGCTTACAACTGAGGATTACAGTCAGGTACCAAGCCAGAAGTCAGTCTGCCCATGTGGGTGCAATACAGTCGATCTGCTGACATGAGGTTGTGGTGAAGGAAAGTGCACTATTAATTGCAGGGCCAAGCAAGAAGTCCAGGCAGCTGGAGCTTAAAGGGCCTGAACTCCCATCAGGGTTTTTAACAATAGGGTGAGGGAGAGGGTTGCAGGGTGTGTGATCAGTTCGTGGACATTCTTCTGCTTGGTGGTGAGGTAATCAGGAGTCAATGCCATTAACCTGGTTCCAGTCAGTCTGGAGGGGTCCTCCTGCTTGTGGACAGCATACAGTAGTTAACTTTGTCCACCTGGTGGGGATTTCAGTATAACGCAAAGGACTTGGTTCAGAATATTATCTATAGCCCTTGAGGAGGATCTAAAGGTCCTTGACGTTGCTTAATGGCTGAACTATTATTATTTTGTTTTGTTTGGCTGTTTTCTGTCTGCATTTTCTCACTTCACTGGCTAAATTTAGTCCTTAAAACTTGGGGAAGACCTGGGAGGCCAATGTTTTTCTTCAGATAGGAGGCAGTGGGGGACCTAAGGAGGGTTCTGCCACAGGAACTCCCCATAGGGTCTTACTTGGTTACAAGGGAGCCCCTCTTTTACCTGGACTTGGTCTAGAAGGTGCTAATTTTCAGCATACTTGTTGCTGTTCAGTCGCTCAGTCGTGTCTGACTCTTTGTGGCCCTATGGACTGCAGCACACCAGGCTTCCCTGTCCTTCACCATCTCCCAGAGCTTGCTCAAACTCACATCCACTGAGTTGGTGACGCCATCCAACCATCTCGTCCTCTGTCGTCCCCTTCTCCTCCTGCCTTCAATCAACCAGTCAGTTGGCTCTTTCATCAGGTGGCCAAAGTATTGGAATTTCAGCTTCAGCATCAGTCCTTCCAATGTATCTTCAGGGGTGATTTCCTTTAGGATTGACTGGTTTGATCCCCTTGCTGTCCAACAGACTCTCAAGAGTCTTCTCCAGCACCACAGTTCAGAAGCATCAGTTCTTCGGCATTCAGCCTTCTTTATGGTTCAAGTACATCAGTACTCACATCAGTACATGACTACTGGAAAAACCATAGCTTTGACTAGACGGACATTTGTCAACAAAGTAATGTCTCTGCTTTTTAATATGCTGTCTAGGTTTGTCATAGCTTTTCTTCCAAGGAGCAAGCATCTTTTAATTTCAGCATACTTACCTTATCATAAGCCTTTGACTGTGTGGATCACAATAAACTGTTGAAAATTCTGAAAGAGATGGGAATACCAGACCACCTAACCTGCCTCTTGAGAAGTCTGTATGCAGGTCAGGAAGCAACAGTTAGAACTGGACATGGAACAACAGACTGGTTCCAAATAGGAAAAGGAGTACGTCAAGGCTGTATATTGTCACCCTGCTTATTTAACTTATATGCAGAGTACATCATGAGAAACGCTGGACTGGAAGAAACACAAGCTGAAATCAAGATTGCCGGGAGAAATATCAATAACCTCAGATATGCAGGTGACACCACCCTTATGGCAGAAAGTGAAGAGGAGCTAAAAAGCCTCTTGATGAAAGTGAAAGAGGAGAGTGAAAAGTTGGCTTAAAGCTCAATATTCAGAAAACGAAGATCATGGCATCTGGTCCCATCACTTCATGGCAAATAGATGGGGAAACAGTAGAAACAGTGTCAGACTTTATTTTTTTGGGCTCCAAAATCACTGCAGATGGTGACTGCAGCCATGAAATTAAAAGATGCTTACTCCTTGGAAGGAAAGTTATGACCAGCCTAGATAGTATATTCAAAAGCAGAGACATTACTTTGCCGACTAAGGTCCATCTAGTCAAGGCTATGGTTTGTCCAGTGGTCATGTATGAATGTGAGAGTTGGACTGTGAAGAAGGCTGAGCGCCGAAGAATTGATGCGTTTGAACTGTGGTATTGGAGAAGACTCTTGAGGGTCCCTTGGACTGCAAGGAGATCCAACCAGTCCATTCTGAAGGAGATCAGCCCTGGGATTTCTTTGGAAGGAATGATGCTAAAGCTGAAGCTCCAGTACTTTGGCCACCTCATGTGAAGAGTTGACTCATTGGAAAAGACTCTGATGCTGGGAGAGATTGGGGGCAGGAGAAGAAGGGGACGACCGAGGATGAGATGGCTGGATGGCATCACGGACTCGATGGACGTGAGTCTGAGTGAACTCCGGGAGTTGGTGATGGACAGGGAGGCCTGGTGTGCTGCGATTCATGGAGTTGCAAAGAGTCGGACATGACTGAGCAACTGAACTAACTAACGAACTAACTAAATAGTCTAAAGTCCCCATGGGCTTGTGAGGTGATGTGGACTGATTATCTGTCTTAATTTCAGACTGAAAAGATGTTTTTGCAGCACAGGTGACCAGGCTGAGGCCTGAGAGAAGAGCCGAGGGAAAATGCTGAGAGTGAGGCCTCGGGGGGGGGGGGGGGGGGTGGATCTGCCTGAGCCTTGGGGCTCTTCACCCGCACTGGTGGGGACAGGAAGGGAAAGGACGGGGGTCCCACTCAGACTCTGGGTAGGAAGGTACTTGGGGGAAGGACAAAGCAGGCACTCTGCAGGACTCAGCAGGTCAGGCCCCCCTTTCCCTGGAAAAGGCCCAGAGTCACTGAGAACCATCTGAGGAGAGTTCTCCAGACCTGGAGCCCTTCATGTCTCACCCCAGGAGCTAGACCTCATTACGGTCTTGGTTTGCATTTTTCTGGATACTGACAAGGTTGGCATCTCCATGTTTACTTACCTCTGTGTCTTTCCTCTTCTGTAAAATGCCCATCATTGATGCCTGTTTCTCTACTAACTGTTGGTCCCTTTTAGGTCCTTTCCACATGGCTTGGAGTACCAGACTTCATATATTCTTGATTTGAATCCTTTGTCACTTATGTGTGCCTATGTTTTCCTGGTTTGTGGCTTATTTTTTGAGTTTCTTTAAAGCACCTGTGGTGGACTGAGGTTCTCAAATTTAAAGTAGTTGAAATTATTCATTTTTAATTTTATGGTTTTTGATTTTGTGTGTGACTACGCCTTCCCCATGAGACCCACTTCCTTTCTCTTCTGGTCGGATACGGCATCCGCAGGATGCTGCCACTGTTTGGGGACCTGGCCCGGGTCCCAGGTGGGATGGGCAGGCTCCAAGCATGCCTTGATGCCAGGAGGACTACCAGGTCAGGGCACACTCTTCGCAGTGCCAGTGCTGTCAACTGCACAGCAACAGGCACTGGGCACAAACTACTCCTGCCCTTGCGCCAGCCCGACCTCTGCTCTGGGTCAGTACAAAAGGTGCCAGTGAACCAGAGGCTGCAGGAGTCCACGTGGAGGTGAAGGCACCGCATCCGACTGGCGGTTCTCAGCACTGCCAGCAGCACAGAGCTGTCTGCTCACCACATGCCAGGATCTGCCAGGGACCATCTCGCAGCTAATGACAAATTCCTCCTGTCAGGGCCACACAGCAGTGCTTTGTGAGGCCGCGGTAGCCTGCATCCTCCCAGGGCAGGGCTCCAGGCCAGGCTGGTCGGCCCAGGCCACCGTGGACAATGGAGCTACAGTGGAGTCTGGGCGAGCAGAGTGGTCAGTGTGAGGAACGGCAACAGCAGGCAACGTCTGGCAGCGGCCAAGTCCACACACGCCTCCCAGGGTGGCTGGGAGGGCAGGGCATGTCTCAGCAGCCACCTGGGCAACTTGAACCTGGTCAGGTTTGGCCAGCACCCAGGCAGGGTCCGCAGACGCCACAACATGATTTTCCTGTTCTCAGTCTCCCACGTTCTCCAGGAGGCTCTTGATAAATAATGAGTCACTCTGGTCCCTGGGCCTGTGTCTGGAGGACATGCTTAGGCAGTGAAGTGGAGAGAAGCTGATAGAACCGTGAAAGGAACCCCAGTCCTCAGCTCGCCTTTCTGTTCCAGGTTTGGTTGGAATGGTCCCTAGAGAACTGCCCACCTGCAGGTCTAACCATCCGAGGTTGATGCTTGGGTTTTCTGAAGCCCAGCTCTCAGGCAAGAAGGGGGACGTCTGGTTTTGAGAAGGGATACCAGTAAATGTGGTATTTAAATTGGTGTTTTAAAACACCAATAGCAAATACAGTGGTATCAGGAGTCTTTTTTTTTTTTTTTTTTAAGCAAGATGCTTAAATGAAAATTTGCATCTTCCCAGTCAGAAGAGCGAGCCTTGGTCTCTGTGGTTCCACCTGAGTGGTCCCATGGCTTGGGTCTCATTTCTGCTTCCACGCTCTGCCTGCTGCCTGCCACAACTTCCTGCCCAAGCATCCATCCCTTGGCCACCCCTGGTCATCACACTTTCACACACAGTTTCCCTTCTCTTTCCATGGACTATGATTCCAACAGTTTCTGTATAAAGATTTACATTTAGCTCAAAATATTTGACAGACAACCTCCCATTATAATAGATTCATATGGAATCCAATATATATTAGTATTAGGCTAATTACATATTAGACTTGTAAGATATATACAGAGAGAACATCCAGTAGGTGAGAAGATCTGTAATGATCAAAGCGACGATGAATTCAGTAACCACATTATGTGATATTTTATTTATCCAATGAACATGTAGGCACTTCTGAAAATCAGCAGTGCATAGGGTGTGCACGCTTTATTGTTTACTCGGGAAAAGCAGTGGAGAGTCTGTAGACCCCTCACAAAAGCTCTAGTTTCTTGAAGGAGACCCCATATCCTCAAGCCTGGGCATTCTCTTGAGTCCTCCACTAACAGAGAACAGGGCTTACAGACCCAGGTCTGGATCCAGCGCATGTGTAGCTAAGTTGCTTCAGTTGTGTCCTACTCTTTGCGACCCTATGGACTGTATCCTGCCATGGGATTCTCCAGGCAAGCATACTGGAGTGGGTTGCTGTGCCCTCCTCCAGGGGATCTTCCTGACAAAGGGATCGAACCCTCAGTTCTTATGTCTCCTGTATTGGCAGGCAGGTCCTTTACCACAAGAGCCACTGGATCCAGGGTACCCGGGAAAGTGTGGATCTGGCCCAGGCTGTCTGAGCCCCAGCAAATTCTCATCAAGTCTGAACCTGGAAGGACGACTGGTTGGAATCAGAGGTTCGTTACCCTTTTGGGTGATAGACCCCTTGGAATTTTCCCTGAGAAGTGCTTTTTGCAATTCAAGAAATTCTCAGAATCCTGGAGTCCCTCCATAGGTATCATGGACCCTATGTGGCAACTGATTGGACTGGGAAATCTCAAACATTCTCTAATTTCTAAGAATCTTTCATGATTCCGTGATGCTTGCTGCTAAGTTGCTTCAGTGGTGTCCGACTCTGTGCGACCCCATAGACGGCAGCCCACCAGGCTCCACCTTCCCAGGGATTCTCCAGGCAAGAACACTGGAGTGGGTTGCCATTTCCTTCTCCAGTGCATGAAAGTGAAAAGTGAAAGTAAAATCGCTCAGTCGTGTCCGACTCCCAGCGACCTCAGGGACTGCAGCCCATCAGGCTCCTCTATCCATGGGATTTACCAGGCAAGAGTACTGGAGTGGGGTGCCATTGCCTTCTCCTTGATGCTTACTGGACTTAAATTCCCTGGCAGAACCTTTCTGGAGGGGTGTTTGCCTCCTCCTCTGCTATCAGCCTGTGTGGTCAACCATGACTGTGAGGGGGTAACATGGTGCCACCTTGTGCTTCTGTTTTGAAACTGCACCTTTTCTGGGACCAAGCTCAAGACCCCCACTGTCCACCCCCAATTCTCTGACCTCATTTCCTACTGTTCTGATACTGGACTAATGTTTTTCTGGCTTCAGGGCCTTTGCATTGACAGTCCTCGTTGCCTAGAGGTGTGCTTTTGAAGCTATTTATGCAAATATAGTTAGTCATATAACAAATCATGAAAAAAAGGGAGTTTTTATGAAGCTGATTCTATTCTCATTTGACCTCACATTGAGAAAATATCACATGAGCACATTAAAGAATTTTTTGGAATCTGAGAGGGCTTTGAGAAAAGGCTAATAAAAATTATAGAGGGTATATTAGTCAGCTCTCCTTAAGTTTTGCTCCAATAACAACCTCAAAATCTCAGTGACCAGCAGCCACAAAAATCTTTACACTGAAGTTACTTTTTTACTGAGAGTCAGCTATGGCTTTGCTTTCTGAGGTTTCTTCATTGCAGATTGGAGGAGTTAATGAATAGCAGGGCAGTCTCTCACTTTTTACCCCCTTCAAGGAGAAAGTGATACTGAATGAAGTAGCCCAGAGCCCCCCCTCGCCACTGCACCCCATTAACAGCCTTTATGAGGAAAGGAAGGCTCAGAGTTGTGGAGTAGAACCTTCCTCTGGCTGTGGGGATACTAGGTTCTGCCTTCCCAGAGCAGGACTGAAGCTGTCATTGCTCCAAAGCAGGAATGGGGGGTAAGGGACTGGAGATCTGGGCACTGGAGCCCTCCTGCTGCCAGCCAGGACCCAGAAGTGCCCAAGGTTGCACAGTCCCTAAACCTTTCCACTATAATGCTACAGTAGGGGAATGAGAGAGTTTCTGGGTGCTGTAAGAGGGCTTCGGGCAATGGCAGTGAGAAGGAAGAAAGAAGAATCATATGGAAAGCATAGGCCAGGAGGAAAGAGGGGGGACACGGAAGACCTGGGGTGTGTGGCAGGTCTCTCCAAGACAGCTGGAAACTGGCCTGCACAGCCAGCCTCAGCTGCTCTCTCCTTCGAGGAAGCACCATCAGCCAGCAGCTAAGCCTAAACCTCATTCTGATCCCTCACCTGAACCTCTTCCCACAGATGAAGGGATGTTCGAACAGCCCACCTGGAACATAGATGAGTGGTTTGTGTCCTTCCCTTGAAAGATCTCTTTTCTCAGCCACAGGAAAACAAGTTTTAAAGTGGATTGGGAAAGAGGGGTGGGGTGCAGATATGGAAAGAATGAGGAGGGAACAGATGGTGCCTGCTAAGACAACCAGATTTTTCCCCCCAGTTAATCTGGGAATGACCTAATTTACATAGTATTTGCATAAATTTCCATTTCAAATTATAGCTGTCCTAACTTCAAGTATACAGGAGAAAATAAATGAGATCAGACAATCTACTGTAATTGAACTCAAGCTGACTTCTGTGAAAGGCAGGTCAAGCTTTCAAAGCCTGGCAGATGAGAGGAAGGAATTTTGTGGCTGTCCATTAGCAGAAGGGGGCCTGGAGAAAGCCTCTCCACCTCTCAAATTAGGCAAAGTTACCACAGGTCCATGGTTGGGGCAGAAGAGATGTGGGGAGATAAGGAAATTCAACCTCTTCTCACGCTACTCCCCCTTCCGCTGTGGGACCATCCTGGAAAGACACATTAGGAATGGAGCAGAAAAAGCAGAGACCCTGTCCCAAAGTCAAGGTGGTGGCATGGGGCCCTGCCCTCTCCAGGACCAGCAGGCTCTACAGTTGTATGGAAAGTGGGTGTTGCTTCTGCTCATCCCCTACATCTGTCTGGATACTTTGCTCTCCATCCACTCATTCTTAACTTCCACCACATTCCAAAGCCCATCACACACCCTCACAGACACACCAACTCCATGAGAGCTAGAACACACGCATGCCCTAGGGGGTACTGAAATGTCAGTCACTGTCACACACCAAGCTTGTCCCAGGTCGGAGAGGAATCTCAGGTTGGCTCCATCCACTAGATGTCCAGTCCTTCTGTCTCTGTCTCTCTCTCCATCTGGGATTACATCAGATCTGGAAAAGTGGCAGCGCAGTGAGCTTCGAGGGCAGATTAGATGAGGACAGAGCCATAGCTGGAGGCTAGGATGGTATCGTGCCCTGTGGGGATGTGTTGGCTGCTGCAGAAGAAACTCCCACCATGATGAGGGGAGGCCAGCCAGTGCCTTCAGTAAAGGTCACTGTGTCTGCTGACAACTCGTGAGGACTGAACTCTGCATCTTCAGGGTCTGCATCCCTCCTCACCCCACTGATTTCTCTGCACAGGGCCCACCCCTCTGTTTCCACCCATCTCTGCCCTGAGAACACGGTGGGGGAAGCCTTGAGCCTGAAACAGCTTTGGTCAAGAAGATCCCCTAGAGAAGGAAATGGCAACCCACTCCAGTATTCTTGCCTGGAGAATCCCATGGACAGAGGAGCCTGGTGGGCTGCAGTCTATAGGGTTGCAAAAAGTTGGACAGGATTGAAGCGACTTAGAATAGCACAGAGAGTATAACATACACAACCAAAACTTGGCACAAACAATAATAATATAAAATATCTCATGAGTAACTTTAAAATCTTAATTATAAGTTAAAATGATAATATTTTGGATATATTGGGTCAAATAAGGTGCCTTATTAAAATGAATTTCACCTGCTTCTACTTTTTCGTGGCCCCTAGAGAATTTAAAATTACATATGTGGCTTCTATTCTGAAGTTGAAGCCAGAGATGCTCCCTCATGGCAGCTGCCTCGAGACAGAGCAGAGAACAGCTTGGCTCCTGGCGGTGACAGGGAGTTTGAAGAGAGGAGGTGTTAAAGTCCAGGGGGGGGGGAAGACGTTTATTAATATTTCCCCCAAAATTGACTTTGCCATATATTTTGTTGGGAAGGTGTGACCCAGAGACCATACAAGCCCAAAGAAAAACTTAAAAAAGACCAGAGAAAAGTGTTGCTAGTAACAGCAAGATAATTGGGAAGAGAAAGGGCAAGGGGAGAGGTCTGGGTCTAGTGCTGGCCGATGTTTCAAAGGCTGAGCTTCTTGAGTTCTGGCCCCAACCTTCCTTAGGCCAGGCTGTGTGGTGCCTGAGGGCGGCAGGGGCCCCTGGACAGCTGCTTGGCCGTCAGTCAGTCCTGGGGTTAGAATGATGCTCCTGCCAGCCAAGGAGAGGCTCAGAGGCAGCCTCAGTAAAGCCAGGTTATCTCATTCAGCTTCTCCTTTAAAGGCCCTTCACCAGCAAAACCATGTTTTGGGGGGTCATCCCATAGCATAAGAAATACCACTTCAATACTTAAGTACTTAAATACTTTAAGCCAGGGGTCAAGGCCCCATAGTAAATATTTTAGGCTTTGCAGGCCAAGCTCGAGTCTGCCATGGTAGCGCAAAAGTTACCCCAGATGATATTCAAATGGATGAGTGTGGCTGAGATCCAACAAATACAGACACTGAAATTTGAATTTCATGTAAGTTTCATGTGTCAGGAAATTTTTCTTCTTTTGATTTTTTTTTCATATAAAATGATTCTTAGCTCATGGGTCTATAAAAACAGGCAGAGGGTTAGATCTGGCTGGTAGACCATATTTTGTTCTAAGCAAACTCCAAGGCAGAAGGTTGGGTCCTCATCAATGCAAATTAAGAGTAGATTGATTTGATTTATAGAGGAATCTAAGGAGAATATTCCTTGAATGTGTGCATTTAAAGTAAGATTTGATTGTAAATTTTTCCTGACACAAAATGTTACCTTGCTTCCTTTCCCTACTTTGGTGTTTTTTAAATAGATATTTGTCATCCTGCAATGGCGCCCCACTCCAGTACTCTCCTGGAAAATCCCATGGATGGCGGGGCCTGGTAGGCTACAGTCCATGGGGTCACGAAGAGTTGGACACGACTGAGCAACTTCACTTTCACTTTTCACTTCCATGCATTAGAGGAGGCAATGGCAACCCACTCCAGTGTTCTTGCCTAGAAACTCCCAGGGACAATGGAGTCTGGTGGGCTGCTGTCTATGGGGTCTCACAGAGTTGGACACGACTGATGCGACTTAGCAGCAGCAGCAGCAGTGTGCTGCAAAACTTATGACCAGCATTTTTGGATAGAATAGAACAGAATAGAATAGGATAGGGTAGGATAGGATAGCATAAGAGAGAATAAAATATCAGAATTCATCATACATAGTAAAGTTTGATAATGCAACATTTTACAGCTGTGAGTATAATATTCATGTGCATATTTTATATATGTATATGTGTACTGGATTGTAATGCTAGAGATGTTTTTTTATAGTGGATCTTGGTTAAAAAGTTGAGAGCTTACCTTGATGAGTATTGGGGAAAAGAGGGGTTGAATTTCCAGTCCTCCTAGATCACCCTCAGGGTCTGGAATTTCTCTCTTCACCCCTGTGCCCCTGGGGGTTCCTTTGCTGATCCACCCTGAGACCCACGGGTCACATGTGCTCACAGTGGTGCACTGGCAGACGGGGTACTGAGATGAGGAAGGCACAGGCTGCACTTCACTGTCATTTTCATAGCCCACCACACCATCAGCTAGTTCACCCTGCACCTTGAAAACAGTGGCTGGTATGTAAGAAGCTTGGCAGATGTGTGTTGCTTGAATGAGTGACCAAATCCGGACAGCAGGGTTGCATGTCCGAGTGCTCTGAGATGTGAGGAGTGCTCTGAGATGTGAGGAAGCGCAGTGCAATTGGGGAACCGAAAGAAACTCAGTGAAAGTGACCTCAGTGGCTGTTCTGCCAGCTACCCCTCCCGCCTGAGCTTACAAAGACTGCTCATCAGGGCATAGAAGGTTTTGGAGCAGACCACTCCTCCCCAACTTTTTCAGTTGTTGTTCAGTCGCTCAGTTGTGTCTGACTCTTTATGACCCCATGGACTGCAGCATGCCAGGCTTCCCTGTCCTTCACTATCTCTTGGAGCTTGCTCAAACTCATGTCCATCGAGTTGGTGATACCATCCAACCATCTCATCCTCTGTTGTCCCCTTCTCCCCCTGCCTTCAGTCTTTCCCAGCATCAGGGTCTTTTCAAATGAGTCAGTTCTTCGCATCAGGTGGCCAAAGTATTGGAGCTTCAGCTTCAACATCAGTCCTTCCTTCAGGATTGATTTCATTTAGGATTGACTAGTTTGATCTCCTTGCAGTCCAAGGAACTCCCAAGAGTCTTCTCCAACACCACAGTTCAAAAGCATCAATTCTTTGGCAGTCAGAATTCTTTTATGGTCCAACTCTCACCTCCATACATGACTACTGGAAAAACCATAGCTTTGACTATATGGACCTTTGTTGGCAAAATAATGTCTTTGCTTTTTAATAGGCTATCTAGGTTTGTCATAGCTTTTCTTCCAAGGAGCTTATAATTTCATGGCTTCAGTCACCACCTGCAGTGATTTTGGAGCCCAAGAAAATAAAGTCTGTCACTGTTTCCATTGTTTCCCCATGTATTTGCCATGAAGTGATGGGACCGGAGGCCATGATCTTATTTTTTTGTATGTTGAGTTTTAAGCCAGATTTTTCAGTCTCTTCTTTCACCTTCATTAAGAGGCTCTTTTGGTCCTCTTCACTTTCTGCCATAAGGGTAGTGTCATCTGCATATCTGAGGTTATTGATATTTCTCCTGGCAGTCTTGATTCCAGCTTGTCCTTCATCCAGCCTGCCATTTCACATGATGTACGCTGGATATAAGTTAAATAAGCAGGGTGACAATATACAGCCTTGATGTACTCCTTTCCCAATTTGAACCAGTCATTGTTCTATGTCCAGTTCTACCTGTTGCTTCTTGACCTTCATACAGGTTTCTCAGGAGGCAGGTAAGGTGGTCTGGTATTCCCATCTTTTTAAGAATATTCCACAGTTTGTTGCGATCCATGTAGTCAAAGGCTTTAGCATAGTCAGTGAAGCAGAAGTAGATGTTTTTTCTGGAATTCTCTTGCTTTTTCTATGACTCAACAGATGTTGGCAATTTGATCTTTGGTTCCTCTGCCTTTTCTAAATCCAGCTTAAACATCTGAAATTTTTGGTTCACATACTGTTGAAGCCTAGGTTGGAGAATTTTGAGCATTGTTTTGCTAGCATGTCAAATGAGTGCAATTGTACAGTACTTTGATTATTCTTAGGTATTGCCCTTCTTTGGGATTTGAATGGAAACTGACATTTTCCAGTCCTGTGGCCACTGCTGAGTTTTCCAAATTTGCTGGCATATTGAGTGCAGCACTTTCACAGCATCATCTTTTAGGGTTTGAAATAGCTTATTTTCCCAGGGCCATGAGCTCACCTGAAGACAGGGCCATCTAGTTATCTCAAAGACTTCAGAAAAATCCAAGCAACCCTGTAGAATTGTCCATTTCTGGGAGACTAAGAGTCATAAAGCAGGCAGTGATATGCTGGGTGTTGAGGTTAAGCAAGGCTGGGCTTGTCAGAGAGACAGATGAAGAGGACTATCTCAGGAGCATCACCCTAAGCAGCCACAACTCCTTCCCTTGTGTGGTCACCACTCAAAGAAATTCCTCCCCACGGCTCCTTGGAGACTCCTGCCCTTTGGCTTTGTGCCTCCAGGCTTGTGATGGCATTAAAAGTGCTGCTCCTTGTCACTAGGCTCTTGTGGTTCTAAGTGTGGTGGAGGTAGCTCTGAGGAGTGACTAGATCCCTCATCCTGTGGTCCTGCCACATGGGTCCTATCTGAATTCCTGCCCTCAGAAACTGGATTTGAGGAAATCCCATAACATGAGTTAAGGAAAACTGGGGAGAGGGAAAGGTCAAGAAGCCAAAGGAGAGCCCCAAGACACAGGCAGACATTGTCACATTCCCCCATCCTGTTATCATTCCTGGTATCAGGGTGAATGGGCTCACAGGGTTCACCAAGTCACTGAAGGAAGACACATGCTCCTGGGCTCCAGGCAGAGGAGATGTGCAGGCATTACCCGGAGCGTTGTGATGCCTCCTGGGAGGCGGTGGTAGAGAGGAAGCCTCAGTCTGCATGAACATGAGCTTGGGTGTAGCCCCTCCTGCTGGGAGAGGAGGCTTGGTACCAGCTAGCTGACTAACGCCATAATGCAGGGAGAGCTTCCAGGGACTCATTCCAGGGCTCCCGCCCTTTGCACTGTGACCTGCGGGCAGCTGCACACTCATTAGCATTCATGTCTGCCTCTGGCACAGCCCACTGAACACCAGCCAGCTGGCTGAGACCCTTCGTGTGCAAAGAGTCTGTGTCGTGCAAGAGTTCAGATAGTCTTGCGTGTGTACTGATGGCCTCAGCTGTAACTGCCGTTCACACCAAGAGCTGAGACTCTGTGACTGGACTCACGCCAGTCTTTGCAATGTGCACTTGGAGTAGACCGGGAGAAGCCAGAGCAGGAGACAGAGCAGCTTTCCCTTGCTGCTCTCACAGAGATTTGGTTGTGACATTTCATTCTGTGTTGTTCTATCATTTTATTTTCTTGAGGTGAAACAAACATCTGGTGCACAGATCTTCATACATTTTAAATGCCTCTCCCAGCCTCTGCACTGTAGTAACGCCGCCCCTTTCCTTCCCGCATGTTCATTTGAATATGAACTTAATGGACGCTAAATAAGTCAGCAGAGTTGCTGTTTTTCATGCGGTTGAGCAGATGTGTTTCTGAGGAAATGTGCTTGTATGGGCAACCTCAGCCTCTCCACCCAGACAGACCGCAGGCACAGCCAGCCTCTGGCACCCAGGAGAGTGCTCCAGCCACCTATCTGAGGGAATTGAAAGTGTAAATGGCACCCAGCCCTCTCTGTAAAGTTTCCTCCTCCCCCCACCCTCTCCCTTCCTCTGTATGCTAAGGACCCTGGGGTTCTTCAGTAAAGAAGGGACGCCCCTGCCCTCGAGTGGTACCGACCAGTCCAGTGCTGAAAAAATCATCTGTCCTCAACAGAAGTGATGGATTAAAAGCAGGGATTGATCTTTCAAGTTCCACCCTAAGTTCCAGCACTTTAGGAGATTCCTGGAAAAGCAGGACAGGCTAGGGAATGCTCCGGGTTGACTCATCCTCGGGTTGAAAAATTCTCGCCTAAAGTCTGACATTCCGTGTCTAAGACTTGAGAAGACTCGTGGAGGTTCTTGAGGGCAGCTAAAAGCTGGAGCAATCAGCTGGGCTGGCTTTGTCCCCTCTCCCCTACAAAGGACTGTTGCTGAAGCTGTGTTGTGATGGACCCTGGTGTGTGTGTGTGTGTGTGTGTGTGTGTGTGTGTGTGTGTGTGTCTGTGTGTCTGTGTGTTTTGCTCAGTTGTATCTGACTCTTTGAAACCCCATGGACTATAGCCTTCCAGGCTCCTCTGTTCATGGGATTTTTTCAGGCAACAATATTGGAGTGGGTTACCATTTTCCTCCTCCAGGGAATCTTCCCGACCCAGGGATAGAACCCACATCTCCTTCACTCCTGAATTGCAGGCAGATTCTTTACCCGCTGAGCAGTCAGGGAAGCCACATGCAACCTGGGCTCAGGCACAAAGCAGCCACAAGCTGGGCATGGGCTTTCCGGGTGTCTGTCTTCCCAGTCAGGCAAGGGTTCCCAGCATCAGGTGCAGCTGGATGTGGGAGAGAGACAGAGCTCCCAGACTGAGCCTGGCCCTGCTTGCTGTAGTCACCTAGCCCTCTCTGGACTTTCCTCTCCTCATCTACATGGCAAAGGGGTTGAAGCAGCTGACCTCAAAGCTATTCACAGATTTAAAACTCCACAGGGAATTTTCTCTCCTCTAAACTCTTCCCCCCACCCTAGAATTGTTCTGTGACTGGCCCGAGGGGCATCAAAGCCCTGCAAACTGCAAAGCGCTGGACACACCAGCCTTTCCAGGGACGATGATTCTGGGAGCCCTGTTTGGTCCAGAAATCCTCCCAGATACTGTTCTTAATGGATTTGCCAGACTCTAAGATCAGCGATTTAACAAAAGCCTGGCTGAGCCCGGATTAGGTTTCTGGGAGCCAGGACCCGGGGGCCTGTCCGGTTGAGCCACTTTCTCAGAGCCACGTGACTCTCACAGACCAGGAGGCAGGCGAGGTGGGGGCCCCTCCCCCATGTCTGTCCCCTGCTCTGAAGTCCTGTGCACAGTGACATCGAGCAGCAGTGCACCTAAAAGGAACCCCCAACTGAAGAGTGGTGGGTCACTCACGCCACCGGTGGTCAACACACTTCCCGCACAGTGAGGGGCCCCAGTCCAGACTGGCAGGTTCCAAGTTGGCTGTCACGTTTGGCCATCTTCTATGGAACCCATGATATTGCCCCCAGGGAGGCAGGAGAAACAGAGCTGTGAGGAGAACCCTGTAGTGGCTGCTATGATGTATGATGTTTCTGCCACCTTTACCTAGAAGAGCTTCAAAGTGCAGACAGCCCCAGAAGGTTTCTAGGGGAAGTTCTGGTGTCTCCTTGGAAAATCCCACTTAGCTGGAAAAACAAAAAACAAAAACAGCAGGGTGTTTACCGCTTACACGTGCAAGATCTTGTTTAACTCGCACACTTCTCCATGGGGCAGACTTACAGCATCGTCATCCCCATCTTACAGGGTAGGAAACGGAGCACAAAAATGTTAAATGACTTACTCAAGGTCACAAATGTTTGACCTCAAGTATATCCAATATCAGAGTGCATGCCCTTAACCACTAAGCCACATCTCCTCCAGTGTGGGAATAAGTCACCTTGGTTTGTCCACGTAGACCAGAGGCCACTTTTGACTTGAGATACTGTTTGGCAGCCAAGGTGGAAAGAGTCCTTGGTTGGTGAATTAAATACACAATGAACAAAGACCCCACAACTTTGGAGAAATGAGCTACTAAGGCAACTTCAGATACAACAAGGAATTAGACTTTACTGATGGTGTTCTAGACCTTGAAGCAGTCAGTCCAGGGGGAGAGGGTGCCCCCCTGGTTTAATATCTTAGCCCAACCAGAGTCAACGTCAGGCCAGGGGAAACTCCGTGTTGAAGTAGGGGGCGCTCTGGTGCAGCCCACCCTTCTCACCAGATCCCTTCCCATTGTCAAGCCTACTAGTTATGGATTTTTTTTTTTTTAACTAAGAAGGGAGGCAGCCTAGTATTTTTCAATTTGCTGAAAAATCACACGGTGAGTTAATGCTAGAGCTTGCAGTACTCCATATGTGTGGCTGGTCAGAGGTGGGCCTCCTAGCTACGAACCTTTGGTTTTTTGAAAGCACTTTGGCTCAAAGCTGGATGTTCTGGAGTTGGCCTTAGTGGGCTGATGCCATACCACAGACTAAGCTAGGAACAAGTGGGATACCAGCACATGGGTATTCACAGCCCTCTCCCAGGGACAGGGGAAGTAGGGCTTCATCAGGCTTAGGGAAAGGAGTTGAGAATGTTCACATCTCTAAAGGCACTCGACCCACAATGAGGGTAGCAGCTGGGAGCTCTGTGTCAAGGGAAAGGGGTGTTTAAATCCAGGCTCTCTCCTCAGAGTTTCTCAAACCCGGTTAACCCTTTGGCTTGTAGGAAAATAAAGCTGACAACTTTCAGAGACAGCCAGTGCGTGTGATGCAGCAAGAATAGAGGTACTGAACCTGAAGCCAGCCAGTTCTTCACAGTTATTATTAGCATCCACATCCCTTATCATTATGATTTTATTCCGTTATTTATAGGACAGGAGAAGTTACCAGACACATTGATCATGGGAGTGATCAAACACACCACTCCTGGCCAAGAACACTGCAGTGGTCATAGCCTCCAAGGAGAGAAGCGTCCTCAAGGCATTGCTCATCCAGACTTTGCCACGTTTTGATCACACCATCCTTTGGACACGTGTGATTGGACAGAGGAGGATGCTTGGCCCAGGACCTCCATGCATGGACTGACTGGTATTGTCAGATGTGGTCCAGCTGGATCAAAGATCATTCAAGTTAGATCTTTCTCTCTTCAGGAGTTGATTTTGGAAATGAAGAGAAAACGAGCCAGCTGGTAGTGGGACAAGAATCATGGAGATACACTTAGAAGAGGGGTGTGAAGATTGTCATCGCTGAGTCACGGTTATGCTGGAGATCCAGGACCAATGGTTCTGAACCCAAACGCCTGTGCACACGGGCTCGCAGCTACCCTCACAGGTGGGTACCATATTGTGTTCAAGGTGGAGGATGTACCTTTTGTTGTAACTGAAGATATATGTTGTTACAACAGTGCACCTCAGACAGAATGTTGAGAGAAGTGCTTCAACATGTAGAATGGGAGAATCCCAAATGGGCACATTGTATGGGAGAGGTGTGAGAGGTAGAGCATACTGATAAGCACGGGCAAAGGAACCTCGTGTTTCCTAGGGTGTGTGCAAACTTGGTTTTGTGAGTACAGAGCACAGTTGGGGCCATAGCAGCTATCCTCAAATGAAAACACAGGCTTGAAGAGTAATCAAGTGAATGATATAAGTGGGGATGTAATTTAATCCCTTTGAAGCCTTGCCAAAAATTCTAGTGTTTGAACGTGCACCATGGAATTAGTCAGGACCCTTTTAGTTTTAAGTGACAAAGACCGAACTCAAATTAACTTACAAGGGAATTCATGGCTCATATAATTAAAAAATCTAAAGGATGGAACTGATTTTGGTCCTGGCTGGATCCAAACGTGCAATATCATTGGAAATTAGGGGTAGCTAATTCCCTGGTAGCTCAGTTGGTAAGGAATCTGCCTGCAATGCAGGAGACCCAGGTTCAGTCACTGGGTCGGGAAGATCCCATGGAGAAGGAAATGGAAACCCGCTCCAGTATTCTTGCCTGGAAAATCCCAAGGACAGAAGAGCCGGGCAGACTACAGTCCATGGGGTCGCAAGAATCGGACATGATTTCGTGACTAAACCATTGGAAATTAGTATCTATCTCTTACTCTTGCTTTCCTCCAATAGGCTTTATTCTTTGGTTGGCAGCAACTCCCACACTTGACATGATGGCAAGCACTGGCTTCATGTTTCATGCTCACCTTCCCCCCCGCCCCCACCCCGCTGAAGAGCCTCAGCAGAATAAGAGTAATTCCCTAGCAATACAGCCCAAGTTCCAGGGATGGCTCTCATTGGTCCACCTTGGGACATGTATCCATCCCTGAACCAACCACTGAGGCCAGGGAAAAGCAGCAACCTAATTGGCCTGGCCTGAGTCCTGTGCCGCAGCTTTGGATCTAGGGCAAGATGTCAGTACCAGAAGACGGCTTAAATTAACAATAGAAAAATGGTTGTCCCTGGAGACATGTTGAATAGGCAGTCACACTAGATAGCCACCTCGGTCCCAAACAAAGTAGTTGATGACAATCTCTCTGGGGTAATGATCCTTGAACTCCTGACATGAACCTTCTTGAATGCTGAATGACTTTCTGATTCCAATGTCCATGAAAACTAACTATAATTTAATGGCAGATTTATCTATCAGGGTTCTTATTAACAAACAACTAACTCACTCTAGTATTCTTACCTGGAAAATCCCATGGACAGAGGAGCCTGGTGGGCTACAGTCCATGGGGTCCCAAAGAGTTGGACATATCCCAGTGACTGAACAACGACAACTCACTCTACTTTGTTTAAATAGAAGAACAATGTATGAGAGGCTATTAGTGGCTCACAGACCCTCTGGCAGAGTTAGAGAAGAGGGCTTGAGGCTCTGCAGCTGTAAACCCTGATTCAGTCACAGGCTTGATCCCACTGCCTCTGGCTCCCGTTACTGGGAGTATCTCTCCCTGCCCTGCCGCCTCTGGGGGCTCCACACTCCTTGCCATGCTTCTCCCCGATCACAAAGATGCAGTCCTGTGTGGCAACTGCTCCCTTGCTTTTTCCTCTTCTATTTAAGCTTCAAGTTGCTGCATCCAATTGGCAGAGCCCAGGTCGCATGTCTGTGTCTGAGCTGCAGAAGTGATTTGGGAAACTGAGTTCTGATCTCCATCCTAGTAAGGCAATGGCCCTACCATGGCCTATTTCCGTAACTTAGGAAGGCTATTCAAATGATCCTGGGCTGGCACCAATATGACCCCTATCCACTACACCACACTCCAAATAGTCAGGTCTTCTGCATCTTCTGGGTTCTGGAGAGATCACACAATGGAGCTAATGTTCTTTATTTCCATAAGTGGATTCCCAGTAGATCTGTATCTGATTTTTGTGACCAATGGAACCCAGTTAATGTGGGTAATTTGGCGATGTAATTTAGATAAAATTTAGCTTGGGGATAAGTGTTTCCTTGCCAGTAAGATTGGATTGCCAGAGCTCATGTTTTTTTTTTGCCAACAAGAAAGCCTTCAGTGGGTCTCTTGATGGTCCCTGTAAAACATGCCTCATGAAGCCCTCCCAGGAGTGCCAGCCCACAGGCATTTAATAGGCCTTTTCACAGAGCTCTACAAGTGCCACCCTGGGCTATGATTTAACCACAGACCATCCCCAGCCATTGACAAGAAGCTGAGTTGCCAGGCAAGGGTCTTCTTGGCCTGATAAATTCCCCCTGGAGTCTAGAATCCTATAGCAGCACTTGCCAGGAAATTGGATTATCTAACCTCCCTCCTGTGCCCTCCATTGCCTGATCAGGAGCTGAAGTCATTCAATTAAGAGAGAGTTTTTGAGCATTAACTATGTCCCAGGCGTTGTACTAACACTGGACATACTTTGCCCCCCAGGGAGCCTTCAGACAAGTAAATTAGCCAAAGCTCAAATGGCGCAAAGGAAAGTAAGGAAGGGGATGAAAATGTTCAAGTGCCATTATTCAGAAAGAGATGCTTAGTTTTCATTTTTAAACAGACTTATTGATCAGAATGATGATGGAAGCCACGGTCTTTGACCTAATGTAAAAGCATAGTCATATTTTCCCAACACGTGATCTAACAAAGAAATTATTAGATCTGGAATTGGTGAATTCATTTATGTAAAAGTCTTTTAAAGGTAATGCCATTAAATACATTCAGTTAGATTTAATAGATGAAAAGAATTAAACCAGAATAAATAATGACCACATCAGAAAATCTAGCCGCTGCAGTCAGTTGAATATACATAACTGACTGTAGTAGGAAGTCTTGTCTTTGGCTCCTGGGAATGCGTGGAATTCCTCTCAGAATACTGACATATTCCATAAAGCAAAATATGGTCTTTGACAGCTAGGGAAAAGAGGACGTTTCTGCTCTAGACCCAGAAAACTCTCTTCATCAGGCCACAGGCCTCATCGTTTCCACGGAGGCGGCAAGTGCCCTCAGAGACCACTAGGTGTCGCTGTGAACCTGTGAGAACGCGGCCTCACGCTGCGGGCACATTTCAGCTGGGTCTGTTTTCAATCAACACGTTGTCAGTTTTTCTACCCGAGGCCCCAGGGGTGTGCTAGGAATTTTTATTTCCTGAGAAATCCTGTGATTCAGCTGCCCTTTGTTGGCCCTGCGCGAGAGAATGAAGGCTGTGCTTGCTCTGCCAGCTCCCCAGGCAGGGGGCTCCCAGGCAAGGGTCTTCAGGCCACCAGCCACCTCTCCTCTCTCTGCTCTTCATTGTTAGCTTCAACCCTGTTGTCCCCCTCCCTTTTTGCCTCTTCACTTTCCTTTTCATCTTTCTCACCTGGTGCTCCGTGACACTAGTGAGCCCTCAGTTGTTCCATGGGAAGGGCCCCATCCTGGAAGAATGGTCCAAGCCCTGGTGAATTTCAAGATACCCAAACAAGCTCCAGCATCAACTAGCTTGTACATTCTGTCCTCACCGTCCCCTTCTGATTCTACACTCAGCCTTGCCCCTTCTTCTAAAGCAACCGCAAGATTAAGGCAGTGTTGGGGTGGGAGCAACAGGAGGCTAAGCGGAATTCCAGACCCTGGTCCAGCATGAAGACACTTAGAAGCCACACCTACTTTCACACCCCACCTGCCTCTGCCACTTTCTAGCTCTGAAACCTCTGGGAGGTAACTCAGCCTTTCTAATCCTCAATTCTTCATAGGTAAGTGAGAGAGTACCTCCAGATGCATTATATTAAAAAACATTATAAATACAAAGGACTCCATGAGATGTTGCATGTTATAAGCATTCTAAAAATGCAAAGTGATCTTAATTATTATTATACGGACATTTAGACACATCAGCATACACTCAAACAGACATTCTCTGGAAGCTGTGGCAAGATGGTGTGTTAAGGGAACAAAATCCAGGGGTATTTATTCAGAGGTTCTAACCCTCTCTGTACGTAAGTCAACAGTGATAAAGTTGTTCTGAGTCCAGCTGGGAGATGTCTTCATCAGTAACCATAGTTTGCTTGGCAAAATGCCCTGATCACTGTCCTGTGGTCTTCAAGGAAAAGGCCACTCATGGGTGGAGCTGGCCACTCCCTCCTTCAGGTTAGGTAGGGCTGTCCTGGTTTCCAGCAACCACACTGCTGTTGTGGGTTTTTGTGGGTGGCCACAGGGTGGAATCCTGACTGTGGGAGCCCTGTGGCTGCTCTCTACAGGGCCTGCGGCCTCATACTCTGAAAAGCTTGGGGAAAGTTTTAAAGAGAGGACCCAGTGTACTGGAGATGGTTTCTGGACCACTCAGAGGAAGCCAAGTGGCAAAAAGAGCCCCTGCTGACCAACATACATAACTGCGGCCCCTTCGCCTTGGGGAGGATGAGGCTGTTTCTGAGTGAACCAGATCTTGATTTAACATCTTTGGAAAGCACTTGAATACTCATAACCAAGATGAGACTGCTTTCGTTGAGCAGGTGACTGGTAGGGAATGTATGTAGAACCGAGCAAAGAACAGACCATGCCTTTCACACAGCCCAAAGCTGCATGCACTGAGCTTGCAGGGCTGCAGGAGGCTAGTGGCTATTTCAGATCCCAGCTCAAGCCAGATGGGAGAGGACGCTCTCAGAGCACGTCTGTTGGTCCAGAAGCTGGTAGTGATGCTGCCTGTGTGAGGGTTGATTTCTTCAGCTTGGGCTTTCAAGGAAGAGATGCTTGGTCAGAGGATCTGTCTGAGGGTTCAGTTATCTGACACCTTTCCACACCAGAACACAAATCAAAGGACATAACAGCCCTTCAGCATAGGCTCTGAGGAGGCACACCCGGGTTGGTGTCCTGGCTCTGTGACCTCTGGGCAAGGTCCCTTATCTCTCCACCCCCCAGCTTTCTCATTAAAATGCAGCTAACCAGGCTATCCTCACAGTGCTATGAGGATTTGGAGTTCATGTAACTAGTGTACCGGAGAAGGTGATGGCACCCCACTCCAGTACTCTTGCCTGGAAAATCCAATGGACAGAGGAGCCTGGTAGGCTGCAGTCCATGGGGTCGCTAGGAGTTGGACACAACTGAGTGACTTCATTTTCACTTTTCACTTTCATGCATTGGAGAAGGAAATGGCGACCCACTCCAGTGTTCTTGCCTGGAGAATCCCAGGGACGGGGGAGCCTGTGGACTGCCATCTGTGGGGTCACACGGAGTCCCACACAACTGAAGCGACTTAGCAGCAGCAGCAGCAGCAGCAGTGTACCCAGCCCATGTTAGACACACAGTTGCAATCCGGAGGTTTGTCCAGACCTGTCTGCAGACTGCTCAGGTGCAGACAAAGCTCAATGAAGTCAACCAGCACTCCAGACCATGGGCTACCTCCTCATGCCAGACCTTGACAGTGTCTGGGAAGGGCTGACACTATCACATCCTGGGCCGAAGGATGAGATAAAACATTTTAAAACATTTGTCTATTTCAAAAGTTTGTGACAGCCTAGTGGATTACTGGTGAGAATGTAAAATAGTGCAAGGACTTTGAAAAAGAGTGTCGTGGATTTTCAAAAAGACCAATATAGAAATATCATATGACCTAGCATTTCCACTCCTAGGTATGTAACTGAGAGAAATTACAGAGTGTGTCCATACAAGAACTTGTACACTAACTAACATCCAGTGCACATTATTCATAATAGCCACAGGTGGAAATAACCCAAATATCCATCAGTTGATAAGTAGATAAATAAAATGTGATATACTCATGCAACAGAACATTATTCAGCCATAAAAAGGAATGAAGAGCCCTGATATCTGCTACAACACAGATAATTCTTAAAAACATGTGAAGTGAAATAAGCCAGATAATACAAAAGGACATATATGATATGTTTTCTATTCATATGAAATAGCCATAGAGACAGACAGTAGGTTAGTGGGTGTTAGGGCTTGAGGAGTTAGATAGTGGTGATGGTTTCAAAACTCTGGGAATATACTTAAAAACCACTGAATTTATTGGTATGTGAATTAAATCACAAAACCAATAAAATTGTTACCAAATAAAAAAGACAGCTTAGCATATCATTTGGAGGGTGTTCTGACTGTGGAAGAACAGATGAGTTGGGCTGTCCAGGGAGTGGAGGAGCTCTTGCGAGCCTCATCTATAAATCAGATTAACCAGCTTCCCTCCCTCGGCCACAGATTGTTTCTGGACCCTGCAGGAATCACAAGGCTTCTGAGTGCACTGGGGCCCCACATGGGCAGTGGGATGCTCTCGTCTAAGGACTGGGCCTGCCTCACTTAGCAGGCACCATGCAGGAAAACTGCAAAGCTCAAAAGCATGCTTAATACTTGCAAGGATCATGTTCTCCCAAACCCAAATTGGGACTGATAATTATGGTTCACACTCACAGGAATGGTAGGAGATAGCATTTTAAGTAGTGACTATCTCCAAAAATCCCATCTTGAGGCTCTGGTTTTCCAGGACACACTCACCTCCCTATTTCCTTCTAAACTGATTTGCTAAGAACTTAGACTCTCTTGGAAGTCACAGGCCACGGGTTTTTTTTTTTTTTACAACTCAGGTCTCCTGGTAAAAGGCTTTTAATCAGAACTGTACTTTTTTAGATTGTGAGCTAATCTAATGCATGGCATGGATGAATAAGGTACCTGTGACCTTTTCCACAGCAGGGCACTGAGTTCCGATGGAGGAAACACCATCCAAGTCTGTTTGCTCTGCGTCTATGAAGCCTGTTTGGAATCTTGCCAGGACTCAGTTCAATGCATAGAAACACTGAGGGCTTCTCTCTCACAGTGTGCTTGTGTGCACACACACACACACACACACACACACACACACACACACCCCATCACCACCACCATCACCACTCCAGACAGCAATAACAGTGGATTTCATAGCCTGGTCAGGGGGCAGTTGCATTCAGGAAGCAATGTTTGGTGTTACGTGAAATAACTGTATTTGGAAGCTTCCACTGAGGGAGTAGCTAGACCCTGCAGGGGCACCTTTATTTAAGATGGGAATTCAGGGCTTCTTTTGTAGCTGAAGCACTCCTTCCAAAAGTTCTTCAAGTTTTCCATGTGCGCACCACCCTGAACCAAGCCACTGCCATCTCATACCTGAATTAATCCAAAAGCTACCTCATTGGCCTCTCTACTCCACCCCTGCTCCCCGCCTCCCTCAAGTGAATTCTCAAATCAGCACTCTGAGAGATGATTTAAAACAGAAAATATGTTGCACCCCTAACCCTGCCATGTCTCCTCATCACATTCAGAGCAAAAGCCAAAGTGTTTACCATGGTTTACAAAGCCCTACACGATGAGCCTCTCATCCCTCACTGCCTCATCATACACTCCACAGACTACACATACCCAACCCTACCCCCAGATACGCGCTCACTTTCCCACAGACACCTGTGCAAAGGCGTTTCCTCCGGTCCTCGTGTTCATCACTGTTTCTCCAGCTAATCCTCAACCTGGTCTTCCCTTTGCGCTCTCTGCCTGGGGTGTCTTACCAGTTACCTGCACGACTCTTTGCCTGCTTCCACTACTTGCCTCTCACCTAACTGTGGGTCTTCCTTGACCACACTATTTAAAGCAGCCATGCCCACCCTTCATAACCCTGACCTTGTTCATAGTTCTCAATAGCTTTTACCAGCATTAAGATATCATATATTTATATATAAGGGATATATATACCTATGACATGTGCATACGTATGAGATATGCATACATGTGATATATATGTACATGTGTATAACCTGTTCATCTATCATTTCTATGGGAATAAACAAAGGCTAACTATATGAGAAAAGCAAAGCATATTTATTTGTGCCTTACTATAGTAAGCAAGTCAGCCACCATCACTCTTGTTTTGGCAGAGACTCAAAAGCAGGCAGAGGAATGGGAAAGCTTTGTAGTGGAACAAAGGGAAGGCGCGAGGTGCTCTGATTGGAGGCTGTCAGCCTGGGAAAGCTGTCAATGGGCTCACTGGAGGGAGTACATCCTATGGTGTACATTTAGTTTTCTCTGGCTGGTCCTAAGTTAGAAGTGGAGATAAAAATTAGGGAAGCTAACTGTTATTAATCAAGTCCTGGCCATCTGGGGCTGATATCCCAGGGACGGGGGAGCCTGGTGGGCTGCCGTCTATGTGGTTGCACAGAGTCGGACATGACTGAAGCAACTTAGCAGCAGCTACAGAGCTTATTGTTTAGCTTCCTGGATTGTTACTAGAAACAGCCATTCAGCTTCCTGTAAGTCTGACTCATGGCAGGCTGGCTTCCCAGGCTGTTTATTATAGAAAAGGGGGTTGGTTTCCTGGACAGGTTGCTACAGGTTGTGTGGGCCCAAGTTCTATTTTTATGTATGGTTGGACCATCATCCATTTGAATATTCAGTCTCTCATTCCTCACTAGAATATAAACACTAGGAACATTGTTTTATTTACTGCTCTCTTCCTGGAGCCTCAAGCAGTGCCTGGGACCTAATCGGCACTCAGTAACTATATGTTGATCACCGTCACGTTTGTGTAAATCTAGTTAGAGAAGACATGACTTAGACATGACTCAGGTCGGAAACCAGCTGTCACCTTGCTTAATTCTATCCAGTTCTACAAGTGCTTGTTGAATACTTGCCACGCCTCCAGAAGGCTCTATGTTGGCTGTGGTTATTCATCCCAGGTGACACAGGACAAGCACTGGCTGAAAACTGATTGACAGCCACAATTCTGAATGCTTTAGCCTTCGCTCAACATTCTCTTCTCTCCCACCACAGACTCACAGCTAGCTCTAAGAGTCCTTCAGCGTCCAGGTCATCCCTCACACTTTCAGAGACTGCTGTGGCCCCACCTGCTTTCTCCCATGCCCATTACCCACAAAACTCATTTATTTCACATGCAGTGCCAGCAGTGGCTGCTGTCTTTTCAAAGAACTGGTTATCATCTCAGTTGTATTATTCCTTTGAGCAGGAGCCACATCTCACCTCCCATACACATAGTGGGGTCTCGGTGATCTGAGTCTGACCCCCCATTCCCCACCCCATCCTGTGACTGACCTTTTCCCTGGCCTCAGAATACATCCATCCTCCACATAAGAAAGTCACACCTGACTCAGAGCTGCCATCCAGAGGTTATAAGCAGTACGCTGTTCAGATAACCCAAGACTGGGCCTCTCCTTGGCCATAAGTATTTTCTAATAAAGGCTCCCTATTAAATTTGGTTTTTTGGTCAAGCTGAGCAACATGCAGGATCTTAGTTCCCTGACCAGGGATTGAATCCGTGTCCCCTGCATTGGGAATGCGAAGTCTTAACCACTAGACCACCAGACAAGTCCCCACATTAATTTTTTTTTTTTAATATTTAAGTGATTCTGAAATATATCCTCTTCCAAAAGGGAAATTCCAGACTTGGGTTAATTTATCTTTCAAATAGAACACTCAAAGAACCAAGAAACAGACCAGGATGAGAATGCAAATAGAATCTTTGAGGATGGGTCACAGCAGGCTGCCTGTGGCTACAGCAGGCAGAGTGTAAGCTCTGCAAGGGCAGGGCCCTGGGGCTGCTGTGTTGACAACGAGTCAACACCTGGCACACAGTATTCACTCTGTAAACATTTACTGAATGAATGGGAGGTATAAACACACACGTCAAGTTTGAAGTTAGAAATGCCAAGTTTCAATAGCCATCATTTTCTAGATTCACTCATTTGGTTGCTTTAATTTTCTCAGCCATTACAAAACACATTACACAAAAAGGCAAATGATAGATCTAAAAGACGTGAAGTGAAGTGAAGTCGTTCAGTCGTGTCCGACTCTTTGCAACCCCATCGACTATAGCCTACCAGGCTTCTCCATCCATGGGATTTTCCAGGCTGGAGTGGGTTGCCATTTCCTTCTCCCTACATACGTGAGAGGGGGCTATAAGGAGTGTAAGCATCATTGCCTAGTTTTTCTTCACATGTGCCCTGAACAAAACGGGACAGCGATGCAGACCCCGCTTCCTACTGAGCACGAGGGAAAGCTCCAACTTCAGAATTCACCATGGGCTTCCACATCCCTCCGTGGATCCCTCTGTGACCTGATCTCTGAACATGTTTGCTTTAATTTTTAATGACTCAGAATCAGGCAAGTCAACATTAGGTACAATAAATTTACATGTGATTAAGTCCTTGGGAAAGAAATGTGAGAGAACTTTTACATGGTTCCCAATGGAGAAGGAAATGGCAACCCACTCCAGTGTTCTTGCCTGGAGAATCCCAGGGATGGAGGAGCCTGGTGGGCTGCCGTCTATGGGGTCGCACAGAGTCGGACACGACTGAAGCAACTTAGCAACAGCAATGATCCCTGGCTTGATTTTACTCAGGTAATTTATTTTTCAAACCTGGTTTAAATGATCTAGCCCTGGACCTGAGACTTCTGATTGCCCCTAATCGAATAGTCTAATATGCAAAAGAAAAAGGCAGTTTCTTTTGGCAGAAGTTTCCTGGTACCACTCCTGACCCATATCTTGGGCTCCTCAGTGTTCACATCTTGGGGCTTGGAAGACAATCAACTCTTCCTGCCCATCACCAGGGAGAGAAATGACTCTTCAAGCAGACCCTGGGCTTCGAGAGGTCCCTCCCTCTGCCTAACTTAAATCTCTCTTTCTGTCCAAGAAGCACGATCCCCTCCTGCCCTGTCATCACAGGAGAAGGGAGAACAGCTGTTCACCACCCTCCTTTTAATCATCCTTAATGGGCTTGTAAACAGTTATCAGGCACCCCCTTCAGCCTTTTCGGAGCTTCATTTTACTTACATTGAGGCTGAGAGCTTCTGAGGAAGGCCTTTTACTCGGGGCTCCACAGACTTGCCGAGTCTTAAATGGGTAATCAGCCACTTCACCCACTTTAACCTCCACAAATGAGCAGCTCTGCCTTCTTTGCAAAATTTAAACCTATTCAAGGGAGTTCCCTGGCAACCAACCCTTTATTAATAAATCACACTTGCTCTAGGCCAGGACGGGGCATTTTCTAAATGTTTCTTTTTCTTGAGAAGTCACATCAATGACAGCAGGCACACAATAAACAGTGCAGCTGCTCCCGCCCAAGTTCTGCATTTGCAGGATGGATCCTGGCTGCCACGTACAGGCCGTCCCGGGCCTGGAGGAGTTCTCATCTGATACCCCAACCGGGAAAGTGGGTATTGCTCCAATGGACTCTCATCTAGTCCTTTCCTGTGGTCACAGCAGCTAGGGAGCAGAACATGGAGAGAAGGTGAGGATTCCTCGGCCTCCACCAGGCATACATGGGAAATTTTCATTTCCTGTTCCATCACAGGGAGGCTTTATGTTTGGGTCATTGCTTGTGCCCACGGTGAATGTCTCAGCTGTCTGAACGGCTAGGGCTTCCCGTTGTGTCTCTACTCTGAGTCCTGTGGTCTCCCTCAAGAGGAGGTAGAGAAAGAGCTGGGCAGGTAGGTTGCAGGGTTGATGTTGTTTTAGCTTTGCAAAAAGGAGTGGCTTTATTTCAGAGGAATTTTCACCAGGATGGCTAAAATGAAAAGGACTGACAACACCAAGTGTTGACCAAGGAGGAAAGCAATCAGAGCCCTCCATCATTGCTGGTGGAAGTGTAAACTGGAGCCACCAACTTCAGACTCCTCAGATTCCAGCAATGGCTCTGGCCATCCCACTCCTAGGAATAGGCTCAGAAGAAACAAGTGTTTGTGCTACCAAAAGATGTGGAAAAGGAAGTTCACTGTGCTGTACCCTATAATAGTTAAAAAAAAAAAAACAAAACAAAAAACTAGGAGCAGCCACCTAAATGTGGGATGGATAAATGACATATGGTAGATTCCCTCAATGGGATAAGATACACAGTGAAGAGACCTGGATGGTTACACACAGATATGCTTAGTAAAAGGAGCCAGACACAAAAGAGTGTGTTCTGTGTAATCCCATTTATAGGAAATTCCAAAAAGGCAAAAGTAATTTGTGACAATAAAGACCCGAATAGTGGTTGCCTCTGGCAGGAGTCTACATGGTATCAAGGTGAGTGCCTTAGATCTGTGCATCTTATTGCATTATCGGTTTTACCTTAATGAGAAAGAATTAAAGGTATCTAGTGTGTTTTCTTCTTTCCAGATGAACAACTTATTATTTATTCATCCTTTTTTTCCTCCACTGCTCTGCCTCTTTAGAAAAAGATTAGAGGTGATTTACAATGGTGTTGAACTGTATTTGTCAGTGAAGAAATCTGCGAGACACCAAAATTAAGGCAGGAAAAAAAAAAAGGTGGAACCAGATGGGAGGATAGCCCTCAGAATTTAGGCAGCTGGCCTCCTGCACTTCCCAAGGGTGAATGGAATGGAATGCGGCTTCCTAGAGTCAATATGAAGAAGAAACACAAGTCCACATTCAAGTTAACAGCCCAGCTGATCAGAGGCACAGATGATTGAGCAAAACCACTCCTGGGCCATCTCAGAAAAAGGCAACTCTGGAATCAAACCTATTCCTGCTCAAAGTTTGTCAAACTTTCCTTCTGGGACCCTGGATCCCCTACATTTTCTGCCTCCCACCCTGCCCTCGAAGACAGTCAAGTTCGCGTGCTGTGTTGCCCAGTTCACGTCTCCGGGGGCCGTCTGTGGGATGCCCCTCTCGTGAAGGCTGGGCTCTGTTCTCTGGGGTGCTCGGCATGCTGGCCTGGCTCCTGGGCCCCAGGCCTGCACCCTCAGCATGGACTCGGATGCTCAGACCATCTCTTCCCTTGTCAGTGCTCCTCAGTGGCCTGGTCCCTTCCCGAGGGACAGGTCTTCTTGCAGCAGCTCCCGGGGGGCTGGACTCTTTCCATTTTGGCATTTGGGTTAAGGAGTCTTTCCACTTTCTGGCTCCAGTTTTTGAGTTGAATTCATATATTGCCCCAGTAACTAGGGGGGAAAAGAAACACACAACCAATATATAAACAAAGGAATCCAAGTGCTTCTCTGCTCCCTCCTCTCCACTCGGCTCTCATCTCACCCCAGCTAGAAAGAAGGAAAGCAGGCCTGTGAAAAACACAGACCAGCTTCACCAGCCTGCCCTTTCCAAGAGCTGAGCTACATGGCTCTGACCACACGGGTTGCAGATCTCAATGCTCCCCTAGAAAGAAAGGTTTAAGAGAGTCTCTTCCCCAGTGGCTCAGATGGTTGAGAATCTGCCTGCAGTACAGGAGACCTGGGTTCTATCCCTGGGTCGGGAAAATCCCCTAGAGAAGGACATGGCAAGCCCCTCCAATATTCTTGCCTGGAGAATCCCATGGACAGAGGAGCCTGGTGGGCTGCAGTCCATGGGGTTGCTAAGAGTCGGACACGACTGAGTGACTACCACTTTCACACTTCCACAAGGTCACCTCAGTGGCAGGACTAGAGGCCACAGAAGTCCGGAGCTTCAGATAAATTAGGTCCGTTTTCTCATGGAGTTACCCATTATGTTCTGATGTGTTTGTTTAAAAAGACCCCCTGAATCCCTGCTATAAGCAGGAACCCACCAAGTAAGAAAAGAAACTTTGATTTTTATTTACGTTATGTTAGCAGAGATTTACAGACACAGACTCACAAATCTGGCCTCTACTGAGATGATGCAAGGGAGCCATTTTTATCATGTCGGTGCCAGCAGACGCTAATTGGTGTTTGTTCACATTAGTCCAGTTGGCTCATTTCTTCCTTTTTCCTTCTCTCAAAAACACAGACGCAGGAGAACAGCCTCGGCCCTTCCTGGCTTTTGCCCCAGAAGATCTAGTTTCCAGCGTGCCCCTGCTCCTGCAGCACGAGTGGCCTCTCAGGCAGAGGATCCCACCAGCACTTATGCTAATGTGGGCACATTATGGTAACAAGTACCTAATAATAGAGGGAAATTTAATTCCAGCAGCAGCAGCAGCCTCCCCTGGAGAGGAGCCATCCTCCTTCCGAGGAGGACCGAGCTGAGCCGTTCACATGTGAGGGTGGCAGGAAGCCAACACACTTGCCTCCCGAATTTGGTTTCCTTCCCTTTATTCACGTCTATAATTGAGCCTTTGTAAGTGAAGGGATGTGTGTAAAGGAGCTAAATTTGGAGCTGATTTCATGGGGGTGATGAGAGCTCTGGAGGCCAGCTTTACCTTATGTTCATCTTGCCGACCAAGAAGAAATTCTTGGCCCTGATCAAGGGAAAAAAGAAGCCAAGCTTGCCATTTCTCCATATCTCTCATTACCAACAGGATGGTGTTAGAAGCATTCAGAAAGGATGGGAGGAGTGGGGACGAGGGTGGGGGGAGATGGAGTCCCAGTAAGCAGAAAAAAAAAAGTGGGTTATTGAATTCACAAATTCCTTAGTTGGTTTGTGATTCAGGAAAGGGAGGCTAGACAGAGGCCTGGTCCTTGACAGGGAGCCTCTCTGTGGAAATCTTCTGAGGCCTCACACGTGATCATATGCGTCAATATCAGCCAGCCAGCTCTGCTTTGAGCTGATCTCATGTTATAGGGAAGCCTTGAAGGGTCAGCATTGTGTAGGCACCACAACCAAGTGAGTTGACAGACTTGAGTGAAGAGCAGGACATCGGATAGGGTCCTCCATGACTCTATCAGCCTGGAATATGAAAAGCCCACTGATAGGCGGCACTGCCATGTAATTACCTGGGTCTGTGGCTTCTCCATCAAAGACTGTGTTTATCTGGATTGTTTCCTAAGGAAAAGAGACAGTTTCAAGCACAGCTCTACACTCTTCCTCCCAGGCGAGGCTGCTCTTCCTTACAGCCCAGATTGCTCACCCGGGGCCTACCTGACATTTATTTTTTCTATAGGTGCCATGCTAGGTGCAGGGGACACAGCGGTGGAGAGGCAGAGGTGGTTACTGCTTGCAGTCAAGCAGGAGCCATTGACAAAGAGGCATTGCAGTATACAGTGACAAAGACTATGATGAGAGACTATAGGATACTATGGGGTCTTTGGGCAGGGGGTGGGAAGAAGCCATTTAATGCAGACTTGGGGGATAGGAAAGCATCCTGAGTAAATTCTATCTAAGCTGCACAGAAGGAAGAGACGAAATGCCATACAACACTGGCCAAGGTTGGCATCATCCAAGATCTGCCAGGCAGATGTCACATGCAGGACAGGCACAGAGCCGAGGCCAGTGCAATGTTGCATCTGTGGCTGGCCTGCCTCACCTAAGCCTAGGCCTCCAGGCCTTTTTCTTCCCCAGATCTGTACTTTGTGCTGCCTCCCAGGATCTGACCTCTGCCTCATAGAAACACCCCCACCCCTCACGTAGTGCCCTTCCATGATGCCATTCTTCAGCAGGCTCACAAGGATGGTGTTTGGAGTTTAGTGGGCCTTCCACCCCTGTTTTCATCACATAAGATATTACCTACTCACTTGCCTACAACTCCCTGCTGTGAAAAGAGAAGGAATGGAGATTGTATGGCTTTCATCCATTTGATTTGCTCAGAAGCTTCACTTTTTACAGTCTTGGGAATTGATTTATTTAATCGATGAATTTCATTGTACATAGTTCTCAGTCTCTGTGTGGCATCACAATAAGATCCAGGAGACAGGGGATCACCTCTTCCTTCTGTTTGTACACAGACTGGTACTTACTTATAAGCACTTAGGGGACGGGTCTGAAACAGCACTTCCTCCTAGTCTTGCATATCATTTCCCAAACTCATGCGTCTTGGGTCACAACAGAGTCCTATTATCAGGGGCTAGGGAAACCTGGAGTGGTCACCTTCAAAATCTGTCACTTCCCATGGGGTGCATCAGATCAGTGAAAGGAAAACAAAGAGGTCAAGTGAAGAGGCAACTCCCCAGCTATCCTGGAATGCTTTGCATTTACATGAACTCTTCACAGTTTTCACAATATTTCCCCACTTATCTCATTCCGCCGATGAGGAATCTAAAGCTTAAAGAGGCTGAGGGATCCCCAAGGTCAAGGTCACATGGCCAAGCAGAGAGAGCCATTCCCAACCCCATGCACTACTCTTTTTCTATCACTTTTCCCACAAGGTTGTGGAAAAGCGAAGCAAAACTAAATCCCACTGAAGACTGAAGCACCAGTTCTGGTCTTTAAGTTCCTCCCCACCTCCCCCAACTCACTCTCCTGGAGAAGTGGTGTGGATAATAAACACCACTATTCAATATTTATGAAATCCAGTTCTTCTGCAAATATATCAGCAGACAAGTTCAGTGGAGGGAACAAATTCTATCAGGAGCTCGTCACACAGCAATCAGTTCCAGTGGCCACGTACAGGCATCTCCCTGAATGATAAACACTCCCACGGGGCTGTGGCAGGGCTGCCTGGGAGGAGGACGAGAGCCTACCACCCCACCCTCCCCCAACCAGGTATCCAGGGGTCAGCCGTCCTTACCACCATGACCTCTCTCTTTGTGTTTTTCATTTCTGCAGGGAAGAGAACAGAAGTTAAGCTTCTTAGACACTAAATTGACCTTAAAATTCTACCTCCACCATGAGCTCTCATCTTCTCTGAGCTTAGTATTACAGGCACAGCAAAGAATTTTCTGTCCCCAGACATGTTTGTTGACAGCCTTCCATCTCAGAAACACACACACATCATACACAATTAAAACAATTTAAAAATTCTTTTTCCATGTTATTGTTATTACTAGAA
The DNA here is from genome assembly GCF_016772045.2 of Ovis aries. Classification (NCBI taxonomy): domain Eukaryota; kingdom Metazoa; phylum Chordata; class Mammalia; order Artiodactyla; family Bovidae; genus Ovis; species Ovis aries. The sequence continues at coordinate 48,607,946 of NC_056057.1, read as the reverse complement.
ATTAGCTTTTAAATGGCTTTGTATGTGCGTGCTAAGTCGCTTTAGTTGTGTCTGACTCTTTGCGACTCTATGGACTGTAGCCAGCCAGGCTCCTTTGTCCATCAGACTTGCCAGGCAAGAATACTGGAGTGGGTTGCCATGCCTTTCTCCTGGGGATCTTCCCAACCGAGGAATCAAACCCAGGTCTACTGCATTGCAGGCAGATTCTTTACCGTCTGAGCCAGCAGGGAAGCCTAGTGCCACTGGAAAGCTCAAAATGGCTTTATAGGTAAATAAGAAATTTAAAGTTGCTACATTGGTTGTGTGAGAATTCTTTGCATCGTTATGCCCTTTTAAAAAAGTAACTAGGATGAGAGATAGTTTGTGAAAACTCTCATTTATTACAACTATCTCATTTGATATGATCACTAACTACTAGAGTCGAATTTCTTACCCTGTTTGGATACCGCTTGTGCGTGTCAGATGCATGCACCAATGGCTGGAGTGGTCAGAGCAATCATTTATCAAAAACACTCTCTCCAGTTCTTTGCCCGTCCCTTCCCATAGCTTGGATTCTCCCTGAGGCCACAGCTTTGGTGGCAGTGGTGACCTCTCCTCAGATGGACCTTGCGCTATTCACCAAAGCCCTGAAATCACTCAGGTCTCCCAGCGCATCTGACTGCACCCAGCCCTCATTTCTAACTAGCCTAACCTAAATAACATGAGAAAATGACCAAATCCATTACACTCTGAGAATAAAGTATCACTTATCCGTAAAAAAAGAGACATTGGTCTAATACGGAGCACTAGCTGTCCCCTCCACGTGCGGCAGTGCATAGATTCTGTGTTTAACCCACAGAGAATTCTTCATTCCTGACCTGCTTGGTGGGGAACAGCCCTTTAGATGCTGATGTTGAACTGACTGGAGCAGACTAGTAAGGAACAGGCAGGACCAAGTGAGAGATCTGAGTGGGCCAAAGGCCCCTTGCAGTCCGCCCTGCCCTCCCCTCCCTCCAGCTGCGTGTGACCTCTGTTTCATTTCATCCACAGATGAAGCAGCAGAAAACCCACTAAGACAGGACTGTGCCCTGATTTTCCACTAAGTTGGAGTGCATTTATATATTAGATTGGCCGAAAAGTTCGTTTGGTTTTTTCCACAAGATGTTACAGAAGAAACCTGATTGAACTTTTTGGCCAACCCACAAGTACAACAGAGCCAGCAAAAAAACAACAAGAGCAACAAACAAAGGTAACTGGCATCATACATACCTACTTTCTTCACCCTGTGAGGGGAGAAAGGGTGGACAAGAATTAACCCGAGAGTATTCTGCCCTGTTTACACGTGACAACATGGAAGCCTTTGGGCAACTGTGTCCCCCAGGATTCAGAGTCTGATTAAGAGAAGGACCAGGGCTGGGGATTAAAGTGAAGACTGGACTCCCAGCCCTGCTTCATCACTACTGGGTTGGGACTAGGGAGGTTCTGAGAATTTGATGAGCTTGAAAACTACTGCTTTCTAGAACTTCAGGGACTCTATTTCCTCTGACACACTGAGGGAGGGTCAAGACCACCGCCATCAGATGGCCCGGCCCTTCTTCCTGGCTGGGCTTCTTCCCCAGGAGCCGTCTGACCAGAAGCGGTGGCTTACCCTGGGAAGGTTCGGCGACTAGGAGTTAAATTTTGGCTTTCTGTAACATGAAGAGCTGGACCCTTGGATGTTAAGACCCTTCCTGTGATAATCTTGAATTCTGTAGTTCTGTGACCTTAACTTTATTCTTTGTTACTGGACAAATGTTGGTTGCCATATGATACAACAAATTGCCAGAGAGGCCAGCTCTGAGTCTGAATCACCAGCTAGTTTTTCCTTTTTAAGTCAACCTTGTTGAAAACAGTCTTTCAAATGTAAATGAAATTAACCAGGTTCAAGGTGCATATTTAACCACAAATTGCATGTGAGTTGCCGTGTCTGCGGGATTACTTCCTTTAAGAACTTCTGCCCAAATCCCATTGCAGAGCACCACCATCCTTACAGGCTTTTAAGCATCACTCTTTTGGAGGCAGTTTTTTTTTTTTCCTCAAATCAATTTGTGAGTACAGTCCAAATAAAAATGCCTTTTTTAATTTCAGCAGATGCTCAGGGATTTCTTACCTTGAAGTCAAGGTTGCCAATAGCAACGAATGTCCCCAATAAATATGGCAAAATGCAATGCACATCTTTATGCTAATACCTTATACTTTTATACAGTCTTTCATCCATAGACTTAAAATTATTTGACAGTACTAGTTAATCTTCAAAATACCTATAAAAGATGCATGTATCTTATCACCCCTTCTTTTTGCCAGTGAGAAATTCCAAAATTGGAGGTTCCAATACCACAAGATACTTGAGTGTAGAGCTAAACTTGGAATCTAAAGTCCTGTACTCACTGGGACTCAGCCATGAAAAATCATGCAGCAAGATTTTAGAAACTAGTGTATTATGCATTTACTCGACATCAGGAACAGTGCTAAGTACTTCCTTTGCATTTGCTCATTTAATTGTTTGATTTTCAAATAAAGAAATTGAGATTCACAGAGGTTGTCATTGCTTAAGACCATGTACCCAGAAAATGGTAGAGCCAAGATTTGAACCCTAGCCTTATCTGATTCCAAAGCACAGGCTGAGAAACCCTTGTGTTCTCATTGTAAGAGCTACTGAGACTCAAGAAACTGGCTCTGGAGAATCTTATAACAATTCAATGCTTTCTGCACTTCACTCTAGTACCTGCATTTAGCTGGTAGTAGACACTCTGTACAGCATCATTGAAAGATGCATGTTAGTGAGCAGATGAGGATCCAAGGGAGAAGAAGCAGACCTGCATTTACAGCCCTCGAGAGGGAGGGATCAGGGCCATGTGGAAAAGAACAATGATTATTTAGTCACATCAAAGCCCAGTTGAGTCACTGGAGCCAAAAGCTTAATTCCCTTATAAATTTCTCATGCTTCCTCTAATTCCATCCCATTCTTTAAATATTCCACAAATAACAGCACAGCATATTCTACTGCTACTCACGACTGGCCTTGCTTCTGAAGCTTTTATCTAGGACAAGGTTACCAAGAAGTTGAAACCCCAATTTCATTGAGAACACATCAAGGACAGGTAGGTGCTAGGGAAAAGCGAGGGAAGGCCTTTCTGGTCTGTCAGAAGGGTTTTCTGGTCTGGTTTGGCGAAGGAGATCCATCAGGACAAGGAGAGCTGGGTGCCTTCCCATACCTCTGTTTGCTTCCTTTATTCCAGACACCCTCTCTACCCTGTGGAGAAATCTGAACTGTCTCCCTTTTCTTCTCCAGACATTACCAGAAGCAGTGTCCTCTGAAAGGAAATGATGGAAGGAACCCAGCCCACTGGCAACTTACGGAGGTTTCTTGTGCGTTTCAGTCTTGCAGGGACAGTGTCTGCGGATGGCTTTGGCCAGCAGGACGATCATGGACACCAGGAGACCCAGAAGCAACATGGAGCCCAAAGTGATGACAAAAGGCACATACCAGGCAGATGGAGAATACGCGTTCTTCCTCAGGATCTGGTAGGTGACCCTTGACTTGAATGGTAGAAGCAGGAGAGTGAGTAGGGGCTGGCGGTGTCTCTGACTTCAGCACCCTCTCGTGTTGGGTGGCTGAGTGTTCATTCTGCTCTTTGTTCTTGCTCTAAATATCTGATATCTGTGTGCTCATCATTCTAGCTGCTTTAACCCATCACCTTATTTATAGTCTTGCCATACATCATCCAAGAAAATGGCAACCCACTTCAGTATTCTTGCCTGGAAAATCCAATGGACAGAGGAGCCTGGAGGGCTACAGTCCCTAGGGTTGCAAGAGCCAGACATGACTTAGCAGCTAAACCACCATATGTGATCCATTAGACCAAAGCCCAGAAAATATAGGGGACTGGGAAGCAACTCTAGGCTTAATTTCATTCACTCTCTTTCCTTTTCCCAAAGATAAAAATTCCACTGCCAATTTTTCCCTCCCAAATCATGGCATAATCTAAGGACTAATATAGCCATTGTCTTTCACTGGGAAGGCATGAGCCATGAAAGTTTTTTTTTTTAATAGTTTGTAGGCTTCTCAGTGTTCACTCACTACCAGCTGCATTGCCAGCTGAGCAGGCTGTTATCACAGTGAGACCTCAAGTTCAGTGTTTGCTTCCCAGAGAGGGAGGCAGATAACAAACAAGTTATAGAGATTTCCAGATGGGGGATGTCACAACTGGGTTGTGTAATAAGTCCCAGAAAGATGGCTGTTCCTTATTCAGAGGCACCGACTGGCTCCTACCATCACTGAAAGCCCTTGAGGTCACCTAATGCCTCCATTCATTGGAAGGAGAGGAGAGGAACATTGAGCAGCTCTTGGTAAGACTTTGAGAAGCAGAATTTGAACACCTATCATAGGTTGCTTTCTGAGGTTCTGATTCCTTCTGGTGTACTCCAGTTGTGGGGCTGCTGGCCAAGGGCACAACTTTTACTAGGAGCAGGAGGAAATGGGACAAAAGAGTCTGTATGAATAGAAGCCAGTTGATCAAAGAGTCAAGGGTGATAATCCTCTTGTTAGATTTTAAAATTCTCCCCTCCTTTATCACACTGATTCTATTGTGGCACCTGCTTATTTTCTTCCTACTGTATAGGACAATTTGTAGTTAGTTTATTAATTTGCATCCCTACTTATAACCCATCTCCCCCTCTAAATCAGAGGTACTCAAAGTTAAGTGCAATCAAAAGGCTTATTGAAAACAGATTTCTGAACTCCATCTGCAGAGATTCTCATCCAGTATACCTGGAGGTGTGAAATTCCAGGCTTCAGCATTCTTCCCTAGAGGTCATAGTGATGATCATGGTCGGGGAGGTATAACTTTAATGTTCTGGGGTGGGCTGAAGAATTTGCTCTTCTAACAAATTTTCAGGTGATGGTGATGTTGCTAGTCTGGGGACTACACTCAGAACCACTGACCTATACTAGTAATATAAGCTCCATGATAGCAGAGATCATTTTTTACTTATTTACCAAAGTGCTTGGTGTATTATAGGTATTAAATTCGTATCTGCAGATTGAATGAATGGAATTCTTTTGGAGTGGCGGTGGGGAGTAGAGTACAGTTTGGCAAATAATGACTCTTCGAAAGAAGTAGAGAAGAGCACCTGGCAGCTTAGCTGCTCTCATGGACAATGATTCGCAGTGGCTCTTAGGAGCAAGCAGAGGGGCTTGTGAAGGCAGCATGTCCATGAATATTGGCTCCTTTGTCACAAGGACTCTGGATGGTCAATACCTGATCTCTCACGAGTCTGCATAAATGCACATCCTTCTTTACCAGATTAGGAAAAGTTAATGGTGCTATAAGCCCAAGGTCTCACCCAGATCTTTTTCTACCACCCAGTGATTAATCCTATCCAATCCCTGGTTGGTGGTCCTGTCAGTATCCTAACACTTCAATTCTTTTCAGTCCATCCCATATTTCTCCTAGGTCAGAGGGCTCCACCAATATCAATCACAGGGGATGTATCTGAGAAGTCCAGCTCCCAGAGCCCTTACCTTGGGAGTTGTGGTGATAATCGTGGTTGGGTGAGGAATGACACTAATACTCAGTGTCACGGTCCCAGTTTCAACAAGAGCCCCAGCTCTCTTCCTGCCAGACAGCAAGTTGTCATCGGTTATGTAGACCAGCAGTTTGTAGTTCCAGATCTTATCAAGCCCACTAGCATAGTCAAAGCGAGTGGCCAGGATCAGGCTTGTAACATTAGACCCAGCGTTGGGAGAGAAAGTGAAATGACTGTTGATATTGCCTAAATGAGATTTGATACAAGGATTTTGGGAAAAGGAAGAAAAGAGCATGAGAAATAAAGGTTTAAAAGAAAATCCCATCCAGTCTTTTTCCTTAAACATCCACACCGCAGATGTAGATTGTTTCTGATGTACCAGGGTGGGGTCAATGATAGAATATGATCCTTAACTGCTCCAGAGATTTCATGAGTGAGATCTGGTTGTGTTGCTCACAACCAGTGTGGCTGCAGTGAAAACAAGAGCAGAAAAGGGCACCGGCATATGTGTCTCAGGAGAATGGCCGCCATCCTGCTCAGCGTCAGGCAGAAACCTAACAGTCCTGGGGCAGTCAATGACACCTTCAGCATTAGTTTAGTAACCGTGTGTAACTCATACCCAGACCAATCAGTGGGCAGCAAGAAGGAAGGGGGGCCACGGTCCCTAGCCATAGGCCAAATTCACTCCACGCCTTTCATGGGACGTGGCTGGTCACACCAGTGACAGATGACCCTGGAGTCCCCAAAAGGAAGGTACCACCAGCTCAGGCAGGGACTGCAGCCCCCATATCTGCCTCCCTCCGCCCTCCGTTGGTGGGGGCTGCAGGCTCACAGTTTCAGGAGGCCAGAGCAGAGAGGCTGCCCCTCCCCAGCAGCCCTTGCTCATTCCTCCGGTGGCTCCAGACTCGTTACCGACTGAAAACCAGTAAATGGAGCAAGGGATGATGCAACTGTTACTCCCTTAGCAGCAAAGCGCCCCGTTGTAAAGACCTGGAGGGTTCTCAGTATGGATTATTTCCATCTCTGGCAGTTGCAGTTGCTGTCTCCAGGCAGGCTCTGCCCCTGGTGACACAGCCTGCTCGAGAGGCTTCCTGCTGCTTGAGTTCCTGCTCTGCCAGGGCACAGCGGGTGGCCGAGCTGGATTTTTACTCTCTCACGTGAAATTGCTCTGCTTGTTTGGGTTTAAATCTCTGGCCCCAGCACTTCATTAGATGAGCTATTTTGGTCTCATTTCCACTGAGGGGTGCTCTTTTTTCTCTCTCCCACAATGGTATATTTTTAAAGAGAGAAAATGAATGGAGCAGAAGAGAATTCCTGAGGACACGTTTCAAAATGCATTTAATCTATTTCATCTATTATTATCCAGAGAGAGGTTTGGGATCCCCTGCCCCCACTATAAGCTTGCAGCAAAAGAGCTGGGGGAGGAGTTGAACTGAAATATTTTTTTAACTACACTAATCTGATTCATGAATCATGCGACAGGCTGGGAATGGGAGGGCGGGAGTCACCATCAAAGGGATTCACCCTTCCTTGGGCCTTTGGGCAGCTGAGTATGGGAGTCTGGGAAGAATTAGGTGAGAAGGGGAAGCCAAGGCAGGAAAGAGGGGTTCCAGAACCATTAGACCCCTCATCCTTGCTTTCCTCATTCAAGACAGCCCACCCCTCACTCGGTGCCAGATCAGTATGTGAACTCTGCCTCCCCACCCCTTCTACTTAAACAGCTGCTGCAGCCTCCAACACCAGGAGCCCACAGCAAGGATCCAGGAACACTGACATCAATATCATACCTGCACCAATGGAATAACGAAAAGACCTAGGGCTGGAATCAAGGTCAGTACATGTGAGCTTGAAGTTGTGAATATTTGTGCCAACTTTCAGATCCACTGGGATGGCCAGGAAATATGAGTTTGGGGTACAAATTGGTTTTTCATCATTTTCTTCAGTGATGTTCACAGTAACCTAGAGCAGCAAGAAAGTGGCCTTGTGAAGTAGTTATCATTTAGTCCTTGCTGTGTGCCAAGTACTGGGCTGTGTGCTTTTTGTGAATTAGTGAGGTTTAACCTCACCCAAAATAGATAATATGATTATTCCCATTTTATAGATGGGGCAACTGAGGCTTAGGGAGATTAGGTAATTGACCTAAGGCTATTCATTCAGTTGGTGAGTGGTGGAAATGGGATTTGAACTCAGGTCTACGCTACTCCAAGTCCTATGTTATTAACTTTATCATGTGTGTGTATGTGTACATGCATGTATGCATAATATACATAATAATGTATTTCCACACCCCTCACACACATGCATCCAGACACATGCACTCATCCCCAGATGATGCTGTGTTGTTTTTTCAGTAACAATGATGGATCTGTGGTGACCCTCCTATGCTTCCTTGCTTGCTGCCTCTCTGAGTTGGAAGTGCTACCTTTAACCTTGGAAGATAAAGCAATGGCTCTCAACACTGGTTCCACTTGTCTGGCCCACTCCAGACCAGGTGAATTAGACTCTCTGGAAGTTGGTGCCCAGGCCTGTTTTTTACGTTCCCCAGCTGATTCTAACACACAGTCAGGGTTGAGAACCACTGGGATAGAAGGAGGCGACCCGGCTTAGCCAGGCTCTCATCTGTAACCCAGGCTATCAGCACCACACTGAGCTGGTGGTACTGGCAGGCCACAAGCAGGGGCCAGCCTGTTCTCTTTCATCACCATCTTTTATGCCTGAATTGGAATATGGACTGGGATGCCTGCCAGCACAGAACATTGACTGTCAGCCCTGAAAGGGACTTATGTGATCATCACCCTTTTAAAAAGCTTATGAATTTTTGAGTCGTATTCATTCTACCTTTGAAATTTGGGGATTTCAGTTATTCCTGAGCCTGGGAATAAATTGAAATGTTCTCTCTAGTTAGCTCCCAAAGTGGACTTCATTCATTCCTCTCAAAAACCCAACCTAACAAACACAATTACCTTCAACTAAGCACATCTTTCCCTTAGCTAGCAATGCTGAGTCTCACACATCGTTAAAAACATTGTCCCACTAATTCAAAGCAAGTCATCAGAGGAACTGGACTATTCAGGCATTGGGTTATGTGGTGATTCTCCAGGTGAGAGAGAGAAATCAGGGTACAAAGATAAGCATTGCTCAGACCCCCTTGGAAAATTGGGATCAAAGTTGAGAAATGAATTCTGCCTCCTAACTCTGAACCAGTCATTCTCTCTGTCACACAGGGATGCCTGCTGCTAGCTGAGTTCATTTTGCCTTATGCTTTTTCACTTTATTAACAAGAAAGACCAAGAAATATTTCCCTCTTTGTGGGCCTCATATTATCCTCAAATAGTCCTAAACACTGTTAGCACAGACCCAGGCTTCTCAAAGTATGGCTATGAACTAGCTGCATAGGCACCACTTGGAAGCATGTCAGAAATATAGGTTCTCAGGCCCTACTCAGACCTCCTGACTCAGAAATGAATGTAACCAGATTCTCAACATCAGAGGTGGCAAAGCAATATAGCCCCATGTCTAGCCAGATCGTTTTTTTTTTAAGACCTAGCTCACCTGCTGTGATGTGGGTGGGTTAGGAATAGGGAAAAACTTCGAATACTTGGGGGTGATGCACAGCACCAGCCCACCACAAAAGCAAGGGGAGATTTAACAGCAACAGAAGGAAGCTTGCCCCCAGGGCTGCCTTCTATCTCAGTGCTTCTCCCAGTACACACAAACGAGGGCTTACAGATGTCAGTCTTTATTTCCTGGCACTCCTGTGTGTGTCTGATTGTGCTGTGTGGGATACCATTAGCCACTTCCTGCAGGAGGTGCCCTTTTAAGATTCTTTATTGCTACAGCCACACCTGGAGGGTGCCAGGGAGACCCAAAGTCAACCACTTGGACGCGTGTGAATGCACCACAGCCCCACTCACAGTGACTGAGCTGCTGTCCTCGCTGTTGGTGGCCTGGATTCTGAGAATATAGACAGGGATTGTTTCATAGTCTGCTTTAGTCACCAGCTGGAGTTCTCCTGTTTGGGGATTAATCCAAAATATATTTGGATACTGCTGGCTGGCCCCTCCAGCAGAGATGGAGTATGTGATGCGGCTCTGGGGGAAGTCTTTATCTGTCGCTTGCACTCGTCCAACCCGGGTTCTAGCTGGAAGAATAAAGTACCTGTGATTACTCCTGAGAGTAATATCTGAGATTAGTCCTGCTTCGGGGGCGAGGGGAGGAACCAGGAGCAGACATTCTCAGTGCCATGGGCCGACAGACTTTTAGAGGCCTCTTTGCTGTTCAAACTCTGTGTGTTTTATATCTTCAATTCTATTACATTCAAATTACGTTAATGACACCCACTAGGAAACTGGCCATGTGATCCAAGCAATACTGTGAAGTGTAAAAGACAATTCATGCCTTTATATACACTCCAAGTATGCCAATTATTATATGATCATAACACTGGAAAGAACATCCTCTCATATACATCTTTTTACAGCAGTGTGTTGTCTTTTTTATTTTTCAGATTTTTCTCTAATGAGCCTGGGGTGCTCTTATAAGCAAAATAAAAACTAATTTTTAAGGGTTTAGCCACAGGATGATTAGGATATTTTTGATTTTTAAATCCTGTTCCATTTGGCTTATTTTACAAGTCTTGTTGGTGGGGCTGCTGGAATTCTGTCTTGCTTGTTTTGTACAAGTTCCTCCTCATAAATTACACTCCTCAAGGGCAGAATTTTCTTTTATTCAAATACATAGGCTGGCATTATGTGCTTGACTCAAAACAGGTGATTAACAATTGTCTCAGGATCTATAAATTCATAAAAAGCCCATTCCTGTTGCATTTGTTATTCACTGGGTTAGGCATAAGGAACTAAAAGCATTTTCTTGAGACCTGCTGTTTGTGTTTTGTTTAAAATGTAATGTCAGGAAATGGAGCTCATCATAAAGAGAGAGAATGAAATTAAGAAGAGATTATTTTAGAGGCAGAGTTTTGGTTTTGTTTGGTTTTTAGTACAGAAGTAGCCACAATCAAAGGCTGTAATAAACTCTGATTATTGTAGAGTTTACAGTGTTCTCTTCAAACTGGGAGATACAGGGAGAAACTCAGCCTGATTGGAAGGAGCCTGCAGAAATCGAGGAGTCCTAAAGGGTGGGAAAAAGGGGCCTCCAGGGAATCCTGTGATGGAAAGAGAAAGCATCTTTATTTTGTTTGTAAATGAGAGAAATCTAGAAATAGGAAGCCTTCTATTTTTAAATCTCAATTCTGAGTGAGCTGGATAAAAATCACAATGGAGACCAAGGGAAAACTTGGGCTGCAAAAAGAGGATTAGCAGAATCAGGCACCCAGACAAAGAGGCAATCAGGGGGTTCAGAGAAATGCAGTTTAGTCAACAGTTTTTAAAATCTAGATTTCACTTGAAGGGCTCCTTCACAGTGAGGACAATTTAAAAAGAAGTAAGAGATGCAGTAAACAGGAATCAGTGGTGATTTGCTGTGCATAATACCACCAGGGCCTCTGGCAGGGAGCCTCCCTCCGCCCAAGTGCCTTCATATGAACGGGTCCCTCAAGGGCCCTGCAGTCCTGTCTTGTAGGTTACTTACGTGGGCTCAGTTCTGACACGGCAAATACATAGGACGGACTATCAAAGACAAGAGGAAACTCATTTTCTGGGCTTGTTAAGATATAAATGTAGATGTTATCTATAAGTGGAAATAGGAAAAACATTAAATCACAATACAGGCATCCCTCGATCTGTTGCGCTTTATTGTAATTTGCAGATAACTGCATTTTTTGCAAATTGAAGACTGTGGCAGGCCTGTGTCAAGCAAGTTGAAAAATATGGCACTATTTTTCCAACAGCATTTGCTCACTTTTGTGTCTCTGTGTCACATTTTGGTGTTTCTTGCAGTATTTCAAACTTCTTCGTCATTATTATATTGTTATGGTAATCTGTGATCAATTAACTTTGATGTTACCATTGCAAAAAGATTATGACTCTCTAAAGGTTAGGTGATGGTTAGCATTTTTAAACAATAAAGTGTTTTTAATTAAAGTATGTTCATTACTTAAAATTTTTTATTATCGTTATTTTGGCTGTGCCATGCAGCTTATGGGATCTTAGTTCCCCAGCTAGGGGTCAAACTCATGCCCCCTGCATTGGAGGTGCAGAGTCTTAATCATCTAACCCCCAGGGAAACCCCTGTACATTATTTTTTCAGAAGTAAAGCTATTGCACACTTAACAAACTACAGCATAGTGTAAATATAACTTTTATATGCACTGGGAAACCAAAAAAATTCACGTGACCCGCTCTATTGCTTTGTGCCAAGTCAAGAGTTTGAACAGGAACTTGACAATTATGAGGAGACACAGATATGGGGCTTTAACTAAGGAAGTAATATGATGACATTTGTGTTTCCTGAAAATCACTGTCAGACATGTGATGGGTGCGTTGGAAGTGGGCAAGACTAAAGGTGGGGAGAAAGACTCTTAAAAGACTCTTAGCATTGTAAGTCAGCTACAGAAGAGGAGGTTCTGCATTAGAGCAGTACTAGTAGGATGGGGATGGGGTACAGTGGAGGGGAAGGCACCAGGTCTTTGAGATTTTAGTAGGTGACACAGAAGAAAGGATCTGGAGACTGATTAACTGTTCTTGGTGAAGGACAAGAGGAGACTGGTCTGATTTTCAAGTGTTGGGGGTGTTGGAAGTTTCCTTTTGAATACCAATACATCCCCAGCCCAGGACCAAGCATGGTCTAGCACAGTTTAGTCACTGCAATTTAAGGAAGACGCTTTATGAAATAAATCAAAATGATACTCACTTTTATAGTAAGGAGCAGCAACATCCTGTACCTGAATTATCATGGTGTATTTATTGCCGGTTGCTAGATTACTTGGATTTTCATAATCTAGATCACCAATCAACTAGATCAAAACAGAGAGATCGGATTACACAGAATAAACAATCCTTTTAATTGAACTGACATTTTCATATACTGTTGGTGTACGTGTAAATTACAAAACCTTTCTGAAAAGCATTTTGGCCATAGAAGAAGCTTTAAAAAGTTGTGTCGATACCCTTACTCACTACTAGAGGACTTATTTGATGGAATTTATCTAGAGACAGAATCTATGTTTAAAGATGTTCATCGAGCACTCTTGTCCAGCATAGGCTCAAGACTTCAAGTAAGTTGAAGAGAAACGTGATACAGAATCCTACATGCAGGGCTATTTCCATCATTTAGAATATTTATGGATATATGTAGACTATACATAAAATTTATGCACAGGGAAGCAGACAAGAAGGAAACATATCAACATGTTAATAGTGCTTATTACTGAATAGTAATGCTTTCCTGTGTTTCCTAGTATAGTAAACATGTATTAATTTCTTAAACAGAAAAATATAGAAGCTTTTTTTAGTTGACATGATGAATAAAATTGGTATAACTCTTGAGGATGGGAAGTGAAGAAGGGGGTAGATGAGATGATGGCTAGGGGGCTGCTTGTTCTTCCTGAGGCTTTATCTCTGATGCAAAGACCACCTCCCCCATCAAGACCACTCCCTTTAAGACCCCCACCTCCCCTGCCCTTCTATCTTTCTCCTTCATTGTCCCCATAACTGTCTGATGGGAACCTTGTTGTGAAAGATCTCACACAAGCTCACTGAGACCCGCCTTTCATGCCCATGTTCTTCCATTTCGGCATCAGCCCCTGTGGAGATACCCCTCTATTTCTTATCCTCCTTTGGGTCTCCCATGGTCCTACAGTGTGGAATTTAGCAAGACACACTCATGACCCCAGGCCCTGCTCTCTCTCAACTCACACTGCTATGGCCAGGAAGGAGCCCTGAAATAAACAAAAGTGCTTGAGCCCAGAGGGAACAGAGGTGACTGTGGAGGCAGCTAACCAGACTCACAGGCTGCCAACTGCGAGCCACGCAAGAGAGAATCCAATCCCTAGCACCCCAGGCATGACCATGCGTAACGAACAATTCCTGGAACTTGGGTAAAATAAAGAACAAATGCGGAAAACAGAGGCACTATCAGTTTGTCAGTTACAGTCAGTCGGAGAGGAAGTTGCCTCGGAAATTTCTCTCTGTGGGGCAGAGGGAGCACTATGCATGTTAGACCAACCTCCCCAGTGCCGCTTCGGTGATGCAATGCCCATTAACTGACCACGATCTTCCCAGAGCCAGCTGGATCCTGTAGAAACCTGCTGCCTCTCCCCACTCCAGATGGCGTGGTGAAGTTGAATCGGTTGTTTGGTGCTTCGCTGTCATCATCAAAGCAGAACTTGTTCAGGTCCAGAAGCGACGTCCCCCTGGCTGCTCTCTCAGGCACCATAATGCTGGCAAAAAGACACGATTCAATATTTTCCCCAACAAATGGTGACTGAGTGTTCCTTCTAACATAGGCCTTAGGCTAGACAGCCTAACTTTCATTTCAACTGAAAGCAAGTCTGTGGTTAAGGCACTGCCCACCCAGCTGGTGTCCCTGCTCTGTCCTTGCCTCCTTTCAGAAGATTCTTAGCACAGCAGCCAGAGGGAGCCTGTGAAAAGTGTTGTCAGATCATCCCACTTCTCTGCTCTTAAATCCCAAAAGGCTCCGTATTTCCCTCCAAGTCCTAACTCCGATTTATAGCGCCTTTCACGATGCGTGCCCGCCACTCACCCCTACCCCTTACCTGTCTGAGCTCATCTACTAACTCTTCTCGTTCATTGTCCTTCTGCCCTGGCCTCCCTATGCTCCTGGACACTCCCTGGGCCCTGGCCTCAGGGCCACTGCAGTTACTGTGCAGCGCTCCTCCCATAAACGTGCACACTGCTTGCTCTTTCTCTTTCTTTAGTCTTGAATCAATGGCACCTTCTCAGGAGGCTCCCTGGCTACCCCATCTAGAATGTCAACTCCCCTTGCCCATTGCTCCCTCTCCCCTTCCCTGCTTTACGTTTAATGCTTGGCACTTCTCCTTTTTCAATACACTTTTATAGTTTACTTACTTATCCTGCCTATTACCTGTCCCGTCCCCCTGACCCCTGGCTCCAAGAATGGAAGCTCCACAAGGGTGAAGATCTTTATCTGCTTTGTTCTTGGCATGCTCAGGAAGTACTTGTTGAATGAATGAATGGCAGCTTATGGGACTAGTACAGGAGTGAAGAAAAATATAAGAGAAATATAAACTATGTCCCTGCATGCAGGCGTTCATAATCTGATTGGGAGAGATCCCTGTACCCCTACACCCCTCCGCTCCCATGCTTAGAAGATTAGAAATGCCTCTACTTGTGTTCTCATGACTTCAAAGGCATGGAAGGTCCTCCAAACACCTTAGCATTATTCATTCAATAGAGGTTTATCAAGGGTGGAATTCTGGGTCCCAATCTCAGTTCACTCCTGGAGTGAGGCAAATATTAATAACACGCAAATGAGTAAAGCTGCTGCCAAACTCAGAGGCATCTGGTCAAGCCCAGCTTGGAGTGGAAGACTCCAAGGAAGTGTGGTTAACACCTCCAGGCTTCAGTTCATTGAGTGTCTTCATGTGTCTCCAGGTTTCAGTTTTTCCATCTGGAAAATAGACTTGTCAGTTAGCTTCTGCTACAAAACAAACCAGCCCAAAACCTAGGGGCTTAAAACAATGGGCACTTATTCTTTCTTACAACAGTATTGGTTATCCATTTGCTTTTGCTTCTAGTTCTGCTTGGCTGGTCTGTCTGGTCACTGATGGCTTGCTGGGGGCTGATGCTCCTGGAAAGCCTCACTCACACCTCTGGTGGGAAGGTGGGTGGTCTCTCCTTTGTATTGTCTCTCATGCTCCAGGAGGCTAGGCTGGGCTCTTCTCATGGAGATCTTAGGAAGTGCTACTTCCAAAAGTTGCAAGAGAGGGCAAGTCCCAACGTGTAACACTTTTAAAGCCCCTGCAGTGCCATGTTTGTGAATGTTCTGATGGCCAAAGCAATTCACCTGGTTAAGTCCAGATTCAAGGAGTAGAAGGAGATACCCATCTTTCAGTGGGAGGAATGGCAAAATCACACTGCAAAACAGCCTGTGTATAGGCAGAGAGGAATTTGTATGAGTGCTGTTTCTTTTTCCTTTTCTTTCTTTCCTCCTTTTCTTTTTTCTGTACCTACCACAATCATGTTTTGCCTTGGGCAGAATTTCTTACAAAAATATATTATGGCTGTCATGAGAATGTGCCTTGAAGACTTTCAGCTGAGGGAAGATAATAGACTGCAGATCCCAGCTGCTAGGCTCTAAAACCCATTGCTGGATTTGCAGTGAGGTCATGTGCCAATGACAGGGCAGGACAGAGATACTAAGGCAGATTCATTCCTGTCCCATGACAGCTGACTTTGGCTTCTGGACTCCCCATTGCCCTAGCCAAGTTCATGGACTGCATAGCTGACTAGAACATTCTCACCCACGTATCCTCCCATGTTCCTTTACTTAGGTCAGGCTTGCATCACGATCTGATGGCTCTTGCAGCCTAGCCTAGCTCTGTCCCCATCTTCTCCCATAGGCATTTCCACTAACAAAAGCCTTGCGCCTTTAATCCTGTCTTGGCATCTTGTTCTCCGAGCATCAACATGAGTTAAATTCTCTGATTCTCTGTACTATCATTTCTCTCTACAACCAAATTATGCTGCTTTCTACCTTCCACATTAGCTCTTCATGGCAGCTAAAATGGGCTTGGCAAACATGGAGCCAAGACTGACGGTGAGGATGGTCTTGGGCTGCTGAAGATAACTGGGTTTACTTCTGGGAAAGTGGTCTTTCTTGCAGGTGTAACTACACTTCCATGATGCCACCACGGGCAAAGATCGCCTCTGTGTCTCATCTGGACAGGAGTCCCAGCATCTCTGCTCCTATCTTGATTGCATGATGTCTGGATGCTTAGAACAGATACTGTCTGTTAAATACCAACTCTATGCATCCTCAGTTCAGTTCAGTTCAGTTGCTCAGTCGTGTCCGACTCTTTGTGACCCCATGAATCGCAGCATGCCAGGCCTCCCTGTTCATCACCAACTCCCGGAGTTCACTCAGATTCACGTCCATCGAGTTAATGATGCTATCCAGCCATCTCATCCTCTGTCGTCCCCTTCTCCTCCTGCCCCCAATCCCTCCCAGCATCACAGTCTTTTCCAATGAGTCAACTCTTCGCATGAGGTGGCCAAAGTACTGGAGTTTCAGCTTTAGCATCATTCCTTCCAAAGGAATCCCAGGGTTGATCTTCAGAATGGACTGGTTGGATCTCCTTGCAGTCCAAGGGACTCTCAAGAGTCTTCTCCAACACCACAGTTCAAAAGCATCAATTCTTCGGCTCTCAGCTTTCTTCACAGTCCAACACTCACATCCATACATGACCACAGGAAAAACCATAGCCTTGACTCGACAGACCTTTGTTGGCAAAGTAATGTCTCTGCTTTTCAATATGCTCTGTATTTCATCCCCTCATCACCAAGTGGTTTGTATTCTTGTCCCCATGTTACAGATGAAGAATGACTGGTTCAGAGTAGTTTCAAGACCTATCCCAGAAAGCTGATATATCTAGGCAGTATCCTCTATTGTTAGTGTAGACTCACAGTACATTTTACTTTAGGTTCCATCAGTGACTCTCCAGGCCCTAAAGGGTTCAGGAATATGAGCTCTGAGTACAAGTCTGCAGAAGCCAGGAGGCTGCAATCATGCAAAGACTCTAGGGTCCTGAAGCCAGACATTTCACGCCCTCCAAAAAAGGCCTTCACTTTCAGTTGCTTAGGGCCACCTGGCATGTTCTTTTCATTCTCTCCTGCCACTTGGTATTTTTCCCCTAAATGCATGACTTGGAACACCACTCCCCCTCATTCATCACTCCCTGCCTCAAAGGCAGGCTGCCCTCACTCCCAGTCATCTGACCACGGTTCCTTCCCCACGCAGAGGTGACAGGCCCAGCCGCCTTATGAGTCGTTGACCTCCTCCGCCTATGGCTCACAAACAGCTTGCCAAGCACTTTCAGCCAAGCGCCTGACAATTTACAACCAGAGCGGGGCTGTCACGGAGCCTTTGATGCCTCCATCAGGGCCATGGGCTCATTCATCACCAGCCTGGGAAAGCCGCAGGGGCTGTTTCTATCTCCGGGCTGCCCGGACCCACAGGGGTGGCGAGAAACACAGCACAAAGCCACCTGCCTCTTTGGATCCCTGGGCAGCTTGGCGCCCTCCCACCCGCTTCTACCTGAGTTCCCAAACCCCGCTGCAGGGTCCACGCCAAGATCCCTGAAGAAGGAATGCACATTCAGAGGCGAGGCTGTCAGAGCCTGTGGCAACACCGGTTCTGTCCTTTGGTTCAGTTTTGATCTGATGGTGTTTTTCCACTCTGGTGTGGTGGGAATGGAGAAGATGCCAAGCATGGGAGGATGGTGGGTGATACGGTCCAGGGTTTCCCAGCCCCCGGAGTGTGCAAATGAGGCTGGGGTTTGGGAGTAAAAACTTCCACTTCCAAGATGGCAGAAGAAGGAGCCCTTTTGTTGCCCTTTCTCGTGCTCTGGCTTTCGAGGAGAGACTGCATGTTACGCCTGCTGGAAAAGTCCAGAGCCCTCCTGGAACCTTATTTGGAGTTATCTTTAGTAAAAAACACAGTTAGCTCAGTTCCTGGCTGGTATTGACCTTCAAGGGTCATTTGGAGAGAAGATTATCAAGACAGTCTAGGATATTCAAAATGTGATTTTACCAGCTAATATGGAATGCAGTCTGCAAACTGCCTCTCACACATCAAGGGACTCTGTACTGCAGGAAGCCACAGGATACACTTATCAGAAATGCACTGAGGGGAGAAAATTGACCAGGAAGATTGGAGATAGTACAGCCTCTCCAGTCATTCGTACCCAGAGTTCTTACTCTTCAACCGTCCTCCCCCACCTCTCAGGGCAGGAGAACAAAGGAGAAAGCAGGAGGGTCTAGAAGAGCAGGACACGAGGAAGAGAATTTCCCAAGATGCCCTGGAGCTACACAGTAGCCTTAGCATAGATTTAGATTCACAAAGAAAGTGAGAGTGTAAAGTTTATGGATCATCTCGACTGCATTCAAGGGACCAGACTTCTCTTAACAGAGGTGGGTTTGATTTATGTAGAAGATGGAAGTCCAGTCCTAACTATCCAAGACAACTGTTCCCACCCATCAAACAGATTCTGCTGTTGGGGTTGGGATAGGAACTTGTCAGATTTTCAAGGCTATTATTGATTTGATAGGAGCCTCAGCAAGAAGCAGATGGCAAATTAGGATAATTCTGGGAGGTTTAGTAAAGGGACTATTACAGTGTGTACACAGGGTACATGAAAACCTCTTGGAGTTTGCCCAAGTTCATGTCCATTGAGTCGGTGATGCTATCTAACCATCTCATCCTCTGCTGCCCAGAAAGATGGTACTGTTTTCCAAAAGACATATTAACCCAAAATCACAGGGGACTGTATTTAAAAATAATGGTGAGTAGATTGTGAGACAAAAAGCTGGTCAAAATATCCAAAAGAACTTGTATCCCACTTGAATCTGCCTTTCCCCTCTTCTCTGCTGCCTTTTGTTTACAGGCCATTAAGTTGTGTAAAGTGAATTAGATGCTTTGTTTAAAGTAAACACTCGGTTTGATTTATTCATATTACTGATGGCGTGCTTCTCTGGGAGCTCCTAGTTACTGGTCCTAAGTCTGAATCATCTATTATAACTGCTAACCCGCAGTACGGTCTTGCCATGAGTCGAATAAAGAAAGAAAAGGCACAGTCCAGAGAGGGTCTGACAAGTCCTGTGGACCTGTCACCAATGAAAATGAACGTGTTGTAGAGGAGAGCAAAATAAAAATATTTTTTTAACAGAGTAAGGAAATGAAGAAGGGAGATACAAATAGGAAAGAAAGTGGAAGAGAGGAGAAAAAATGATGAGGAAGGAAAGTTTCTCACTGAAAGAGACAATTCAAATCCACTTATATTATTGAGCATGTCTCCAGTGCCCATGATCCTTCAGTCCCTGCCAGACTATAGCAGAGGAGCCGAGGGCCCCTAAAAGGGGTGACGTGAGGCAAATACCTGAAGGTGAACTTGGTGCACGTCGAGGGGTTGTCATTAATGTCTTCCACAGTGAAGGTGATCTGCTTGCGGTTCTCTTGACCCCCGGAGGGTCTATCCTTCACCAGAACCTCCAGAGATATGACTGGATTTTGTCTTAATTCACCTGCATCTCGGTCTATCCTGCGTGCCACTTGGATGGCCCCAGTCACTGAGAAAGCAAAGGTCAGAACATGGCTCTCTAGAGAGAAACGAAGAGTCAGAGACAGATGAAGACTTGGAGTAAACTGGAAAAGAACGTTTTGATGTGAGGACTGGCTTACAAAGAGAATATCCTCTATACACATACAAAAGAAACAAAACAAAACAAAACAAAACCCTCATGTACGTTCCTGTCTTGGACATTGATTGGTCCGGGTTCTCTGTTTAGGAGGCTTCAGGGTTAAATAAAATGCCTTATTAAAATGAATTTCACCTGTTTCTACTTTTTGTGGCCCCTAGAGACTTAAGAATTACAAATCTGTCTTCTGCTTCTTTCGGACAGTGCTGGTCTGGGTTCTCTGTTTAGGAGGCTTCAGGGTACCCTCACAATAGTGAACTCATTTGCCCCTAGACACCCACCTGCCTCAAAGGGGAAGTAGTGACACAGCTGTTGCACAGGACCCTGCTCAGTGACCCCGACCCCTAGGCCAGCTGCTTTTAGTACACCTATTATAGGAAACTCCCTGCTTGCCCAATGGTTAGGACTCTGTGCTTTCACTGCTGAGGGCCTGGGTTCAATCCCTGGTCAGGGAACTAAGATCCAGCAAGCCATGAGGTACAGCCATAAAAATAGACCTATTACTCCAATAACTTATAATAGTCTATAGATATAAAGGCATGCCCCAGACCAAAAGAGAAAATATTTGTAAAACAAGCCAAATGGCTGAATTAAAGAATCTACAAGGATGTATGTGTTTGACTTACACTGATTGATCATGAAATAGCTGTTGACAGTAGTGATGCTGTAGAGAAGGAAGCTGGTAAAACCTCTGTCATCAGGGTCCTCCGCTATGATATGGGCCACGATGCTTCCTAGACTCAGCTCCTCAGGAATGGTGTACATGTGCGTCAGGCTGGAACAGAATTTCAGCAGACACAGCTAATTTTCAGGGGCACAGGAGGGTGGAGTCTGGGAGGTGGGTATTTTGGTTCAAGCTAAATATAGCGCTGAGCTGTTGGAACTGCATCAACGTTGTTTGGGAGGGAGAACTCAGCAGCTGAAAAGAGGGGTGACTGCCTTTTGTGTTTCCAAAGATCACGTCCCTGTGGATGCAAAGAAGTCACCACGCTGTGATGGCAGCGATTTATATCGGCTTCAGTCCCTGCCTCCACGCAGGCCTGATGCCATTTGAGATCAGTCTCAGCATTCACATCTTTTAAAATAAGGATCATTGGCCTGTCCAGCTGTCTTCTCTTCTCCCAATATGTGTGCAGAAGTCCCCTAAATTCTTCTGAAAATCTCTCTGGACACAATATCCAGAGCCATGGTTTCCTGACACCCATCCCATAGCTGCTGCTAGAGGTTCACAATAAATTGTGAACCTTCTCTGTTCTAGTGTCTCTGCTCACTTTCTAGTTCTTTTTTTTTAGGCCGAGGAGGCAGAATTCATGCACAGAATGTGTATGCTTTTCCAAGTTGTGTTAACCATGAGGTCAGTTCTCTGAAGGGAGAAACGAGCCACCCGCCAGAAGCCAAGGTCAGTACACTGCCCTCCAAGGATGACTTCTTACAAGGTAATCCCAAATTACCAACTTACCCACCTTCCTCAGACTTCCACTGCCTTGCAACAAGACAGATAGGTTTGAAGTGTTAACTGCACAACTTGGTAATTGAGTAATTTTGCATGTACCAAGGGAGGCTTATTATTTAAAATAACTCTGCAGAAAGTCCTTTTGTGGAGGAAAAATCACTTCTGTGGGGCAAAGTCATCTCTATCATCTCTAATTTCCCGGTCTCCTAAATTTGAGTTTTCCCACGCGAGAGCTTCTTTAAGAGGGGAATACTATAGCCTATATCCAAAGGATTGAACTCATTTCATGAGCTCAGAATGCCTGTGTTTTCATGCCATCATCTGCAGGGCCAGAGGGAGGAGAAAGGGGAGGGGACCTCTGGGGGAGTCAGAGGCAGGCCCTCCCTGGCCAGGCTCCTCCCCAGATCCTGGGCCTGCCCTCACTTGTGGGGTGACCCCCTGAAGGCTCACTCCACTGTTGGGGGACAGTAATCTTGTTCAGGCCAAGAGGCCACCCCAGGGCTCTGGACCTCTCACCAGTGGTGGTCCCACAGAAGCCACCTTTCACCCATTTATTGGCTGGACACAGCTCATTCTCAGGGAAACTGTGCCACCCACTGGGGTCCAGGGAGGGACAAAGTTGGTGTGGCCAGGGAACCAGGGGTGGTAGGAACCAACAGCAGCGACAGAGGGGAGAGGGATTCGGCTCTGGCTTCTCAGGCTGCACTAAGTCCTTATTCTACTGTGTGAGAGCCCCTGTTTCTAACATGTTGGATTTTTTGGGGGGGATGCTACATTGAGGGGGTTCTGTTAACTTCCAACAAAGAGATCGCTAAGATAACCATGCTACCTCCACGCCTCACACTTTCTACCCCAAATGTGGTTCCTGCTTTTCTAAACCAGCTTCCTGAGGATGCGGCATCTGCAGACAGACCTCTAGCCCCTCCAGACACTGAATTAGGATCAACATTTTCAAAGATGCCCAGGGGATGTGTATGCACTTTAAAGTTTGAGAAAGACTACATGTGTAAGGAATTGGGCTTCCCAGGTGGTGCTAGGGGTAAAGAACCTACCTGCCAGTGCAGGAGACGTAAGGGTGGTGGGTTCGATCCCTGGGTCAGGAAGATCCCCTGGAGGAGGGCATGGCAACCCACTCCAGCATTCTTGCTGGAGAATCCCATGGAAAGAGGAGCCTGGCAGGCTACAGTCCATAGGGTTGCAAAGAGTTGGATACAGCTGAAGCAACTTAGAACAGACGCATTGTAAGGGATCCTAGAGGTAAAAGCCACAGGTTCCCAGCCTCTCATAGAACAGACAGAGGACACCTTGGGAGAGAAATCCCCTTCCTCCCAGTCTCCTTTTTTTTTTTTTTCTAAGACAGTGGTTTGCAGCTGCAGGTGATTCTGTTGTTTGTCACAACTAGAGGAGCAGGCTGCTATTGGCATGTAGTGAATAGAGACTAGGGATGCTGCTTAACAACCTGTGATGCCCAGGACAGCCCCACCACAGAAAGTGTCCTTCTTGACATGTCAGGAGTGCAGCTGTTTAAGACCCTGTTCTGTGGGCTCATCTAGTCCACGTTGGGTGCTCCAGGAACTCAGGTCCCATGAGGAGAACTGATCAGGCTATTGGTGAAGATACAATTGCCTAGATAGAACATCCTTTCCTTGGCTGACTTGATATTGAGCCTGGCAGAAGATAAAATCTGTGGTTTATTTGGCTTGAGGATCCAAGGCCCAAGTGTGTATAAAATATCACTTAACTTAGAAGTGTCACCCTGAGACACAGTAGAAATCTGTTCAAATGCACTAAAACCAGGACCCTGGCAGTTCCCTGACAGGGGAAGCTCTGATATTACCACTCCCCTTACTCTTCTCTCCATGACACTGGCTCACCAGAGCCAGGGCCCATGGCCACACTCAGGGGAAAGGAGGTGAATCCAGGATGACCTGAGATGGTGTCTTTTAAGCCTCTAAACTGTGTCTACACTATCTGGTACAAGGTTGGAAAGGACTGCGAGTGAATGGAAAAGCGATGGGCAAAAAAGAGAAAGACCCTCCTGCCCAACTCTAAAACAAGGATCTCTGCAAAAACATAGAGCACTCTGCCTGCGATGTAGACGGTGAATGTAAGTCAGGTACTCTTATACTCAGCTGCCCAGCTTTCATAGTGGCAGCATCCTGGAGTGCATGTTGCAAGTCCAGGAAACACTGAGACATTCGTCACCATCCAGGAATACCATGGTGAGACATATTCAACAACAGAAATAGTACTTGAATTGATTGTGTTCATTGCAGAACCTTAACAAATAGTCAAGAGAGGAGAGTTGCTTCCACATTTTTCATTTCTACTTCATACTCAAACTCAGTCTACTCAAGTCCATTTGAGGAATTAATTGTGTTAATACTGAACTAAATAACTTATGTTTAGTCCCAAGTTTCCAGTAGTCATGAATGGATATGAGAGATGGACCACAAAGAAGGCTCAGCACCAAAGAATTGATGCCTTTGAACTGTGATGATGAAGAAGACTCTTGAAAGTCCCTTGGACAGCAAGGAGATCAAACCAGTCAATCCTAAAGGAAATCAACCCTGAACATTCATTGGAAGGACTGCTGCTGAAGCTGAAGCTCCAACACTTTGACCACCTAAGGTGAAGAGCTGACTCATTGGAAAAGACCCTGATGCTGGGAAAAATTGAGGGTAGGAGGAGAAGGGGGCGGCAAAGGATTAGATGGTTGGATGGCATCATCAACTGAATGGACATGAGTTTGAGCAAACTCAGGGAGACAGTGAAGGACAGGGAAGCCTGGTGTGCTACAGTCCATGGAGTCACAAAGAGTCAGACATGACTGAGCAACTGAACAACAACAAACGTTTAGTCCAAGCACTGATTTGGAGGGAAAGAAGTATCGTGGTTCAAGGGAACCAGGAAACCCTCAAAGTCAGCATCCAGTTTGAAACTGAGCAAACCTGTTGAAGGAGCAGATGGCTGAGGGACTAGGTTGGCTCCAACTGAGCAGCCACCCTGCCCCCTTTTAGATCACAAGTCCTTCTAGACCACAAGCTCTTCCAGACCCATCCCTACTGACATCCAGGGGAATACTCTGAAAGAAAGTCGACTATTTTTTTCAAACAAATTTTTAGACAGTCACATAGTTCATGCTTCCTGTCTGGGGTGGAGCCTAACAGGTTCATCTCTCAAACTGAAAGTGAGAACCAGAGTTCCAGAGCCATCTCTGGGGGCCTCACCAAACAGCCAAGGTCATGTTCTCTTTCTGCAGAGGCGAACTGCTTAATTTTGAAAGACATGGTTCAAACCAGATGGCCTACAAGTTCTGTCCCGTGGGTGAACTTGACAGTCTGCTTTCCCACCTCACAGACTGGGAAGGGGATCACAGAACGTGTCAGCTCCAGCCCCACCACCATCACCTTCCTCTGGGGATCACTGATGAATCCTCATTGCCATGTTGGCCAATACTTGAGTCCGAATCCAAGCTGGAATGTCACAACTATTTATAAGCTGCCTGTACTATGCTCCTGCAGGAGCCTGTCAGCAGGAATGTACTGAGTCATCCTTCTGAGCTTAACCTGGCAACAGGCATGGATAGGAAGTATTTCATGGGAGTATCTCTGCTGCTGTTCCCTTCACGTTGACACCCAGCATCTGGGCTATAGATTGTGATAATATCCAGAAGTTTCAAAACAGTGGTGTGTTTTGCCAAAAGGCACTCAGCCTGTGAGTGGCTTTAATACCTCAAACTCAGAATACTTTGCAAGCATTCTACATAGTTCTGGGGCCCAGTGGCTTTTTGTTGGTGGGATCTCCTGAGCTGAATTTGTTTCATGAATACAGTGAACCAAGGCAGGGCATTTTGCCAGTTTCCTTATGGTGGTTTTTGAGCCTGGCTCAGAAACTGGGGCAGGCAGAATTTTGTAACCAGTAAGTCAGGCTGTTTGCAGAGTCATATGCTGGCTCAGAATCCCACCTCCCTCTCCTAAATCCTCCTATGGGTGACAGGCTCTGGTCTCCCTTTTGTGCCCACGCTACCGCCAGGCACACTCCCACAGGCCGTCTCCACCAGGTTCACTTCCTCATGTCAACTGTATGGAGGAGCTGCCAGACACAGGTCCTGGATCCACCACAGCAGGAAGAAACTCAGAGCACCCAGCAGTGAGCAGATCCCTTAGGCATCATCAAAACAGCCCTTCCCTCAGTCAGAGACAATGATATCCCAAGAGTGGAAAATGATATCCCAAGAGGAAGGAAAGTGTCTGGACTAATGACGTTCTCTAGGATTGTGTTCTTACTAACGGTGGGTGCTTTATCCTATGAGTACCTCATATTTACCTTCTACATGTGCCCACTGGCAGGCCTTGCACAAGGCCAAGGTGTGTGGCCCCCGCCCCATCCCCAACATCCTAAGAATCCCATGGTGCACGTGTCTACGGGCTGTGGATGCAGGGGAACTGAGGTGGAAGGTGGGATTCCAGAGGTCCAGGTAAAGGACCCTGATGGTCTGGAGCCTCTTCCCTCTGCTTTTACCTCCTTTTACCTCCAGGCAGGGCAAGGGGCAGCCCTCCACAGGGGATGAAATGAGTCTGAAGAGACTCGGCCACTTGGGACCCCTCCCCATGCCTCGAGGCCTACCTGGTGAAGAGTGGGATCTCATCATTGATGTTCACGATGTTCACGTGCAGCTCCGTGGAGGCTCCGAGTCCTTGACTGTCTCTCACTTCCACAATGAGATGATAACTGCCAGGAAACAGCCCAAGTCAGGGAGGGAGTCAAGCTTTGCTGACACTACCACAAATGAGGTGGAGGGAGTGGGGAAAGTCTTTCCCCTTTCCGGCCACCCCCTCTCCATATGCCCCTGCAGAGTTAGATCTTCTTTCCTCATCTCTAAGGCCCTTCCATTTCTCATCCTATAGTTACTGTCCAGGGCTGCCATCTCACGGTCTCCATGTTACACACTCTGTCCCATCCTTCTTCATGACATCCCAGCAAAGTGCCTTCTACACCTGTGTAAGGAAACCAAGGCTGCGCAGATTAAGCAGCCCTGGTTTTCATACCTGGTGCAGAGCCCAGAGCCAAACATGGTTGACCCCAAAACCTCTGTGTTTTCATCCTTTAACCCTGGACTCTCCTCATCTCCTTCCTCAGAGGCCTGCTTGCCTCCACTGTTTTGCTCTAATGTCAGTGGACAGTTCTGACGGCTACCTCCCTGGAGCCAGAAGGGCATCCAAGGCAATCCTCCAGATGCCCCAGGGACCCTCTCCCACACCATCATCCCTGTGGTCCAGAGAGTAGGATTTTTGGACAGGGAAGGAGGCCTTCTGGATAATGGCCTTGTTCCTGATCCCTCTTTGGAGCTCAATACCCTCTGAACCTGGCAGCAAGGCCACAAAACATTCAGGGCCTCCCTGGCTGCACCAGGCCTGCTCTTGGACCCTCAGATAAAAGGTACTTCAAGTAAGGTCATTGGCAAAGGCTACCTGCTGTGTCCTGCTTCAAAGTCAAATTCTGTTGTGGAGATGAGAGTCCCGTTAGCAGACATTCTGAAACTCTTTGAAGGGGAAATCAGGAGATACTAAAAAACAAGGGAAAAAGCATAACTAAGCACACCTATGCAGCTTTCCCCAGGAAGTGAGGTTGTTCATGTCACAGTTTATATTCATGGCCCATGGAACCTTTCTGAAGCAACAGAATGAAGGCCCAAATGGGCAGTTCTCTGGCTTAATGGTTCTTGATTCAAGAAAACTCTGGATCAGTTGGTCTGAGCCTTTGACCCTGATTGGCAGTACCCTGAGAAGCTGGTCACTGGATCCTACATCAATTACAGACAATGCATATAAACAGCCCCCTGCTTCTGAGTTCAGCATCCTTATCCCAACCACCATATTCTGACTTCTGGCTTTGATTCAATGTCTTGGCTTTAATCAACACTGTTTCAACACAGCTCCCATGTATTAGGAATTAGGACAATCCTAAAGGAAATCAACCCTAATATTCATTGGAAGGACTGATGCTGAAACTCCAATACTTTGGCTACCTGATGTGAAGAGCTGATTCGTTGGAGAAGACCTTGATGCTGGGAAAGATTGCAGGCAAAAGGAGAAGAGGGGATGACAGAGAATGAGATGGTTAGATAGCATCACCCAGTCAATGGACATGAATTTGAGCAGACTCCAGGAGATAGTGGAGGATAGGGGAGCCTGGCATTCTGCAGCCCATGGGGTTGCAGAGTCAGACATGACTTAGCAGCTGAAAAACAATAACAAAGCAAATGTGATTCAGTCTCTTCCCTTAAAAGAACTTGGGACATGATGTGGTATGAAAATGTTCACAAGTACTGTTCATTGAAATGATGGCAGAGAAAAGGGAAGAGACAAGTGCGAGAGAAAATAACCTTAGCAGGTACTGGCGTCAAAGTTGGAAACTAGCTTGGACTCTTTAACATTTTATTGAAGAGCTCTGGCAACTGGTCAAGTCTTTGTACAAGTTGGGGAATTGAGAGCCTGTCCTCCTTGGTTCCCAGTGCTCAGCCCAGCTCTCTTGTGGGCTCCCCTCCCCAGCATCACTTGCTCTGAAAGGGACACAGGCTTATTTGTTCATCCTACTAAGGGCCAGTCCATAGGAGGCCCACCCCGTCTATCCATGGGTGCTCATCAGGATCATGGAGTCCCTTCCTCGCTCCCATGATGAAGTCAAGAAGCAGGTGAAGGCTCTGGATCAGAAGAGCTGAGTCCAAGTTCTGGATCTCACCTCAGAACCTGGGACAATCCCATTCCTTGCCTGTAATTTAGGGATGAGACCACCAACACATGTTATTCTGCTGCTGCTAAGTTGCGTCAGTCGTGTCCGACTCTGTGTGAGCCCATAGATGGCAGCCCACCAGGCTCCCCCGTCCCTGGGATTCTCCAGGCAAGAGCATTGGAGTGGGTGTGTTATGGTGGGGATTAAAACAAATGCACACAGTATAATGAAGAGGGCTGCAGCAACATGTGAGGCTTACATATTTATAGCCATTTATTCCAAAGGGCTTTAAGGGTAGAAGCTATCATTATTTGCAACTAGGATGAGGGATGATCCCTGATCAGATCAGAAGTGAAGGTTTCGTGACCAGAGTCACAGCCCCTGAAGTCTAGAATCAAAGGAAACACTGCCAAGCTTTCCAACCCAGTGATTTGCTGTGTTGTGATCACAGCTGAGCTCCCTGTAGAGAAGAGAGAATGCACAGAAAAGAGATGAAAGCTCTCCTTTGGGGCCAATATAAGATTTTAAAACCATTTTTAAGTGCTTACTTCTGTTTATTATTTAATAACACTTTCTAGCTGTAATGAACGTATTTTTAACACAAAAATTGGGAAAGACAGAAAAGTTTAAAAAAGAAAATATTAATCACCTATAAGATCTCATCATTTTCATGAATAGCCTTCTGTTCTTTTCTATGTAAACATACACTCTCCAAAAAAATTGAGATGATGTTCTAATCAAAATCATAATATTTTGTTCTTTTGATTTAGAGCTTGAGCATTTGCCCATATTCTTGTCTTGTTTTACAGCCTGGTTGGTTAATGATGATACAACATTCTACTGTAATGGCTTGCTTTACGAAGTCTTCCTTGCTGGTTACTTAAGTGCTTCCAACCCATTGTTAAGAGGAAATATTTGGGCAACGCCAAGGACTGCCCTTCTCTCAGCTCCCACCACACTCCCTCTCCAAATTGTATGAACACCTTGGCAGCACTCAGAGATGTGATACTTATCCCAAGCCCCCCACTGATTGACTGGCGGGGCTTGCAGCTGGCAGCATGTGGAGCAGTTCTGGCTCTGTGAGCAGACCTTTTCCTGCAGAGAATCCTCACATATCCGTATATCAGAGGTCCAAGTTGAAGGTGCTGGAATGTAGGGTTCAGAGCCTGGCAAGGCATTTAATACATGCACCTGAATCGATTGGCCTTTTTGCATGTGTCTTAAAATGCTCTAGGAGATAGGTCCCCAGATCTGGTTGTTTTCCAGGCAGTCAAAGTCTTGGGATGCGGAGATGACAGACAGCCCTGCTCTGCTGAAGATGATGGTCAACCAAAGGAACAAACAAAGAAGATTCGGACCAGGCACTCTAGGAGAGACAAATGTAGGATATGATGGGACACAGAGAAAAGACTATTAGATCCGTCTGGAACGTGAGTCACAGGTTGGAGCCTTTGAGTCATGAAGTGGCTCTGGATCCAGATTGGAGCCAGACTACTGAATCTGAATCCTGGTTCTACCACTTTCCAGCTGTGAGAGCTTGTGCAACAAAGAGGAATACTAATGCCCCATGGAGTGATCACGCAAAGTTATAGAACTGTGCCCAGCCATGATAAGCCCTCCATGCATGCTAACTACTACTGTCCAGTTAGAATGTGAGATCCATGAGGGAAAGGGCTTCATTTTATTCACTGCTCTATCCCTGTGCCTAATACCTAGTAGACGCTCAATAAATATTGGTTAAATATTGGGACTTTATTCTAGCCTTTTCCCATCTGAGACCAGCATTCCAACCTTAAAGAATCTTAACAAAACAAAAGGATAACAATAACAAAAATCTTGCCAGCCTTTATAAAAAAAAATTCTGTTTCGATTTGGTAACGCTAGACTGGGGTATGAAATCTCCAGTTATGCCTCCTGTCTCAGCAAGGAAGAAAAAAACCAACAGCAACAGACAGAAAAGGTGGAGAGCTGGAGAATTAGAATATGGGGAATTTCTTTTAAATTTTTATTAAGAGGCTGATTTCCTGGAATCCTGATTTTTTTTTCTTTAAGAGCCAGGCTAATTTCCTTTATCCTTGAACTTACGAGCTTGTGTTAATGGGAATAGCAGTTTTGTACTTAGAAAGGAGATGATATCCATAGACTAAAAATATTGTGTCATGTGGCCATTTGCCAGCGACTCAGCAAAGCTTTCTGTAAAACCTGGCATTCTCTCCCCTTTTTAAAGGCTTGTTTAATCAAAGCTGCTCCCTTGATATTCATTCTTGGAAAACAGAAATTAAATAGAATGAAAAGCAGCAGCAGCCCCTCTCTGCTCCAGCACTGGCTAAGAAAAGTCCTGAGTAATCAGATCAATTCGGTGAACAAACGCTTGTCAGACAAGCTCTCTAGCCTCCCTGCAGGGAATATTCCTTTACCGCCACCCCAGATTTCTCTATTTGCAGCCCCTTGGCAGCAGCGTTTTGCTCGTGAACACAGAGCTTCAGGGTGGAGGACGTTGAGCAGGTTTCCTGCCCCATTCATCCTTTATTGTGCCACCAGTTCGAGGAGGAAGGAGGATGTGAGAGAGCTGGCCCAGTTTCCTGAAATGTCAGGCTCCCCTGGGAGGATGCACCACCTCCGGGCTGGCTCCCCCCCACCCCCCCGCTGCAGTTGACGTCATGGGTGAATAATGATTCAACCTGTGCTGGTTTGCAGCCCTCGGTTGCTTCCAGGCCTGCGGTGGAATCAAGCAACAAGCATTCAGCCTTCCAACTCATAGAAACACAGCAGGCAGTTTCCAGGGGCCAAGTTTCCAGAGGGAAAGCAGGACTCTGATTCCTTCCAAGTCTGAAGAGCGCCAGTAACTTCACCAGCCACTGAGAGCATGCCTCCAAGCCCACCCAGAAGGTCCAGACAGAGCAGCTTCTTCCTACTGGGCTGGGGCAAGTTGTAAATACGGCATCACAGTCCAATTATTTTTCAGTGTAAGCTGAACATATTATAAAAGCCCCATTCCTCTCTTTTCACCCTTCCTTCCCAAACCAGCTCAGAGGTGGGAGGTGGGGGATGCAAGTGGGAAGGAAGGGTACCTAGGAGAAAAGAACAACTATCATTAAAAAAAAAAAAAAAAAAGCCCAGGTCAAGCCCTTAACTCAGCTGGACTCGGCTTGTGTACGTATAATCATGAGGGTGAGCTAGGTGGGTTATAGACAACTATTTGTTTTTAAGGTGAGCCACATGTATAAATGCAAAATGCTGTAGATATACCATCCTTTACTGAGGAAGCTGCAAACTTTCCTTTCTTCTGTCAGTCTTTTCCCCTAATCATCAGCCTTGGGTCTTGTTCTTTGATTCAGGCTTCACTAATCATAAGGACAACAATCCCCTTCTCTTGAAGGAAGTATCTCTTCTGATGTCTGAATAGTCATCAGTGGTGGTGTATTTGGAGTAGGGATTATCCAATAGCACTGCTTTTTCCTTTCTTAAGCAGTCTCACAAGAACCTGGGGTGTAAAGCATTTTGCAAAGACTTCCGGTGGTGACTTCTGAGTTAGGCAGATGCCTGGGGGGCAGTAAATGGGATGTATGTGTGTGTGCACCTGTTATGGGGGGTGGACATCCCTGGGGGAACAGGAAGGGCGCTATCACTCAGGAAAGAAAGGGGCAGGACACCAAGGACAATTTGCCAGAAAGGGGTAGAAGGGGATGAGCAGGATCCCTTCATTCTCACTGGCATTACCTGGCCCTGGCAAGGGCCTCAGTTCCTTCCCTCATCAGGAAATAGAATGCTGCTCAAGGCATCTTAAAAGTCCCATCCAGTGGGATCGGCAGGCATCTGAGAAGTTGCTACCACTTTTCAGAGCCATGAGCGAGATGGAAGCGGAGAGAGAACGGCCTCCCCCTATTGCCTCTCTCCGTAGCCCAGCTGGTAGCAAGGTTATGGCTCTTTTGATTTCATCCTTTGTCTGCCCTGGTGAAGACAAAGCACATTTCACTTTATGCAGAAGTCCTTCCCTAATGGAAAGGCCAAGAGAAAGCCCCTTAATGGAGGAATTGCTGCACTAGATCACTTTGCCTCCAGCTGTGAAACTGATTAACGTTCTTTGAGTCTCTGAGGAGGTTTTGCTGCAGTCACGGTGGCCATTTCCAAACAGCAGGGGGTGGGGAGTGTGGGAGTTGGGTGGGAGGGAGTGGGGCCCATAGAGCCTCCTTCAGGAGGTGGAGAAAGGGCAGCAAGAAGTGCCAATGAATATAATTATCCACATAGGGACCATTCTGCATGTCTTTGTGTCCTGATGCTTGCCTCTGAGCCTGCTCCACGTGCACCCATCACAACCCAGAAGGTGCATGGGCAGGGGAGCAAGTACTAGGTCTCAGCCACACCATCCAGCACAGAAGCCACCAACCACGGGCACCTGTGATCACACAGCATTTGCACTGTTGCTGGTCCAAAGAAAATGAGCTGTAAGGGTAAAATACATGAGTCTGAAGGCATACTATGAAAGATGGGTGTGAAATATCTCATGAATCATTTTTATGTTGGTTATATGTTGAAAGGATAACAGTTTGGATATATTGAGGTCAACTATGCTAAAATGAATTTCACTTGTATTATTTCACCTTTTTCATTGGGCTGCTAGAACATTTAAACACATAGAGCTCATTTCTGACTCACACTCCAGCTCTATTGGGCAGTGCAAGTCCAAACAATGTGCAACCATAATGCTTTAAAACTTTCTTTAAAGAGATAGCAACACCATGTGACCCAGCAATCCCTCTTCTAGACCTATACCCAGAGAAAACTGTAATTCAAGCAGATACATGCACCTCCGTGTTCAGCACCATTTCCAACAGCCAGGACTTGGAAGCAACCTAAACATCCATCAGCAAAGAATAACACAAAGGATAAAGAAGATGGGGTACAGTGGAGTAGTGCTTAGCCAGAAAAAGCGATGAAATTGGGCTATTTGCAGAGATATGGATTCACCTATAGAGTGTTACGGGCTTCCCTGGTAGCTCAGAGGTTAAAGCATCTGCCTCCAATGCGGCTCAGAGGGTAAAGTGTCTGCCTACAATGCGGGAGACCAGGGTCCAATCCCTGGATCAGGAAGAGCCCCTGGAGAAGGAAATGGCACCCCACTCCAGTACTCTTGCCTGGAAAATCCCATGGATGGAGAAGCCTGGCAGGGTACAGTCCATGGGGTTGCAAAGAGTCAGACACGACTGAACAATTTCATTTCATTATAGAGTGTCACGCAGAGTGAAGTCAGAAAAACATATATATTAATGTGTATATGTGGAATTTAGAAAAATGGTATGTGTGCACGTGCTCAGTAGTGTCCAGCTCTTTGCGACCCTAAGGACTGAAGGCCGCCAGGCTCCTCTGTCCATGGGATTATCCAGGCAAGAAGACTGGAGTGGTTTGCCATTTCCTCCTCCAGGGGATCTTCCCAACCCAGGGATCAAACCCACATCTGTTGCATGTCCTGCATTGGCAGGTGGATTCTTTACCACTGAGCCCTCTGGGAAGCCTGATTTGCAAAGCAGGAATAGAGATACAGATGTAGAGAGTAAATGTCTGGATGCCAAAGGGGAGAGGTGGTGTGGGAGGAATTGGGAGTTTGGGATTGATGTGCGTGGATGCTAAAACACTTCAGGGATTGGGACTGACATATATATACTATTGCTACTATGTATAAAATGGATCCCTAGTGAGAACCTACTGTATAGCCCAGGGAACTCTTCTTAATGTGCTGGGTGACCTAAATGGGACGGAAATCCAGAAAAGAGAGGATATATATGTACGTATAGCTGATTCATTTCGCTTAACAATAGAAACTAACACAACACTGTAAAGCAACTCTACTCCAGTCAAACTTAATTAAAAATAGAAATGTAAAAATAAATAAATAAAAGGAGGGGAGCAAATACAGTGGTTTTTCTATTAGCCTCAATTTTACACAGTCTGTGACAGACACAGTTTCACTTTATTAAGTTGGCTAAGGGCGGAGATTTGCTGTAAAATTGGGGTTGGGGGTTCTGGAGCTGCCCTAGAACCAGCTTTTTATTCATCCTTCCTCCTCTAGTTGCCGCCAACAGCAAGGTAACTCCTGGATCCTGGAACCCACCAGGTAAGATAAAAGGTACACACCAAGCCCAGGTGGCTTCCTGCACATGTGTTGGTGTTTTCTTTAAGTCTGTGCTTGTTTATTCAGGCCAGTGGTTCTCAAAGGGCAGAGGGCATCAAAATCACCTGGGAAGTTTGTGTTCCAATTCAGCATTCCAACAGAGGCTGGGAATCTGCATTTTTTGAAGCATCTTAAGTATGTCTGCATGTAGGGCTGGAAACACTGAGAAATACTCATTGTTGCCAGCCTTTTTGATCAGACCAGTCACACAAGGTATCTGGCAAATATGCAGATTCTCAGGCCCATCTCAGACCCATAGAGTCCAAAACTCCAAGGGGGAGACCTGGGAAGTGTGGGAAATAGTATCTTAAAGCGGTGAAATAGGTCGGACAGAGAAAGACTCATATTGGATGACATCACTTATATGTGGAATTGAAAAAATACAACAAACTAGTGAGTATAACAAAAAAGAAGCAGACTCACAGATATAGAGAACAAACTAGTGGTTACCAGTGGGAAGAGGAAAGTGGGCAAGGGCAATATAGGGGGAGGGACTTAAGAGGTACAACTATTAGATATTAAATAAGCTACAAGGATGTATTGTACAACACGGGGAATATAGCTGATATTTTATAATACCTCTAAATGGAGTATAACCTTTAAAATTTATGATTCGCTATATTGGACACCTGTAACATATACTATTGTACATCAACTATATTTCAATTAAAAAAAAAAAAAAGCAGCCGTTCTTAACCCTGGGTTTGCAAGAGCTCACTCAGGGTGGAGGATCAGCATTAGAAAACCCGATGCCTGGGGCCACACCCGAGATCAGTCACATCAGACTCCTCAGGGGTGGGACCCAGATCTCTGTGCTTTTGAAAGTTCCTCTGGTGGTTTCAATTTACTGCCAAGGTTGAGAAGCACAGATTTGGTCAATAGGAAATTAACCCATCTCCTTTCTCCTTGTAGGAAGCAAAATATGTCATTTAGTACCCTCAAGCGGCCAGAATAAAATGTCTGTGTACAAAGGTCACGGCATATTACTTCCTAGACTGTTATTACTTTCTGCTAGTCTGAGAAAGTTTCCTTCTAGATTGTGTTCACTGCTCCTGCGGGCTGGCTGTGACTTTCCCGTGCAGCTGTTAGTCCCAGCACAGGTGTTAAATACTTCATTAACAATTTCTGCTGCAGTGCCCCATCCCCAAACAATCCTAAACTCACTGTAGAAGCCACAGTTGCAGCCACCCGGTTCCAAGCCCCTGCAACTGCTCTCTGAAATCTGTGGATGGGCATTACATTTTCTTTTAATGGAGCAATACCCATTGTATTGGGCTTCCACAGTGGCTCAGTGGTAAAAAAAAAAAAAAAAAAAACAAAAAAAAACACAAAAAACTGCCTATAACATAGGAAACTCAGGTTCGATCCCTGGGTTGGGAAGATCCCCTGAAGGAGGCCATGGCAACCTACTCCAGTATTCTTGCCTCAAGAATCCCATGACAGAGGAGCCTGGAGGTCTACAGTTCATAGGTCACACAGAGTCAGACATGACTAAAGTGACTTAGCATGTATGCACTTGTATTTGCTCCCAACCTGGGCTACTTTCCTTCATCTAAAAGGGTAATGACCTGACTTAGGACATACATTTGAGGGGGCCATGACCTTGTTCCTCTGCCTAATTTGGGGAAGATATATTTTTAAAATGGGGATCTAAAAATAAATTTTTTTTTTTAGTTTTTTTATTTTTTAAATTTTAAAATCTTTAATTCTTACATGCGTTCCCAAACATGAACCCCCCTCCCACCTCCCTCCCCATAACATCTCTCTGGGTCATCCCCATGCACCAGCCCCAAGCATGCTGTATCCTGCGTCAGGCATAGACTGGCGATTCAATTCTTACATGATAGTATACATGTTAGAATGAAGCCCACTGCCTCTTGTACAAACTTTATAAATTTTATTATCATTATTTCTTGTATGCATGAAATGTCTCCCACCTAGCCTATAAACTTCTTGAGGTACAAAGATATATCTTATCCATCTTTGTCTCCAGAGCAGCTAATAGGAAGCCTGGCACATAGTGGATTCTTGGTAAATACTGAGATGAACCAAATGTAGAAGTGAGATACTATGCTTTGGGTTGCTAATGTAATCTCTATCCAAAAATCCCTTTTCCCCCAGTCACTACCAAGCAACAGTTGCATAGGACATGGTTCTGGCCAGTGAGAAGTAAGCAGAAGATCTCTGGGTAGGGTTTCTAGGAGGGTCTTGGTTTTTCCACATAAAAAAGGGGACAAATTAAGTTGGCCTGCCCTGTTTACCCTGTACCCCTTCCTGCTTTCTTTTTTTTCCTTTTTCTTCCTGCCTGGAACTTAGAGGTAAAGCCTGGAAGTGCAGCAGCCATATTGTAAAAAGGAGGTGAACAAAAAGAGAACAAAGCCAGCATGCACTGGATAGAACAGCAGAAAAATAGGAAGAAGCTAGATTTCTAAGGGTGGCAGCTGTGCCAGCCCTGGACTGCTTGCATGCCTGCCTCTGGTCTTCTATTATGGAAGAAAACTAATCCCATATTCACCCCGTGGTTAAATTTTGTTACTTTCAGACAAATACATTCGTAACTTATATAACAAGTGTGTTATTAATAGGTATGCATTAAAGCACCTAGTATCGCTCTTAACACATAGTAGGAACCCATTAAGAATTTGAATATTAATCACTTATTCATGCAAATAGAATCTTGGATGAATGATTGGGTTGGTTGGTTGTTTTTTTGACAGAAGGATTGTCTTCTAATGATAACAAACTGATAACCTTAAAACAGCTTTCTTGCAAACCCTGTAGAACCATATTCTATCAGACCTGGAGTTCACTCCCAAAGCTCTCTTCTTCCTGTTAGAGCAAGTAGTCTTGCTGAAGCTGTAAATCAGGCAGCAAATGCAGAACAGCCTCCTTGTATTGCCAGTTCCCCAGGTGTCATACTTCAAGTATTTGCTTCTGTGTAAGGCAGGTTTTCCAAGGTTAGTCAGGAGGCATTAGCTTTTGTTTTGTCCTGTCCAGCCTGGGCTGCCTGGCTGCAGTGGGTATGCAAGGCCCTGCTGGTGGGCAGAACTGGGAGCTGAGGCATCCTTGCTCAGGAATAAACTAGGAAGCCTCTCGGCCTGAGGGCGAGTAGTTAGAAGAGCTCCGTGGGCAGACCCCTTGAGAAAACTGATTAAAGGTGAAGATCAGCTCTCAGACTGGACCGCAAGGTGGCAAGGCCTCAGGACTGCGTCTCCCGCTTTCCTTCATGGAAGTCCTCCTTTACTTTGGAATTCCTGGGATTCTCTTAGAATTTTCTTTTAAAACTGGCTCCAAGCCGTTTGGCTTCATCTCTTGAAAAGGAAGTGTTATTGCCTGCCTTTGAGGTATACATTTCATGTTTATTTTTGAATAATATAGCTGTTTTTTAATTACCTTGGAATTAAAAAATGCTGAGCAATTTTGATACACCAGGCTAAGTGACTTTCCGTGCATTATCTAATACTAATAATCTCCTTACTGTGGTTCTTGTTATTCTATTATTCTTCCATGTTACAGATGGAGAAATTGAAGCTCAGAGAAGTTAAGAACTTGTCCAAGACCACCCAGAACCATGGATCCAATGTGGGATGTCTGTCTCTGGAGACCTGTCGCCTATTCCAGCCTCCAGCTCTGTGCCTGGAGGTGGACAGCACTTCCCTCCCATTGCCGCTTTCCAGCCCACCCCACTGAGACTCCAGGCTCCTGTGTCAAAGGCCACACAGAAAAGCTGCTTTTCCATTTAATAAGGAAACTTACATTGAGGGGTAGGTTTTGACTTGTGTCTTCTGGATCGAAGGTCTCCACCTGGTAAACGAATCCAGGCTTTGTTCCTTCCACTATGTAGACTTCTAGACCTATACCAGGGTCCAAAGGGGAATAAGACACATTTTATTAGGTAAAGCAAAGGAGGAATTCCAAAAACCAGGACAGCCATTCACAGTCAAAGGGAGCCAAGCATATTGGTGTTGTGGGAAAGAAGACAGCTATAGTAAAGGCTGGCCTACTGGCCAGCTTGTAGGGGTGGGTCCATTTATAGGGGTTAATAAAGAGCTAGGGTTGGCCAAGCTGGTGTCAAGTCTTTGCGTATCTCCCAGGCTGAGGGGTGACTAGGGGGAAGGAAGAAACGAGGGTAGAGAAGTGGAAAGTAGGCCAGGTGGGAATTTCCAATGTGAGGCTGCTCCCATTCCAGACCCACTTTCGCGTGTCCTTTCCTTTTAAACTGAACCAAGGTTACCCCTCAAGTGCACTCAGCATCTCAGCAGAAAGTCACTGAAATGAGAGGCCTCATAGTGGAACACAGAGAAGATGTGAAAAGGGAGAGAGAGGGCTATGGGGGCTCAGGAAAAGGGACCAGAAACGGACGTCATCAGAGTTCTTGGCGGGCAGCAGGGGGGCGGGAAGGGTCGCTGGTACTGCCAGCCCTGCCTGAGGGGCTGCCGTGCTCTGCTCCAGTACCTTGTTTCTGAGAACCTCTTTGAGATG
The DNA here is from genome assembly GCF_016772045.2 of Ovis aries. Taxonomy (NCBI): domain Eukaryota; kingdom Metazoa; phylum Chordata; class Mammalia; order Artiodactyla; family Bovidae; genus Ovis; species Ovis aries. The sequence goes on along the minus strand of NC_056057.1, from coordinate 48,569,209 downwards.
TGACTAAGAATTTTAACATTAACTCACTCTTTTGGAGACACTGTGCTGAGGGCTTATATATTTTCTCCTTTCACCTTCATAACAGCCCTACAAAGTGGATGTTGTAATAATTATCTCCACTTTACAAACAAGGAAACAGGATTAGAGGAGTTGTGGGGTTGTCTCAGCTGGTAAAGAATGGAATCACAATTCAATAACAAAAAATGAATAAGATATATGAATGTTAGTGAGCAGTGTTATGGGGAAAAATCAGGGAAAGGAGTGTGGTGAGTTGGATTGCTATGTTAAATAGAGGGCTTCCGGAAGGTTCACTGACATTCGTGTCAAGATTCTTAAAGGAGGAGACTTAGAGAAGAAGGGGGAGGAACAGAGGAAACAGTGGATGCGAAATGCCAGTGTAGAGTGTGCCTGGGGTGCACACAGGTGGGTGAGCGGATGTGAGGGAGAGGAGATGGGGACTGGCAGGGGCTCGTCCAGTCTTCTGGGGCCTTAAGGAGACTCTGACTCCCGGTGTTTAATAGGATCCCTCTGGCTGCAGGGCAGGGAAGCCAGTCAGGTGGGCACTGCCGTGGCCCAGGTGAGCCATGGTGGAGATGCTGGGGAGGGGCTGGGTTTTGCATAGACTTAGAACCTGGTGAGATTTCCTAATGGATTTGATGTTGGGTGTGAAAGACAGAGGGGAGTCAAGGATAACTGTGAGGTTTGGGCCTGCAAAACTAGAAGGATGGAGTTGCCATTAACCGAAGTAGGGAAGATGAGAGAAGCAGATTTGGGCAGAGATGGTAGGAAGGGGGGCTTCCCAGGTGGCTCAGATCATAAAGAGCCCGCCTGCCAAGCAGGAGACTTGGGTTCGATCCCTGAGTTGGAAGATCCGGTGGGGTAGAAATGGCTACCCACTCCAGTATTCCTGCCTAGACAATCCAATGGACAGAGGCAGCCTGGTGGGCTACAGTCCATGAGGTCCCAAAGAGTTGAACACAACTTAGCTGCTAAACAAAAATAACAAATGACGGTGGGGAGGGAGATGGAGTGGGAGTCAAGTGGTCTGGGGGCACATTTCAGTTTAGATTCCAGCACCAGTTCCAGTGTGTGTGGGGGGTGGGGCAGGTGGGGGGGGTTTCCCACACCAACAAGCAATTCTTTAAAACTGGCTAGGTGTCCCATAGTCCAACTCATTCAGACACTGTCTACCCAGAGATAGTATCAGACTTTACAGGTATGGGGCTCCATCCTACAAGACAGCCCCTGCCTCTTCAGATGCCAACCACAGGCCTAGGTGGGCCCCTCCTTCTGACCAACCAGGTCTAGATTGGAGGTTCCCACAGTCCCCTCCTCAGGTTGGAATAATTTGCTACAGGAGTGTGTTCTAGTGAGCTCAAGGAGACATTTACTTACTAGATTGTTGATTTATTATGAAAGGATGTAAGTCAAGATCAGACAGATGAAAGAGATGCATAGAGCACAGTGTAGGAAAGGGGCAGAGTTTCCACACCCTCTCCGGGCACCCACCCCCCCAGGCTCCACATATTCACCAAGCTCTCCGAACCCCTTTTGGGCTTTTATGGAGGGTTCATTGCATAGGCCACTAGGAAATCATTGGCTGCTGCTGACTGAGCTCAGTTTAACTCCATCTCCAGCCTCTAGCCCCTCAACACTGTTTAGCCCTCTAATCACATAGTTGTTTCCCCTGGTGGGCAGCCCCCATCCTTAGGTGGGGTCTAAAAGTTACCTCATTAATGTAACAAAAGACACCTTTATCACTCTCATCACTTAGGAAATGCCAAGAGTTTTAGGATTTCTGTGTCAGGAGGGAAAGAAAACCAAATATATATTTCTTACTATAAATCGCAACATCACAGATACTGATTAGACATCCAAATGGAGATGCTGGGTAAGACAGTTTCTATTTGAGTCAAGAGTTCAAAGGAGAAGCTGGTGTAGCAGCTTCCTAATTATCTTGGAAAACGACTCTTACATGTGTGTGATGTGATTGAGTTTCTAGCTTGCTTTGTCCAGAGGATAGTAGAATGCTAGGTTGAAGTTTAGCCATCTTACTTGATTTTATTATTAACATGCTATACTAAAGCAGATTCCTATGAGAAGACCTCAACATAGTTTGTATAAAATATAGTGTTGGTAGGTTAATAAAGATGACTGGAAAACAAGCCCCCCAAACAAACAAATGAAAATAACGATGGACTTGGGAGTTGTCAGTGTATACATGGTCTTTGAAGCCAAGAGTTTAGGGGTGATGACACAGGAAGTTATGTTATGCTCCAGTCCCTTATAATATGTCTACTCTATAGCAGATCCCAGATACACAGTCCCCTGGAGGTGTCGGCATCCATGGGGAGGATGAACCATGGAGGTCAGTGGCCGGTACCCAGTGCTGAGCCTGAAATGGTCTCAGCCCACATTCCTCCAGCATGATCCACTTGCGGTCCCTGAGCTCCAGCTCCCTCCCCAGGATCAGGAGAGACCCAAGCCATGGATGGCTAGGGCTTTGTAAATGATTGGGTGTTATTATTGAGAGGCCTGGGCAGGAGGACATTTCATTTATTCCCTGTTCATTAAGCAGCTGCCTTTTCCAGAGAAACAGCTGTTTGTTTATTTACTCTTCTGTTTTTCTCCATCCCCCAGGGTCCTGCCTGATGCTGCTGTCTGGACTGCATCATACACCCCAGTGTGTCTCACCTTTTGCCAAGTTACCCTGAAATTCAGGCGGCTCATTCACATCTGTCACCTGGACTGTCAGGACCTGCAGGTCAGTGACAGCCACGTCATCCTTCACATAAATCTGCAAGTCAAATGTGTGTGGTCCTTCTTCAAAATCTAATTGTTCCATCCCAGTGGTGACAACCTAAAAGCAAACGCAGAAGTCATAGTAACCATGTGTTAAGAAAAGATCTGTTTTGTGTGTATGCATTTTGCAAATGGATATTGACTAGCAAGGAGGCAACCAGCATCCTGAAAACCCTCTTTGCCTCACTGTCAGGGGGATGGGCTGTTTTGCCTGAGTCCTTTCTGCATAAACCCCATGACACTGCACTAAAAGAACTCCTGTGTGTGAAGCTGCTCTTCACAGGAAGACAGACATTCAGGAGACATCCTGGTTCCATCTACTGGAGACGGAGAGCATGAAAGCTTTAAAGCCTGTCACTATTTGGGGTAGGCTCCTAGGTAAGTCCCTTAGATACCCTGCATCCAGTTTGACTTTCTCTTCTTTAAGAGTAAGATGCCTCACTTCCCTGGGATAGCTGTTAAGTTGCCTCTTCACTCATTTCTCCCTTCTGATTTTCCAAGGCCATATCTAAGACTAAATAAGAGGAGAAGGATAAATCTGCAGAAATAAGAAATGATATTTATTTGTATCAATAGCCTGTTTGGGTTTGGGGGGTGCATTTCCTCACAGTCTCCCACTGTTGGAAACGTATGCTCTGCGCAAGTGTTTTGGAGATGTGGGAGGGGCACCAAGAACCAGGGCCAGAGACATATCACTGGAATCTAGTCTGTGGCCAACAGGAACCTCAGTGGTGCGTAGTGCGAGGGCCCTGCTGAGGTTACCTGGAGGCAAGTCTGTGACTCCTCACATCAACATGCACATCCCTGCCACCAGCTTAGCTGTGGAGCTCCAAGAAAGCCCAGAGCCCTTTGCACATCAAAGACTACATTTCATCAATGTCTTAATTATGTCTCAATTAATAACCTTTTGGTTATTAGTGCAACTGGGGCCAGGCAAGGAGGCCTTCAGTATTCTCTGTTGAGGAGAACACTTAGCTCCAATCCAGTTTCCATCACTGGACTTCTGTGTGACCTTGGGAACATTACTTGACTTTTCCCCGATTTCATTTCCACATGACTATCATTAGGTAAATAAGTCTCACCCTAGTTAAACAGCTGGAGTATAATACAAGATATGAAAACAAAGAGCTAGATCAGGGTACTGTGGAAAGTCAGGGAGAAAACATTCATTGTGAGATGTGTTTAGTCAAGGAGGACTTCATGGAGGAGGTGGTGGGTGTCATGTTTGACTTTGCATAAATCTGGATTGATTATGAGAGGAGAGGATGGTCACGGATGTGAATGAACCCATGCTGTGGAGGGAGCACATAGGGAGGAGGGTTGAAAGAGACATTGCAGTACTCCTGTCACCATCCACGAGCAGGGTCAGCCTAGGCACCACGCAAGTGGAGATAACCTGCCTCTCTGCTTGGCACATGAGCAGTGAAAGGCAGCATAACATGGAGGTCAAGAGCTTAGACCCTGGAGCCAGACTGGCTTTAAAGCCCAGCCTTCCCATGGCTTAACCTTGCTGTGCCTCGGTTTCCCTAGCTGTAAAGTGGGGATACTGACGGCATCTGCTTCCTAGGGTTGTTGTGAGGATTCCACAAACTAATCCATGGGTTACTTAGATCACTGTCTGGGGCTGAGTGAACACCCAGCAAATGTTGCCTTTTATTGTCATTAGATGTTGAAAACTGTTCAATGAATGGGTACCCATCAGAGCTGCTCCCCCATCACAACTATCGACTCTGCTTCCTGACTTACCCCCTAGCTTCCAGCTAAGCCTGGAGCGCTCTTCTGAATCCCACGCTTCCAGACCGTTCACCATACTGTTCCCTATTGACAGCCCTTCTCCTTGGGACTGGCTCAGTCATCCTAGAGGAAGGAACTAGAACAGTCAAGTAAGGGTCTCAAATGTTGTCTCTTGAAACCAGAGGAATTGGGTTGCTGCCAATACATGGAAAAGTTACTTTTGTTGTTGTCTTTATCAGCATCCTTCGATAGCTCAGCAGGTAGAGCAGAGGACTGTAGACTTGATAGATGTGGGCATCCTTAAGTTGCTGGTTTGATTCTGGATCAAAGGAAATGCCTTGCTAGTTTGTTTGTCAGCAGAGTAGTAGTGCAGTAGGAGCGTGCTGGGCCCATAACCCAGAGGTCGAGGGATCAAAACCATCCTCTGCTAAGTGTCTTCTTCTGGAGAAGGGAACGGCTACACACTCCAGTATTCTTGCCTGGAGAATTCCAGAGACAGAGGAGCCTGGTGGGCTACAGTCCATGGATTGCAAAGAGTCAACATGGCTGAGTGACTAACACTAGCATGAATTAAATGTTCATGTGCCAGGCTCTTGCCAAGCTGTTTTGTGGAGTATTTTATTTAATCATCACAACAATTAGGTGTAGGTTGGGAAAATTTCCCCTATTTCATTCATCAGGAGACCAGGGCAGGGAGGGGAGAGAATTCCAAGAGTCATGGCTGAGAGTGGTGGAGCACTCTCCCCACCCTTTAAGAAAAGTATTTATTTGCCTGTGCCAGGCCTTAGTTGTGGTGCATGGGATCTTTAATTGTGCTATGTGCAATCTTTAATTGCAGCATGCAAACTCTTAGTTGCAACATGTGGGGTCTAATTTCCTGCTCAGGGATCAAACCCATGTCCCTGCATTGAGCATGGAGGCTTAGCCACTGGACTACTAGGGAATTCCCTGATGGAGCCTCTTTGATGGTGGGCAATCTAGCTGCAGAGTTTTCGTAAAAGAAGATAAGTTTGGTTTTAGGTTTGAGGTTGTTTTGGACGAGACTGGGACACGACTGAGCGACTTCCCTTTCACTTTTCACTTTCATGCATTGGAGAAGGAAATGGCAACCCACTCCAGTGTTCTTGCCTGGAGAATCTCAGGGACGGGGGAGCCTGGTGGGCTGCCATCTATGGGGTCACACCGAGTTGGACACGACTGAAGCGACTTAGCAGCAGCAGCAGCAGAGCAAATCTAAAGTGTCCACAGTTCTCACAACAGCAGATGAGGACAAAGGGGTATCAAGCTCAGAGGTGCGCTAATGGCAGGGGAGCAGCCGTGGCTGCCACGTGACCTCAGAGCATGGCTGCTCTAGCAGCTAGGCTGTCACACCTCCCTGACTTCTGGGAGCTTTCCTTCTTAGTGCTGCTCCAGGAGGAAACCCCAGCAATGAGCCTCAGGCATCCCTCTTGCTGGGCAATAATGAGGCAGTGCAGTGTGGGAGTGATGAACAGGGGTTCTTGGGGTCAGCCTGCCTGATCTCAAATCTGAAGTCTGCCACCAATTAGCTATGTGAACTTGGGCAAGTTGCCCAACCGCTATATGCCTCAGTTTCCCCACCTTTAACATGCAAATAATAATAGCATAGCACTTCATAGTGTTGTTATGAGGATTAAATGAGTGAATTCACAGAAATGTTTAGGGGAATTCCTGACATATGTTAAGTGTTCCATAAATGTGAGTTATTGTCATCTTCATCATTAATCTTCCTCATACCCCTCCCATGCCTCCATCATTATTCCTCCTCACACCAGAGTCTCAGCAGCTGTGTCCCAAAGCAGGGTGGCCTGGCCTCTGGCATGACTGGAGGTCACCCTTAGGAAGTCCTACATGACTGAGTCCCAAGGCCAAGAGTGACAGACCTCTGGGCTGGAGACCTCAGAACCTCATGGCTAGGTGACCCTGCAGAGTGTCCAGGAGGAGTCAGGTTCTGCCACGGAGATGGCATCGTCATGTTCTGTAGGAACAGCCCTTGTGAGCAGTTTGGGTTGGAGAATAGGATCTTGCTGGAGGGGATGGTTGATGATATTGGGTAGTTTCTGGGGAGAAGCAGCCAGTCGTTAAGGACGTGTGAACCTGCGGCCCATCCTAGTACTGACACAAGGTCCTGGGCAGCTGCAGACCGTGGTGCCAGGAGGGCACCAGGATTGGGACCAAATGCTGACCATCTGAGCCCAGATCAGTGGAATGGCTGAAAAATTCTCCATTTGTAGAGGTCAGGAACAGGATGGAATTCCTCCTCGACTGACAGCCGTGTTTGAATAACTTGTGATGTGGGGAGGGGAGATATGAGAGTGAAAGATCTGGATACTTATCCAAACAGTAATAGCTGTGCGTGGCAATTGGAGGGGACAGAGCCTGAGACTGGTAGTAGGAAGACCTGAGTCAAGTTCTTGTTTTATCCTTTCTGGCTCTGTGATATCGGACAGATCAGTTAACCTTGCTGTCTCATTGCGATCTTATTTATAAAATAGGGATTTACAACTTTAATAGTGATCATATCAGTGTTAGTAGTAACAATTAAGAGATCAGGATGTGAATGTGCTTTGAAACCTCTGCCAATCTGAAATAGTTTGGTCATCCTCATCATTAAAGGCGATAGACTGCAAGAGGCTGAGAATGAGGGCTCTCAAGTGGAAATAACCCAAACATCTGTCAACTGATGAACAAATAGACAAAATGTGGTATATCCATATAGTGGAGTATCATTCAGTCATTTAAAGGGAATGAAGTACTGATCCATGCTACAACATGTGTGACCTTTGAAACTTTATGCTTAAGTGAAAGAAGCCAGTCATTAAAAAAAATACAATATGATTCAATTCATATGAAGGGACCAGAATGGGCAAATCCATTAAGACAGAAAGTAGGTTAGTGGTTACCAGGGCCTGGGGGGATAGGAGACAGGGGAGTGACTACTAATGGATTTGGGGTTTCATTTTTGGGGGATGAAAATGTTCTAAAACTGGATTGTGGTGATGGTCTATGAATAGACTAAAAACCACTGAACTGTATACTTTCAATGGGTGAAGTACATGCTATGTGTATTATATCTCAATAGAGCGGTTTAAAAAAAATAGAGCTCTAAAGCCAGACTGCCTTCCAGTGTCAGCACAGCAATAGCTGTGCAACACAGGGCAAGTTATTTCACCTCTGCTAAATTTTTCCTCATTTCCCCTGTCTGTACAAAGGGGACAATCACACAAATAAAATCACTGGGTTATTGTGGATATTACAAAAGAACACATGTCAAGTCCTTTCGGCAGTGTCCAGCGTATACTATGTGCTCTGTAAGTGTAAACAACAGGCAAGGCTTAGAGGCACAGATGAGTAGCAGCTGTTAAAGATGAACCAGATGTCAAGGGAGCAGGTCTGCAGGCAGGGAAGTCACAGAAGCGGCAGCTGGGCCCCAGGAATGTGCACTGGATGCTGAGGTGGAGGTTGCCTGAATGTGTGCTCCTTGCAGGCCAGAGGGCCCACCCCTGGGGTGCGGAGAATACAAGATGCTGGGCTCTGGCCCCCAAGTCCATGGGCTCCACGGCTGTGTTCTGAGGCCCAGATATGCACCCTTTCTGAAAGTTCCCTTAGTGACTCTAATCATCAGCTGGGTTTAAGAACACCTCATATGTTTCTCAGAGAGGCAACCAAGCTCAGACCAAGCAAGCCCACTGGGTACCCCTAGAACCCAGAACAGTGGCAGGTGGGAGCTGGGGCAGGGCTGAGGATGACTGGAGGAGGTTCCTGTGCCCACTGAGGAATGAGGTAGATATGGGAGAGAATGCACTTCAACAGGGTCCAGACACCTACACCCTAAAGACATCCTTAGAAGACCTTTGAGGTTGTCAGTAGAAAACATGCAATCAGCAGGTTCATCCTGCCTAAGGAGAAGTGACAACTTTGGGAAAGACCAGATGACAAACTAGAAAACCGAGCCGCAGCGGCATAGCTCTTGAATGTGATTGACTGGATCTGAATTGTCCAAGAGGAAACATTCATGCAGTATGGCTAGACATCCAGACTTATATTTTTATTAAGGGTGTGTTCTTCCATATGAAATATCTTCTCATAAATTTCCTACTGAAAAATCACAGAATCATAGAAAAGAAGAATCACCGGGTACTAGTTCATCAGGGTCTGGTTTCTAAGGAGATCATTACACAAACTATTCCACCCGAAGAATTCGGCTACCACTGGCATTCCTAACACCTGTTATCATATGAGGGTGGTTGGCAATAAGAAATGAGCCTTTTATTTGTAACACATTGAACATACTGTTCATTTGGACTGGATTAAATGGAGGGGGAAAAGGTTCAAAAGCTACAGGGGCAGCTAGCACAGAAGGCTCTAGAATGCCCCAAACAGAATGTCCAGATCTTACAAGAGGGAAGATTAAAGCAGGAAAAGAGGAAGAAATGACCACTGATCCAGAATTCCACCCATACCATCTTCAGGGCCCCTCTTTGTGAGCAGCTCCCTTGGGAATAAGACAGTGCTTACCTCGAAGTCGGTGTCTGACAGCCAGTTCACCCTGAAGGCCTGAGTGAGGGGACTGGAGTTGATTATCAGAGGGAACCCTGGGACCACAGGTGACAGCGATGCTGATAATTTCACAGAAAACGTGTGCACTGAAGTCTCAGGTGGAGAATTCTCTGCCACTTTGCTCATAGCGGGTAAGTGGATTAGGTGTAGTGCCTGTCCACCTGCAGATGTAAAAAGGATGCAAAACGACATTAGCACAAAGCCTTGTGCTGAAAACAAGACTTAACAGCTTGGTTTGTGGCTTCAACTCGTAGCTCAGGGTGAAGCTGGAACCCGGTCACTCTCCAAGAATGAAGACTCTTGCCAAGAGCTGGAAATGGGAATGTGAGATCTTCTCGGAGCCAAGAAAACAACCACCACTATACAACCACGAAATCTGCTTCTGTCATTCTGGAAATAAAGCTTCTGTTTTCCCGATTACCTCTCTGCTTCCTTTTGTGTTTCTCCCAGCTTTTGTGGAGAGCCAGGGAGAAGGAAACATGATATCTTAGAATATAGACACCCCCTTGAAGGACCCACTCTGGCCACAGCATCCTCTGTCTTACAAAGGCCAGGGAACCTTCAAGAGTTTATTTTCCTTCTCTGTGTCAGTGTTAGATACAGAGAACATTGAGAATGGAGTGTGCATGACTGGAGGACTCCAAAATCACACCAGCTCTCCCCATATCCCTAAGTATAATCTCATGGACAATGACTTGTTATCATTAGATGCTGAGGGCATCATGTAGAGCCTTGACCGGTACATTGTGCTCAATAGAGTAACTCCTGTTTCAAAGAGAAGGATGTGAGAGACTCAGGGCAAGCCTGTGAATTACTTTGGTTTGCACTACAGACAGGGAATTTTATGATGTCAGAGAAAATGTGTTATTTTTTGCTACCAGGAAAGCTTTGGGATGGTCTAAGTTCTCTTTGACACTCTAGAGGATTCTGCCAGCACAGAGGAGAGGAGTGGGTTGTGATCTTTATGCTTCTATAACAACACTACTATAGGGGCTGAATAGTGCCCCCTCCCCCAATTCATGTCTACCCAGAACCTCAGAATGTACCTTATCTGCAAATAGAGTCTTTGTAGATGGAATTATCTACATCTAGTTAATTACCTATCTAATTATTATCTAATTATCTGGTTAAGAGGAGGTCTTGCTGGATTAGGGTGAGCCCCAAATCTAGTAACCAGTGTCCTTATAAGAACAGGACAGGACACAAAGACACACACAAAAGGAAGAAGCATTGTTAGGACTAGAGGTAGAAACCATAGCACCAGGGCCCAGGGACCCCACAGAGACTGAGACAGAACTGTGTTTGAGTGTCTCCTGTGGAGGTACGGGTCAGCAGTGGCCTGCCTCAGGGGCAGGGGCTCTGGGCGCAGCAGACTTGGGTTGGCATAAGCCTTCTTGGAGGAGGTCACCATTAACCCCACCACAGACCTGCCAGAACTTAGCAGGACTGGGCAATAGACTCTTGGAGGGCACATCAGAACCTTGTGCACCAGGACCCAGGAGAAAGGAGCAGTGACCCCACAGGAGACTGACCCAGGCTTGCCTGTGGGTGTCCAGAAGTCTCCAGTGGAGGCGTGGGTCGGCGGTGGCCTGCTGCAGGGCTGGGGCACTGAGTGCAGCAGTGCACGCATGGGACCTTTTGAAGGAGGTCGCCATTATCTTCATTTCCTCCACCATAGTTCTGCCCCCGGGTAAACAGCAGGGAGGGAACACAGCTCCACCCATCAACAGAAAATTGGATTAAAGATTTAGTGAGCTGGAAGACCATTCAGGTATGACCTAAATCAAATCCCTCATGATTATACAGTGGAAGTGAGAAATAGATTTAAGGGCCTAGATCTGATAGAGTGCCTGATGAACTATGGAATGAGGTTTGTAACATTGTACAGGAGACAGGGATCAAGACCATCCCCATGGAAAAGAAATGCAAAAAAGCAAAATGGCTGTCTGGGGAGGCCTTACAAATAGCTGTGAAAAGAAGAGAAGCCAAAAGTAAAGGAGAAAAGGAAAGATATAAGCATCTGAATGCAGAGTTCCAGAGAATAGCAAGAAGAGATAAGAAAGCCTTCTTCAGTGATCAATGCAAAGAAATAGAGGAAAAGAACAGAATGGGAAAGACTAGAGATCTCTTTAAGAAAATTAGAGATACCAAGGGAACATTTCATGCAAAGATAGGCTCGATAAAGGACAGAAATGGTCTGGACCTAACAGAGGCAGGAGATATTAAGAAGAGGTGGCAAGAATACACAGAAGAACTGTACAAAAAAGATCTTCATGACCCAGATAATCATGATGGTGTGATCACTCATCTAGAGCCAGATATCCTGAAATGTGAAGTCAAATGGGCCTTGGAAAGAATTGCTACAAACAAAGCTAGTGGAGGTGATGGAATTCCAGTGGAGCTATTTCAAATCCTGAAAGATGATGCTCTGAAAGTGCTGCACTCAATATGCCAGCAAATTTGGAAAGCTCAGCAGTGACCACAGGACTGGAAAAGGTCAGTTTTCATTCCAATCCCAAAGAAAGGCAATGCCAAGGAATGCTCAAACTACTGCACAATTGCACTCATCTCACATGCTAGTAAAGTAATGCTCAAAATTCTCCAAGCCAGGCTTCAGCAACACATGAACCATGAACTTGAGATGTTCAAGCTGGTTTTAGAAAAGGCAGAAGAACCAGAGATCAAATTGCCAACATCCATTGGCTCATGGAAAAAGCAAGAGAGTTCCAGAAAAACATCGATTTCTGCTTTATTGACTATGCCAAAGCCTTTGACTGTGTGGATCACAATAAACTGTGGAAAATTCTGAAAGAGATGGGAATACCAGACCACCTGACCTGCCTTTTGAGAAACCTGTATGCAGGTCAGGAAGCAGCACTTAGAACTGGACATGGAACAACAGACTGGTTCCAAATAGAAAAAGGAGTATGTCAAGGCTGTATATTGTCACCCTGCTTATTTAACTTCTATGCAGAGTACATCATGAGAAACGCTGGACTGGAAGAAGCACAAGCTGGAATCAAGATTGCTGGGAGAAATATCAATAACCTCAGATATGCAGATGACACCACCCTTATGGCAGAAAGTGAAGAGGAGCTAAAAGCCTCTTGATGAAAGTGAAAGAGGAGAGTGAAAAAGTTGGCCTAAAGCTCAACATTCAGAAAATGAAGATCATGGCATCCGGTCCCATCACTTCATGGGAAATAGATGGGAAACAGTGGAAACAGTGTCAGACTTTATTTTTGGGTGCTCCAAAATTGCTGCAGATGGTGACTGCAGCCATGAAATTAAAAGACGCTTACTCCTTGGAAGAAAAGTTATGACCAACCTAGATAGCATATTCAAAAGCAGAGACATTACTTTGCCGACTAAGGTCCGTCTAGTCAAGGCTATGTTTTTTCCAGTGGTCATGTATGGATGTGAGAGTTGGACTGTGAAGAAGGCTGAGCACTGAAGAATTGATGCTTTTGAACTGTGGTGTTGGAGAAGACTCTTGAGAGTCCCTTGGACTGCAAGGAGATCCAACCAGTCCATTCTGAAGGAGATCAGCCCTGGGATTTCTTTGGAAGGAATGATGCTAAAGCTGAAACTCCAGTACTTTGGCCGCCTCATGCGAAGAGTTGACTCATTGGAAAAGACTGATGCTGGGAGGGATTGGGGGCAGGAGAAGGGGACAATAGAGGATGAGATGGCTGGATGGCATCACTGACTCTATGGGCGCAAGTCTGAGTGAACTCTGGGAGTTGGTGATGGACAGGGAGGCCTGGAGTGCTGTGATTCATGGGGTGCAATGAGTCGGACATGACTGAGCAACTGAACTGAACTGAACTGAGCATGGCCCCGCCCATCAGAATGAGACTCAGTTTCACCCTCAGTCAGTCTCTCCCATCAGGAAGCTTCCATAAGCCTCTTGTCCTTCTCCATCAGAGGGCAGACAGACTGAAAACCACAATCACGGAAAACTACCCAATCTAATTGCATGGACCACAGCCTTGTCTAACTCAAGGACACTATGAGCCATGCCCTGTGGGGCCACCCAGGATGGATGTTCATGGCAGAGAGTTCTGACAAAACATGGTCCACTGGAGAAGGGAATGGCAAGCCACTTTAGTCTTCTTGCCTTGAGAACAGTATGAAAAGGCAAAAGATAGGACACTGAAAGATGAACTCCCATCTGGGTCAATAGTGCCCAATATGCTACTGAAGATCAATGGAGAAATAACTCCAGAAAGAATGAAGAGACAGAGCCAAAGCAAAAACAACATCCAGTTTTGGATGTGACGAGTGATGGAAGCAAGATCCGATGCTGTAAAGAGCAATACTGCATAGGAACCTGGAACGTTAGGTCCATGAATCAAGGCCCATTGGAAGTGGTCAAACAAGAGATGGCAAGAGTGAACGTCAACGTTTTAGGAATCAGTGAACTAAGATGGACCGGAATGGGTGAATTTAACTCAGATGACCATTATATCTACCACTGTGGGCAAGAATCCCTTAGAAGAAATGGAGTAGCCATCCTAGTCAACAAAAGAGTCCAAAATGCAGTACTTGGATGCAATCTCAAAAATGACAAAATGATCTCTGTTTGTTTCCAAGGCAAACCATTCAATATCACGGTAATCCAAGTCTCTGCCCTGGCCAGTAACACTAAAGAAGCTGAAGTTGAATGGTTCTATGAAGACCTACAAGACCTTCTAGAACTAGCACCCCCAAAAGATGTCCTCTTCATTATAGGGGACTAGGATGCAAAAGTAGGAAATCAAGAAACACCTGGAGTAACAGGCAAATTTGGCTTTGGAATATGGAATGAAGCAGGGCAAAGGCTAATAAAGTTTTGCCAAGAGAACACACTAATCATAGCAGACACTGTCTTCCAACAACACAAGAGAAGACTCTACACATGGACATCACCAGATAGTCAATACCAAAATCAGATTGATTAATTCTTTGCAGCCAAAGATGGAGAAGCTCTATACAGTGAGCAAAAACAAGACTGTGATCTGACTGTGGCTCAGATCATGAACTCCTTATTGCCAAATTCAGACTTAAACTGAAGAAAGTAAGGGAAACCACTAGACCACTCAGGTATGATATAAATCAAATCCCTTATGATTATACAGTACAAGTGAGAAATAGATTCAAGGGACTAGATCTGATAGAGTGCCTGATGAACTATGGACGGAGGTTTATGACATTGTACAGGAGACAGGGATCAAGACCATCCCCAAGAAAAAGAAATGAAAAAAAGCAAAATGGCTGTCTGAGGAGGCCTTACAAACAGCTGTGAAAAGAAGAGAAGCCAAAAGCAAAGGAGAAAAGGAAAGATATACCTATTTGAATGCAAAGTTCCAAAGAATAGCAAGGAGAGATAAGAAAACCTTTCTCAGTGATCAATGCAAAGAAATAGAGGAAAACAAGAGAATGGGAAAGACTAGAGATCTCTTCAAGGAAATTAGAGATACCAAGGGAATATTTCATGCAAAGATGGGCTCGATAAAGGGCAGAAATGGTATGGACCTAACAGAGGCAGGAGATATTAAGAAGAGGTGGCAAGAATACACGGAAGAACTGTACAAAAAAGATCTTCATGACCCAGATAATCATGATGGTGTGATCATTCACCTAGAGTCAGAATGTGAGGTCAAGTGGGCCTTAGGAAGCATCACAACAAACAAAGCTAGTGGAGGTGATGGAATTCCAGTGGAGCTATTTCAAATCCTGAAAGATGATGCTCTGAAAGTGCTGCACTCAATATGCCAGTAAATTTGGAAAACTCAGCAGTGACCACAGGACTGGAAAAGGTCAGTTTTCATTCCAATCCTAAAGAAAGGCAATGCCAAGGAATGCTCAACTACTGCACAATTGCACTCATCTCACATGCTAGTAAAGTAATACTCAAAATTCTCCAAGCCAGGCTTCAGCAACACATGAACCATGAACTTCCAGATGTTCAAGCTTGTTTTAGAAAAGGCAGAAGAACCAGAGATCAAATTGCCAACATCCATTGGCTCATGGAAAAAGCAAGAGAGTTCCAGAAAAACATCGATTTCTGCTTTATTGACTATGCCAAAGCCTTTGACTGTGTGGATCACAACAAACTGTGGAAAATACTGAAAGAGATGGGAATACAGACCACCTGACCTGCCTTTTGAGAAATCTGTATGCAGGTCAGGAAACAACAGTTAGGATTGGACATGAAACAATAGACTGGTTCCAAATCGGGAAAGAAGTACATCAAGGCTGTATATTGTCACCCTGCTTATTTAACTCACATGCAGAGTACATCATGAGAAACGCTGGACTGGAAGAAGCACAAGCTGGAATCAAGATTGCCTGGAGAAATATCAATAACCTCAGATATGCAGATGACACTACCCTTACAGCAGAAAGTGAAGAAGAACTAAAAGTGTCTTGATGAAAGTGAAAGAGGAGAATGAAAAAGTTGGCTCAAAGCCCAACATTCAGAAAACGAAGATCATGGCATCTGGTCCCATCACTTCATGGCAAATAGATGGGGAAACAGTGACTGACTTTATTTTCTGGGGCGCCAAGATCACTGCAGATGGTGACTGCAGCCATGAAATTACTCCTTGGAAGAAAAGTTATGACCAACCTAGACAGCCTATTAAAAAGCAGAGACATTACTTTGCCAGCGAAGATCCATCTAGTCAAGGCTATGGTTTTTCTAGTAGTCATGTATGTGAGAGTTGGACTATAAAGAAAGCTGAGTGCCGAAGAATTGATGCTTTTGAACTGTGGTGTTGGAGAAAACTCTTGAGAGTCTTTTGGACAGCATGGAGATCCAACCAGTCCATCCTAGAGGAAATCAGTCCTGAATATTCATTGGAAGGACTGATGCTGAAGCTGAAACTCCAGTACTTTGGGCACCTGATGTGAAGAGCTGACTCATTTGAAAAGACCCTGATGCTGAGAAAGATTGAAGGCAGGAGGAGAAGGGGACAACAGAGGATGAGATGGTTGGATGGCATCACAGACTCAATGGACATGAGTTTGAGTGAACTCCAGGAGTTTGGGATAGATGGGGAGGCCTGGCGTGCTGCAGTGCATAGGGTCACAATGCAGTGCATAGGACGTGACTGAGCGACTGAACTGAACTGAACTGAGAAACCATAGTGACGCAGCTACAAACCAGGGTATGGCAAACAGCCCCCAGAAGTCAGGATGCAGGTGTGGAGAAGCGTGTCTCTCAGAGGCTCTAGAGGGAACCAGCCCTGTTGATACCTTGATTTCAGATTTCTGCGTTCCTGAATGGTGAGAGAATAAATTCCTGCAGAATTAAGCTATTCAGTTTGTGGTAATTTGTTATAGCAGCCCTAGGAAACTGATACAGTTGCCACTTATTCAGTGTTCCAAATAAACGCATTCTGTAAAATGCTTTCCCTCATTTATTCCTCAAGACGATCCTTTTGGATAAACATTCGTGTCATTATTTTACAGATGAGGAAACTGAGCTGAAGCACACACAGTGAATAATAAGTAACAAAGTCAAAATTTACACCAAGGTCATGTTCTCAGCCAGCTTCCAACCGTGGCCACCATTAACCATTGGGGACAAAGTCCCTAGAATGGGAGGTGGTAGAGGCGGGACAGATCTACAAGGTGGAAAGATCTGAAAGGTGCAGAATTTCTAGAAACAAACAAGCCATGGGAAAACACTGGCTTTTATAAGAGAATGCTTTTACTTCAAATTTGAGGGAGGGGAGGCAGAGGAGCATGTGGAAATGCAGGAAAAATTGAAATATAAACACATGCATTGATACAAGCATTCCTAAATCTAAAATCATCTGATTTCATTTAGAGACTAAAATGCATTATGCATAAGGTAGTTTTTGCTGGCAGAATTATCTGGTTTTATGGACAAGGACTGTGCAAGGACTCAGAAATATCAAAACAGCTGAGGTTTAGGGTGATGTGAATGCAAATGGATTTTTTAATCTATTAAAATTAACTTTAATATTATAGCATTCATGTGATTAAAAAAAAAAAAAACAACCCAGCAGCAATATAGTATGTCTAGAGTATTTAGAGGCAAAAATTTCCCCAAAATAGTTTTTAAAAATGAGCAAAATAATCAATTGCTGTGGTGGGTTGGGTTTTGTGTGTATAATCCCCTCAGGCCCTCTTTTCCCACCATTGGAGTCTCCAGCACACTGCCCTGCCCAGCCAAGTTGTTCACAGGAGTGTTCCCTTCTGGCTCAGCAGGGCAAGATAGTCACGAGCAAACTGCCAGTCTTTCCACAGACTGGCAATGGTTAATGGTGGCCACGGTTGGAAGCTGGCTGAGAACGTGACCTTGGTGTAAATTTTGACTTTGTTACTTATTTGTTTCCAAGGACCACAACTGATCTTGCTGTAGTGACTTGTGCCTCTCTGACCAACAAGGAAAGAGGCTTCTATGTATGTTTAAGTAAAGATGTAACTCATTAGATTTTTCTCATGAACAGCCCAGGTTAGGGCTTCCCTGGTGGCTCAGTGGTAAAGAATCATTTTGCCAGTGCAGGAGACACAGGTGCGATCCCTGATCCAGGAAGATCCCACATGCCATGGGAGCAACTAAGCCTGTGCCCCACACCTACTGAGCCTGTGCTCTAGAGTCCAGGAACCACAGCTACTGAAGTCCATGTGCCCAAGAGCCTGTACTCTGCAACAAGAGAAGCCCCAGCAATGAGAAGACCGCACTCTGCAACTAGAGAATAGTGCCTGCTCGCTGCAACTAGATAAAAGCCTGCACAGCAACAAAAGCCCAGCACAGTCAAAAATAAATAAAATTTGGGAAAAAATTGGCATGCTTTCTCTGTAAAGAGCTTGATAATAAACATTTTAAAAAGAGAGAGAGAGAATAGCCCAGGGTAAGGTAGTGCACAGCCCAAAGGAACAGACTAAAACTAGTAACCACTCACCTTCACTGAGCACCTATGCACTGGGCATCGTGCTAGGTATGCCTGATTTCCTCTGCTCTAACTGTGGTCCCTGGAAGTAGGCGTCACTGCCACCACTTCACAACCCTGAGACTACACACCCAGTAAGTGGCCACGAGGGCCCTGGTTCATGCCTCTGGGTCTGTAGATAGCAGACTGTGTGTCTCTACTGTAGGCTTTTGATCCATGCTTGTCAGATGACCCTGCACATGAGACGAATTGTGGATATTCTATAACCTGGTAACATCATAGCAAGATGGTGCTAGGGCTGGTAAGAGATTGGACTTTCCACTCAGACATTAGATTTGGGTGATGTGACATGTGGGAGGCCTCTTAGGGGAACAGCATAAGGAACAGTGCTGGAGTATTAGCTTGGCACAGTCTCACCAATGAGAGGCTTGCTAAGCCCTACTCAGAGGTTCCCACAAGCTCAACCTCAACAGGGAGATTACCGCAGCCACCAACCTTGCTGTGGTAAACTGGAGAGATTGCTTACCAAATATCCCCAGCAGATAGCCTCTACTTTGCTTTGTGGGTAGTGTATCCCTTGATCTTATTGCATTAATCATAACTTCAATAAACTCTGAATTTGAGAGGCTAATTCTAGAGAAGAACCAGTCTTCCAAGCCAAGGCATCTGACTCCAAAGGCAGGGCTCCTTTTCATGGTTCCAGGCTGCCTCCTTACACTTACAGGGCTTGCCCTGGTCTCCCTTGAGTGGTCCCACTTCCTCATGGTGGTGAGGGAGGTCTTGGGGAGGGAAAAGCGGATCTATCCAGCGACCCTCAGGCACTTTGTGTTGGAAACTGTCTGGATAAAGCCAGACTGTGTCTGTGAATATTTCTGTGGATATTCTTGCTAGATCTGTTCTGCTCTTCATCTGGTGGTCTTTCCTCCCAGGAAAAGGTTATGTGTGCCAGGGTTGTGTAGCTGAATTCTAAAACTTTGAGGCAGACACTCCAGGGACATTGATAAGGCAAGTGGCCAAGCTGGGATCTCCCAAGTCTTAGTCCAACAACCAATTCCTCCAGTTTCTTTGCTCTTAAAAGCAGTGGTAACAGTATTAATAGTAATAACTAGTGGCAAGGGTCCACACTGTAAAAATAGAGCAATTAATATGGTATGGAATTCACCAAATATTCAATTTGTTCATTCTACAAATAAGTTTAAGGGACGTGTCCAAAGGCACTCTGCTAATTAGGCCTTCCCCGGCAGAGGAAAGGCCGGGAACCAGCGGCCATCTCTCCCTAAGACATGATGCACTTTCCTTCCAAACTTTCTCTGATGGTCTGAGTGCTGGAGATCAGGAAAGAGGCTTTAATAGAATTTGACTTACACATGCATCTTAATTAAGAAGCAAATTAGAATTGCTTGATGGGTACACTTTGAAAGAGAAAAGGCACACAAAATGATTGTCAGTCACTGAGTCCACTGAAACATCTAGCCTATGGCTGAGAGCTTCGATGGATGGTGGGTTTGCTTGTTTCCAAATAAGCGAAATCACTGCCTTGCCAGAAAGGGTCCAAGGAGGCCCCCTCCCTGGAGCCCGTGTTGGGATAATGAAGGCCTCTGTAGCCTCCGTTCCAGGGGAGGAAGCTGGCCACCTGGGTCCCTGACACCAAAGGTGATGAGGTGGCTCAGGAAGTGTGGGGACATTCCTTCTTCTCCCTCAGGGGATGTACTGCTGTCTGACTTACTACTCTGTTTTCAGTACACAGGGCAGTACTCATCTGAGGCTGTCGCTCAATACATGCCTTTTCCTTCTGGTAACTAATCAAAATCGTAGCAAAAGAATCCAGAGGAATGTTGTGAAAGGGGCAAGAGAGTTGGAGTCAGAGCCAATCTGAGTTTTGCTGCTACTTGACTGTGTGGCCTTGGGCTGGTCCCTCAAGTTCTTTGGGCCTTATGTCCACTCTGTCTCTCAGGGATGTGGGGCTACACTGAAGTGGCCATTAAACATTTCCAGTTGTTCAGTTGTTCAAGGAGATGCACAGGACCCAAATGAGAATGCTTCCACATCCGCAGTTGATTACAGAAAATGGAGACGGTAGAGCAGTTACATTAAAGTAAGGATGTGCATCCCAGCTGAATGCTGCCTCGTAGCAAGAGGACAGGAGAGGCCCAGAGCCAGCAGGCTCCTGCTATCTTCTTTCCCTAAGGCCATAGTAAGTGCACTTTCTCAGACCAGAAACCACCAACTGTCACTGATACCTTGGAAATAGTGAATCCAAATTAGAGTCTCTGCTGGAACTGTTTGTATTGACTATTTCGCTGGTCCTGTAGGCACCATCCTGTTACATAACTAGCCCCAACAGCAGAGCCCTCTGACGGGCTCATCAAGACCAGGGGCAAATCGTTAATCTCACCCTCATCAATGAACATTGCTTTTAGGCTGGGGCAGACCATCCACAACCTCTAGGGACCCATGGTTACAATGCAGTGCTATTAGTCAGCAGGCTCCTTGCCTTGAACAAGAGTTAGCTGTGTGCAGGAACTTTAGCAAAGCCACTTAGACTAATTCCAGTCCTACTAGAATTCACTCTCATGGGTACCATATCAGAAAATACATATGTTCAGTATACTATAAAACATTATAGGATGTTGTTGTTTTAGCATATGCAACATCTTCCTGTGTCTTTCATTTTCACAATGTTATTCCTTCCTGGATGGGATGCTCACCCACCCACTTTAGGGGGCTGATTCACGCCCCCCAAAGGCTAATGGAAGGTAGGACACAGAAGAAAAGGTGGTGAGACTTCTAATGATTCTGTAAATGATACTAGGTCATCATTAGCAAGAGAGGGAGGTGTTTGTCTTGGAGCATCACTCTGGTTCAGGCCTGAGAAGGGCGGGTTTCTTGCCAGCATCTAACTCTGTGGAGATGGAAAAGCAGACAGATTCCAGTAACTTGAGTGCTTCAGCAGGAGTGAGGGAAAGACAACCAGGTTCCCTTGGAAAAGGAAGAGGAAAATGGTGCTGAGAGGAGGGATGGCCTTTGCTTTTCTGAGGTTGTCTTAACAGGAAAGAGACATGGTAGAAAAGAGGAAACTTTTTCTAACATTCTTTGGATCCCATATATAGGATTAATCACCCACAGAAAGACTTTCTGGAAATGGGCTACATCTTCCTGCCTTTTCAAATGATGAGAGCATTAAGAAGGATGTACACCTGGTCCTCAAGGAGTATAAGGCACTGAGCCTTGGGCCTCTTTTGATTTCCTAACTCACCTAGCTGGGGGCCAGGCCCAGATGGTAGACTTGTGGATCACCCTAGAGAGATCAAGATGACCTCACATGTGGTGCTCAGTGGACAAAACTCAGGTCAATGAGCCTGATACCTTTTTTGAGTTCGTGTGGATCTTCTAACTACCAAGGAGAGCCTTCTCTCATTAAACACCCTGGCATTTTTCATTTCCGTGAGACGCAGACAAAAGCTAGTTCCCTGGAGACTTTCTCAAAGTGGAGACAGCCTCAGTGTGCAGTGGATTTAAACACACTGAGGGGCCTTTGCTAAGTCCTCCATCTCCCAGGAGTGACACATGCTTTTTGGTACTAATGGAGCCAGAGATTGTTTCACCCCAACTCTTTCTTGTGCGACAGCTGAGAGTCTTGTGGAGTTTATGTTCTTTAAGGGCCTTGCTTTCTAAGTTGTTACTGGAAAGGGACACTTTAGCATCCCGAAGAGAAAATATTTTCTTTCCCTCATCTTGATAGGAGGTGAAAAAGACAGACGCCAATCTCAATGCCAATATTAAGCAGGCAGAGGATCTGAATTTCTGCATTTAGGGGATATCAGTAAATGCGGAAGGAAAAAAACAGGCCCCCAAAGGGATAATGATCAACAACAACAAAAATTTATTAGATACCCTGTATGTCTTGGTACTCAGAGACCACAGAGGAATAAGGAATATGAAACCTGTTATTGTAGGGCTGGCATTCAAGTTGAGGATTCCAGGACAGACACATAATGGATGAATTATAACTCCTGCTACTTTTCATTGAGCACTTATTCTGTGTTCAGTTCAGTCGCTCAGTCGTGTCCGACTTTTTGAGACCCCATGAACCACAGCACGCCAGGCATCCCTGTCCATCACCAACTGCTGGAGTCTACCCAAACCCATGTCCATTGAGTCGGTGATGCCATCCAACCATCTTATCCTCTGTCGTCCCCTTCTCCTTCTTTCAATCTTTCCCAGCATCAGGGTCTTTTCAAAATGAGTCAGCTCTTTGCAGCAAGTGGCCAGAGTATTGGAATTTCAGCTTCAACATCAGTCTTTCCAATGAACACCCAGGACTGATCTCCTTTTGGATGGGCTGGTTGGATCTCCTTGCAGTCCAAGGGACTCTCAAGAGTCTTCTCCAACACCACAGTTCAAAAACATCAATTCTTCCGTGCTCAGCTTTCTTTATGGTCCAACTCTCACCCTTGACACCCATTCCATGTGCAGGCAAGAGGAACTCCAGGGTACAACAGAAAGAGCACCCACTAAAAGCTAAGGCACTCTGGGAAGGCTCTGTGGAGGAGGTGGGACTTGCCTGGACCTGGAGGATACACACCAGTTAGACCAAATGAGAGGAACAGAATACTGGAAAATGTTATTTTGTCTGTGATTACTTTGGTGATGCCTGTTTCCAATCTGCTAAAGGCAGGTACTATGACTGCTCCCCTTCCCCAATCCTCTGTGACCCTGGTGTTTTTGAGATCAAGGGTAAGGAGCAGGTTTTCAGACTCACCTAAGAAAGTAAGAGAGGAGCAGTCTGCATCACAGCAGACCTTCCAAAAAATTGTATTTGACCTGTGGCAGCAAAAGTGCAGTACAGTGTGTGGTCTTTTGGAGGGAGAGGGCTTAGAATGTGGTTTTTATTTTAAAATCTCAAGTATTAAAATAATAATAATAAAATAAAATCTCAAGTATTTCTTGCAGATTTTTGTGATATGTTTCTTTCACACATCTGATGAGAAGATTCCAAATGATTATGTTTCAGTATGAGATCTGGGTTTTTCTAACCTCACGCTTCCCCTAATGACAATAAATGTCATCTCTTAACTCAAATGATTATGGTCCTAAAAGCCTATATTTATGGGAAAATCTCCAATGTTTAATTCAAGTAAGAGTCTGAGCAGCTCAAGGCCCAACTTCACACTCACAGTTCCTCCTGCCCTCTAAAAGTTCAAGGTTAAAGAGAGCTCAATATTATTGGGAGAGCTGTGATTTATTTATCTATGAACAGATCAAAGGGGAAAAATCAAATAGTCTTATTTATAGATCTTGAGAAAAAATTTGATTTAAAAATCCATTTTGGGCTCAGTCAGACGGGCACAGAGATGCTTCTGGAAGTAACATCGCGATGGCTGCCCAAGGAGAACCCCAAGTTCAGTTCAATTTTGTATTGGTTGGTGATGGTGGTACTAGAAAAACTACATTCATGAAACGTCATCTGACTGGTGAATTTGAGAAGAAGTATGTAGCTACCTTGAATGTTGAGGTCCATCCTCTTGTGTTCCATACCAACAGAGGACTGATTAAGTTCAATGTATGGTATACAGCTGGTCAGGAGAAATTTGGTGGACTGAGAGATGGCTATTATATAGAAGCTCAGTGTGCCATTATGTTTGATGTAACAGCAAGAGTTACTTACAAGAATGTGCCTAACTGGCATAGAGATCTGATACAAGTGTGTGAGAACATCCTGATTGTGTTGTGGGGCAACAAAGTGGATATTAAGGACAGAAAGGTTAAGGCAAAGTCAACTGTCTTCCACCAAAAGAAGAATCTTCAGTACTGTGACATTTCTGCCAAAAGTAGCTACAACTTTGAAAAGCCCTTCCTCTGGCTTGCTAGAAAACTGATTGGAGACCCTAACCTGGAGTTTGTTGCCATGCCTGCTCTTGCCGCACCAGAGGTGGTCATGGACCCAGCCTTGGCAGCACAGTATGAGCCGATTTAGAGGTTGCTCAGACAGCTTCTCTCCCGGAAGGAGATGATGACCTGTGAGAAAGTGAAGCTGGGGCCCAGCGTCGGAAGTCTAGTTTTATAGGCAACTGTCCTGTGACATCAGTGGTGCAGCATGTTTGCCACTTTATTACATAGCTAAGCAGAACACGTGCTTAATCTTTGGATGCTGAAGGAGATGGATGGGCTTTGGAGTGAATGTGGCAGTTTAAAAAAAAATACCTTCATTTTTTGGACCCGTGTATTTAGGTGGTTTGGAACACAGTTGTTTCCTCCCTGAGTTTCAAATATAAGACTGCTCTAGTCACATGACAGTATTGAGAGGTGGAAGCTTGTTTGTTACTGTCATTCCCATTCCTTTTCATTTAAAATCAGAATAAAGTTGTATTTCAAATATCTAAGCAAGTGAATTCATCTTTTGTTTAAAGGAACATTTTAAAACCACTAACAGGGACAGTTGTGCCATGTTACTACTTGAATTGCCTTTGCTATTACCACTTAATTTGAAATCAATTAGGTTAAATGCTCCTAATTTTCTGTATACTTGAATCATTTCACACAAATGTAATGACAAGTCAACAGTATTGTATTTGATAAGTTGTTCAGTTCAGTTCAGTTCAGTCGCTCAGTCATGTCCAACTCTGCGACCCCATGAATCGCAGCACGCCAGGCCTCCCTGTCCATCACCAACTCCCGGAGTTCACTCAGACTCGCGCCCATCGAGTCAGAGATGCCATCCAGCCATCTCATCCTCTGCCGTCCCCTTCTTCTCCTGCCCCCAATCCCTCCCAGCATCAAAGTCTTTCCCAATGAGTCAACTCTTCCCATGAGGTGGCCAAAGTACTGGAGTTTCAGCTTTAGCATCATTCTTTCCAAAGAAATCCCAGGGCTGATCTCCTTCAGAATGGACTGGTTGGATCTCCTTGCAGTCCAAGGGACTCTCAAGTTGTTAAGAGGTGTAAATAATATCAATAGTTAGGCTAAAATAACATCTATCCCACCTGCCTTTGGGCTTAGGTAGTATCACCTGGAGATGAGTTTATGTGACCTGTCAAAGGTGGCATTTGCTTCAGATGTTTCAAACAGTTAAGAATTAACTTTGCATTTTATGGCAAAGTGACCATTTTCTAATGTAGAGCTTGTCAAAGTCCAATGAATTCATACAAATGGTTGCAGGAACTTGAGGAACTTCTCATTTGTTAAAAGTGAAAATAATTGTGCATTTACTTTTTTGTTTTTTGATGTTACATATTTAATGTAAGGTTGGTATTCTAGGAAGATGTTCCGTGTTTACCTGCTGTTAAGTACTCCCAAGCTTTAAAGGTTATCAAAGATGAAAGATTTCATTGTTTGATGGTTTTTCTCCCCCCCCCCAAAGAATTTTGGTGGGTGGTGTAAGAATACCACAGAATGCTGCAGCATAAACGTAGATCTTAGGTAAGCTTCTCAGTGATGTGAACCGAATGCCGAGCTTTCAGTAGATTAACCACTTATACTGTATGGTTTCCACATGTAAACATGAACTGGGTCTGTCTTGCCTAAGTCTGATCTCACTGGCACCATATTGTAGCAATTAGAAACCAAGACAAGCTATTTTGCTCTTGTAAGTACTATAGTTCAGTTTACCAAAGTTCTTTAAAGAGATGTCCAATTATCCTTAAATGATTACTTTCCTACCTAAAAGCAGGGAAGGATCCCTTTTAAGTATATGGAAAAATGGACTATAAAAGGGTAAAATTGGATATATTTTAATTTGTTAAAATATTGAATAAATATTAACAGATTCACTTACCCAAAAAAATCCATTTTGGGATTTCTTTGGGGGTCCAGTGGTTAATACTCTGAGCTTCCAATGCAGGGGTCATGGTTTTGATCCCTGATCATGGAACTAAGATCCTATATGCCAAGTAGCCAAATTTTAAAAAATAAAAGTCCATTTTTATTTATAAGCAAATAGCCTAAATAAGAGTAAAAGCTATCCCCTTAACATATAAAACATTTCTATTTCATACCAAAATTTAACATGATGCTTTATGGAGAACAAGACAAGAGTGTACACTCATCATTATTTATCAACAGTCTGAAGGTATAGGGCCAGTAGTTGAATAAGAGAAAGAAAAGAGATATAGGAAAACAAGCAAGGAAAAGTATAAACATTTATTATTTTCAAACCTGGAAAATCCATGAAAATCAATAGAAACATCATTACAGATAAGATAATTCATTAACAGAATTCCATACATTATATAAGAATCAATTAAAAGATAAAAGGCAAAAGAAGATTTCATTTACAAATGCTAAAAAATAAAAGAAAAACAACTAGAAATATAATCAAAATGTGCAAGACCCATATGAAGAGAATCTCAGAACACTCATGAGAAAATGAAGACATGAACATGTTTCTAGAACCCTGTTCTTGAATAGAAAGACTCAGTGTCGTACATAATCAGTAACATTTACTAAGCATTTGCTAGATAACAGACACTCCTCTAAGCGTTTTACTGTATAACTCATCAAAGATGTAAATTACCCCTAAATTAATCTGCAAATGTAATATGATTGAATTCTATACATTATGCATATACTACCTATTCAAAAATAAGATTTAATTTAAAAAGCTCAATTTCAATAATCCAAGCTGACAACACTGAAAAATCATCCAAGATTCTTGAAGCTCTTAAATAAGGAAGAGGGAGTGCCAGGAACACGAGGTGAATCTTTGCCTTCTATCAGAAATTTTCTTCTCTCAGGAGTAGGACACTAACCCCTCTGTACCTCAGTTTCTGCATAGGGTGACTTGGCAACCTCAGCTTGCCACTAGAAAGCTCCAGAGTAAGGCCAGAATCTGCACAAAGTCTAGCTGACATACACACAGAGCTCTGCCAGGAAAGTTCTTTCCCCAGCTTTAGGTCTTGAAAGGCCTATACAGGCCAAGAGGGGAAGTGAAACAGTCTGAATAAACATGGATTAGATGGGGCTTTGGGGATACCCTCTTTTCCGGATATCCCACCCCAGCCTCACAAGGCTCCCTGATGCTGACAGTCCCACACTTGAACAGAGTCCCCCAGAGGCAATTTCCTCCTTCGGGGACTTTATCACACAATGATATCTAGCAAACTGAGTGGGCCAAGTCAGGGGGTAAAACGGAGTTCCTACCTGACAGCACACCCAGGAGAAGCAGGAAGAGGACGACCTCCTGCATCTCTGATAGTTCACTTCTGTGTACCCTTCTAGCGCATCTTCCAGGACCTGAACCCCCGGGTTGTTACACCTGGGGTCTATTCTAGGTGCTGCTCACCTTCTGCTCCTGGCTTTGTTGCCACTCGGGAAATCAAACAGAGGCTTTGGTGTCACTAAGGGAGACTCCAAACACCACAGGACTGTTTGTGCTCTGATTAGCTGCTTCTCTGATGGCATGGTACCAAGAGGTCAGCCAACCAGCTGATGGGGTCAGCTCACAGCCCATCTTGAAAGTCCACATCCAAGGTGCGTCTGCACAGAGAGCCCCAGAAGAGAAGTCAAAAGAGCAACGAAAGAGCAGAGACACTGAGGTGATGTGAAAAGCTGAGCACAGCAGTGCCATCCCTGACAGGCTCAGTTGTCCTGTCACCAGGCACCTTGTCGTCCACAGAAACAGGTAGGAAGTAAAATTTTTCTGCTGTTCTGAATTGTTGAGTCAGACTCAGATTTGGAGACGAAAGCATTCATTCTAAAGAGAGGAGCCAAGAGCTGGGGCCAGACCCCTCCTCAAGGCAGACTCCATCCATGCCTCCCCCCAACTCCCCCTCCCACCCCGGCAGCCCTCAAAGACGTCTGTGGAGGAAGATTTTGGTGGAAGCGTGAATGCACAGGGAAGTGATGTGGCCCATCCCTGGGGCTGCATTGCCCTGCTCCATGATTCCATGCCCTGTACAGCCCTGTGTGAGGCTCCAAGCCCTGGTGAGTGAGACACAGCTGGAGTCCAGCATCCACTCAGGCAAGGAGCAGTGGTCGTGCAGAGGGAGGGTGGGAGTAGAGCAACCTATTCCTCAACGTGGTGCAGTAGGAAGACAGTGGATGCAGTGGAAGGAAGCAGGACTTGGACCCTCTCTTCTGTTCCTTTCACTCAAGAAATGCCTGCCGGGGAGGGGTGCCCACCCAGCCAGCCCAAGGTTGACGGCAAGAGATGGGTGGGGGCACCAGGGACATGAGCCACGGGAGACCCTCAGGAGCTCTGAAGACTACATGTGCCCCACTAGTGAACCAGCATCTGGATACACAGAAGTCAGCCCTGGCCAGTTAGTCTGTAAGAGGCCTGAAAACTGCCACAACAGACTGAGAGAGACAACACGGAAGGCCGGCTAAGGAGTCATGCTTGTCCCCTTTCCTCTCCCTCCTCCCCAGGCAAAGAAACCAGAACACACCCCACACCCAGGTGCCAATGCTGCAGCAGCGGGGAGGCTGAAAGCAAGATTTCAGTTGAGATTGAGACGGAAGCTGTGAAAGCTGTCAAGGACGATGACTAACTGAAAGTGAACAGGAAACAAGCTATTAAGGAACAAGAAAGGGAGATGCAACAGAGGCAGATGAAAAACAATGTCTGGAGGACACGGAGCCGTTTCTGTTTATAGGCCCCTGGACTGAGACTGCTGGAGAAACCAGTTGCAGCCGCTCCTAGGCACAAGGAAAGCAAGGCTCGGAGAGGATGTGTAACTTGCCCATTGTGTCCAAATCTCCTCCAAGCCCTTTCTAGCCTCCTCAGTGCCGCCTGCAGCCTCTGTTTCCAGTTTGGCTGCCGCCGCTGGGGCTTAGGGGCTCCCCTTGTGGCTCAGCTGGTAAAGAATCCATCTGCAATGTGGTTCGATCCCTGAGTTGGGAAGCTCCCCTGGAGAAGGGAAAGGCTATCCACCCCAGTATTCTGGCCTAGAGAATTCCATGGACTGTATTGTCCATGGCGTCGCAAAGAGTTGGACACGGCGGAGCGACTTTCACTTTCACAGGGGCTTACTTAGGTCCTGGCATCTGACTGAGACTGTCTCCATAGTGTCCAATGCATCCTATAGGAAACCATCAGGTTATTTTCCTAAAAGTACAATTTTGATCCCTCATTTTTCCCTTGAGAAAAGTCAACTTTTCCTATATAAAGCAGGAAGTGAGATTCAGAATATAATGTCAGTCTGTAGGTAACTTTCTGTCTAAAATAGGTAAATGGCAAGGATAACATAGGTTTTGTTGTGTGAGCTTAGGCAAATTACTTACCCTTTCAGAATCTCAGTTCCACTTCTACAAATCAGGAAGAATAACCTGTGATGCAGCATTATTGCAAATAGTCCATGAGCTAATGAAGTGAAACAAACTGGCCCATAGCATGCGTTCCAGCAATACTGTATTTTTCCTAATAGGACTGTAGTAAAAGCTGCAACATAGTAGGTAGTCAATAAACGTGGGCTGAAAAAAAAGATGAATAAACAGTTGCCAAGTTACCAATTCTCACCTCTCAGTTTTTCCTGTCATATTAGTTACTGTAAATAATCCATTTCATTATGCATAATTAAAGCTGAAGTGATGCCTCAGATTAAGTTATGGAAGACGTCAGAATAATTAAGGCTTTGAATGAAAGAAACTCACATCTGTTTAATTTTCAGCCTGACTGCACAGCGTTCTTCACGTTGCCTTGTTTTCACCAGAAATAGGGGAATCTCCTGTTCCCTCCCCTCTCTGGTCCTGGAATCACAAAGGTCAGATTTTGGAATTTGCTATGGGTTTTTTTTTCCCTCCTGTAATGACAGCATCTATTTCTAGCCCCTAAGGTTGTTTCTGCCATTATCGTGTTATACTGTCCTTTCGTCAGCTCACATCTCCTTCTGAAATCATGTGGTCCAGGTATCTAGGACCCAGCTGGGCCAGAATCACACAGAGGCTAAACAGGACCGTGAGGCCCCCTGCTCTCTTGTTCTGACCTCTGAGATCCTAAGCCCTGGCTCCACCCAGATCTCAGTCAGGTGAGATGAATTGGGTAGCTTGAGGGCAGGCACCCCTCTGGGGTCACATGGAAGACCTGGGGAGACTTCCACATCATGTCTGGCCTAGCAGTGGCTCAGACCCATAAAGTACCTGAAGGGACTGTTCTGGGATCCAGCTACTGCAAATGTCTAATTTGCTAGCAAAGGCGTTGTGTTCTGAAGATTCATCAAATTGGAACTTGGAACATACTTTCCTACAGATGGATGACTTGCCACCTACAAACCCTTACATTATCTATAATGTAGCTGATACACAAAACGCTATACACTTCAGATGAGAACTGGAAGCACTGCTGTGAATGTGAAAAGTCCGGCTCCTTCAGTAGGTCTGTGGGCAGGGAGGGCCACCTTTATGTCTGTGGGGAAGCTCTGTCCGTGGTTTCCATTCATCCAGTGCTGGAAAACTGGGGACTTCCAGGATCCAAACCCTGGGACAGGACCCCCAGGTCATACCATTCACGTGCCCCTGCCTCACAGGCCCCTCGTGGGCAGAGAGTACTCAGGGCCCAGCACACACTCTCAGCAGCAGCAGCCATGCTGATGTCATGAAGCTGCTTGCAGGAATGGGAAGCAGTCCTCGACAGGGCCTTCCCTGTGTAGCTGCTGTACCAGCGCGCACACAGCTCCAGCGCCCCACTCCCAGGCTTCTCTCACACATCTGTCTCCCGTCAGTCCTAGGGTGCCTTTCCAGGCCAGAGAAGCTCTTGAACTTTATTGCATCCTGGTTGCTTCACATGTAACACTGAGCCAGATACATGGCTGGTGCTCAAAATATTGTGGACTCACTCAATTTACTTTCCACTCCTTTGCCCTGTGCCATTCTCTCCCCCACCCAGAACATCCATCCAGTGAGAGCCCCTCAGCTCTGGTGGGGAAGGAAATTAAATTGCACAGCCTTCCCTACTTCTGGAACCTCAGGAGCACTCACTCCCAGACTGACCCTGAGGATCCCAGGAGGGACCCCTCTGAAGCTGAGTCTCAGTAGGAAAGGAAAAATAATTTCCCTCTGCCCTCTGAGTCCTCAGCTGAGATCCCAGTAATAAAAGACAGATTAGCAAGAGAAAAACAAGCGGAAGTTTTAATATGTAGACTTCATGGATACACGGACCTCCCTTGGTGGCTCAGCAGTAAAGCATCTGCCTGCCAATACAGGAGACATTGTGGGTTCAGTCCCTGGGTTGGGAAGATCCCCTGGAGAAGGAAATGGCAACCCACTCCAATTCCATGGACAGAGGAGCCTGGTGGCTGGAGTCCATAGGGTCGCAAAGAGTCAGACACAACTGAGCAATTAAACAACAACATGGAAACACAGGAGATAGCCAGGAAAAAATGAGTGATTTCCAGGGTAGCTTAGAATTCAAGATCAAACACCATCTTAATAGGGAAATAGGAGGGTGGGGTACATAATCTTACAGGGAAGAAAATTATTTGGGGGAAAGATTTTTAGGGCCCTTAGAAGAATAGAGAGGAGGTGTGATGGTTTTTGATAGAGTTTGTCTGGGTGTGGTGTCCACCTCTAGGCAAAACACCACATCTGTTTTCAATTTGCATTTTTCATCTCGTGAGTGAGGTTGAGCATCTTTCCCCAGTATTAAGGAATCAATACTGCTTCCTCTTCTGTAAATTTTCTATTCATTTCTACCATTTTTCTACTGAATTTTTGATCCATCTTTTGCTGGCTTGTGGGAAGTCTTGGCTATGTTAAGGAAATTAACACTTTGTCTGTAATAGGCATTGCGCATATTTCCGCAATTTACCATTTGATTTTTGAATTTGTTTATAGGAATTTAGGCCATGTAAAAAATGTTTATTCTTATATAGTCAAATTTATCAGTTGTGTTCCATGGCTAAGTAGCACACAAAATCTCTCTGAGATAATTTTTAAAATTTCATCTTTTCTTCTAGTGCTTTGCTATGGTCTGGATGTTTGTGTCCCCCTAAAATGGGAAAAGGAGTACGTCAAGGCTGTATATTGTCACCCTGCTTATTTAACTTATATGTAGAGCACATCATGAGAAACGCTGGACTGGAAGAAACACAAGCTGGAATCAAGATTGCCGGGAGAAATATCAATCACCTCAGATATGCAGATGACACCACCGTTATGGCAGAAAGTGAAGAGGAACTCAAAAGCCTCTTGATGAAAGTGAAAGTGGAGAGTGAAAAAGTTGGCTTAAAGCTCAACATTCAGAAAACGAAGATCATGGCATCTGGTCCCATCACTTCATGGCAAATAGATGGAGAAACAGTGGAAACAGTGTCAGACTTTATTTTTGGGGGCTCCAAAATCGCTGCAGATGGTGACTGCAGCCATGAAATTAAAAGACGCTTACTCCTTGGAAGGAAAGTTATGACCAACCTAGATAGTATATTCAAAAGCAGAGACATTACATTGCTGACTAAGGTCCATCTAGTTAAGGCTATGGTTTTTCCTGTGGTCATGTATGGATGTGAGAGTTGGACTGTGAAGAAGGCTGAGCACTGAAGAATTGATGCTTTAGAACTGTGGTGTTGGAGAAGACTCTTGAGAGTCCCTTGGACTGCAAGGAGATCCAACCACTCCATTCTGAAGGAGATCAACCCTGGGATTTCCTTGGAAGGAATGATGCTAAAGCTGAAACTCCAGTACTTTGGCCACCTCATGTGAAGAGTTGACTCATTGGAAAAGACTCTGATGCTGGGAGGGATTGGGGGCAGGAGGAGAAGGGGATGACAGAGGATGAGATGGCTGGATGGCATCACTGACTCAATGGGCGCGAGTCTGAGTGAACTCCGGGAGTTGGTGATGGACAGGGAGGCCTGACGTGCTGCAATTCATGGGGTTGCAAAGAGTCGGACATGACTGAGCGACTGAACTGAACTGAAAATTCATATGCTGACATCCTGATGCTCAATGTGATGATATTAGGTGATGGTGCCTTTGAGAAGTGATTCACTCATGAGGATGGAGCTCCCGTGGAAGGCGTTAGTGGCCTTATCAATGAGACCCCACAGTGGCCCCAGAGGGCTAGCTCCCCCTTCCACCAAGTGAAGATAACACTGGAAAAAGGGTCATCAGCTGACCGTGTTGGCACCCTGATCTCAGACTTTCAGCCTCCAGAATGGTGAGAAATACATTTTTGCTGTTTATAAGCCATCTGGTTTGTGGCATTTTGTTATAGCAGCCTGCATGGACTAAAGCATACATTTATCATTTTATTTTCCACTGGAGGCCTCTGATCTATTTGGAGTCATCCCTTCAGGTGTTAGGTGGGATTCAGTGGGAATTTCTCTGTCCAGCAGCTGTCTCAAAGTTCTCTTTAACCAGTTGAGCCAGAGCCCTCCTGGTTGGACCCACAATTTGAGGACAGTGGAATACTTTTTACCTACATCTCCACAGGGTGCTTATGCTTGGGACAGAATTATTAAGTCAAGAAAACACCTTGGGGAGCTCTGAACCAGAAGATCATGGTCAGGAAGAAAGAGCAGCTTCTGCCAAGAGATGCCAAATGCGCATATGCATCTACATGTACATAAAGGTGTTACCAGGAAATGAGAATTTCTGTCTAGAATTTTCATTTAAACTGATTTAGAAAATTTAATCTAGCTATTTTCAGATACACCCAGTCAACTTCACTGCCTTCCTAGCCAGTCTGGTTTGATAGACGAGTCACAATCAAGATTTTCTTCTGCTTCTTTCTCCTTATCCCTGAAGCTGGCACCAATGTCTGGCTGCTTTCACACTCATCAACATGGTGCTGAGGGCTTGGGAAGGGGGTGGGGGCTGGATACCTACTTTTTGGTCCTCTGATGACCTGCTGCTTCAGATGAACCCCATCCTTCCCAGTCTCCAAACTGGCCTCCCAGATCTCCTGAGTCCTGTCCATGAGCTGCATCCTTTCGAGGGAAGTGATGTCTCCTTGTTCTGGTCTCAAGGCCCCATGGGTCTGCTCTCCTCCGGATATCTTTTCTGTCTCACTCAGGAGTCTGGCGTATTTTCTGATGACCGCCCACACCCCTTTAAGAATACAGGGAACTCAGGACAGCCTTTGGCCCTATATGTCATGCCAGCATTTCTACCCCATTGTTGATACAGAACAGTGGAAGCAAGCTTGCAGTTGCCATGCACTTCCTCCATCAAACAGAGCACAGGTCCCTTCCACTCTCAGATCTCCAAACTTACAAGGGTTTTCTTGCATATCTCCAGCAGACACACCCACACCTGTGAGCTGGCCAATGCAGGGAGGATTGAAAGGATGCATCATTTCCGTGCTGCATCTAACTCCTTTTAACTCTTCAACCCTCCTCTATTTGGGTTGGCTTGGAAGAGGGGAGAATGTGGTTGGAGAGAAAGCAGGGAGAAATGGGTGCTGCTTGCTCATATCTTACTTCAGTTTTCTTCTGTTTATACCTGAATGGGCTTCCCAGGTGGTTCAGTGGGTAGAGAATCTGCCTGCAATGGAGGAGGTGGAGACGCAGGAGACATGGGTTCAATCCCTGGGTCAGGAAGATTTCCTGGAGGAGGCTACAGTCCATCAGGTCTCAAGGAGTCGAGCACAACTGAAGTGACTAAGCACGCATGCATGCCTACCTAGACAATGGATTCTGAGGCCAAGGAGTTTGTGTCTTTGTTTTCTATTTCTGCACTGTCTGGATTATTGGAAACTAGGGCTGCCATGACAAAGCACCACAGACTAGGGGGCTTTAACAACAGAAATTTATCTCTCGTCTCAGAGACTAGAAGTCTGAGGTCAAGATGTCAGCACAGTTGGTTCCTTTTGAAGGCCCTGAGGAAGAATCTGTTCCATGTTTCTCTCCTGGCTCCTGGTGGTTTGTTGGCATCACCCTGCTATCTGTCTTCATCTTTTTATAGCATTGTCTCTGTGTGCACGTCTGTCTCTGTATCCAAGTTTTCCTTTTCATGAGAATGCCAGGGACTTCCCTGGTGGTCCAGAGGTTAAGAATCCACCTGGAAGCCAGGGGACACAGGTCCCATCCCTGCTCCAGGAAAGTCCTCCCACACAGTTCTCTAAGAAACTCAACTAATACTAGTACAGTACCAGGGATTAGAATTTCAACATACCTTTTGGAGGAACACAGTTCAACCTGCAATAGAAACTAATCAGGGTACAAGTGAAGGATGCGTAGCCTGGGCTGAGGGAAGTATTGCATTAATATTATGCATGCGCTATACTCCAGGTCTGCCGCCAGCGGCACTGCTTTACAATCCCACCAGCGATGTGTGAGGCTTCCAATTTCTCCTCATCCTCCATTTTCTTAATCAATAGGTTTCCCCTCTGCCTCTTTTTTCTCTTGTAAATCATTTTTTGTTTATTAAACTGGGTCATTTTCCTTATGGATCTTCCCACAGCCTATATTCTAATGATATTCCCATGCATTGTTTAAAATGTTTGTGTTTTTGCTGTATTTCCTGTTAACTATCCCATCCCAGGCAATGCACCCCCGACTCCACTCAGGCCTTCTATCTCCACAAGAGCATCAAGCCCTTCCTGTCCCAGGGCCTTTGCACTCACTCTTTCCTCTGTCTGGAACATCCATCTCCTCCACTGGCCCCAGAACTGACTCCTTGTCAACATGCAGGTCTTCAGTTAAATGTCCCTCTTCTAAGAGACCTTCCTTGACCACCCACTCCTGATCACTCTCCCTCCAAGCCCCGTCATCCCATCCATCCATGGAGCTGACCACAGTTTTCACTGTGTATTTCTTCATGAGGCTATTTATTTACAGCCAATCAGACTGTGAGTGCCATGAAGCAGGGCCTGCATCTGTTTTGTTTCCGACTGCAGTCCAGTATGGGTCACAGCACCATTAACTTGTTAAACAAATGAATGAGTCAACACAGGAATGTTGGACCTGAGCTCAAACAAGTGGCAGGATTCTGTGTATCAATCCAACCCCTAGATCCCAGACAGAGGCTATTACAGAGAAGACAGTCATAAATGAACCACCCATTGTAAGCAGAGGAATCAATTAAAGCCCTGTTTACATTTCTTTGTCAAACATAATCACCTAGTGTTTGAATTAAGGTCAGGCTCATTGTTTACAGCCTCAACTGAATGTCCAAATTTGATAGGGATTCTACAAGCTTCAGTTGCTTGATTCCCAGGCGAAGGGCCTAGTCTTCCTTATCCAGATGTGAAGAACTAGGAGGTACTGGTCCCTCTCAGGTTTGTCCTGTAACAACCAGAGATATTCTGCATCTTTTCCCATCACGAGATAGGTGGGGGCAGAGCAGGAAGCCCATGGACTTGGACTTAACCTGGAACCCTGCTCCTCTATTTACATGCTTTGTGACTGGGCAGGTCGCTTAAACCCCTGACTCTGCTTCCTCATCTGCAAGGTAAAAATAATAGTACTTTCTCCCTTGCAGAGTTCGTTGTGAGAATCAAAGGGCGCATCTGTATGAAGTATCAAATTCTGGACACATTGCAGCTGCTCAGACACAGTATCATTGCATTCCACAGAGAGGCACTGAGTGCTACATTGTTGCCAAGATTTTTAGGACTGTCTTTCCACTTACTGATGCTTACACCACCATCATAAAGGAAGGAAGGAAGGAAAGAAAGGAAGAGAGAGGAGACGAAAGGAAGGAAGGCAGGAAGGAAGAAATTTTTCCTTCAGGTTAAAAATTACTACCCTTTACAAAATCACTATAAACAAGACCTTCATTGATAAATTTTCCAGCTACTGTCATTGTTCATGTACTTTAAATCTTTTTTTGAAGTAGCAGGGTATACATTATCAAAATATTATAAATGAGACTTGCACTGCACTTATAAGTTGCAGTAACCAAATTTATAGTGATGGAAACAGAAACCTTATATCACAGCTATCTCTATAACAAAAGCGAGCATTCATACAGTGCCTTCATGTGTTAGAAAAGGCTCGACATATTTACTATATATTAACTCTGGGATTTCTTTGGAAGGAATGATGCTAAAGCTGAAACTCCAGTATTCTGGCCATCTCGTGCGAAGAGTTGACTCATTGGAAAAGACTCTGATGCTGGGAGGGATTGGGGGCAGGAGGAGAAGGGGACAACAGAGGATGAGATGGCTGGATGGCATCACTGACTCGATGGACATGAGTCTGAGTGAACTCCAGGAGTTGGTGATGGACAGGTAGGCCTGGTGTGCTGCGATTCATGGGGTCTCAAAGAGTCGGACACGACTGAGCAACTGAACTGACTGAACTGAACTGAACTCATTTAGTCTCTACAATACCGCTGTGGGACAGCTGTACTAATATTATTCTCCTTTTCACTCAATGAGGAAAACAAGGCACAGAGAAGTTCAGGAACAAGCCCAGTGTTACAAATCCAGGAAGTGATGGAGCCAGGATTCAAACCCAGGCAACTCTGCTCCAGAGTCTGGGCTCCCAGTCACTGTATTGGTAGCCTGTCTGTCTCCGCTTATTGCACTTCAGAGAACACCCACAGACACAGATAACACACAAATAGAACACTGTCCCTTGCTCCTAGCGCTTCTCTATTAATCCTATCCCTGTATTCACTGGGTAATGTACCTGTGGGAGGCAGGTACGGGAAGAAGCCACAGACCTGAGGATCACACCTGGTTTGGTTCTTTCTTTTTTTCATTTGCTGTTTGCTGCTATAGCAGGAAGTCCTGCTGTCACTCACTGAACTGGGGGGCAGGGAGGGGCTCCATCGTGAGGAAGGAAAGGAGGGTGTTTCTGGGATCTGGGTGCTTATGACTCTCAGTGTTTTCAGCTCAGGGTGTTTTCATCTCCCTAATGGGCACCAGCACCTGCTGGCAAAGCAGTCAGCTTGCCTGTGGGAA
This sequence comes from Ovis aries, assembly GCF_016772045.2. NCBI lineage: Eukaryota > Metazoa > Chordata > Mammalia > Artiodactyla > Bovidae > Ovis > Ovis aries. The sequence goes on along the minus strand of NC_056057.1, from coordinate 48,531,403 downwards.
AAGAAAAGATGGGATGAAAGAATGCCCTGTGCTTTGTTTGGGGGAGAGAAGAAGAGCCCCAACCCCTGATGGATCCCTAGGGCAAAGGCCTGAGAAGAGGGGCCAGCCCCAGTGTCTCTGCAGCGAGAGCCCCCCTAAAGACAATGGGTAACCGGAGAGCAACAGGGCCCCTTTCCCAGTGAAGAGCTCTATGGCAAAGCTGGCCCATGGAACCACCCACAAACCTAGACCGAGGCCTGAGGCAGCAACCTGAGAGCTCAGAGGCCCTGGCCTCTCGTGGGTGGAGGTCTCCTGGGCTTCATGGCAGGGGGTCCCATCACACAGGTCTGGACCCCTTGACTTTTACCAGTGCAGCTAGACTCTGGTAAAACTGAAAAGAAGAAAGGTTTTATTCAATGCCCTCAGTTTTGGATGTTTCTCCAACAGATTTCCAGGAAAGTTTTTTTTTTCTTTTTTTTTTTACATGTGTTCGCCATGCTGGACCCTCCTCCCACCTCCCTCCCCATCCCATCCCTGTGGGTCATCCCAGTGCACCCAGGAGAGAATATTCCAGCAAACAATTATTCCTGGAAGTCGGTGAGTTCTCCAGTCATATGAACTTGAGAGAGGAGGGGGAGGGAGATCAGGCAAATAAAGGTTTTTACTCAGATTTTCTCTATTCCTACCCTAGCAAAACGGTCTGAGAAAGAACAATAACCTTTTCTCTTTAAATGTTACTGGGGTTTTGAATTTGGCGGGGTCCGTTCTGCCTGAGATGTATGCACTTTTTCTGCATTTCCTCTTCATGGGGATAAAGACTCTGCCCCCATTAAGGGGATATGAAGCAAGGGGAAAAGATGTGGGGAAGGAGGGAGCCCCCCGAGCCCAGGCAGGGGCTGCCCTGTCTCTGCTCTTGGCAGAAGTGCGTGGTTCCACCAAGCTGGGCCCAGGGCTCTCTTTGCGTCATTGCTTTGCCTGCTTAAGGATGATTGGGTGATTTGATTAGTTGACACACTAGTGTCCCTGGGAAATTCTAAGTGATGCAAACAAGCATGAAAGGAAACACAGAACAAGCTGAGGTTTCTGTGTACCCAGGATAGAGGTCAGCTCTGCTTTCATGCATCAGTTCCCCGGGTTGGTAATTAATGCTGAGGTTTTGTTGGAGCGGAGGCCAGGCCAGAGTTTCCTTGAAGAGTCTTCTATAGAATAGGGTTGGTTGTGAGCTACTTGACTCACAGCCTCTGACAATGTGTATCTGCGGGGGATGGACTACACCATTCTATCCATGGCAGCGCCCCAAATAGAAAGTGGCCATCACTGAGGAAGAGTCAATTCAGAGCTCCTTGGGTTCTAACCAGGAAGGTGGTATTTGTGGCAGATGACGTTTCAGAGAATGATAACCAGAAGATGTTTCTTTCTGAGCCAGATTGAGGAAGACACATTATGTATGTGTGTAAATACTGTAATTTGAATACAGGGCCTTTGGCAGTAACTGTTGGATTGGTTTAATCAGTTACACATGGTGTGTGCGTGTGTACCTGTGTGTGTGTATGTGTAAGTACGACTGGGGTGGACCTGCCAGAGACTCCCCATTTCTGTCCTCTTCTTGAGGAATTTGTCCTCCCATGGACCCTAGAAGGAGGGTCAGTCTACCTTGTTTATACAGGTGACTGGACCACAGTGTTCAACCAACCCAGGGGACACTAGGTCGTTGTTGGGGCTTTGCCTGTCATATTTTCTCCTTTTTTTCCCTCTCTCAAAACATTGACCTAAGAGACATGGAGATGGTCCAATGACGATGGTTATGTCCAATCAAGACGGGGTGGGGGTGGGGAGGGGCGGAGTGTGCCCATGAGTAGGTGGGAAGGCAGAGAGCAGCTGGAGACAGGAGCTGACACACAGAGGAGAGCCGGAGCCCCCAGGAGAGAGGCAGGGACAGCCTGAGATGCCAGCACCCCAGCTCCACTCCAAGGGATCTAGAGAGTCTTCATTGCCAGCCTCAGTGTCTGGAGGTTGTGTGTTGAATCCTTATGTCCTGACAGTAACCCCTGTTAAACTCAACTAGTCTGAGTAGCTTCTGTTCCTTGCCACTAAATAGTCCCTAAGACAATGTGATTGGGCAAGATGAGGGAACAGATGTCTAAGGCCCCCAAAGATAAAGCATATTGCAAAGAGAGTTGTCAAGATGTCTGTGATTTACTTTGAAATACTTCAGCAAGTAGGGTCAGTCATACTGTGTGTGTGCTGGTTCATTTAAGCTTTAAGCTTCTACTCTAAGAACCATCAGTTGCTCTAATGGAAAATTCCACTCCAGAATAATCAGCTAGGTTTTTATCAGAAAAGCCACATTCCAGAAGCCACTACCTCGAATGCTTCTGTGATCGTGTCTCACTGACTACTTATGGCTTTGTTCATTAGCATAGTGAATGTGAGGAATGGATTTTTATTGTTGAAATTAGTTCATTGTTAATAAGATGAACATTAGAAGTGGACTCCTGTTGGTGAGATTAAAGATATTCAAGATGGGTGGACTGGCTAAAGTATTATAGCTATGTACATTCTTCCCTGCTTTGGGAGCAGCATGGCTCATGGCCACAGAGACATGTGGCCCAGGAAGGGCTCACTGCCTGGCTGCGGGTGGTACGGTCAGTTGACTCTGTCAGCCACCCACGCCCTCACTTGTGGAGAGCCTTCTTGCCCAAAGCCACTCTTCCTGGGCAGCCCTGATCCAGTGACCAAGCCAGGTGAAGGATAAAGCCCCAGCCATTCTGACCAAATGCAAGACAGCCCTGATGGGCAATACACAGTCCCGAGCTCAACACTGGTGGCTGAGGCCTCATGGGAAGGGCATTGCTGTTCAACTTTTCCCTCTGCCTACTTTTCCTTTTTTTTGGAAAAATTATTTATTTCTAAAAATCTTCATTGGAGTATAGCTGCTTTACAATGTTGTGTGAGTGATATACAGTTTCTGCTGTATAGCAAACTAAATCAGTTATCATATACATCTTCAGTTATCATATACATCTATCTACTCTTTTTTAGTTTTTTTTCCCCATATAGGCCATTACAGAGTATTGAGGAGTTTCCTGTGGCATGCAGTAGGTCCTTATTAGTTACTTATTTTATATATAGTAGCATATATACATCAATCCCAATGTCCCAATTTATCCACCTCTTTCCCCCTCCTTTTTAAAAACTTTAAATTTTACTCAAATTATTGTAACTGAAGCAGATTCGAACAGAGCAGTTATTATTAATAAGTAGATAATAATAATTATTAGGTTTATAGTATATTAAGTTATTAGCATTGACTTAATGTTAATAACCTTTTGGTTTGTAGCTTATAAATCTCCATCAATTTGTAAATAAATACCTAATTATATCATGCTGCTACTGCTAAGTCACTTCAGTTGTGTCCAGCTTTGTGAGACCCTATAGACGGCAGCCCACCAGGCTCCCGCATCCCTGGGATTCTCCAGGCAAGAAGACTGGAGTGGGTTGCCATTTCCTTCTCCAGTGCATGAAAGTCAAAAGTGAAAGTGAAGTCGCTCAGTCGTGTCCGACTCTTCGCTACCCCTTGGACTGCAGCCTACCAGGCTCCTCTGTCCATGGGGTTTTCCAGGCAAGAGTACTGGAGTGGGGTGCCATATCATATTTTTGATAAATAGTAAGAGAAACCAAGGATCAGTGAAGCTTGAAAGAAAGAAAGTGAAGTCGCTCAGTCGTCTCCGACTCTTTGCGACCCCATGGACTGTAGCCTACCAGGCTCCTCCATCCATGGGATTTTGCAGGCAAGAATACTGGAGTGGGTTGCTATTGCCTTCTCCAGGAGATCTTCCCAACCCAGGGTTTGAACGTGGGTCTCCCACATTGTAGGTAGACGCTTTACCGTCTGAGCCACCAGGGAAGCAGTGAAGCTTGAATTGATATTCAATTATTTTAAACTTTTTTTTAAGCAGAACTAACTGGTTATCGGAGAAGGCAATGGCAACCCACTTCAGTATTCTTGCCTGGAGAATCCCATGGACGGAGGAGCCTGGTAGGCTGCAGTCCATGGGATCACGAAGAATCAGACACGACTGAGCGACTTCACTTTCACTTTTGACTTTCATGCATTGGAGAAGGAAATGGCAACCCACTCCAGCGTTCTTGCCTGAAGAATCCCAGGGACAGGGGAGCCAGGTGGGCTGCCGTCTATGGGGTCGCACAGAGTCGGACATGACTGAAGCGACTTAGCAGCAGTAGCAGCAGCAACTGGTCATATATATTAACCGGTTGCATTCATTTCTGATGATGGATCCTTCCCCTTCCTTTTATAGGGTTTGATCCCTAATAAACATTTGGTACCCTGAACTCTGTCTCAGCCCCTGCTCCCAGAGAACCTAACTGGTGACAAATAGGGAAGAGGACACCACTGAGATAGATAGCCCTGCACTATGGTGCTTGGTCTGCCAAGACAAAGCACCACAGACTGGGCAGCTTCAGTGATACATATTTACTGTCTCATGGTTCTGGAAGCTAGAAATCCAAAATGAAGATGTTGGCAAGGTTGGTTCCTTCTGAGGCCTGTGCGGAAAAGATCTGTTCCAGGCCTCTCCCTGGCTTTAGAAGGCTGTCTTCTCCCTGTGTCTCTTCACACTATCTTTCCTCAATGCATATTTGTGTCTGTGTCCAAAATTCTGTCTGAGACCTTACCAGAAACATCATTAGCATTCATATTTCTAGCAACATTCTGTTCATGATGATGTACGTATTTTCTAAGACAACAGGAACTTTCTCTACAGCCCGTCTCTTGGAGTTCTTAACCAGAATCTCTTTTAATGTCCATATTTCTATTGACAATCCCTTCAAGGCCATCTAGGCTTTTTGTATCATGTACTTCAAATCTGTCCAACCCCTACTTTTACCCAATTCCAAAGTCACTTCCACATTTTAAGGTATTCTTTACCCCACTTCCTAGTACCAAAATCTCTATTAGTCAGGGATCTCCAGAGAAACTGAATTAATAGGAGATATAGTGGTAGTGTTAGTCTCTCAGCTGCGTCCGACTCTTTGTAACCCCACGGACTGTAGCCCGCCAGGCTCCTCTGTCCATGGGATTCTCCAGGGAAGAATACTGGAGTGGACTGCCATTCCCTTGTCCAGAGGATCTTTGAGACCCAGGGGTCAAACCCACATCTCCTGAATTGCAGGCAGATTCTTTACCAACTGAGCTACAGGAAAGATCCTAATAGGAGACATATCTATACATATAGATAGATGTATCATATAGACAGAGAAAGAGAGAGAGATTAAGATTTATGTTAAGGAATTGATTCAGTTGACTGTGGAGAGTAGCAAGTTCAAAGCCCAGAGGACTGGTTGGCAGACTGGTAATTCAAGTAAGAATTATCATTGCAACTCTTGAGTTAACTGGTGAATCTGAGGGCTGGAAACTCAGGCAGAATCTCTGGAGTCAGAATTTCTTCTTCACTGGTGTGTCTCAGTCTTTGCTCCTAAGGCCTTCAACTAATTGGATGAGGCCCACCCCCACTGTGGACGATAACTGACTTTATTCAAAGTTTACTAATATAAGTATTAATTGCATCTTTTTAAAAAAATGCCTTCATAATAACATCCAGACTGGTGTCTGACCAAGCAGCTGGGCACCATACCCAGCCAGGGTGATACATAAAATTAACGACCGTAATGTACCCTTAGGGATGGTAACTGAGGCTTGATCCCAGGCAACCCGGCTCCTGAGCCTTGTGAAGAGGAGCTCTGGCCTGCTGCTGAGTCTCAGTGTAACAGAAGCCCGCCTCTGGTGAGATTATGCCTCTGTCTCGTGACCTTCACACGCGAGGTGGCAGTAAGAGCTCCGAGGACAGAAGGCTAGTCTCCACTGAACTTATCAAACAGTTTGTGAAACTATTTCAACCTGTTAATAAAAATTGCTTAATAAATTTCTCTATGCATGACCAAATTTGGTGTAAGATTTGCTTCCTTTCCCAACTGGGAGCTTAGTTGTAGGGTAAATAGTTTACTCTCATTTACATCAATCTTCTTTTAATAGCTATTGTCAACTAGTAAGACCCCAAGAGCTGTTCGTCCTGACTAGTTAGACCCTAAGAGCTGTGCATCCTGACCCGACTGACTCAGACCAGTTCGTAATAATGGAGACACATGGTTTCCTCTTAGCTCAGGGCCTCTCACATGACTCACCCCTCATTTCATTCAGGTCTGTCTGTTAAAATGTCAGTCCTTCCTAGCAGCCTTCCTTGATGAATCAAACTCCATCAGTTAGTGGAAACAAACACATACACTTTCACACATGTCTGTCACTATAAATCCTGCCTTGCTGTTCTTATTAGCACTTATCAAACCTGAATTATATTTAGCAATGTGTTTATTTGTTTATTTGTTTTTCTTCTCCTCCAGTATGTAAGCATCACTAGGGCAGATACCACGCTCACTGCTATAAACCTAGAGCATGGAACCACATGGGCATATGTTAGAAGTTAATCATTAGGTGTTGGTTAAACACATGAATGGACCTTTGAGAAAAAAAAAAATCTACCATTGGAAGGTGGCAGCCATGGAGCCCTGGGGGCTTTAAGGCACAAAATGAATCATTTAAAACAAGCGACTGGCTATCAACTTTTGGCCCTGTAATTCTGCCTTGCCACTCTCTTCCCTTGTCATTCTTATGCTCTTGAGCACCTGGATATCTAGTCTTTTACATAAGCTCACCTCAATTCAATTTCTGGTCCCCAAGAAACTGTTCATCTGACAGTCCAACTATATGAAAAACTCAGCAAATGATGTTTTTACGTCAAGTGATGTGTTTTGACTCTTCATGGGTCAGCTCATGTGCCTCAGCAGAAACACTGAAATACAGGGACAGGTTGCTAATTAAAAGGACAGAGCCTGGGGGTGGGGCTGGTTGCTAAGCCAAAAGTATGTACCAAATAAATTGATAATGCAATCTAAACTCAGGAGGAGGTCCACAGGGAAGGACACTGTTTTCAAATACTGCTGAAGTAGGTAAGAAGCAACTATTTATCTAGCCAAAACTTGATACATCAAACACAAATCATTCTTCATTGAAGCAATTCTCCTAAGTTTCTTTACCAGGCAGCAGGTAGCAGGTTGCTAGTCAGGTTGTATCACATATTTGCAAATAAAGAAAAGATGTGTGTCTAACTAGATCACTCCTCCTAGAACTGGTTTGAATAAAGTTTTTGTTTTCAGCACCAACATAATTAGCAACATGTGTAACCCAACAGATCTTCCCAGGTAGCTCAGTGGTAAAGAATCCACCTGTCAAACAGGAAAGGCAGGTTCAATCCCTAGGTTGGGAAGATCCCCTGGAGAAAGAGATGGCAACCCACTCCTGTGTTCTTGCCTGGGAAATCCCATGGACAGAGGAGTAGTGATGATGGTGGTGATGATGGTGGTGGTGATGGCAGTGATAATGGTGATGGTGGTATTATAGTAGTGATGGAGGTGGTGGTGGTGATGGTGGTGATGGTGGTGGTGATGGTAGTGATGGTGGTGGTGGTGATGGTAGTGATGGAGGTGGTGGTGGTGGTGATGGCAGTGATAATGGTGATGGTGGTACTATAGTAGTGATGGAGGTGGTGGTGGTGATGGTGGTGATGGTGGTGGTGATGGTAGTGATGGTGATGGTGGTGGTGGTGACGGTAGTGATAATGGTGGTATTATAGTAGTGATGGAGGTGGTGGTGGTGATGGCAGTGATGGTGGTGGTGGTGATGATGGTGGTAGCAGTGATGGTGGTAGCGGTAACAGCTAATACCACTGGGCCCTTACTATGGACCACAGGCCCTGAGAAATGAACGGTTGAGGATCCTCCTCCCTCCAGATATGGCTTTAGTCTTCTCATCTCCACAAGTTCAGGATTGTTGAGTGTGTTGGGATTGGCAGCTGTGAGGATTGACCTTCAGGTCTTCATCTTTGCGAAGTTTAGATTTGGAGAAATGTTGCCATCTAGTGCCCCACAGGAGTCTTAACTCTTTAAGCCAGTAAACCAGCCTCCCTCTGCCTCATTCCACCCACCCTCCCAAATAAGAAGTCAGGTACACCCCAGTCCTGGTAAACACTGCCCCCATACCTACATTAGGAACCATGGGCATGTTTCTAGAATTTTTTAAAATCCCTTTTTCCTCTATAAAATGTACAGAATAAGATCTGGGCAGAGGCAAAGGAACAACAAGAGAATTAAAATGAATATTGAGCTAATTTTGCCATGTATAGCATATTAAATTCAGTGAGGAATAGGGGAAAGACATTAGGAGAGTTCTAGATACAACAGTGAAATAAGTGAAGGAAGTCGTTGGTCTGGCTTTCCCTTTTCTTTGGGTCTCCTCCCTTCTGTACCTCTCAGATCTTTCCAGGCTCACCTACCTATAAACCTTCCTACCCTCACACACCTAAAGCCCCTCATCTGTTCTCTCAAGGTTGTCTTCTTTCCTTCTATAGTGGTGGTAGTTTAGTTGCTAAGTCATGTCTGACTCTTGCGACCCCATGGACTGTAGTCCACAAGGCCCCTCTGTGCATGGGATTTTCCAGGCAAGAGTACTGGAGTGGGTTTCCATTTCCTAGTTCAGGGGAACTCCTGACCCAGGGATCAAACCTGAGTCTCCTTCATTGCAGGCAGATTCTTGACCAACTGAACCACCAGGGAAGACCTTCTTTCTGCATTTCAGTTCAGTTCAGTCACTCAGTCGTGTCCGACGCTTTGTGACCGTATGGATTGCAGCACGCCAGGCTCCCCTGGCCATTACCAACGCCTGGAGCTTGCTCAAACTCATGTCCATTGAGTTGGTGATGCCATCCAACCGTCTCATCCTCTTTCGTCCCCTTCTCCTGCTGTCAATCTTTCCCAGCATCAGGATCTTTTCTAATGAGTCAGTTCTTCGCATCAGGTGGCAGTGACAGTAGCTAAATCCATCAGCTGCTTCTGCTCTTGTTTCTTGCCCTCTCCTGTCAGGGAAAAGAGGTATATTTTTAACAGAAACTTTCAATGACAACAATAATTAGCTACTCCACAGAGTGGCAGGCTGGTGGGGGAGATGCTCTGAACAGGCAGCATCTATAGGACCTCTCTCCCCAGGCCCGCAATGCAGCATGATCTTGCCTTTCATGGTGTATGTATACCGACTTAGATTTACATCTTCATTTGCGTATTTAACACCAGCCACCCCAACTCCTCTCTGAGCTCCACTGGGATGGGGGCCAGGCCTGTTTTGTTTACTGCTAAATGCTCAGAGCTTAGTACAGGGCCTGGCACACAGAGAGCACTCTGACAAGTGCCGGGGAGAAAAGCCTCTAGAGTGATATTCAGGGAAGTGAGTGGAGACCGAGGAGCGGGGCCTATGACCCTGGCACTGCCCAGTCAGAAGGGATGCAGCTTCATGGTTCTCAGACCATTTAACCTTGAGCCCCTGATTCACCTGAAGTCTTAAGCTGGAGCTCCCCCCTCCTTCTGGAAGCCAGCATAGTTCGCTATCTCCTGCCCCCTTCCACTAGGCCCAGCCAAGCCTCCAAAAGGCGCCAGGCAGCACAGTTTGAAAGCAACTGACTCAATCCCTTTATTTTACAGAGAAAGAAACCCATGGAAAGCAGAGAAAAGTGGAAAGGTGTCAGAGGTAAGAGACAGAAGACCAAAAAAACAAAAAGTGTGATGTCAGAGAAAGAACCTACTTGGTCATATTTTCCTTGACAGTTCTTCACTGTAATTCAAGAACACCCATAAAAGATCTGTTCTCCCACATCCAGGAATTCACTGTGAGAAACATTCAGCCTGGCCTGGAAACAAAGGAGGCCTGGAGAGAGTGTCAGGGACTTAACGTAGAAGAGGAACCCAGAGGCCAGTGGAGGTGGCTTTGAGGATCCTGGTGATTAAGAGGGTGTGTAAAGGGCCCATCTGGGAAATAGCGGCCACGTTGAGACATTAAGGACAAAGGCTTTTTTGTCCTTTGCTACCCGTGAGGCAGTGCTTTTCTGAGCGGCTCTAATTATAAATCCCTGTCCCGCTAAGATGGGTAAACTTGGCAGCATTTGAGATCTGCCTTGTGTCTTAACTATTTCTCAGTTGGTTTAGGTTTGGCAAAACCCCAAGTGCATTTTGCCAAGCACTCTTTCCCTTAATTTCTAATCCCCTGAGTGGCTTAAGGGAAATTTCATCCATATGTTTCTGAGTCATTTACTGTGAACTCATCTTTTGGTAAAAGAAATATGTTCCCAAGCCAGCACAGTCTAGAGAACAGCAAAATTTTCAGGCTGAAACAGGTCATGCTTTCTCTGGGAAGAATTTCCTGAATTTTTCTTGAGTGCAAGTAGGAGGGAAGGAGAGCAATATTTTCTGTTCTCATAGTTCTTCCCCCACCTGCACGTCCTTTCTTAAGGTTTAGCTGAAGACCTCCTCTATTTTCTGGGAAGCTGGTAAATGCCATATTTGCATTTGGATCCAAACAAACTCTATAGATTTGTCATTTTCAACACATATTCTCTTTTTAACCTACATTAGAAAAGAAACAAGTGATTACTGAACATATATACTACATGGCAGGTACAGTTCAGCATCCTGGTGAGATAGACATGACTCTCATATACAGGAATCAGAAATGAAAAAAATTAGACAAGGAATAGATTTAATAAAAGACAAAGTCAGTATTCAAGTCTAGGGCTGTCAGTTTCCCAAGTTCATGTTCCTTCCACCTGTCCACGCTTCCCCAGCACATTCTAGTTGATAATCATTGTGAAGCTAATGATGAATTCTGGCCAGATATTTTTGGTGAAGTCAACAGAGACTAGACTTGGCATTAATGCAAAATAGTTATCTTCTTTTCTATTGCCTCAGGAGAATTTGGGACTTGCCTTACTCACTGTGGGGAGATGTCATACATAGAAATTCTGAGTCTTGATCACACTACTATATATACAATAGATAATCAACAAAGATCTACTGTATAGCACAGGGAACTCTACTCAATATTCTGTAGTAATCTATATGGGAAAAGAGTCTGAAAGAGTGGATATATATATAGGTGTATGTATATATATGTAACCAAATTACTTTGCTGTACACCTGAAACTAAACATTGTAAATCCACTATACACCAATATAAAATTAAATTAAATTGAAAAAGTAAATTGTCAGTCTTAGAAGTGAACTCTTCTATATTACTAATATCTGAGTTATAATTCTCATTTTACAGAGATTACAGGCAATCAAGGAACATGTTAAGCAATACCATGAGGATGCAATGAGCATAATCCAGAATACTGAAAATTCTATAAGACAGCTCAGTTTCTTCAATAAATGGCTATGGGGAAAGAGAGGGCAAGGAACCTTTATATTAGAAAATACACGAGACATTTCAACAGAATTCAATATGTGGATCTTATTTGGATGCTGATTTGAGCAAACAAGAATAAAAAGGAATCATGAGATAATCAGGGAAATCTGAGTATGCTGGAATATTTCATAATATTAACAAATTATTGCTATGTTTAGGTGTGATGAGGACATTATGTTTATACTAGAAAAAAGAAAGACCTTATCTCTTAGAGATACTACTTAAGTATTTACAGATAAAACTTTATGTTGCCTTGAACTTGTTTTAAAGTAATCTGGAGTGGGATGGGGGATATTGGGAATGGGATAGGGGGACAGATAAAAGGAGACTGGCCACCTTTGAACAAGGATTGAAGCTGGGTAATAGGTACAAGGGGTTTAATATATTAGTCAGACAGATGTTTATATGTTTGAAAGTGTCCATAGTTTTAAAATTGTTATGATTATAGTGATCAAAGTTATTCCAATTAATTTAAAATTTCCCCTTTTCTCCCACATTTGTATCTTAATCTTTACAACAACTCTATGAGGTCTCAGATGAACATGCTATGGGTTTTTGCAGTGGTAGCAGTGGTTTAAAAGGAGAAAAGAAAGAAGGCAAAGAAGCAAGGAAGGAAAGAAAGAAAGAAGGGAGAGAGGGAGGAAGGAAGGGAAAGAGGAGGAAAGAAAAGGAAATGGAAGGGAAGAGAACAGAAGAAAAGCTGAGCCAATGGAGGAGAAGGAAAGTCATTTTTTGGCAGAGAGTCAATTTTCTGCAGATTCAAGTCCCCCAAAGCACAGAATTCATGTGCATTCACTCTTGGCCTCCTTCCTCTCTGACATCCTGATAGTGGAGCTGGATTGAAGGTGTGGGTCTGGGTGCCAGAACTCTTCAAAGGTAAAGGAGCACTTCACCTTGGCTTTTGTCCCTGACTCCATGGAGATTCCCTTAATGTTGACATTTTAAAGCTGCTCTCAATAATCTGCACCATGAAGTATATTGGACAGCAAGAGACAGACATACTTGTGAGGCTCTTTAAAAACAAAACAAAACAAAACTTCCCAGATATTTTGTCTCCTGGATGAAGTTACCGAAGAGGCAATTTTTAGTAATGTTAAGTTAATGTAAAGTAAATGTATGCTCCCTGTCCAGTAACACATGAAAATCAGAGTAAGAACTTTACATTCAGCTATATAACATCGTGTGCTTTCTTTTTTAATGGACATCCTCTTTTTTAAAAGTTTTATTGGAGTATAGTTGATTTACAATGTTTTGCTAGTTTCAAATGTGCAGTAAAGTGAATCAGTTATATATAAACATATATCCACTATTTTTTAAAATGTTTTTTGGATTCCTTTCCCATATAGGCCATTACAGAGTATGGAATAGGGTTCTCTGTGCTGTACGGCAAGTTCTTACTAGTTGCCTGTTCTATATACGGCGTGAGTATGTGCGTGCTAAGTCACTTTGGTCTTTGTGACTCTATGGACTGTAGCCCACCAGGCTCCTCTACTCATGGGATTCTCCAAGCAAATTGTATGTACATGTCAGTCCCAATCTCCCAACTTATCCCTCTTTCCACCCTAGTCCCCTGGTAACTTAGTTTTCTACATTTATGGACACTTTCTAATATGTATAAAAAGAGCTCATAAGTTGATCTGCTCCCATGATGTTCAACTCCAATAGTTGTCAATAACCATCTTGTTTCATCTATGCCTTTCATTCCCTCACCCCAATGGATGATTTAAAAACAAATTAAAAAAAAAAATTCCAAGCATCCTTATCATATCATCTGCAGAAGTTCTGCAGGATTCTCTTCTTTTTATTTCAGATAAGTGGGATTAACAGACAAGCCTCAGATGGATTTGCAGAGTGAAGAGTCCACCCAGAGATAACCAGTCTTGTAGATATGGAGGTAGGAGAAGACGGGATAGCAGTTGGTGGAGGCTGTGAGGAAGGAGGGTAGCAGGTACTGCGTAAACAGAGAGAACTCCAGATCAGAACCCTAGAGCCCTGCCTGAGGGCTACAGTTTCAAGGAATGGACTTCCTAATGTTAATACTCGGAAATATTATTATTTCTGATTATTATTATTATTTCAGATAAAATATTAATATAAATTAATATTAGTAATACTAATACATATCTAATACTTGGAAACAGGGACTCACTTTGAAGTAAAGTATATAGATCCTGTGATGTCAGTTTTATGTCTTCAGAATTTCTTCGTGGCTTGCTTTTTAGTTATTAGTAGCTAAGTCCTGGGTAGTTAAGGTTGCTGAGTAGGTGATATATTACTTCTGTATTGCTCATAGCTATTGGACACAAGCTCAAGAAAGAACCTAAAGCAAGCCTCAGTGTCTCCCAGAGATAAGAAAATATTAGCAAGGCACAGGTGATGAGTAGTAAGTAGCCTAAAACTATAGACGTACCATGGTAAAAGTATCTTCCTGGATATCCCTGGGTCTTGGTTGGAGATAGTTGAAAATGGAAATAGCATTTGTTTAAAGTATGTTTTATTCAGGAAAAAAAAAAAAAACAGAGACACAGAAGTTATCCTTAGTAAGAATGTATTCAACTACATCAAAATCAATAAGCCTAGAAGTGAAAAGATGCTCATCCAATGAAGTGGATGAAAGATGCATTTCCCAAAACACAACATAAAACCTTTGCATACAGATAAGAGAACAAGGCCAGAGGGTTCCACACCCCAGACATTTGCTGCAAATCTCAGTGGTCCACAGAAAGAGCAGATGGTTACCTTTCCAGTTATCTTCCTGAAAAGTCCTTGCTCAGCAAGTGGACCCTGTGATTTGGATTTACTTTGACCAACAAAGACATGCAGTAGGTGTGCTGGAAATGAAAGGCGTCTTAGGTGAAAAGTTCCTGATGTTCTGGGGTTCTGTGTTATAGGAGATTGGAATGCATGATCCTGGCAGACAAGGGGTCTGGGTGTTAGGGAAGAAGGTTTTCAAACTACAGAGAAAAGATAGAAGATTTTTATGAACTGAGGCTCATAGCATTGACTTTCAACCTTTATTGTGTAGTAAAATCATCTGGGGAACTTTTGATTCATTGAATTTTCCTGATTGAGGAATGTTACATGAATTGAATGAATAGATATAAATATACCACATTTAAGACCCTACTTTGAAAGTGAATTTGGACAAAAGCACAAGCTTTGTAATCCACACCACTATCAAGATACAGGACAATTCTAGCACCCTAGAACAGCCCCTCGTGAGCTTCCCAGAACCCCTCTTCCTGGAAGCAACCTCTGTTTCCAGTCCCTTTCTTCCTATCTTGTGTCTATTCTAGAACTTCATATCAATGGAATCATATAGTAGGTACTTTGTGTGTTTGTGGATTCTTTCACTTAGCATGATGGTTTTTAAGTCCACCCATGTGGTCACTTGAATCAGCAGTTTTTTCCTTTTCTGTTGATGAGTTGTATTTTATTGTATGGATATACCACCATGTGTTCATCCATTCTGCCTTTGAGGGACACTTGGATTGTTTCTTCTTTGGGGCTATTATTAATGAAGTTGCTAAATCTTTTCATGTTCATGTGTTTTTACTTTTCTTGGATGAAAGCCTTGAAGTAGTATAGTTGTCAATGGGTAGGTGTATCTTTCACTTTATAAGACCCTGCCAGACCAGTTTCCAAAGTGATCACATCACTTTATTCTCCCACATGAAATGAGTGAAAGAGCGAGTCCTACTTGCTCTGAAGTTTTCAGTATTCGTTTAATTTTAGCCATTATTGGGTATCTCATTTTGGTCTTAATTTGCATTTCCCTGATGACTAATGATGTTGAACACTTTTTCATGTACTTATTGGCTGTTTATATTTTTCCCTTTGTAAAGTGCCTAGTCAAACTTTTACACCAGTTTCTCAACTGAACTGTTTGTGTTTTTTATTACTGAGTTGTAGAAATTGCTTAGATATGTTAAATACAATTCCTTTGTCAGAAACAGGTGTGGCAAAAATTTTCTCCTGGTCTGTGACTTGTTTCTTCTTTGTATTAGTAGTATATTTTAATGGGCAGAAGTTTTTCATTTTAATGAAGATCATTTTAACATTTTTAAAAATGATTATCTGTGTAATCTAAAAAAAAATACCCATGCCTGGGCCCTACCCTAGAGATTTGGTTCAACTAGTCTGTGTTGACAATTCATTGGAAATGACCCCGATGCTGGGAAGCATTGAAGTCAAAAGGATAAGATGGAGGCAGAGGATGAGATGATTAGATAGCATCACCAACTCATGGACATGAATCTGAGCAAACTCTGGGACATAGTGAAAGACAGGAAAGGCTAGCATGCCACACGCAGTCCATGGGGTTGCTGAATCAGATACCACTTAGCAACTGAACAACAACCACCGCAACAGTCTGTGTTGGCATCAAGCATCAGTTCTTTTTAAAGATTGCTTCAGTGTTTCCACTGTGCAGCCAGGGCTGAGAACCCTAGAACCAAAGGGAAATATGATCTGAAATAAAGAGGGCTCTAAAAAATGAAATCCTGAAAATATGATAAGGCATAATTCCAATTAATGTCAAGAAGCTACCTAAAATCCCCAGTGTGTAAGCACAGGGAATGTTTATAATGAGGAGGTAGACAGAAAGTAAGGACAAGACAGAAGGGGCTATGGTGCTGTTACAGCTCTGGCCTCAGGCCTGTGAGATGCTCAGAGAGCAAAAACTGGACCTTGGAAAATTGCATTTGGGGCAAGAAGATGAATAAGAAAGGCAACCTCCTGCAGTAGCTGGGGAAACCTGATGTGAGTGCCCAGCTAGGGTTTTACTTTTGCCCTTGCCATCTGGAAACAGTCTCCAATGCCAGTAAAATGGAACGCAGGTGGTTACAAGGGAGCAGTAGCTGAAGACGGATGCAAAGGCAGCGATGGAGCCCTAGGCAGCTCTAAGTGAGTTCAGGTCTCGCAGCCCATGAATCCCAGTCCTGGGAATGGGAGGACCTTAAGAAGTAACTGAGGAATCATGCTGTAATCTCTGAAAATCACAGAGTGAGGAAACAGTACCAGAAAACCCAAGATGAGAAAATGCTCCAAGTTTGAAAAATAGGGCTGCAGAAACCATCAGGTCATGGCAGTGTCCAGCATCTGCCCTGGAAATGTCCCCATAAAAGACTGAGCAGCCCCAGGCAGTGGTTCAGGGAACTCAAACCATCCTGCACCCCCACCCCCACCCCACTCCCACACACATACAAAGCAGCTTTGACTTCAAATCCAGTTGACAAGATTCTCCTCTTGGGATAAACCCTATGAACATGGGCCCTGGCCCAGCCCTGCTTCACTACATTCTTATATGAGTGGTAATCTTGTCATTAATTATTTATACTTATTGAGCACCTACTATATGCGAGGCTAGTATTTCTCAAGTTCTAAAACTCTTGAGTTCTCAAGAACACATGTTCAGTCCAGCCAGAGGTTCAAAGACTTTCATTTGAAAAGCACTGGATTAAAAGTTAAGAGCCAGTAGATGGATATTTAACTGTTGTACAGCTAGACAGTGGAATATTGTTCAGCACTAAAACAAAATGAGCTCTGGAGACACAAAAAGACTTCAAGGAACCTTAAGTTCATGTTACTAAGTAAAAGAAACCAACCTGAAAAGGCTACATACTGTATGATTCCAATTATATGACAGTCTAAAAAAGACAAAACTATAGTGATAGTAAAAGGATCAGTGGTTGCCAGAGGTACAGGAAGTAGGAGGAGGGGATAAATATGCAGAGCTCAGAAGGGTTTTAGAGAAGTGAAACTATTCTATCTGATACTATAATGGTGAATACGTGTACATTTGCCCGAACACATAGCATGTACCATACCATGCTGCTGCTGCTGCTAAGTCACTTCAGTCGTGTCTGACTCTGCGCGACCCCATAGACGGCAGCCCACCAGGCTCCCCTGTCCCTGGGATTCTCCAGGCAAGAACACTGGAGTGGG
The DNA here is from genome assembly GCF_016772045.2 of Ovis aries. Taxonomy (NCBI): domain Eukaryota; kingdom Metazoa; phylum Chordata; class Mammalia; order Artiodactyla; family Bovidae; genus Ovis; species Ovis aries. Next base: position 48,514,116 of record NC_056057.1, on the reverse strand, counting down.
GTGCTATTTCCTTCTCCAATGCATGAAAGTGAAAAGTGAAAGTGAAGTCGCTCAGTCGTGTCCGACCCTCAGTGACCCCATAGACGGCAGCCCACCAGGCTCCCCTGTCCCTGGGATTCTCCAGGCAAGAACACTGAGTGGGGTGCTGTTTCCTTCTCCAGTGCATGAAAGTGAAAAGTGAAAGTGAAGTTGCTCAGTCGTGCCCGACTCTTAGCTACCCCATGCGCTGCAGCCTACCAGGCTCCCCCGTCCCTGGGATTCTCCAGGCAAGAACACGGGAGTGGGGTGCCATTGCCTTCTGCAATGCATGAAATGAACCCTAATGTGAACTGCGGACTTTGGATGATGGTGATGTGTCGGTGTCGGTTCATTGACTGTCACAAATATACTCTCTAGAGGAGGGATATTGATGGTGGGGGAGACTCTGCATGTGTGCAACATGGAGCATAAGGGAACTTTGTACTTTGTGCTCAATTTTTCTCTGAACCTGAAACTTCTCTAAGCAATACTGTCCAAGTTTAAGCAAATTAAAAAGTTAAGAACAGAAAATAAAATTCCGTGGAGACCATCTGGATCCCTCAAAGCATACCCATGCAGCCAGTTGAAGAAATAGAGTGTGAGATGTTTTGTATGCATTATTTCTAATTCTTAAAATCACTTGCAGGATACATATTACTATTTTTCTAATTTTAGAGATGATTTAACTAGGACAGGTTTAAGTAAATTGACCCAAATCACACTGTGTATAACTAGGAAGACAGGATTAAACTCAAGCCTTCCACGTGAATGGAAAACTCAGGCTCTGGTCCGTGGCTCCTCGCTGCCTCCTATGGTGAGCTTCATTTTTCTGCCGTGCACTTCCCTGGCTTCAGGTCCATCTCAGACCTTTCTCAGCTTGGCTTTGTTCACATGGTTCTCCCTTCATCCCAACTGTATTGCTGCCAGGACCTTTGACCTCCTATTAGCCCAGTCATCAGTCTTAATTCCCAGCCCTGCTGACCAAAGGCTTGCCAACCTTATTCTAAGGTATCTAGTTCTCTTACCCAGCACTATTCCCATCTCCAGCTTTGATTCTACCCTTACCCTCACATGTATTCCCAACCTTGCCCAGCCCAGCCCAGAGGTAGGAATCCAGGCCTTATCTTGCTTCAAGGACCGATCATAGCAGTTTGAGGCATGAAATGGAAGAACTCATGGCCACCTTCTGTTGCAATTAGAAGAGACCAAGTCTTTATCACTTCCAGGAGGTGAAGCTGTCATATTGTCTAAGATCACTTAGAAACCAACATGGGATACCATCTATGAATGTGAGGTGCTTTGCTTTGTAAAGAGGTTCTTATAGTCCCATTTCTGGTGCCATTTGGAATAAATGGGTGTAATGTCAATACCTTGATTGGTAGCTCTCAAGGGACAGAAGAAGAGCAAGAGTCATTGATTTCCTCAAAAAGTGAAAAACGTGAGCCCAATTTCATCTCCCAATGAAAAGGAGAAACCAGTCTGGTACTCTGAGTTTAAGAGTAAACGACATGATATTGACTGAGTTGAATTTTAAAGAGTGAAGTGACAGTAAAGGAGGGTCAGAGTGTCTTTGTAGGAAATGGGGAAGGTGAAAGAGTGCAAAAAAGTGGGGGACCCCACCCACGTGACAACCCAAGCCTGGCCAGGATACAACAGCTCATCCAGGAGATGACGTGCACCTATGGAGACTCGGGTGCCCTCTGACAAGGGGATCCTTAGATATACATCAACTTCCTGCTAACCACTAGTATAAATTTCCTTTGAAAATCATAATTACAAATAATCCCTCCCCACTAGGAACATATGACAGATTCCATTCTGAGAGATGAGCGAGGTCTTAAAGAAACCTGGTGACAGAGGGAGATGTCAGGATGCTATGGCCGGTGAAGGGAACAGAGGAGAGGTGCAGCCTTTGTTATTTTTTAATTGGAAGAAGATGTTATTTCAGGCAGCAAGACATTTAAGAAGTGCCATTAATTGTTTGTTGCTGTCACTGATGAGAAGAAGGAGAACAGGCAGGGAGTAGAGTTTTAAAGTTAACCATCTTCAAAAATTGAGGAGTTTCTAAACCTAGTGGGAAGCAGGTTAGATTTATTTAATACCAGTAAAGTACTAGTTATAATGACAAGCACCTTCCTAGACATCGTAACCACCTCTGGGTTATAGTACTGGGATACTAGCCTATTCTGCAAATGTGCACCAAACTGTGTGCATAGCTGGATAAATTGGTCTCCTGCATATTTTTTACTACTATTTTGAAATTTATGTAGACACTATTATAATTAATGAAATACATACATAGCTTCACTGAACTCAAAGCAGCTTTTTTCATCACCAAGCACTGCTCCAATCGATGGGTACCAAAAGACAAATGCTGTCATCTGGGTGTGCACAAACGTTTTCCTGCTTAAGAGAGTGAAAACTAAGCTCAGGCCTTTAGGAAGGGTCTATCTGTGTTCATTTCCCTCCCATGCACTTTGCAAATAGCTTTTCCTCCCTTTTCATTGAGCTGGCTCCTCAGGTGAGGACAGGAAATGAGATGGGTGTGCAAAGAGAGGTGGGAGGAAAAGAGCAATGATTTAGCTTCTTCTCTTTTGTGGTATGGGGAGGTCCACTTCCCACCAAGTAAAAATCTTCATACGTTTTGCCAGCCAGAGGAGCTCTCTGATACTGCCAACATAAAGTGTAATTTCATTTATTTTTTTAAATCCTCTCCTATTAGAAAACCTAAGAATTATTGGGAAGAGCGATTGCCTGAATTATTCATTACTTCAAAAAGTAATCATTGATTTTCTACAATGTACAAGGTTTGTAAACTGCCCTCCAGCAATTTACAAAATAGTAGGGATGCTACCAGAAAAGGAACAAGGAAGCAATGTTTTGCATACCAAAAAGTCAGACACAGTAATTTATTAACTTACATAAAATTAGATTATAGCTCTGCAATTTGCAAACCTCTTTCAAATTATGAAATTCATTGCTGGCAAGTTGTTTAAAATGATACACCTAAACCCCAGGGTAGCAGTGTAAATTGATACAATCCTTTAGCAAAGCAATTTGAAGGTGCAATCAAGAGTCTTAAAATGTTCAGATCCCTTGGGACTTCCCTAGTGGTCCAGTAGTTAAAACTCTGCCTTCCAGTGTAGCAGACACAGATTCCATGCCAGCTAGGAGGATCAAGGTCCCACATGTCATGGTATATAGCCAAGAACTGAAAAAAAATGTGTTGACCCCTTGATCCTGTTATTTCTGGGAATTTAACAAGCCAAAGGAATTTGAAAGTTACATGCAGAAATATTTTCATTGAGCACAATTTCTAATATTAAAATTTTGGAAGCCATCAAGGGCTTAATAGAGAAGTTTTAAATTATAGTAAGGCTACTGAAAGTGAAAGAGGAGAGTGAAAAAGTTTGCTTAAAACTCAACATTCAGAAAACGAAGATCATGGCATCTGGTCCCATCACTTCATGGCATATAGATGGGGAAACATTGGAAACAGTGTCAGACTTTATTTTTTTGGGTTCCAAAATCACTGCAGATGGTGATTGCAGCCATGAAATTAAAAGACGCTTACTCCTTGGAAGGAAAGTTATGACCAATCTAGATAGCATATTGAAAAGCAGAGACATTACTTTGCCAACAAAGGTCCGTCTAGTCAAGGCTATGGTTTTCCCAATGATCACGTATGGATGTGAGAGTTGGACTGTGAAGAAAGCTGCATGCCGAAGAATTGATGCTTTTGAACTGTGGTGTTGGAGAAGACTCTTGAGAGTCCCTTGGACTGCAAGGAGATCCAGCCAGTCCATTCTAAAGGAGATCAACCTTGGGTGTTCTTTGGAAGGAATGATGCTAAAGCTGAAACTCCAGTACTTTGGCCACCTCACGTGAAGAGTTGACTCACTGGAAAAGACTTTGATGCTGGGAGGGACTGGGGGCAGGAGGAGAAGGGGACGACAGAGGATGAGATGGCTGAATGGCATCACTGACTTGATGGACATGAGTTTGAGTGAACTCCGGGAGTTAGTGATGGACAGGGTGGCCTGGCGTGCTGCAATTCATGGGGTCGCAAAGAGTCGGACATGACTGAGCAACTGAACTGAACTGAACTGAACTGAAGGCTACTCAATTAAATAATACATAGCTATTAGAATGTCAGTAATGAAAAACAGTAGAAACATGAGAAAATGCAGAAGATAAAGTACTAAGTGAAGAAAACAGTACAAAATTCTATCTGTGACTTAATTATAGTTGAATAAAAATATACTATCTGTATTACCTACCAATAGGGACTGAACAGAAACATGAAAAAATCTGAATGATTTTATTTTTAGGAATTTATGTGTGAATTTTATCTACTTTTATCTAGAATGTATTTATATATTTGCTGTTCAGTTCAGTTCAGTTCAGTCGCTCAGTCGTGTCCGACTCTTTGCAACCCCATGAATCACAGCACGCCAGGCCTCCCTGTCCATCACCATCTCCCGGAGTTCACTTAAACTCACATCCATCGAGTCGGTGATGCCATCCAGCCATCTCAACCTCTGTCATCCCCTTCTCCTCCTGCCCCCAATCCCTCCCAGCATCAGAGTCTTTTCCAATGAGTCAACTCTTCGCATGAGGTGGCCAGAGTACTGGAGTTTCAGCTTTAGCATCATTCCTTCCAAAGAACACCCAGGGTTGATCTGCTTTAGAATGGACTGGTTGGATTTGTAGAGCTTGGTATACTAAAGAAAGTCTGAATGTGAGTACAAAAGAGATTCCTACCAGACTCACCGTCTCCTCCACTTGTATATTAAGGACTCAAGAGAACATTGTCACTAATCCCCCACCTAAACCTCAGGAGTGAGGAGAATATTGAACCTATAGTACAAGATGCTGCAGTGTAGGATCTTCCCTCAAGTAAGGCAATGGGTCTCTCTTTTTGTCTAAACGGGGGTACAAAGAAATTCATGTTGACCACTCAGTGTCTGACACTGTTATAACTGAGAAAGTAGCCTGTTTCACAAAAGCCTCCCCAAAACCTTATGAAATGTGTTCTTTCCATTGCTGTTGTTCAACGCTAAGTCATGTCTGACTCTTTGCTACCCCGTGGACAGCAGGCTGCCAGGCTCCTCTGTACTTCATTCATCTCCATTGAGTCAGTGATGCTATCAAACCATCTCATCCTCTGTCACCCCGTTTTCCTCCTGCCTTCAATCTTTCCCAGCATCAGAGTCTTTTCCTATGGGTTGGCTCTTCACATCCGGTGGCCAAAGTGAAGGTGGTGCTTCAGCTTCAGCCCTTCCAATGAATATTCAGGGTTGATTTCCTTTAGGATTGACTGGTTTGCTTTCCTTGCAGTCCAAGGGACTCTCAGGAGTCTTCTCCAACACCACAGTTTGAAAGCATCAATTCTTTGGCACTCAACCTTCTTTATGGTCCAACTCTCACATCCTTACATGACTACTGGAAAAACCATAGCTTTGACTTTTGTCGACAAAGTGAGTCTCTGCTTTTTAATACACTATCTAGGTTTGTCAGAGCTTTCTTTCCAAGGAGCAAGCATCGTTTAATTTCATGGCTGCAGTCACTATCCACAATGATTTTGGAGTCCAAGAAAATAAAATCTGCCACTGTTTCCACTTTCCCCCTTCAATTTGCCATGAAGTGATGGGACTGGATGCCATAATCTTAGTTTTTTGAATGTTGAGTTTTATGCCAGCTTTTTCATTCTCTTCTTTCACCTTTATCAAGAAGCTATTTAGTTCCTGTTTGCTTTCTGCCATTAGAGTGGAATCATTTGGATGTCTAAGGTTGTTGATATTTCTCCTGGCAATCTTGATTCTTTCCATAGGAGAAAACAAAAGCTCAGAGAGATTATATGATTTGCCTAAGTTCACACAGCTAGTTGATAGTGAAGCCGAGTTTCAAACTGATTCAAAGCCATTTCATTCTACTCTACATACAGTTTCCAAGCCGACTAGGGGAAAGATGAAGGTGTATTTTCTGTGACGAAATTCAGGCCAGTTTGCACATAGGTCATCAGCGCATTTGGCCCTTGCGATGTCAGGCTAGTGTTCTCAATCCTGGTTGTACATTAGAATCACCTAGGGGTGAACTTTAAATTTTTTGATGCCTAGACCTCACCTCCAGAAATTTTTATTTAACCAGTCTTAGGTACAGCTGGGACAAGGGAATGGTACAAAAACTCCCGCAGTGATTCTTCATGCAATAGGGGCTGAGAACCACTAACGTAGGCCTTTGCCTTTCCAACTTTTATCCTGGAAACCTATCCACTGGCCCCACAATTTGAGTCAGAATACTCCATCTCCATTCACTCTTTTCGTTTTTTATTGTGGTGACATACACGTACTGTACAACTCACCATCTTAACCATTTTAAAGGGTAGTTTGGTGGTAGTAAGTCCATTCACAATGTTTTGCCACCATCCTCACTGTCCAGTTCAGAACTTTCTCATCTTCCCAAATGGAAACCCAATCGGCAGTCACTCCCCATTCCTTCCTACCTCCAGCTCCTGGCAACCACCAATTTGCTTCCTATCTCTAAGAATTTGCTTGTTCTAGGACACTCCCTATAAATGGAATTAGGTCATATGTGTCCTGATGTGACTACCTTCTTTCATTTAGGAAGTTTTAAAGGGTCATCATGTTGTAACAGACTCAGTACTTTATTCTTTTCTTGGTTGAACAATATTCTGCTGTACTTGTAGATCCCATTTAGCTTATCCATTCATCTGTTGATGGACATTTGTGCTGTTTTCATCTTTTCACGTCCATTCACTCCTCTCCCCAAATCTGAAGTTCCTGATGGCACACCTTTGCAGAAAGATGAACTGGAGAGGAAGAGCTTTATAAGTTTTCAATGGGCTCTGAAGTAGGCTTGTGGTTCTCAAAGTGTGATCTCCAACCATCTACATCAGTATCACCTAGGAGCTTACTAGAAATGCAAATAATCCATCTCCGCCCCAGACCTTCTGAATCAGAATCTCTTGGGGTAGGTAGTTATAAAACTCTGTTTTAATAAGACCTCCAGGGGACTCGGACACAGGCTGGAGTAACTGACACTGGAGTGGCATTTCAACTTGAGGCGTTTCTGGTACCTTCACTCAGGTCAAGTGGGCTCACATTCCAAACGAAACCCCTTTGGAGCAGTGTGGTCCAGCCCTGGGCAGCCTCCCTGGTGGATCAGTAATCTTCCCCTGTGTGTCAGGATCCAGGTTGTTAGTGTCCCTGAGATCAGCTGGTGCACAAGATGAAGTTGACACGACACCCCTCCAGTTATCACAGCTCTCTGTAATAAACAAACACGTGTCGTAAGAAATAGACTTCATTAGAGATCTGCAGCCTAGCAGTTTACATTGTTGAGTGTCTCATTTGAGGGGAAGCACAGTCAACAAGTTCACTTCAGAGATTCAGAAAACAGTTGGCAGGGTCTCTACAGTCATTAGTCTGCTTCCTCCCTCACCTGTGAGGGTCCTGCCCTTCCCAGCAGCTTGGACTCCTGCTCAGCCCACAGTCCCATGGGCCGTGTGTCTTGCCACCTCTGTGCTCTCGCTCACCCTGTCCTCCTTCCCGGGACCACCTCCTCCTGATGTTCCACTCATCAAAGCTGGTGCATTTCTCGCTACTCCATCAGCCTTTCACTTCCTGTTCTGAAAGCCAGGTAGGGGCATCCCAGCTGACTGCCATCTCTTTTCCACCCTTATTTTTGCTACCACCCTTCCTTACCTAATTGTACTGTGTGGCCATCTTCTGCTGGGTCTTAGGTCTTAGTTTTAAGGTTTATAGTAAAACTGAACAGAGTACAGAGATTTCTCTTATGCCCCTTGCCCCTTTCACACGCACAGCCTCCCCCACTATCAACACCTCCACCAGAGGGGTACATTTGTTACAGTCAGTGAAGCCAAACTGACACATGATCATCACCCAAAGTCCACACTTTACATCAGGGTTCACTCTTGGTGGGGTCCATCTTACTGGGTTTGGACAAATGTATAATGATATGTATCAACCGTTATAGCATCAGACAGAATAGCTTCACTGCCTTGAAAATCCCCTGTGCCCCACCCATTCATACCTCTCTCCTCCCAACTCCTCACAAACACAGATCTTTTTATTCCCTCTATAATTTTGCCTTTTCCAGAATGTTATATAGTTGGAATCACACAGTAGCCTTTTCAAATCATCTTCTTTCACTTAGTAAAATGCATTTAAATTTCCTCCATGTCTTTTCATGGCTTGGAAGCTCATTGCTGGTCATTTTTATTCTATTACTATGTTGTGCTTCCTCTGTAAAAGTTTAATTCACAACTACTGTGTAAGCTTTGATATATACGATATAGCAGGGGAAACGCTATTTAACCATGACTGTGGCCACTTTCACATTTTAGGACCTAAATTATCTTTCAGTGAAGAAACATACTACGTGAGCCTTGATGAGACTCCGGGTGAGAAAGGCAAGCTCAGGCATGGCCTGGAAGGTTAAGGAGAAAATGGGAAATGAGCTTGGTTCTGCTTTGTGGGAAAGTGACTGGAATTTAGGAGCTGGAGGAAGCGGTTTGTTGGCCTGATTGCAGCTCATGGGGAGCAGCAAGCCCACGAAGACAGCGACAGCCAGGGCCTTGAGCAAACATGGCATGTGATTTCCATAAGGGGCGGGACGCTTGCTTGTACTGTGCTGTGCTCCAGTATCTCTGCACTAGACCAAATGTCAAGTCCAGTTGGGCTGCCTACTCAACCTAAGGCACAATGGAGAAGAGAACTGGGGTCCTGTGCAGCAGCAAGTGACCTGGGCAGGAAAAGGGAAGTCACTGCCAGTACCTGCCAACCCTGGATGGGGCTGGTAGGCTGAGCAGGAGACCAGTAGGCCCCAGGCACAATCTCGGGAAATCCTGATGAGGGCCTGGCTCTCACAGAAGGGGAGATGGACTCTGCTGACTAGTCTGGATCACAAGAAGATGAGCCCAGAAGGCTGGACCACTCAGAGTCCTGCCTGTGTTACCATCATAGCCACATAATGTCTACCAAACAAAAATAGCACAAAGCTCTATTTGGCCTTCCCAGGGCTTCTGTGGTGGCTCATGTAAAGAATCCCCCTGTAATGTGGGAGACCTGGGTTCGATTCCCTGGGTTGGGAAGATCCCCTGGGGGAGGGCATAGCAACCCACTCCAGTATTCTTGCCTGGAGAATCCCCATGGACAGAGGAGCCTGGAGGGCTACAGTCTTGAGGTTGCAAAGAGTCAAACATGACTGAGCGACTAACCACACACACAATGTCTATCATGGAAAAATAGCACAATACTCTATTTGGCCTTTCTGGATCATTCTGCTGTGATGGTGGCTACATCAGAGGAGAGGAGGAATTTGAGAATGTTTTCTGCCAGATAGTTTAGTGAGTGCAATATACTAGGCAGAAATCCTAATGAAATGAATACGACTGAATATCCTTGGGTACCATACACAGTCGGTTACCCCCAATGTTCTGCCCCACCTCACCGCTTATCCGAGATTTCTGTTACCTGCAGCCAATTGTAGTCCAAAAAATATTAAGTGAAAGAGTCCAGAAAGAAACAATTCATAAGTTTTCATAAGTTTTAAATTGTGAAAAACTTACTGCACCCTTTTGAAGAGCATGATGAAACTTCAAGCCATCCACTCTGTCCTGTCCTGGCCGTGAATCATCCCTTTGTCCAGCCAATCCACTTCTTAGTCACTCAGCAGCCATCTCAACTATCAGACTGACTACCGTGGTGTCACAGTCCTTGAGTTCAAGTGACCTGTATTTTACTGAATCCTGGACCCAAAGAACAAGAGTAGTGATGCTGATAATTTGGATATGCCAAAGATGTAAGTGCTTCCTTTCAGTGAAAAGGTGAGCATTCTCTACTTAAAAAAGGAAAGAAAAAATATATGCTGAGGATGCTCAGATCTTTGGTAACAATGAATCTTCTATCCATGAAACTGTGAAGAAGGAAAAAAGGAATTTGTGCCTGTTTTGACGTTGCAAAACCAGTTACAGCCACAGTGGTTGGTAAGTGCTTAGTTAAGATGGAAAAGGCATTAAATTTGTACAGTAAGATATTTTGAGAGAGAAAGACAGATCATGTTCCTTAACTTTCATTACAGTGTATTGTTATAATTGTTCTATTTTATTACTGGCTATTGTTACTCTCTTACTGGACCTAATATATAAATTAAACTTTGTCATAGTTATATATGTGTAGGAAAACCATAGTACAGTGTATAAAGGGCTCAGTACTATATGTGGTTTCAGGCATCCACTGGGGATCTTGGAATGTCAGTCAGTCAGTCAGTTCAGTCGCTCAGTCATGTCCGACTCTTTGCGACCCCATGAATTGCAGCACGCTAGGCCTCCCTGTCTATCACCAACTCCCGGAGTTCACTCAGACTCACGTCCATCGAGTCAGTGATGCCATCCAGCCATCTCATCCTCTGTCATCCCCTTCTTCTCCTGCCCTCAATCCCTCCCAGCATCAGAGTCTTTTCCTCTTCGCATGAGGTGGCCAAAGTACTGGAGTTTCAGCCTTAGCATCATTCCTTCCAAAGAACACCCAGGGCTGATCTCCTTCAGAATGGACTGGTTGGATCTCCTTGCAGTCCAAGGGACTCTCAAGAGTCTTCTCCAACACCACAGTTCAAATGCATCAATTCTTCGGTGCTCAGCTTTCTTCACAGTCCAACTCTCACATCCATACATGACCACTGGAAAAACCATAGCCTTGACTAGATGGACCTTTGTTGGCAAAGTAATGTCTCTGCTTTTCAATGAATGTATCCCCCATGTATTCCTTTAAAAAAAAAAAAAAGCCCAAATAGGAATCTAACTGCATTGACGCTTTTTCAGACTAAGATTGCTACAGCTGTGATACACATGGCTATAACTTTGGGGTCTTCAGTCATGCCTGTGTCTGTACACTAGTGGAAGGTCCTTTTCTGAGACCATCTGGTCCTGCTCCCCTGCTGGCCCTCCTCTTTCTGAGCACTTTCAGTTAAGCCCTTGAATGAGTCTATTCGTCCTATCCTGTCTTGGCTGGTGGGGAAAGCCATTCCACACTAACTGGCCCTGCAAAGCACCTGCCACTCCAGAACTTGATAGGATTTAGACCTTTTCTTGAACTCACTGCTGCCTAAGATTCCACAAGGACCATCCCAAGGAGGTTGAGTCCAGCTGGTTTTCCAGAGCAACCGAGGGGCACAGGCGCCAGAACCTGCCTGCCTGGGTATGAAGGCTGGCTACAGATCATGAGCTCAGTAACCTTAGCAGTTTTCGTAACCTGTTTTCTGAGCCTCAGTTTACTCAACTGCAAAATGGGATGATCCTATGATGAGTCCTGTGGTTCATCCCTTTTTGTACTTGTGAGACTTAAATGAGGACAGAGCGCTTAGGGCTCTCACTGGCCTGTGTAATGCTCAGTAAGTATGAGCTATTGTCGCCCCTGGTTAAATCACAACAGCCCAGAGTGCCTTGCCTGGACTCTATAACGCCAGCTCTCAGTGGAATGCTTACTGTTGGATTATGCTGTGGCTTGTTGCCATTAGCCTCTATTAAGGGACAGCCAGTGGCACTTGTCACTAGGTTTACTCTAAAGTTGTTGAAGACACTGTTTATAACATTACAGTGTTCTCTTTAGAAGGACTCAAGAGAGAGATCTTTCCATCTAAGCCTGGGAAGCTGCCTCTCCAGATGGAACACACAGTCTTACTCTTATGAGCTCCGCGAATGATTTAGCAGCTACATGTCTCTTCTCTCACTGGTCCTGAAAAAGCACGACTTGGCGATGGGTATTTTTGTACAGGCCTCACGTCTGGCTTCCTTTTATGACCTTGCCCTTTGTTTTCCTTACGCAACATCATTCTCCACTTGGTAAAACAATGACAATCCACTGAGTACCTCCTGTGGACCAGCCTTGCAATGGGCATTTTACGTGTACTGTCGTCAGTGATTGCTGGGTTCCACCAGGAAGACATCTTTTCTAATTTAAAGATTAAAAATGGGGACAGATGATGCGGGGCGGAGGTGGGGTGGTGCGCCTGTCCAGTCCCTGGGGAGTGGAGTTGGGAGAGCGGGAACCCCAGCCTCACTGTCACACAAGCCTAACTGATGCTCTTCCCCGGCATGAGAGACATTTCTGTCTGCTGTCATAAATCCTTTGGGAAATAAGACATAGTATCAGTCAATCAATCAATCACATTTAAAATGATGGCTTCCCTTGCTAGTTCTCTTATTTAACTGATGGTCTTTAGTTGTGGTATCTGATGCTTCGAAAACTCCCAAAGTCCCAGGACACTCAGATCGACTGCCCTGAGGTGGAATAAAGAAGAGATTAGGAAGCAGCAAACGCACTGAATTCTGCTCCTGGTGCCAGAGATATAATTTGTTGATTTCAGGCGCTGCTTTCCTCATTCCCCTCCAGGCAACACAAGAAGCAACACGAGGACTGATGGTGTGTGCATCCTGCGCCAGGCTGCTAGTTGTTCCAGATTAGTTACATCATTGCATGTGGTCCTCGGCTACCCCATGTGAAGTGCAGGGTCAGGAGATGTTCCTCCCGCATGTCCCTGGATGAGGTAGCATGACATGGCTGATAAGTCGCAAGCTCTAGAGTCCCTCACGTGCTTTGGGATTCGGTACTCCTTCTCACTGTGCCTCATTTTCTTTATCTGTAAAATAGGTATAATACTACCAAAACTGCCGCCTGGGGAGGTGCTGTAGGATACTAGTTAAGAACACAGAACCCAATGAGCTTAGTTTGAATCCAGGCTCTAACACTAGCTGAATGATCCAGAGCAAGTTAGTGAAACTTACTGAGCCATTTTTCATCTATAAAATGAAGATGCTGATAGTTACTGCTTGAGAAAAGTACTGAGGAATAACAGAAATTAATATTTATACATCCGTGCATGCTAAAGTCACTTTATTGTGTCTGACTCTTTTCGACCCCATGAACTACAGCCCACCAGGCTCCTCTGTCCACGGGATTCTCCAGGCAAGAATTTTGGAGTGGGTTGCCCTGCCCTCCTCCAGGGAATCTTTCTGACCCAGGGATCAAACCCAAGTCTCTTCTGTTTCCTGCGCTGGCGGTCAGGAAAGAGTGCCACCATAGCACCGGCACCACCACCACCAGGGAAGCCCAAATTAACATTAACAAAATAGTTTAAGCTATGCCTGGTATACGGTTAGCACCACATCGACTGTTAGCTAGTACTTCTACTATCCGTGCAAAGTGCTTAGAGTGAATGGCAATTGATGTTAGCTCTTATCCCCTCCCTGATTATTATGACTCGATGGTAAGCAGTACTCTGGTAAAATGTGGTCTCCAGGATGTGCAAGGACCGCTCTTTGTGTGGGAAACTGCATCCAAATTCTCCCAGCTCCTCTGGCTTCCCCAAAACAAGAAGGGAAGGCTGGAGGAAGGTGAGGACAGACCATCTTAGATGCAACCCTCGGCTCAAGACACGGAGCCTCAGTTTTGAATTTCAGTCTAAATAATCGCACAAGCTCAACTCTAAGCAATATGCAGACAAGTGACCTCCAAGACCTAAGGACTGAGGGTGTGTTTCTGATGTAAAATCACATGAACAAATAGAATTTGTTCTTTTTCTGAGTGATTCAGCCTGGGAACAGAGGTCGACTTTAAGCAGGTGAGAGATTGTGGCCTGGGGAATCCACACCAGCATTTCTCCCCTTCCCCCTCCCAATGCCTCATCTCCTCTTTGCCCTCTGCATCATCTCTGATTGTCACATCTTCAGGCACAGAAAGTTACCTTAGCAAATTAGAAATGACGTCAGAAATAGACACGGGGAGTTTATTGAGGAGAATTTCTAAGAGAAAATAAACTGCAGAAAAGATGCTGGAGTTATACATTAGGACCCATAATATGATAAAGCCACCATATCAGCCCTAGATTGTCTATCTCTAAATTTCTCTTATATAGGTGAAAAATAAACTTTTACCTTATTATAGCCAATATATTAGTAGCTTTTCCATCAAATGGAGTAAATCAGTTCTAACAGATGGACCCAGACTTGTGCTGACATTCATCTTGCAACTACAAAGGCAGACTTGGAATAAAACTGATACCATGGGTAGCAGAGCAGAAACAAAAAGAAACTGGATCTTTTAGTACATCATGGAGCTGCTGGGTCAAGCCTTTCCTGATGCTAAATTTATCAGGGGATATTAAAGTTCTATGAATCAATAAATTCACTTTTTTAAAAAAAGCTAGAGTTGTAGGTTTTGCCACTTGTAGCTGAAAGCATCCTAGTGGATACATGTTTAATACTTTGTAGGAGATAACACTCCAGTATTCTTGCCAGGAAAATCCCATGGACAGAGGAGCCTGACAGGCTACAGTCCATGGGGTTGCAAAGAGTTAGACATGACTGGGTGACCGAGCACACACATGCAGGAGATAACACATTAGCACAGTATTTCATTTCCAAAGAAAGCAGTATAAGCAGAAGTGTATTTAAAATGCATCTAGGCTTGCTTTATAGTAGAGTCATCAAACACATAAATAAGCCTGAATGATTTTTTAAGTCACTTAATATTTATTGAATCCCTACTATGGACCAGGTAAATTATTGTTCATCCCTACAGCAGTCCTAAATGGCAGAAATTATTCTGCTAGTTTAACAAATGAAGAAGTGAAGGCCCAGAGGTTTAAGTTAGTTGCCCAAGGTCATCTAACTAATAAGGAGCCAGCTGGGACCAGAACCCAGGCCTGCAAAGGTCTCACACCCATGACCTTTGCACTTCACAGAGCCCTGGACATAGATCCCTTCTAGACCTAATATTCTGCATCTCCTATTTTTAAATCTTTGCTTTTGGGAACCTAACAACAAGAGCTAATTTGAAGAACATTTGTGTCAGTTTCATGAAGAAGAGGGACTTGCAGTTGGGGTCCCAGCATATCTTCCTGCTTGAACATTCGCTGGTCCCCTCTCTTTCTGGCCCCGTCTTCCCTCTCTCACTCCTTGGTGCTGTCTGAAGAATGCACATTTGGCCATGTGAACCATTTCTTCTTCTTTGGGATTGGACAGAGTGTCGAGTGCACCTGTCCTAGATCCAGCTCCTTGTCTGTCTCTTCTACGCCTTGGCTCAAAGTCTGAATTTCCTTTTCATTTTTCAGAGTTGGACTTTCTGCTCCAGGATGACTTTGGCAACAGCTGATTAGTGCCGATGTGGTGCATCCAGACTGAATGTATCTGACGTCCAATTCACACTGCGTCTTCACACCCATTTTTTAGCTTGAATGGACACATTGAAATGTTTATTTATTTTTTATTTTATATTTTGGCTTCCCAGGTGGGGCCAGTGGTAAAGAACATACCTACCAATGCAGGAGACATAAGAGACGTGGGTTCTATCCCTAGGTCGGGAAGATCCTCTGGAGGAGGGCATAGCAACTCACTCCAGTATTCTTGCCTGGAGAATCCCACGGACAGAGGAGCCTGGCGGGCTACTGTCCATGGAGTCGCAAAGAGTTGGACACGACTGAAGAGACTTAGCATGCAGATATGCACATAAGCTTTGTGAGATCTTAGTTTCTCAACCAAGGATTGAACCTGGGCCTATGGCAATAAAAGCACTAAGTCCTAACCACTGGACTGCCTGAGAATTCCTGAGTTTTGTTTAATTTTAAACATGTTTGCTTAAGTTGAAGCATATCATGTTCATTTGCTGACGTGATGTAATTCTGTATAAGCAAACGCTGACTCCACATGTGAAATCATATGAGGTGGACCGCCTGTGCCTCTGTGCTATTGAGAAATGATCACCCTTCTGTAACATATTTTTAAATATCTCAAAGTAAAAAATAAGCCAGATAAAATAATATTTCTTTCCCTTGCCCAAACTGCTATAGTTTTTAAATAACTCACTTCACAATCACCAAATGAGGTAATACCAGTGAAAGTGACATGTGAAAGAATGTACAAATATCAGTCACTGACATTTCTTTGAATACTAATGACATTTTGTCTTCCCAGACAAGTCTCAAGTTTTTCTATACCTAAACTTCTGGAGTAGGATTTATCATGGAACTCTCACCACATAAAACAATATCCAAGCAAATTTCCTAATTCTCTAAAGTGTTTAACACGCCCATGATCCACGTAAGAGCAACACCGCGCATGCGTGCTAAGTCACTTCAGTCGTGTCTGACTCTTCGCTACCCTATGGACTGTAGCCCGCCAGGCTCCTCTGTCCATGCAGTTCTCCAGGCAGGAATACTGGAGTGGGTTGCCATGCCCTCCTCCAGGGGACCTTCCTGACCCGGGGATTGAACCTGGGTTTCTTACATCTCCTGCACTGGCAGGTGGGTTCTTTACCACGAGAACTATCAAACCTAAGAGCTTCACTACTGCTGCTGCTGCTTCTGCTAAGTCGCTTCAGTCGTGTCCAACTCTGTGCAGCCCCATAGACAGCAGCCCACTAGGCTCCTCTGTCTCTGGAATTCTCCAGGCAAGAATACTGGAGTGGGTTGCCATTTCCTTCTCCAATGCATGAAAGTGAAAAGTGAAAGTGAAGTTGCTCAGTCATGCCCGACTCTTAGCGACCCCATGGACTGCAGCCTACCAGGCTCCTCCTGACTACCAGGCTCCTCCGTCCATGGGATTTTCCAGGCAAGAGTACTGGAGTGGGGTGCTATTGCCTTAGTAACCAATAAAAGAAGCAATGTGCTTCTTTCTGCATCCAGGAAATAGATATTTCCCAATAAGCAACTTAAAAGCCAGATATTCTGTCTTAAATATATTTTATATGCCCATACAACATCTAGCAGAGACATTATTTTGCCAACTAAGGTCCGTCTAGTCAAGGCTATGGTTTTTCCTGTGGTCATGTATGGATGTGAGAGTTGGACTGTGAAGAAGGCTGAGTGCTGAAGAATTGATGCTTTTGAACTGTGGTGTTGGAGAAGACTCTTGAGAGTCCCTTGGACTGCAAGGAGATCCAACCAGTCCATTCTGAAGGAGATCAACCCTGGGATTTCTTTGGAAGGAATGATGCTAAAGCTGAAACTCCAGTACTCTGGCCACCTCATGCGAAGAGTTGACTCATTGGAAAAGACTTTGATGCTGGGAGGGATTGGGGGCAGGAGCAGAAGGGGACGACAGAGGATGAGATGGCTGGATGGCATCACGGACTCGATGGACGTGAGTCTGAGTGAACTCCGGAAGTCAGTGATGGACAGGGAGGCCTGGCATGCTGTGATTCATGGGGTCACAAAGAGTCGGACATGACTGAACGACTGAACTGAACTGAACTGACAGCATCTAGCAGAGTACTGTTAAAATAGTATAAGTTCAAGAGAATGAGACAACAAGCCACAGACTGGAAAAAAATATTTTCAAAAAGACACATCTGATAAAGGACTGTTATCCAAAACAAGACTTATAAAACTCAACAATAAGAAATCAAACAACCCAATTTAAAAAATGGGCAAAATCAAGTAGAATTTTAATGGCACTAATATTTTTTAGTGTGAATGCTCCAACAGTGACATGTATCTTGTCCCTGTTGCCATATTCTGGGGCCCTTTCTGCAAGGACTCCAACAAGCTGATGTTCTGTGAAGTCTTCAAGTACTGAAAGCCAGTAGAGACCAATTTAAGGCACACTCCACTGCAGATGGTGACTGCAGCCATGAAATTAAAAGATACGTGCTCCTTAGAAGAAAAGTTATGACCAACCCAGACAGCTTATTAAAATGCAGAGACATTACCTTGCCAACAAAGGTCCATCTAGTCAAGGCTATGGTTTTTCCAGTGGTCATATATGGATGTGAGAGTTGGACTATAAAGAAAGCTGAGCCCCAAAGAATTGATGCTTTTGAATTGTGGTATTGGAGAAGACTCTGGAGAGTCCCCTGGACAGCAAGGAGATACAACCAGTCCACCCTAAAGGAAATCAGTCCTTTACTGTTCATTGGAAGGACTGATGCTGAAGCTGAAACTCTAATACTTTGGCCACCTGATGTGACGAACTAAGTCATTGGAAAAGACCCTGATGCTGGGAAAGATTGAAGGTGGGAGGAGAAGGGGATGACAATAATATAATATATAATTATATAATTATAATTATATCATGTATAATTATACTAATTATATACTTGTAGTTAATATTAATTATATATATATATTCTTATCATATAATCCAGCAATTGTGCTCCTTGGTATTTACCCAAATGAATTGAAGACTTATTTCCACACAAAAACTTGTACATGGATGTTTATCGCAGCTTTATTCATAAACTTCCAAAACTTGGAAGCAACCAAAATGTCCTTCAGTTAGGTGAAGGGATAAATAAACTGTGGTACATCTGGTCAGTGGAATATTATTCAGCACTTAAATGACACAAAACGTCCTTACTAAGTGAAAGAAGCCAATCTAAGAAGGCTGTGTATTGCATGATTCCAACTATATGGTGTTCTGGGAAAGGCAAATCTATAGAGACATTAAAAAGATCTGTGGTTGCCAGGGGCTAGGAGGTACGAGGGGTGAATATACAGAGCACAGAGGATTTTTAGGTCAGTGAAACTATTCTGTATGATACTACAAATTGTGTATGATACTACCACTACATGGTGGGTACACATCTTTATAAGAGTTGTCCAAACTTGTAGAATGGACAACATCAAGAGTGAACCCTGATGTAAAGCACGGATCTTGGGTGGCAGTGATGAGTCACTTTAGGTTCATGGACCATAACAAATGCACCTACGCTGGGGGGGGATGTTGATAGTGGGGCAGGGTATGCATGCATTGGGGCAGCAGGTGTATGGGAACTCTGAGCTTTCTGCTAAATTTTGCCATGAACCTCCAACTACTCTAAAAAATAAAATAAAGTCGGTTTTACCAGGTAAAAGAAAAGGTTCTGCTGCTGCTGCTGCTAAGTCACTTCAGTCATGTCTGACTCTGTGCGACTCCATAGACATCAGCCCACCAGGCTCTCCCGCCCCTGGGATTCTCCAGGCAAGAACACTGGAGTGGGTTTCCATTTCCTTCTCCAATGCATGAAAGTACAAAGTGAAAGTGAAGTCGCTCAGTCATGTCCAACTCTTAGCGACCCCATGGACTGCAGCCTACCAGGCTCCTCCATCCATGGGATTTTCCAGGCAAGAGTGCTGGAGTGGGTGTCATCGCCTTCTCTGAGAAAGCCAAAGCCAATCCTGACTAGCTGCTGTATGCCTCCATTATCCTGGAGGGTGGGAGCAGAGGCTTGGCTTCCTGAAATGCATTTCCACTGGACACAGCCACAGAAATAGACTACAGAAGTTTCTGTAACCCTGGAAACACAAAGCCGGATATATCATTTCAGTTTAAAGGGCAGATTCTAAATAGCCCAGTGCTATCAAACGCCATTGTTAATGCCACACGTGGAGTTCTCACACCACACATGCCATTTGTGGGAGGTGTGACAGAAAAGTCCATAGAGAAAGATCAGTACCTCTGGTCTGAAATGAAATAAGTGTGGGAGAACGTTTCATGAAAATTATTTCTCTTCTAAAAGTGAAAAAGGTATTTTCTTGCCAATCAGAAAGGCCCTTTACAACTACTGTCAGCTAAACGACTAAAAGAAAACAACCCCACAGGGAAAATAATTTTCCTGAGCTTCAAATGTTCTGAGGAAGTTTGTGAACATCAATATGAAGGTAAACTGAAACAGCTTACACATCAAGCTATGCACTGAAGTCTGGAGGTTCATATTAAACAGAAAATAAGCAGATGGCCTAGCACACACAACCCTCTGCCATTTAGAAGCTCTACCAAGACCCAAACTTACAATTTTGGGTTCTTTGAAAGCACCTTGAAAGGCATTTAGTAGAAACTGCCAGCCAGTGCAAGGAATCTCTTTTTAAAGTATAAACTGTCTTGCCACCTCTGCTTAGCAAGAGGGAATTTGATGTTCTCTACAATTCTCTGTTCCACTGGTAAGACATTTTTGTTTGTTAACAAAACCTGCCTCCATCTAACTCCCAAACACAGGACTGTGCCCTGCTCTAGAATCAGAGGATAAGAATAACCTTCCTCCTGGCTCTAGGCCTTACCAGCTGTTTCCTTCAGCAAATCACTGAATTCCTCTGTGTTTCATCCTATGAAAGGGAGATGAAAAGTGCACCTACCTCCTAAGGTGGAAATGAGGCTGAAATATTAGCACAATGCTTGGTTTATGAGTAGCACTCCATAATTATTAGCTATTATTATAATGAGCTGTTGTACACAACAACCCTTCTAATAGCTATGGAACGGTGATTCCATCATTAGGCTTGCAAGGAATAGAGACATTTCAGATGACCCTAGGCAGTGATTGACAACCTTTCTGTAAATTGCTAGATTTGGGGGTGACACACTTCAAGGGTTTAAATGACACCCACAGTCATCCTGGGATTCACCTAGTCCCCTTCGGCATCACTACTAGTTGGGTATGATCTTACTTGCCCCGGGCTTCCCTGGTGGCTCAGCTGGTAAAGAATGCCCCTGCAATATGGGAGACCTGGGCTGGATCCCTGGGTTGGAAAGATCCCCTGGAGTAGGAAAAGGCTACCCACTCCAGTATTCTGGCCTGAAGAATTCCGTGGACTGTATAGTCCCTGGGGTTGCAGAGTCAGACACAACTTGAGCAACTTTCACTTTCACTTTGCTTTCTACCCAGACCAAGTCTTCACATGTCCTCATTTCTCTGGCACCAGCTTGCCAGAGGGTCTGCCTTGGCTCCCTGACCTCCGATCTGCAGCAAGTTGGACTTCGACTGTGCACCATCTCATGGTGGTGCTCAGGTTAGCAATCTTTCTTTCTGAAACTTTGCATGACCAAGGAGATGATATTTTAAAAAGTCTTATATGTTGCCAAAATTTGGCAGCACCCTCAGAAAGAGTTTGAAGCCATGCAATAAACCACCGCATATCAATTGAGAAACACTGTCCTAAGTCATGGGGTTTATTTGAGCACCATGCTAGGAAACAGAGGAGTCCAGCATCTCTACCACAGAGCCAGGCCTTACAGAGACTAGAGCTCGGTCCAGAAGCTCGAAGGTTGCTTAGGATACAGCATGGCTCTAACAACTGGGTTATAACAGTAAATAAAATTGCCATCTGTTGAGCTCTTAATATGGGCCAGGCGCTATGCCAGGCATTTTACAAGTGTTAGCTATCTTTTTAAAAAATCTGTTTAAATTGTGGAATAAAATACTCTTCGATTAAAATGTTCACAACAAATGTACAGCATAATGAACAATCGCAAAGCAAACACTTGTATTACTACCTGCTCAGTGAAGAAACTGAATACCTCCAAGCACTGGAGAATTCCCCTCCCCTTGGTACCTCCTTCTGGTCTCAGAGCCCTCCCTTCCCCCAGAAGCAACCAGCATTCAGATTTTTATGATAATAATTTTATTACTTTGGTTTATAGTTTGCTCAACAATATGTTGCTATATTATATAAATGGCATTATATAGCTTTTGGTTTAGTTTTGCCTATTTTAAATTAGGATCATGTGCTGTGTATTATTTCTCTGATACAACATTGTAAGATTTATTCATGCTGTTCCCTGTAGCATAAACCCTTTGTTTTCAGTGTTGCATAGTACTCCATCTGTGACTATATCACAATCTACTTATTTATTCTACAATTGCTGGATATTTGTGTTGGTTCCATCAAAGTTATGGACATGGTTGTGTACATATGTTCCAGTGTACATGGCAAGTTCCTCTTAGAAATGTATTTCCAAGAATAGAGTTGTTCAGTCATGGAATGTGCATATTTTCAGTCTTACTAGATAAATGCCAAAGCATTTCCCAAATAGTTAATCTATTGATACATTCCCAACAAAACAGGAAATATGAACTTCCTGTTGCTCCATATCCTTACCAACACTTGGTATTATCAGATTTTTTAAATTTTTCCAAGCTGATATGTGTGTATAGTATTTATTTGTAGTTTTAATGCCTGGTTATTAAACTTCAAATACATTGACTTATACATCATACATTCATTCTTATCTTGCTACTTTTGCTCAACATTGCATATATAGGTTTCATCTGTGTTGTTTCAGGCAGAATCTCACTGCATTTCCCTTGTCATTAAGGTTGATCATATTTTCATATATTCTAAAACTCTGTTAATATCTTTGGATAAGAGTGTGTTTGAATCTTTTTCTTCTTTTTTGGCGATGGGGGTACTGGTTGTGTTTTTCTTATTGATTTGTAGATGTTTTCCTCAACTTTTAGTTCTGGATACTGGCTCTCTAGTGGTTTTATGTGTTGTAAAAATCCCCCTTTCTCATGTGTATCTGTTGAATCTTCACAGCAAGCCCAGTAAGTAAATACTATGGTGTCATTTTATGGTTGAGGGAAGACAGCAGAGCCTTCGAGAAGTTTAGTGACTTGTTCAAGGTCACCCAGCTAGCTAATGAGCATCAGAACTGGGAAATCAAACCTAGATCTGCTCAGCTGGAAAGCTGGCCCTTACCACCAGGTTGAGCTCAGGGTCTAGGGCCACCAGCATCTCTGTGCTGCTCTACAGGTCTTTAGCCACTTCTCCACTGGCTTTTCGCTTCTCTCTTCCTTCCTTCCTTCCTCCCAACTTTGGCTTACTCATGACTTTCCCTTCCTGCCCTTTGACATGACCTTTCTTCTGTTCCCCAGGGCCAAACGTTTCCCCTCATCTGGCTTCTTCTTCAGACTCTCTGAAGCTGGTCTCGTTGGCTCCATCTGGCACTGTCCCCTTCACGGGCAGACTCATGTGGATCAAGTCGTGGCCACAGCTCAGGTGTTCTCTCAATCCAGTCGGCTGTGGCCAGCAGGCAAAATCACATGGTCCCTGGCCTCAGATGGAGCTGTGGACTAGTGGCTGCTCCCCAAAGCAATTTTCTCCTCTGAATCTTCACATTTTAGGCTCATCCTCGCCCAGTCCTTTGAAATCTCATCATCCTGATGACAACTCCCAGCTAACCCATTCTACACAGCTGGGAGTCTTCTGGGATACCACCTTCTTCCACGCTCCCCACCCAAGCCCATCTAAGCATCAGTGCCTATGTATTCTGTGACCTAGTGAAGTGAAGTCGCTCAGTCGTGTCTGACTCTTTGTGACCACATGGACTGTAACCTATCAGGCTCCTCTGTCCATGGGATTTTCCAGACAAGAGTGCTGGAGTGGATTGCCTTTTCCTTCTCCAGGGGATCTTCCCTACCCAGGAATCGAATGCAGGTCTCCTGCATTGCAGGCAGATGCTTTACCGTCTGAGCCTAGGTAACTCTCAAATCTACCCACTTCTCCCCATGCCTATCTTCCACCTTAGTCCAGTGTCTACCCTAGTCCTGCCTGGCCAGCATTGGTTACCCCTCATATTGCCTTTGCCTAGTTAATTTCCTATCTCAGCAGTTCTGGCCTCTCTGACCTATGCAGAGGTCACCTGTGTGCTCCACATTCTTACCACATCCTTACCTATGCTCCACAGGGATGTGTAGGGATGATTGACACATCCCTGCCTGACTGTTAGTCTTAGTTGTAGGCCAAAAGTGGTTCATGTAAACAATAAGATATTATCTTCTGCCTATCACACAGGCAAAGATTAAAATTACTGATAATATTCTGTGCTGTTGAGGTTGCAAGAAAGCATGCATTCTGATTTGTGCTCTCATTCAGGTATAACATCAGTAGTAAGAAATATGATAGCAACTTATTTAACAATTTTCATATCCTTTTAGCCAGTGTTTCCACATCTCTGACTTTATCTTTTTTTAAAAAAAAGTGTTTTTGGCTCTACCATGTGGCTTGTGGGATCTCAGTTCCCTGACCAGGGATTGAACATTGAACCCCAGCCCTCAGCAGTGAAAGCATGAAGTCCTAGCTACTGGACCACCAGGGAATTCCTGAATTTATCCTTTAGAAATAAATACTCACACCATTATGTAAAAAGATGTGCAGAATAATTTTCTTTGCAACATTGTTTACTATAGTGACAAAGTAGAAATAATACACATATCTATCAATAAGACACTAGCTAAATAAACTGTGGTACATTCATAAAATGGAGTGTTACCCAACCATTTAGAAGAATGAGATTTCTTTGTATTCATTTGGAAAAATGTCTAAATACATTATGTTAAAACAAACAAACAAACAAATAAAAAGAGTATGGTTCCCTTCTTATGCTTTTTAAAGATATTACATGTATATATATATCTATTTTAAATTAATTTATGTATTTTAATTGGAAGCTAATTACTTTACAATATTGTAGTGGTTTTTGTCATACATTGACATGAAACAGCCATGTGTTCCCCATCCTGAACCCCCCTCCCTCCTCCCTCCCATCCCATCCCTCAGAGTCATCCCAGTGTGCTGGCCCTGAGCACTCTGTCTCATGTATTGAACCTGGACTGGCGATCCATTCCACATATGGTAATATATATGTTTCAATGCCATTCTTGCAAATCATCCCACCCTTGCCTTCTTCCACCAAGTCTAAAATTCTGTATATTTTTAAAAGTTGGAGGAAAGTGCAGAAGCCTATTGACAGCGGCTATCTCTGGGGAAAGAGGAGGAGTTTGTGGTGGTGGGGGGCTTCTTTTCTGTTTCATATATTTCTGGAACATTTGATTTTGCTATTTTGTTACTATAAAATAATTTGTAACTTGAAGAAATCTAATACAGAGAAAAAGATAACAATTACATCATTAAGTCTACATTGTATCTTCTCCCTGGAATATAAGCTCTCTGAGGTCAGCAAATGTCTCTTTTCCATTCAGTGCTATTTCCCCACAGTCTAGTCAGTGCCAAGCACATAGTAGGTGCTCATTAAACATTTATCAGTGGAATGACTAAATGAATAATGAAGTGTTTCTATGATCCTGTAAACTGTGGTACACACTTGGAACTCTAGAAGCAGCCTGTGGCTACCTCTTCTCTTGAACTGTACTCCATACTTTAAAAACTTCAAAGGTGCTTCCCCTTTTTACAACAGTCCCATAAGGTTCTTTGCTGGTGTTGAGCTTTAGCGCCTTCGCACAAGTACTGCACTCAATCTGGGTTCCCCCTCTTAATTTAGGCAAATAATTTTTTTGAGTTCCAAGTCAGGGGTCTTTGGAGTTTTGTTCACACCTGTCAAGGTACTGTAAAGCTCAATCCCTGATGTCTAACCCAAGGTAAGGCCTACTTGCTTCATATTACCCACACTCGATAAATATGACTTATGCGTTTACTTCCAGTTTAGTTATAAAGAAAGAAAACTGTACAGGTCAGGGCCTCCAACAGAACTCTGCAGTTCTCCATAAGAGAAGTCTCTCTATGTTGACTTGTAGGAATTTGATCTTTCTGGGCAATCTTTTCCCAGATTAAACTTAAGCATACTAAGCTCTTTTCTACCTCAGGGCCTTTGCATTTCCCGCACCCTCCACCTGGAAAGCTTTCTCTAGATGGTAACTCCTTTTAGATATCCAGGACTCCCCTCTAAGGTTATCTCATCAGAAAGACCTTCCTACTACCCAGTCGAAAATATCCCCTCCCCAAATCCTCATTATTCTAACTTTGTTTTCTACAAAGCACTTAACAACAACTAAAGTTACCTTTTTAATGTATTTTGTCTACCTCTTTATTACCTGTTCCTTCCCCCTCCCCAGTGTCTGTGGGGACATTGTCAGCTTATTTATATTCTATCCCCTATGCCTGGAACACTGCAGTTCAGTTAAGTAAGTGCTGAGTACATGATAAAAAGAGTTGGTCAGATATCTGAATTGATATCTGCCTGAACTGTCGTCTAGACCCATGTTTATCTGTAAGGGTGTTGTATTGCTATCCTGTATTAGTTAAGTGTTAGTCGCTCAGTCGTGTCCGACTCTTTGTGACCCCATGTGACCCCATGGACTGTAGCCTGCCAGGATCCTCCATCCATGGGATTTTCCAGGCAAGAATACTGGAGTGTGTTGCCATTTCCTTCTCCAGGGGCCCTTCCCAACCCAGGGATTGAACCCAGGTCTGGCGCATTGCAGGCAGACTCTTTACTGTCTGAGCCACCAGGGAAGCCCTGGTAACTCAGCTGGTAAAAAATCTGCCTGCAATGCAGGAGGCCCTGGTTCAATTACTGGGTTGGGAAGATCCCCTGGAGAGGTGATAGGCTACCCACTCCAGTATTCTTGGGCTTCCTTTGTGGTTAAGTTGGGAAAGAATCAGCCCATAATGCAGGAGACCTGGGTTTGATCTCTGGGTTGGGACGATCCCCTGGAGAAGGGAATGGCTACCCACTCCAGTATTCTGGCCTGGAGAATTGCATGGACTGTATAGTCAATGGGGTCACAAAGAGTCAGACACGACTGAATGACTTTCACTTTCTTTCATTAGTATCCTGAGACTGCCATAACAAATTATCACAAGTTTGGGGATTTAAAACAATGAAAATGTATTCTTTTACAATTCTGGAAGCAGAAGTCCAACATAAGTTTCACTTTGATTTCACCAAAATCAAGGTGTGAAATAGTTCACACTCCCAGCAGAGATTCTAGGACAGAATGTGTCCCTTGCTCCTTCCAGCTTCAGGTGGCTGCCAGGGTTCCTTGGCTTGTGGCTCCATCACTGCCATCTTCAAGGCCAGCATATTCAACTCTTTCTCTGCTCCATCTTTACATTGCCTTCTCCCCCGTGTGTGTCATTGTAAAATCTCTCTCGGCCTCCATATTAAAAGGGTAGATGTGATGGCATTTAGGGCCCAATTGGATAATTCAGGATAATCTTTCCAATTCAAGATGCTTAACCTAATCACTTTTGAATTGTGGTGTCCCAAAGAGTTGGACACGACTAAGCGACTAACTGAACTGGCTCTAATCACAGCTGCAAAGTAGGTTGACCATATATTACCATAGGTAGTGCATTCATGCGTTTCAGGGATTAGGATCTGATATCTTCAGGGGGGCCATTCAACCTCCTGCAGATGTCATTAGTGACCCTGTGAAATGTCTTTGCAAAAATTGAGACAGATCATATATGCAGGATTCCTCTTTCTTTCCCACTTCTCTGGTACTGCCTACCACAGAGGAAAGCTCATTCCATGTTTCTTGAATGAATAAGTGCACAGAAGATGTGGTTCTGCTCTACAATTCTCTACCCCCAGCCCCCTATCACTGGCTTCCCCAGTTCAGAGTGTTGAGAAGCCAGAATAGGTTGGAAAATGAGTTATCTCCTAAACGATCTCCATCTGACACACTGCTGATCTCCATTGGGAAGGATGTATGGTTATCAAATGGATCGCAAGACTAAAATTTTTTACTAATGAGCCTTGCCCACTAGGAAGGGTTTGGGCTTTGCTCCTATTTGATTTTTTCTCCCTCCCCAGCACTTGGAGGAGGGTTGTATTGTAGACAAATTCGTTCTTTGGCTTTTGTGATGCTGAATATGAGTATGGAGAGCGGATGTATAGCTGAAGCACTTTGCTGTATAGCAGGAATGAACACAACATTGTAAATCAACCATACTTCAGTTAAAAAAAAAAAAAGTATGGGGAGAGGGAGATCAAATGGCACTGACTAGGCAGAAGGAAAATTGGTTCATCTTCCCCTGATTGAGGGGCCCCTGATGTACTTCTTGCAGAGGTGTAGTACCTGGGGAAGGGGTCAGTCAAATCCATAATCAGGTCATTCCATAGTAAAAAAAAAAAATTTAAAAACTACTTTCAAATCCCTGCTCTGGTCCCCTGAGTGGCATCATAACCTGATTATTCCTTGGTGATAGAGCAAATTTTCTACAGCTATTGCATGGATTGCTATTTACTAATTCCTTGACAAAACCAGAGAGTAAAGACCTACTGGGGTGGGATCATGGTCCCCCTCCCCAGACTCCCACCATGATTGGGCTTCTCTTGATAAGCCATCAGCTGGTGGGGTTTGATGCCCTGAGATGGCAGCTGGCCTGGGCCCTGGAGGCCCCACTGCTGAGCAACAGGGGTAAAGCTCCAACAGCCGAGAACAAAGGGAGGTTGTCCTTTCCCAGCATCAAGGTGGTGGTGATCATGGATCTTACACTCAACCCTCACTGGTGCTCAAGAACTCCCCTCTCCTACCCTGCAGGAAGAGGGCCTTAGATGAAAGAGCAGTGGAGTTGAAGACACCCGAGAGAACTTCCGTGAGGTCTGTGAGTGGGAGAGACCCTCTTCTCTCCCAAGAATAAACAATGAGAGGGCCAAACAGGCACAGAGAGGGCCAAGGAAAAAGCAAGATGCTCAGGCCTAACTTGAGAGATGAAGAAGGGGTCTTTGAAGTCACATGGGGTTCAACCCAGCATACCAGCATAGAAGCCTGGATACAAGGTCAGCCACAATGGTCCTAGCTAGAACTAGACTTCCCTGTAGCTATAGGGAATTCCCTATAGCTCAGATAGTAAAGAATCTGCTTGCAATGTAGGAGACCCAGGTTCAATCCCTGGGTGGGGGAAGATCCCCTGGAGAAGGAAATGGCAATCTATTCCAGTATTCTTGCCTGGAGAATTCCATGGACAGAGGAGCCCAGTGGTCTACAGTCCATGGGGTCACAAAGAGTCAGACACAACTAAGCAACTAACATACAAGCACACAGAACTAGGAATGCATTTGCTTGGAGTGCCCTCCTTACCACAGAAGGGTAACTCTGCCATGAAACCCAGGGACAGCATTCCATGGAAAGCTGCTTGCTTTGGGGGACCTATGACTGGCTGTAGCTTTCCCTTGACTGTGTATTAGAACCTTGGGTTTGTGCCATAGTTCCTGAGAACACATACATGCAGTTAAAAAGCATATTA
Source organism: Ovis aries (assembly GCF_016772045.2). Taxonomy (NCBI): domain Eukaryota; kingdom Metazoa; phylum Chordata; class Mammalia; order Artiodactyla; family Bovidae; genus Ovis; species Ovis aries. The sequence continues at coordinate 48,485,313 of NC_056057.1, read as the reverse complement.
ATGAGACAGTGATTCACTAGGCAGAAATCTAAACAAACTAGTCCCTTCTAACTCCCATTACAACTTTTCATGAAAGGAGGCATACATGTTTTATGGTTGAGGAGAAGAATGCATATCACCAGTTCTTACTTGCAGTGACTTATCTGTGAATTTGTAAAGTGATTAAACCCCTTCTTGGAGTTATACTGAACCATAGAAACAAAAAGCATGTCTCATCGATCTACAATGTCTGCCCTGTAAAGTTTGAAACAGGAGCTCAAGGGGTTTGAAAGCATCAGAAAAAAATATGAAAATTTCTCAGGTTAATATTGAGATTAAAATTTCTCAGGTGAATAGTCCTTTAAAAAAGTACATAAGAATATAAAGGGAAAGACTGGGGAACTTCCTTGGTGGTCCAGTGGCTCAGACTCCATGCTTCCAATGCTGGGGGCCTGGGTTCAATCCCTGGTCAGGGAACTATATCCCACATGCCATAACTAAGAGTTTGCATGCTGTGACTAAAGATCTTGAAAAATTTTTTTTTTTTAATTTTTTAAGGGAAAGACTGATAGGTATAATTGTATAAGTACACATCTGAATCTACACATATCCATGCACAGATAAAAATCTACCATATATAAAGTGAAAAGACAAATAGTAAGAAAAAAATCTTGCAACTAACTTCTAACATAAAAGGTTACTTTGTTTAAAATACAAAGAACTTTCACACTTCGATAAGATAAATGTAAACACTCCAATAGAAAAATGAGCAATTTCTAGAGCCCAGGAACCACAACTACCCAGCCCTGAGTGCTGCAGCTACTGAAGCGCACGCACCCTAACCTGTGCTCTGCAACAACAGAAGCCACCGCAGTGAGCCTGCTCACTGCAGTGAAGAGTAGCTTCCACTCACTGCAGCTAGAGAAAGGCTGTAGGCAGTAATGAAGACCCAGAGCAGCCGAAAATAAAGAAATAAAATTATTTTTAAAAAAGAAAAAGGAGCAATTTATTTAAAAAGAAACACCCAGAGATATAACTCAAATAACCAAGAGATCAAGTTCTTTCCTGTCAGACTGGAAAAATGAAAAGGAGTAACAAATATTGCATAGATGAGGCCATGAGTGGGAATTCTTACTCATGCTGGCCACATTTTTTATTTGGCAATTAAAAATTTTAAGTGCATATCCCTTTTTACTTATCAATTTCAGTTATAAAAAAGTTTTCTAAATAATCAGGAGTGTGTAGAAAGATTTAGTGGCAGGAAACATTCATTACAATATTGTTAATAAAAAAGAAACAACCTAAATGTCTTCGAATTAAGGATTTTAAAAACGTATTTATTTACTTTAAAATTTATTAAAGTATAATTGATTTACAATGTTATGATATTTTCTGGTATACAGCAAAGTGATTCAAGTATATATATTTATATGCTTTTTCAGATTCTTTTCCTTATAGGTTATTACAAGATATTGAATATTGTTCCCCATGATATACAGTAGGACCTTATTGTTTATCCAGTCTATATATTAGTTTGCATCTGCTAATCCCAAACTCCCAGTCTGTTCTCCCTTCCCCTCCACCCCCAGCAACCATGAGTCTGTTTTCTTTCATAGATAAGTTCATTTGTGTAATAGTTTAGATTCTACATATAAGTGACATCATATGTATTGGTCTTTGTCTAACTGACTTCAGTTAGTGTGATAATCTCCAGGTTCATCCATGTTGCTGCAAATAGCATTATTTCATTCTTTTTTATGGCTGAGTAATGTTTCATTGTGAGCTTCCCAGGTGGCTCAGTGGTAAAGAATCTGCCTGCCAAGCAGGAGACATGGGTTCAATCCCTGGGCTGGGAAGATCTCCTGGAGAAGGAAATTGCAACCCACTCCAGTGTTCTTGCCCGAGAAATCCATGGACAGAGGATCCTGGCAGGATACAGTCCATAGGGTTGCAAGAGTCAGGCATGACTTAGCAAGATGGACATTTAGGTTGGTTCCATGTCTCGGTTATTGTAAATAGTGCTTCTATGAACATTGGGGTACACGTATCTTTTCAAATTAAAGAGTTTGTGCAGACGTATGCCCAGGAGTGGGATAGCTAGTTCATATGGTAGCTCTTTCTTTAGGAATCTCCATACTGTTTTCCATAGTAGCTGCACCAATTTACATCCCCACCAATAGTGTAGGAGGGTTCCCTTTTCTCTATACCCTCTCCAGCACTTATTGTTTGTGGACTTTATATAATAATGATGGCCACTCATGTGAGGTGTTACCTTATTGTATTTTGACTTGCATTTATTTCTCTAATAATTAGCAATTCTGAGTATCTTTTTATATGCCTATTGACCATCTGTATGTTTTCTTTGGAGATATGTCTATTTGGGTCTTCTGCTCATTTTGAGAATTTAAATACATTATAGTTTAAGAACAACCTTTCATTAGAATGGGGCTTCCCTGGGACTCAGGTGGTAAAGAATCTGCCTGCAATGCGGGAGGCCTGAGTTCGATCCCTGGGTTGGGAAGATACCCTGGAGAAGGGAATGGCTACCCACTCCAGTATTCTGGCCTGGAAAATTCCATGGACTGTACAGTCCATGGGGTCACAAAGAGTCGGACACGACTGAGCAACTTTCACTTTCATTAGAATACTCTGCTGTCTTTAAAAGTGATTATTTTAAAGTGTCATTTTATTTTAAAACGTCAGCATATCTACATCTATCTATATTATTTCTATTATTATATAGTTCTAAATATATAATTTTATATAATAGCATATATATATATTTGGAATGCTATTCCAAGTAAAGTGGCTTGGTTTGGAGATTGGGGAGCTAAAAATGTATAAATATATGTAAAATCAATAGACACAGTAATGCATCTATATCAAAATATTAACACTTATTTCTAAATTTATGATAATTTATCTTATTCATGTTGTTTTCTTCTGTATTTTTTGCAAAGATTGCTTTATAAGCGAGGAAAAAAATTTCAAAAAGACAGACTGCACATGTAGACAAATATCCTTAAGCTGGAAGCATCATTTTGAGCCACTGAGGATTCACAGAATAAGCAAAAAAAAAGTCCAAAGTGGCTCATTTAGAATTAGGGTAGCCACACAATTTATTACCCAAACCAGAACACTTTTGAGACTAAAAGGGGGAGTCTATTAATAATTTTGCATAATTTGGAACTCCTTAGGCAAGCTCAGACTTCTGGTCAGGCTGCTTAGACTGGAAGGTCTGTGGAATTTGTCTTTGAAGATGACCCAGTATTGAAGTGTTAAAGATAAACCACTAACACAGGGATTGCCCTTTTATCAGTACAATTGGGTACAATTTCTAAACATGCTGGCCAGATGGCTAGTGAAGTGAAAGGCACTCAAATGGCCAGAGCGCCTTGAAAAGCTCAGGAATCTCACTTGGTTAGCTCATTTGGATCAATAGAGCCCTAATTTTAGACATTTCTTCTTGATTAAATAGTATTTCTCAAAGAAATATGCCACTTGACTAAGAACACACAGTATTATTACCCACATTCTCTCATATTATGGATTTTAGTCTTAGAATTTGACTTGGTGTAACAGTTTTAAATCCTTCCTGATTCCAAATCCATTCTTGCCTCTGCCTGTTTTCTACTAAGCTTTGTTTTAAGGAACTATTATCTGTGGCCTGAGGCATGTACCTAAGCCCCTATCCATCACTCGGTTCCCTTCTGGCTGTTTCTATCTCCCAGTCTTTCAGGGTACAGCTCAAATTCCTCCTCTCTCCTAAGCTCTCTCCACCACCACAGTAACCTGTCCTTTAAGGCATCTAGGCATTTATTATCTGCACATCAGATTAGCACCTTCTCATAGGCTATTCTGTTCTCCAGTTACTGACTGTGCCTACATTGCCCTCAAACCAGACTGTAAGCTCCTCGTGGGCACACTTACTCACATTCTGTGCCACCTGGCATGTGGCCAGACAAAGTCAGTCTGTCAGCTTCTCTTACTCCCAATCATAAAATGAGGGTTGTAATTCCTGTATATACTCCACCTCCCACTCCAACTTGGGTGGTTGCTAGACATGATAAGAGATGATTAGTTTGATTAGCCAAAGTCTCTATAGGCCAGGATGTTTGTGTAGGTAGAAAAATTGCCTTCTCAAATGAGGCAACTAGTGAGATCCTTCTTCCCTTAAAGCATCATGAAATGACACCGTACAGATTCATAACAAAGGTAGACTGGGGCAGTTCTGTCCTAGAGTAGTGTGTGCATGTTAAAGATGGTTCTGTAGGTACAAAGAATGAAAGTTCAAACAGGCCCCGATAACACCTGCAATACTATCAACTCCCATCTTACAATATTTTACCTGTATTTAATTCTCCTTGTACAGGGCCAACATGGAGCCCATCAGTTGATCAGTGCTCCAACATCTGCCCTGGCCTCCTAAAAGTCCAGCATCTTCCATTACTTGGCATCGATCACAAACGAGGCCACACACGTTGCTAATCAATCATGGGTCAATCCATATTTGGAATGATATTCTTTGCACTCCTGCTGCCAAATTTATTAAACTGATATACATGTCAATGTCTCTTCCTCCAGCCTTTAGATGACTTAAATCTACACCTGAAATGTGAACAACCAAATTTAGATACCAAGATCAGTTTATTTATTCCAACATCATTTTACTTATTCCAACACTCAAGTCACTACATTTCTCACATGTGAGAGTCTTCTTGGGAAGTCTGCCAACTCAGATGAATTCACTGTAACCTGCCTCACTCACTTTATAATTACACAACTGTGGTCAGCAGGGGAAGGTGACCTCTGTTCAAGCAAAATGTAAAACTCCCAGTTGAACTGTTAACATAGATAAAGAGGGACCAACAACCCCTTTCCTTCTGCTATTCATCTGGCATCTTAGTGAGCATTAGGAAAAGATACACTTTCTCCAAGAAAATTTTCTTTCCATCTGTTACAAAATAATCTTTGTATCTCTGATTTTGTTAGAAGGCACTTCAGTGCCATTCCCCAAGAAGACTGTCACAATAAATCAATGATGTCTGTGATATGAATGCTGGTCCCTTAAAAGTGGTGTAACCTGGGCTTCCCTGGTGGCTCAGTGGTAAGGAGTCTGCCTATGAATCAAGGAGACACAGGTTTGATCCCTGGTCTGGGAAGGTCCCACATGCTGCCAGGCAGCTGAGCCTGTGAGCCACAGCTACTGAACCTGAGCCCTAGAGCTCAGGAACTGCAACTACTGAGCCCAGGTGCTGCAACTACTGAAGCATTCACACCTAGAGCCCGTGCTCCCCAACAAAAGAGGCCACCACTGTGAGAAGTCACACACAACTAGAGAGTAGCCCCCGCTGGCCACAACTAGGGAAAAACCCACACAGCAATGAAGACCCCACACAGCTAAAAATAAATAAATAAATGAATGATTTTTTTTTTTTAAGTGGCTCAACTGTGCAGTATACATCCTATTCAGGAGCCCTGGCCAGGGGTTTGATAACTTCAGTGAGAAGGAGTTGTGCTTTATTTTACTTCCCCTCTGCACCTCAGTTTCATCATCTGTAAATTGGGAATAATAAGAGCTACCCAGCATGGGTGTCAGCGCCAATCAGCCTTCCCATTAGAATAGCGAAGCAATGGTCTGTAAAGGATTTGGAGAATAAGAAAGAGATGACCACATTACTTGATTATTGCCTGAAAACTGTATCCCAAGGTAGAACGCTTACATTTTCTATTCTACAAACAATTCATCCAGTAACAAAACTTGGCTTTCATATATTGAAAGTGAAAAGATTTGAGTTATTGGGTTTTTTTGGTAGCAATGATGGATCTCATAGCCCCCACCCTCGCTAGGTATCTGTGTGATGATAGAAGCCCACGATGAAAAATAGTTGACGAGGGTTGGTTGTTCATTCTCTGGAAACAAAAAAGAAAAAAAGGAAAATTGGAAATCGATGGTCCTGTATCAGTGTTTCTGGACCCCCTCACTATCATCTGGGGCTGGATAAATCTTCATTGCTGGAGAGATGTCTGTGCATCTTATGGTAGGCTGTTTACCAGGATCCCTGGCCTGTATCTATGAGAGGCCCCTCCTTGTCACAACAACCAAAAATGTCTCCAGACATTGCCAAATGTCCGTGGGGTGAGGCAGGGCAGGAAAGGCAGAGGCAGCAAAATTGTCCCTCATTGAGAAATACTGGCCTACTTGGAAATTTAAATTTATAGCCTTATAGAATCATTCTTGAAAAGTAGTCATCTATGTGCAAGCTGGCCTCCAAACAACGGGGACTTTGTTTGAGCAAACCTGGGCTTAGCTCTGAGTTCTGCAACGATTGTTTTATGACCTTAAAGACGCTAGGCTTCTGTTTCCTGTCATATAAATATAATCCAAACCTTGGCCTCTCGTTTTCAGGATTTTCTCCTTTGGAGGGCCAGGCTGGAGGTGTTATGGATTGCTGGGTGTTGACCTGAGGCATTGCAGCCCAGGCATCCTCCTGCTCACTTGGTACCTGGCCACCTCCCAGACTCGGGGCTGCCATCTCCTCTTGAATAACGGTGCTGTTACCACACAGAGCTGGCATGAAGTGAAGCTAGCAACCTGCAACCTTGCTACTGTGGCTCCCATGTAAGTATAAGCCCATCACCTAATTTCCCACAACGGGTACCTAAGACCAGGTCATTTAAACCTCAGGGAAAGCAAGGGAATGACAGCACACCATACCTTACAAATGGAAGGGTGCTGGCTGAAGGGTTCCAGAGTCACGCCTAGGTCATCCCAGACAGGTTCTTCTACTGGATGCTACCTGGCCCGCTCCCAGCCTCTGAAAGGCTCTCGTCCACCTCATTCCTACCACCTGGGGGACCTACAGAGGACTGCCATCTGGGAAGCACAGGGGCCCAGTGCTTGCCTCAGGCCTGTTTCTTCCTCTTCTCCCGTCTTCACTTCCCGGGGCTTCTTCTTCCTCTCCCAGGAAGACTGACAGATGGGAATATCCACATAGAGGCTCACCCACTACTCGGAGAGGCTGGCCTTTTCAGAACACTTGAAAGACCATCTCTCAACTTTGTTTCCCTAAGTCTGAGATCCGTGATTTGGAAAATCACCTTGGGGGATACTTTCACCAAAAGTCCAAACTGGCTGTTGCCACTGGGTCCACATTTGTGGTTCCCCGTGAGTAGGAAGTGAGGACAGGTTTCCGGTGATTTTCTTCATCTGGCCCAGTCTCCATCATGAGATGTGGTATGACAAATGCCGAAGTCCGAATCCCAAAGGTGACAGTGTTAGGAGATGGGACTTTGGGAAGTGACTAGGTCATGAAGGGATTAATGCCCTTATCAGAGACACCTAGAGAGCTAGCACACCCCTTCCGCCAGGTGGGTACTTGGCGAAAAGGTGCCGTCTATGAAGCAGGAAGCCCTCGTTGAAAATCAAATCTGCCTGCACCAACCCTGAACCTCCAGCCTCCAGAACTGTGAGAAATAAACTTCTGTTGTTTTTAAGCCCCTTAGTCTGTGATATCTTGTTACAACAACTCAAATGGACTAAGACAGAATACCCTAAGTACATAATGGCAAAGAAACATTTTTTTTTTCCTAAAAGACAGCAAAACATATTATGAAACATGTGTGTGTGTGCTCAGTGGATCAGTCCTGCCCGACTCTTTGTGACCCCATGGACTGTACCCACCCCCCAGGAAGACTGGCAGACCCCTCTGTCCATGGGATTATCCCGGCGAAAATATTGGAGTGGGTTGCCATTTCCTCCTCCAAGGCATCGAACCAAGGGATCAAACCCGCATTTCCTGTGGCTCCTGCATTGGCAGGTGGATTCTTTACCAATGAACCACCTGGGAAGCCCATAAAATATGAAACAAGAGTAATTTAAAAATGAATTGGTCAAAAAAATGGGCAGAAGACCTAAACAGACATTTCTTCAAAGAAGACATACAGATAGCCAACAGGCACATCAATAGATGCTCAACACTGCCAATTATTATAGAAAAGGGAATTCAAACTACATCCAGGTACCACTTCACATCAGTCAGAATGACCATCATCAAAAATTCTACCAATAATAAATGCTGGAGAGGGTGTGGAGAAAAGGGCAACTTCCTACACTATTGGTAAAAACGTAAATTGGTGCAGCCACTATGGAAAACAGTATGGAGGTTCCTTAAAAGACTAAAAAGAGAATTACCATATGATCTTGCAATCCCACTCCTGGGTATATATCTAGAAAAGATGAAAACTCTAATTTGAAAAGATTCGTGGACACCAATGTTCATAACAGTACTATTTACAATAGCCAAGACATGGAAGTAACCTAATGTCAAGAGCAGATGAATGGATAAAAAAAGATGTGATATATATGCATGACGGAATACTATTCAGCCATAAAAGAGAATGAAATAATGCCATCTGAAGTGCCATGGATGGACCTAGAGGTCATCATACTTAAGTGAAGTAAGAGGAAGACAAATATCATATCACTTATATGTGGAATCTAAAAACTGATACAAATGAACTTATTTACAAAACAGACTCACAGACATAGAAAACAAATTTATGGTTACCAGTGGGGAGAGGGATAAATAGGATTTGGGGATTAACAGAGACAAACTACTATATATAAAACAGATAAGCAACAGGGACCTACTGTATAGCACAAGGAACTATATTCAATATCTTGTGCATACTAAGTCACTTCAGCCATGTCCGACTCTTTGTGACTCTATGGACTGCAACCCACAAGGCTCCTCTGTCCATGGGGTTCTCCAGGCAAGAATACTCGAGTGGGTTGCCATGCCCTTCTCCAGGGATATTCAATATCTTGTAGGGAAGGAATCTGAAAAAGAAAACCTGTGTTTATATGTATACATATATCTGAATCACTTTGCTATAAACCTGAAACTAACACAACATTCAAAATCAACTATATTTCAATGGGGAAAAAAGAGGAATTGGTGCTGGAAAAGATAGTTTAAGCAGTGGAACAGAAAAGAGCTCAAAAACTTACCCATACATTTGGGAAGTGAGTATGTGATGGATTCACTATAGCAAAGATAAACAATTCAATATATACCTGAGAAAATTGGTAACTGTTAGGAAAAAAATCAAAAATTAATTTTTTATTTTATATCATTAACCAAAAATGTCAGAGAACGCAATGGCACCCCACTCCAGTACTCTTGCCTGGAAAATCCCTTGGACGGAGGAGCCTGGAAGGGTCAGACACGACTGAGCGACTTCACTTTCACTTTTCACTTTCACTTTTCACTTTCATGCATTGGAGAAGGAAATGGCAACCCACTCCGGTGTTCTTGCCTGGAGAATCCCAGGGACAGGGGAGCCTGGTGGGCTGCCAAATATAGGGTAGCACAGAGTTGGACGCGACTGAAGCAACTTAGCAGCAGCAGCAGCAGCAACCAAAAATGTACAAGACCTAAGTGTAAAAAAAAAAAAACCTTATTAGGCATTAAAAAATACACAAAAAAACCTTGAGGAAGAGAAGCTCTTCTGAAGCAAGACACAAAAAGTAAAAGGCCTCATGGACAAGTCTGATACATCTGACTACATTCAAATGAAAAAAAAAAAAGTACTGGAAAAGAAGAAATAAATAAGATTAAGAGAAGAAAAGCAACAAGCTGGAAAATTACATTATTTTCCAACAGACAAAAGACTTAAATCTAGAATGTATAGAGAATTCTTACAAATCAATAGAAAGATCTAAGAAAATACCAATAGCAAATTATTAAAAGATAGAGCAATTTACAGAGTGAAAATACAATGGACTGCTGCTAAGCCACTTCAGTCGTGTCCGACTCTATGCGACCCTATAGACAGCAGCCCACCAGGCTCCCCCCTCCCTGGGATTCTTCAGGCAAGAACACTGGAGTGGGCTGCCATTGCCTTCTCCAATGCATGAAAGTGAAAAGTGAAAGTGAAGTCACTCAGTCATGCCCAACTCTTAGCGACCCCATGGACTGGAGCCTACCAGGCTCCTCCGTCCATGGGATTTTCCAGGCAAGAGTCCTGGAGTGGGGTGCCATTGCCTTCTCCAACAATGGACATAAGAACAAATACTCAAAAACATACTAGAAATGAGGGAAACACAAATTGATAGCTATTTTTACCATAATATTGGCAAAAATTAAAATGTTTGAAAATGTTGATTGTTAATTAGGGCATGAGGAAATAGGTACAGTCAGCTAATTCAGAAGACAATTTGGCAGAACTATTAAAATTCAAAATGTACATGCCTAGCAATTCTACTTTTGGGTAGAAATACTCCCTCATGTGCTCAGAAAGGATATATAAAAGTAAAGATGTTGATCACCCTATTTTTTATAAAATCAGAACTCTAAATGTCCACCAATAATCGACTCTGGAACATTTTATGAGCTATTAAGGAGCAGTTTAAATGAATGAGGGATTTCTATATATAAAAACATGCAACAGTACGTGTGAAAAAAGAAAGTTATAGAAGAAAAATACAGTATCCAGAGAATGGTGTTTTGCACCTTTCAGTCACGTTTATGCTCATGCAAGGCTTCTTCCTCAACCGGGGATAAATATATATATATATACATACACATATGCACACACATACATAGATATGTGTGTATCCCTGCAAAATGATGCTATTGATGTTTTAAAAATAGAAAAGAACACATAGCAATATCATCTAGACTTGTAATGCTAAATCTATCTAGGAGGTAAATGTATCAAAAAATAGTATGGAAAAATGCCTTCAGAGCTAGGGGTATAGTAGTGATCTGGGGATGTTTGAAGGGGTTAATCAAAGGGAATTTTCCCCTTGTCTGTATTGTTTTACCATCTTGTGAGAACACGTTTATACATGATTTTTAAAATTCAATATTATTTCCCAAAAGAAACTTTTTCTTAGGAAAAAAAATAATCTGCAGAGACCCAGTCCATTTATTATTAAGACAACTATTTACACTGTCATGCAGACTGTTTCATCTCCACCCACACTTTGAATGTTGCAGTTCTTGTGCATCACAAAATGGTCTTTCTAAGGTCTTCCTGGAACAAAGGGATATTTACCCTGTTCTGAAGTCCAGGTCAGGATGGAGTTTCAGGCACAAGATGTTTCAGACAGTGGTCTCCACTAACGGATGCAAGGCAGCAGCCCCATTCAAACAAAAATGAGCTTTAGTTTCCTTTTTAAAGAGAAGGACATTGTCAGAAGCAAGCATAGGAGCCCTCCTAGTGTCAGAGGATCAGCCTGTTTCTGATTGGCAGCTGTTGTCCACAGGATGCTCTGCAACTAAAATAATAATTGTGGTGAACATTTATAATTATCCACTGTGTGCCAGGCCCTACACTGGGGGATCAGTACCCAGAATCTCGCTTAATCCTCACAACCATCTGAAGAAAAGAGCCTCAGTACCCATTTAACAGATGAAGAAACTGAGGGTCAGATGGATTAAGAAAGCTTCTCAAACACATGACTAAAATGCAATTCTAATTCCTCTCTGCTGATCTCAAGCCTGTGCTCTGGCCTCCAACTGTCCTGCCTCCCCGACTATATTACTGGCAGTCTGGATGGAGTGGGTGGACTTTGCTTCAATTAATTTGTGTACATTAATGTTAGATCTGTACTTATTTATATTTAGGTGAAGAAGTCAAAGTGATTTCTAGAACAAGGCTAAAGAGATGCTATCTTTTTTCCTGCCCGACCCCTGAGAAACAGTAGTGGTTAGGTATGCAGCTGGCTTTACCACACACCGAGCAGTAGTGGTCACCTTAGCCTGTAGCATTAGAGCTGGTCCGGGGAGACCTGGCCTTCTCTGGTAGCTCAGTGGTAAAGAATCCGCCTGCCAACGCAGGAGACTCAGGTTCAGTCCCTGCGCCAGGAAAATCCCCTGGAGCACGGAATGGCAATGCACTCCAGTATTCTTGCCTGGGAAATTCCATGGACAGAGGAGCCTGGCGGGCTGCAGTCCATGGGGTTGCAAAGAGTAGTATATGACAACGACAAGACAACAAAAACAAGGGAGTCCAAAGTGATCAAAGTCACTGTTGAAGATGCCAGAGAATTCAAGGCAGTTCTACTTGAGACAATACACTACTATGCTGGCTTTTTTGCCCCAGTCAGAACACAGATTTCATGTTTTTGTAGTATTATTTATTAATAGAGTCTGTGTTTATTCAGACCTGGCATGACTAGGGTCTTATATTGAAACTAATAACAAAAAGTCTTGAATTCCTGTTTCCTTTCCTATTCCTGGTGCTACTGGGTGTCTTTTATCCCGGTCCTATTTGATCCACCATCATGCAGGAGGCGGGGAAGAGGCAGGCAACCTAATCTAACAAGGCAAGTAAGATGGCACACCTGCCCTCCAGATGCAGGGAGCTTTTATAAAACGTAACAATGTATGTAACAAACTTCCCTGCAAATTATAATTCTCAGAGAGAGAGAGGGTTAGGAAAATAGAGAGCAGAGTGGCAGATGGGATAGATGGATTCAATTAAGGCAAAGAACATCAAACAATTCCAGGGATGCCTCGTTTTAATGGAAGATGTCATTTTCTCTTTGTCGCCTCCAGGTAACTCCCAACAACAGTCTAGGTAGGAAGTAGGGTGTGCACACACGCACCTCGACCCCAGCAGGAGTTTAATATCCTCAAATGAGAGCGTTAATATTCCCTCTTCTTTTCAATAATGTGCTGAAACAGCACATGAATCAGACTAAGTGAATGCAGGCTCCGTATTTGATGCACATTTCCCCAGAACCAGGTGTTATTCAAATTAAATAGGTATTTTCCATTGTCATCTCCATTGAATTGATTTCTTTATTTGGTCTGTGGGAGAGTCTCCTTTTTAATTAAACCAACCACTGTCATTCTTCTGAGAAAGATAATAAAACAATAAAAATATTTACACCCTTTTTATCTTCCTTAAACATTAATCATGCAGGAAGAAGGTGTTACACCTTTGCTAGACAGTTTTATCACATAGACATTATACTAACATGCTTTAAATTACTGTTTTGCAGGTCAATTTATTCCTATTAAGGATGTGTAAGATTCTTGTTGTCACTAAGAAAATTTGTGACTATTTACTACCAAAAGAAATTCAAGTCTGCAATAAAGTTGCTATATACACAATTGGTATGTAAGTATAGATGTGTATATAAAAATATATATGCACCATGCTCACCCTAATACTACTCCCAACTGACCTCAATTATCATCTAAAGTCAAGTGTAAAAGTCTAGTAGTTGGATGAGCAAGGCTTTCTTCATTCTCTGGCTCCCAGCAGTGTAATTTAATTGATGGCCATGTTATCCACAGTCACAAAGTCATAGATGGGTTATGGTTATTGTTATTTCTATAGTCAGAGAAACTATGGAAGCTTTAGAGTAGAGACTATAATTACACCTGGTAATTCTAACTGCAATCATGTATACATGTTCTATCAGTGAAACATGGCAATGGTATCCAAAGTCTTGTTTTTGAGAGATGCCACATCATTTTGAGATTCCAGCCCATATTTACTATGTTGCAAACTAAACTCCTCCTAGCTAGAAGGGAATAATATTTGGGCTGTCATACCATCTTCAGAGAGCTGGGCAGAAATAACTTGAGAAACTCAGCTGGAGTAGTTAAAATAGTGAACCATAGCTTTGTTTCTCCTGTACCTTAGATGTCCTGACATTTCCTGATGATATGCAAGCTTTCATTTTTTTTCATTTTTGAGTGACTTATAGTGGCTCCCAAAAGAGACAGAATCTTCTGGAAGCTCAAGTCACTGACTCCCAGCCCTTGGGCTTGAGTCCCTTAATCACTGTACCCTCCACATACCTCAAGGAGAGTAGGGTTGTAACAGCCACCATTGTGGTGGCATCACGGTTAATAAAGAATTTTCCCAACAGTCACATAATGACCTTATGGTTGAAGATCTCTCTATGAAGTAATGATTGAGCTTAAATAGCAAAAACTTGAGCACCCAAAAGATAAAATACCAAACTCAGCATGTAGGAGATATTAGTATAAACCAGTTGCAAAAAGCTGGCAAAAAGTTTTAGAAAAACAAATGGTATACAACTCACAGCAGGCTCAAAAGAGGAACAAGAGAACACTGCTCAGACTTCTCCCTTTGTTAAATGTATTTTTCTAGTAAGTTTTTTGTTATTCTATCACTTTACACCCAAACCACTCTGTATTAGTTATATATTGCTATGTAACAAGCTACCCCAAAACTTAATAACTTAAAATGACAAGCACTAGCGATCTCACAGTTTATGTGGGTCAGGAATACAGGCTTGACTTAGCTGGGAGCCTCTGCCTCAAGGTCTTTCACAGTTGAGGGCCAGGGCTGTGATCTCAAGGCTTGACTGCAAAAGGATACACTTCCAGACTCACGTGGCTGTTGACAGGATTCAGCACCTCACAGCCTACTGAACAAAGAGCCTCAGTTCTTCACGGACTGTTGGCCAGAGGCTTCCTCTGTTCCCTGCCACACCCACCTCTCCAATGGGTACCTCACAACATGGCTGTGGCCTTCCCTAAGAGCAAGTCAATGAGAACAAGAGTGAGCGAGCCAGAAGCCACAGTCTTTTTGTAACCTAACCTCTGAAGGAACATCACTCTGCCACATTCTGTTGGTTAGAAACAAGTCACTAGGTCCAGCCCACACAGTAGGACACGCACATGAAGATGTGGGCATCATTGGGGTCATCCGAGAGGCTGTCTACCACCTTTGCATATACCTTTACATACACAATGAGGAATAAACACCAAAATGGAAAGAATATTGGAAAGCTGTAGGGGCAGAGGAAAATGTTCCGAGATCTCATTACTTCTACCTCTGAGCTCTCTCTCTCTCTCCCTTTCCCCAAATCCAGTCATGCAGCACATCCTCGGATGAGGCCCCTTACTTCACAGTGTCTCTCACACCTGCCCTCTCTTCTCCATATGCAAGGGATCACCAAAGTTCAGGCTTTCATTTCTTCCACCATAAATAGTGCATCACCACTTTTCTCACCAGCGTCTCTAGTCCAATACATCCTGGATATCAAGGCCAGAAAGTAATCTTTCGAAGTCATACTTTCTATTTATCCTTTTACTACAGAAAGCCCTTTAGTGGCTCCCCATTGTCAACAAAACCCAAATTCTTTAGGCTGCCATAAGATGACTTTCATAATTTGACCCAAGTCTGACTACAAACTTATCACTCCCAAATCCCAAATAATAATCCATCATCCCAGGTAAACCACACTCAACACCAAAACATACCACAGTTGCTCAGCTTGAAGCCTCTGCTGACACCATTACTCCCCCTTCCCTTGGCAAGACCAATCTTCACCTTACCATTATAAATCCTCTCCCATTTCCAAAGTGCAGAGCAGAGTAGTTTCCTCTGTGCCTAATCTTCTCTGTGACACATTTTCTGATCACTCCAAACTAGAGTTCAGTTCCTCCCACAGACAGGTACCGCTCTGAGAGGCCACACCACTCACTGACCTGGCCAGTCACTGTGTACATGGCTTGTTTTTCCAAGAAGCTGGTAAGTTTCACACCTTCCTTCTTCCACAGAGACCATCAGTTTGCATCATCACCAGAACTAGCCTGGGTCTCACTTGTCCTTCTCTGCTCGGGATGGTAGTCCATGACAAGCAATAATTATTGAAAAGATGTATGGATGGATGGAAATGTTGAGCACGGTGTCTGACATATGAGATCAGTAAGTAAAAAAAAAATATCTACTAACACTCTCAGTCCTTCAAATGAGAATCTCCACTCCGTGACACCTTAGCCATTTAGCGGTTCCTATGTAGGAACACTTCCAAAGAGAGCAAAGGCAAATGAAATTTATTCGGGTCTGACCAAAAACAAGCCCATTCACACAAACATCACAACTGAAGATCAACCGGAAGCTCCTCCTTCATCGCCCATCCTGATCCTGGCTTTGACGTACAGGATGCCAAGTGCAGGGACATTAGATGACAGAGCCAGAGCAGACTTCATGACAAAGAAACTTCAAATCCCTGAGCTTCAGTCACGGGGCAGAAATAGTCTGTGAGAACTAAAAGGGTGCCGGGGGAAAAGAGGGAAATATGTCGATTGTGGGGTAGAGTCTATATATTTTAGGTAATTCCCAGAAAATGAAAAAAAATTTTTTTAATGAGAGATACCAGAAAACCTTTTAACACCTTTGCTGCCAACCCCTGGGGGAGGAGGGAGGAAGTGGTGGGAATCTCAATGAAAGCATCAAATGTCCAAAATCCAGAAGAAATTTAACGCTTCCTCTCTATTAATAGCTGGCCAGAGCAGTTAAGCCTCAAGTGAATTCTCCCAAGAATCAGATCCCTGATTGCCTGCGCTAATCCAGGCGACCCTCATCTCAAAGGAGGAAGCGCTGGAAACGGCTCCAGGGGCTTGGTCCGCTAAGCAGCATCTTCGGAGAGTGGGTGAGTCCGCACTCCCACTACCGTGGATGTGGAGCAAAGTGTGCACAGTGGTTCTCTGAGAGACGGAGACTCGCATTGCGGGGCCCCGAGTTTTGAGCTTTGCAACGCCCCGCAGCCTGAGATGGGAAGGCAGCTCCTCTAGCTCCAAACTCACCTGTTTTTTAGAACCACTTCCATATACCCATTGCTCTCAGCTCCCAAAAGGCATCCGCAGAATCCTCCACCACCCAAGGTCCACCGAGCAAGAGAAGAAAAGGTGGAGGGAGTGGTGGCTGGGAGGAGAGGTCACCGGGGTCTCCTCCCTTGAGGTGGTCGTCGGGGAAGGGGCGTTGCTCGGCCCCTCTCCACTAAGCCGCAGGGATCCTCTCGGGGGCGCCTCACCGTGGGCGACAGGACTGGCGAGGGCAGGGCGCGCTGGAAGGGCCGCACGCAAAAACTTTCCGTCCTGGAGCGCAACTCTGCGGGGAAGACCACCCCTCCCACGGCCCCAGGTCGCGCCTCTCCCAGGTCGCCCTCAACCCCCTCTCGCATGTCTGGCCCCTAGGACCCGGGCTAGCGGGCGCCGGATGCCGGCGGAGCCGCAGCATCCTCACGCCCCGCGCTGCATCCTCTGGTCCCAGCGCTCAGCCCCGCCCCCGGCGGCGGGCGTGCTGGCGGCAGGCGTGCAGGCGCCGGGCCTCGGGGCGCCTCTCTGCTGCCCCTGGCGGCCGCGGATGCCGAGAGCCGAGCCGAGCCCGGCAGGGCGCTGAACGCCGGCTCCTCCTCCTTGCTCTCTCCTCCTCCTCCGCCTCCCTCCTCCCATCCCTCCCTCCCTCCCTCCCCCTTTCAGAACACTCAATGTCGGAACGTTCCGAAGATGACGTCGGAGCGTTCTCGAATCCCGTGTCTCTCGGCTGCTGCTGCCGAAGGAACAGGGAAAAAGCAACAAGAAGGAAGAGCAATGGCGACACTGGATCGCAAAGTGCCCAGTCCGGAGGCGTTTCTGGGCAAACCCTGGTCCTCCTGGATCGACGCCGCCAAATTACACTGCTCCGACAGTAAGAACCCCACCGCCTCCTCCTCCTTTTATTACCCTGTAACCTTTCCATTCACCTAGAGCCACTGGGAAAAAGTGTGTGTGTGGAGAGAGAGTGGCCCCCGGTGTCCTCCATGCTTCTCCCTCTCTCTAAATAAATACACACAGAGACAGATCATCAGTGCACAGAGAGAGGCCCTGCTGCCAGGGCTGTCTGTCTGTCTGTCTGTCTGTGCCCTCTCCCCGTGGCAGCCCGCGGGGTGGGCTTTCACAGCCCCACGGTGTATCCGTTTAAAAGGCTACTCTGTTGCTGCTTGCATAGTTTTTTTTTTTTTTTTGGTACCTATATGGGCCAGGTAGATGGAAATCCGGACTTGGGAGAAAATGTTGCATTGTCAATTTTTGAAAGATTTTCATATCCAGTATTTATATCGATCTGTTTGCAAATAAACACTCTCCCTTCCCCCCTTGACTTTGCCTCCCCCCCTTTTTTTTCTCTTTTTTTCCTTATTTTCTTTTTTCCTTTTCTTTTTCATCTGCAGATGTAGATTTAGAAGAGGCTGGAAAAGAGGGTGGAAAAAGCAGGGAGGTTATGAGGCTTAATAAAGAAGGTAAGTGGAGCTACTGGCATTTTAGTGTTAGCATGTGTGGCAGAATCTTCACAGGATTTCGACTATAATGTGAATTGTTCTGCTGGGTACAGAGTGACTAAGGCTTGTCAAAAATTGAGCACGCCCAGGTGACTACTGCTTCATGGTAACTTCTTTCAAAGTACAAATGCAACTGGGGGGTAGAGGGGTCGAGACTATTGAAGGCAGAAGTTTCCTGCACTTCAGCTGGAGTCCACATTTGGACCTTCTGATACATATCTGCTATTCGCCTTTGGAGCATTATTGCCAAATGGTGGGGGGTGGAAATTGTTGAAATGAGGAGCAGGGCTCCACTCACAAGTATCCCAGCCTTCCTTGTGGGTAAATACACAACAGTTTAATGAACCCCACGTGGTCAGTCATCCCAGCAGCTACTTCTCCACTAAAAACCGTGGTACATGGCAAACCTTTGCAGCAAGTTACATTTGGCCCACTTTACATTTGGTCACAGATTCTAATGTGGTGAGCAGGGGCATCTGTGTATATAGCCTTCAGCCGGTCACCCCTCTCTGTTTCCCCAGCGTGGAAATACAGTACCTAAAATGGAACACAGTGAGTAGCTAGGTCATCCCAGACAGAGGCAGGTGAGTGAAGCCACAGCCTGCTGGAACTGGGCATCAAACACACATGGTCATCATAAATAAATTATGGCCTGTTCATGTTTGCAAGTCTACCATATGTAGCTGTGGCCTATGGGCTTCACATGGAGCAACTCCAGAGACCACTTCTCTTGAACGAATGGATGGGTTCAGTTGAATTGTGATTTACCAACTGGTGTCTTGTAAATGTGTTGGACTGAAATTGGAGGTAGGAGGAAGTGCAGGGGTGCAGAAGAGGTTGGCGGAAAGTGTGGAAAGTGTTCAGCCATAACTAGGCCATAGGAGTCTGGCTCATCCAAAATGAATGGAGAAAAAGGCCATTAGATGCCAAAGGATGGTTTCCCTCATAAAACGCGATGTCACCCTGATCGGCAGCGGAAACCTGCTTGGAAAGATGGAACTTGTTTTGTGGATCACACCTCAGACAGTTGGTTTTCTGTGCCTAATTGTTTCCTGACCATCCAGTGAGAGGAGAATTTGTGCTTCAGAAAAAAAATGACATGGAGGTTAAAAATGCATGCATATTCAAGGACAGCTCTCTAGCATAATGTTTCTGCTAATTAAGCACTTTGATTGGAAACGAAACCGTATTCTAAAGATGTTTGCCTCTAAATATCTTAGTGTGATCTTGACATGTGTCTTTAGGATGCACAAGGGAATGATGTCAAGTGGCCTTCTTACAAGTGGCAGCTTATTTGTGCTCAGTGTGCATGTGTGTTGGCATTGGGAAGTATCACTGGAAATTGTTTTTCTTCACAGACAAACTCTTGACACCTTTAAAAAACTTATGGGACTCAGTTATCAGACCAGTGGCAATGAAGAGGTTTCCAGAAAAGATGAGCTTGTGAAAACCTTTAAAGTTGAATAATGGTCATGGTATGGCCCAGAATTGGCACCTCTTAGGCCTGGTTGATAGATTATGACTATAACACACAAAAATATTCTGCACCCTCCCCCAAGCTTCTATTTCAGAAGACCCTTATTTTCAGATTCTCTTTGCCTCATGAGAAATAGATTCTTTTAAGGGGGGAAAAAAAATGTAAAGGTCTCCTTTCCTTAGAAGCCACAAGTGGTACATCTTGCTTACATCTGTAAAGATGTAAGCTTACATCTTGCTTTCACCTGTAAAGATACAAAGATTTCGCTTCTAATTATGTGCATTTGTATTACGGAGCCCCACTTTTCAGTGTAACTGTGCGATTGCTCAGTTTACGAAATAGCCATGTATGGGCTGAAATCTCTGTTCGTGGGCCTGGTGGAGCAGGCCTGGGTTATCAGTTCCTGGACTTCCTGTATACGCACACAATTTTCTTCATGGATAGATTGTGTGTGTATGTATATACATGAACTGTATCTCTTCTTCCCATGGTGAGGAGCTTAAAGGTTTAGCTGAGACTTGGTATCAGGATATTTGGTTGCCAAAGTCCCCAGATACACTGGTTGCTTTCGTCTTGCCATTGGCCTTCTTGCTGGAGTCATTGAGTGGGAAGTCTCAGGTACCTGATTGTGGATGGATCTCTGCAGGACACAGTGTGGCCTGTGTGTGACTGTTTTTCTCCAGGTGGTGAGCATACATAGAAAGACCAGGATGTCATCAGTAGTAAGCAGGTCTTGAGACTGCTTTAATAACAATTAATAGGTGAATTTAGGAATTCCAATTAAGAAATGAAGGTATATGATCCAGATTTTGATGTGACTTTTTTTATTGTAAAATAAATATAAAATTTATCATTTTAACCATTTTAAAGTCTCACAACTCAGTGATACTGAAGTATACTAAGTATACTTACTAAGTATAGTCACAGTGTTGTACAACTCTCAACACTATTCATTTCCTGAGCTTTTTCATCATCTCAGCCACAAACACTGTTTCCATTATATTAATATAATAATTTCCTATTCCCCTCCCCTGGGGCTGAGCCCTGGAAACTTGTATTCTATTTTCTGTCTCTATGAAGTTACCTATTCTAGATACTATATATTTGCAATATATGACCCTTTGTGTCCATCTTCTTTCACTTAGCATCATATTTTCATAGTTTATTCATGAGGCAGTATGTATCAGAATTTCACTCCTTTTTATGGCTGAATAATATTCCATTGTATGTATATATCATGTTTGGTTTATCATCCGTTAATGGACATTTAGCTCGTTTCCATCTCTTTACTATTGTGAATAATGCTGCTGTGAACATTGTGATATGATATTTTTTATGGACTAAACTCTGAGGGAAAAGCCAGGCTGGAAAAATGAAAAAAGAACCATTTTATCTTCGCCTCCATCTGGCCCCAGCTTCAGAAGGAGGGAAGGACTGGCAGACTTTTGACCAACCTGACTATTGTAATATAGTTCCTTCTCCGTGCCTTGAATCTTTTTCTACTTCAGCTCCACCTATATCAGTATGAAATGTTAGCTGAATGATTTGAGATTTCTGTAATAAAGTCTTCACACTCATGTGACCGTTTATCCAGAGTTAGCTACAATCACGTCAAGAGGAATTTGGCAAATGCTTTTTTTTTTTTTTTTTGGCAAATACTTTTGAACCTTGCCAGATCATCACTTGGGTTCAGAAGGCATAGTTATTTCTGTGCTTGAATGTAGTCATGTGGGGTTATATTGAGACTGAAGGGTAAAGGGAGCAGGAGAGAGGGCTTTGAATCCGCTTTCTAATTCCAGTGTCTGACCTTGGGAACCTCACTTTCCTTGTTTGGGCCTGCTCTGTTTCTTGTAAAGTAAGGGAGTGGTTTAAAAATCTCCTCTGGTCCCTCTGAGACCTATGAACTTAAGTTCCTTTATTGAATGTGCCTACATTTGAGATGCAGTCATACTACACAGACTGTTTGACGGTAGACCATTCACCTGCCAGTGCAGGAGATGTGGGTTCGATTCCTTGGTCAGGAAGATCCCTTGGAGGAGGAAATGGCAACTCACTCCAGTATTCTTGCCTGGGAAATCCCACAGACAGCAGGCTGATGGGCTACGGTCCGTGGGGTTGCAAAGAGTCGTACACAACTTAGTGACTGAACAACACAAAAAGCAAGCCTTCACATTAGAAATACCTTATACTACAAATACTGGACTTATTTTCTTTTTTTATAAGCTCTTGGTGCCAAACATCACTGCATCTCGTACACAAGCCTAATTGTCCTGCAAATAGTTTGTGAGTGGTGTGTGGACTTTAAGACTGAGAAAACTAAGGGTCTGTGACCAAACCCAGGGTGATGTGTTCCCCATAGTGGAGAGGGGATAGACCTGGATCTGAAGTGATATGATTTCCTCAAAAGGAGGGTCCCAGAAACCTTATTAGCCTAATCTGTGAGCTGCCATTATGATAGGAAATTCCAAGGAAGGCCAATTCATCTAGCTAACCTTTTAAAATAATTTTCTTTCTCTAGCTTCACAGATTTATTGGAAGACATTTTCCTAAGCTAATTGAGGGAAAACTTCGTGATTTAGAAAGATGCCTCTCTTTTCTAATTGCCTCACCTGAACTTTTTATTTTTTAAAGAATGTGCATTTATAAGTAAGGACCAGGTATGTATGGCTCATCGATGTCCTGAACTATACATCAAGTTGCCCAAAAAGTTCAGAGATAATAGCAGGGTTATGTTGTGAGGATTAACTGAGACAATACAAAAGAGTTTAGCACGTAGTAAATGCTTAATGAATTTGTGCCTTTCTTAATTTTTAGATGTTATTAAGATTATCATCATCATATATTAATGAAGCTAGTTCTAGAAAATTTTATTATTAGAATTAACGAGGATTTTTAACTAACCAGTGATGAATGGAAAAGATATACCCAATTAGAAATTTTATTTCTAGAGTAAACCATGTTATCATAATTTTATAAAGCTGAAGATTTTTTGAAAGCTGATTTCTGTGATATCCTTGCTTTTGATGAAGTACAGTTGATATCTAGTCATTGATAAATTTTATCAAGTGCTAGAAAAAATTACTTTGGCAGTTTGGGACTTATGGCTGAGAAGAGTTTTCAGAGTTCTTTCTGGGGAGCAGGATGTTTTAAAAAATATTTTTTAAATGATTGATGAGTTGTTTGATCAGGAAGGATAGCAAGTCCTCAGTGGATCATTGTTTGGGTCCTTTGGAGGCCTGCCTTCGTTACTTCAGGCGTGTTTCTGTGCATCAGTGTTGCCAGGTGTTTTGATTTGATGTAGGTAAACTTGTGGAATGCTTCCAATCTGAAAACTGTTCTGGGGCCAGTAAGATCTTGCTGTGACTGTGAGAGTTTGGTGTTCTGCTAATGCTGGTGGAGTTAGGCTGGGGCACAGGAGGAAGCAGGGAACATGGGAGTGTGTTCAACTCAAGTTTAAGAATTTTTCAGTTATAGCTGGATGGGGGCAAATTAGAGAAAAGATGGTAACTGACCTGATAAGAACAAAGGGTTCTTGGAATCCAAGTCAGGGAAGCTAGCGACAAGTGGTTGAGATTTATGGGAAACTGTGGACTGGTCCCCTTTATCATTATACAGACAACTCTGTTATCTATGCTAATAGGCAATGGGAAGACACCCAGTCCACAGATTACACTGATAAACCTCATTTTCACCATTAATTTCAACTTCTTTCCCCATTAAGCCTACCTTCCTCCCCTTTTGCTAATAAGCAGCAACATTTGTTCACTTTGGCATTTCATTATCATCTCTCTTCTTTTGCCCAGTGCTTGGGATGAAAGGATAGGAGAAGTGGAGTGGCCTCAGTGTGACAGGGAGGAAAGACATAAAGGAGGAGAAGACTTGGAGAATGAGTCAACTTCACAGTTTCATCCAGCTGGTAGAGAAGGGGGAGCGCCGTGACCAAGGTGGCAAAGCTGAGAGAGGGCGTTTTCAATACCGTCTAGCTTTGAAAACATGGAGCTTCTAAAATAAGTATCTGTTTATACATACATGTATTTCTATGTACTTGAGTTCTTCTGTGGAGAAAGTGTGGCTTTAGCTCCTCCCCAAATAGGAAGTTAGGCAGGTTGGGCACACTTTGAAACACTGCATGTGATCTTGCTGCCTAAGCCCAGTTAGCCTGTGCTGGGTTCTCATCATGTCAGTCTACAGGAAGGAATGACACTTTATAGCTGGAAGATGTAAACTGTTTTCTCTCTCTCATTCAAATGTTTATTTTTTCAATAATGTTCACATGTTACAATGTTGAGAAGGATATGCAGTGAAAAAGGAAGTCTTTTACCCTTGTCCCCAGTTGCTTGTGTATCCTTTGCAAGATCCTCTAAGTGCATTCAAGTAGATACATGGATAGTTTTTCCTGCCTGCTTTACCCACGTGGCTAATAACATCCTATAAGTATTGGGTAGTATCTTGCCATTTCCATTTATCTTAGGTAGTGGTCCACATCAGAGACAGTTGATCCTGCCTCTCTCTTTTGTGCCTGCATAGTGGGAAGATGGGGCTTCCCTGATGACTCAGTAGTAAAGAATTCGCCTGCCCATACAGGAGATGTGGGTTTAATCCCCGGGTCGGGAAGATCCCCTGGAGAAGGAAATGGCAACCCACTCCAGTATTCCCTTGTGGCTCAGCTGGTTAAAGAATCTGCCTGCAGTGTGGGAGACCTGCGTTTGATCCCTGGGTTGGGAAGATCCCCTGGAGAAGGGAAATACTACCCACTCTAGTATTGCCTGGGGAATTTCATGGACAGAGGAGCTTGGCTGGCTACTGTCCATGGGGTTGCAAAAGAGTCAGACACGACTTAGTGAGTAAACAACAGCATAGTGGGAGGGTAGTTTAAGCCTCTGGGTGTCTTGCTTAGTTTTTATTTATTGGTTGGTTTGTATTGATTTTTGGTTGCATCAGGTCATAGTTGTGGAACGCAGGACTTTTGTGGGTCGCACGGGGTCTTTTTCCTAGCAGCATGCAGGCTCAGTAGTTGCAGTGAGCGAACTTCTCGCTAGTTGTGTGTGGCCCAGTATTAATAGTTGCGGCATATGGGCTGACCTGCCCCACAGCATGTAGGGTATTCATTCCCCGACTAGGGATCAGACCCACGTTCCCTGCATTGGAAGGTGGAGTCTTAACCACTGAACCGCCAGGGAAGTCCCTTGGTCAGTTTTTAATATCTGCTCCTGCTCTCCTGGCCGCCGTCGTGCCTTTGAGGCCGAGTGACAGTGGGCCGACGCCAGGCTAGGCCTGGGGGACAGCCGTGGACGAGCACGAGCCCCTCCCTCGTGACGTGCCCATCCTAGCAGCCAAGGCAAATGTTGAAAAAGTCATGGCAACCGTGATGAGTGCTCAGAAAGGGAAAATTGGGGTACTGTTGGGAAGCATGATGGCGAGCATAAGTTAGGTTCGGGGCTCAGGGTGTGTATTCCTGAGGAAATGGTATTTATGCCAAAACCTGGAGAATGAATATGCAGAGCTGGGCAGGACAGATTTAAAGGAAACAATGTGTGTGCAGGCCCAAAGTGTGAGAGAATATGGAATATTCTAGAAACTAAAAAGTCTGTCACTTGCGTGACGAAAGCGAAGCAGAGAGCGGTACAGTTTCTCAGCAGGGACTCTACTTCTTTGTGGTAGAACACTGACCTGGGATGTTGTTGGATGTTTAGCAGCATCCTTAGCCTCTATCCCTGGATTCCAGTGGAATCTCTGCTTCCCCTGAGTTGAAAAAGCCAAAAATGTCTCCAGACATTGCCAAAGATCCCAGGAGTGGGCTGGGATGGTGCCAAATAACCCTGATAAGAGAACCACTGGTGTAACGTGAGGCTGGAAAGGTAAGAACACAAGAGAAACAGACTCAGCAGTGTTCTGCTACTATCTGTCCATGTCTTAGGCCCAAGGTCCCAGTGAAGCGGCCTTACTGAATCCTCAGCAGGCAGGTGTGGAGCTGTGACTGTTGTCCGCAGGGGGCTACATGTGGAAGCATCTAAATGGAGAAGACTCCACCCCTCACAGAGCTTTCCTCCAAATTTCCAGGATGATTCCTTCAAAACTTCATGTCCATAGTAAATGGTTGTAGCACTGAGATTCAGGTTCGGCTCAGCCTTCCCTCACTGTGGGTGGAGGAGACCCCAAGCCACCGATTCTGATAATAATGGCATTTATTGTATGAGGGCCCCTGATGTCAAAAGCAGCATGGTGAAGCATTAAGGATTTCAGTTTATATTTAAAGTCAGGCTGGAAATACAACTGGCATTCTGTGCAGTTGATTACCCCTGGGATTTGTCTGAAATGGGGATGCACATGATGGAGAGCAGAGCGGCTGGCTTCAGTATTTCCACGTTAAGGATTAGAAAATAGGGAGAGCAGAGGAGGATCTGATTCCTTAGGGCTCTGGCCCACGTGCCAAGTGGTCTGTGGTGTTATTTAGGACTAGAAGGCCGTGTTCACTCAAGCCAGTGGCTTACAGGGGCCTGCTGTCTCCAATCCAGATGTGGTTTAAGAAAGACAAATTTGGGTTTTGCCTGGTTTTCTGTGTGCATCGTGTTTATATCCTTCGGGCTAACCTTTCATTCACGATGTTTTGTTTCATTCATGACATCCTTTGGAAGTAGACATAAAGTGATAGCAGCAGACACACCAAGACCCTGTCCTCATCAACATCTTTTTCCCCGAGGACCACAACCCTGGAGGTGGCCCAGTGTTCACACCTGGAAACTCGGATCATTTAGTGACTGCCCCAGAAGTGACGTCACCAAGATGGTGATGTAGGTCGTTCCCAACTTTACCCCTCCTCTCAAGAACAACTACCAGCTGTTTGTGGACACGGCACCACTGAGAAAATCCTAGGACATGGAAGTGAGGCTGGAGGATACCCCTGTGCCAGAGAGCAAGACAGACGACTTCAGAAAGGTCAGAGGAGTAGCTGCCCACAACTGTATGTCCCTCCCCCAGGCCGGCAGCACCTTGAGGAGAGGCTGCCCCTCTCCTTGCAGAGGGCTGGAGAGGCATCTACCTTCCCCAGTGTTGTGGGTCACTTCTTGGGAGCCCCTACACCTGTCTTGCCTCCTGGGGACCATGGGAGAATCTCCAGGGCTTGATCACCGGGAATCTGATCATGCCTGCAGTAATTGAAGGTAGCCATAATGGAAAGGGAGAGGGTTGGTCAACGGGTTGACCTTTTTCCAAACTATAGAAACTGAATGTCAAGGGCTGGCTTCCTTGTGTCTCTTTCTCCTAAAATTCTTGGTACGATGTTGTGCTGAGGAAGGGCTCCCAGCTAATGCTGGTTGGCTGGCTCTCTTACTCCTTCCTGTGGCAGAGCTCAGATTGCCTGCATCAGCCGAATGGACCAGGGTTTGGATCCGGAGGCACTTGAGCTCATGGTGAGAGTCTAGGGAAGTGCTTCCTGCAAAGGCCAAGGACCGTTATCGTTCCGGTGTTAGTCTTGGCTATACAGTTGCCGCTAAGTCAAGCTGGAATTCCACTGTGGGGAAAGCTTTTGTTTTTGTATGGATGCTTTATCCTCGTACCTGTGGTTTCGTAACATAATTCTGCTTGCCAATTTTAGGGATCGGGTGCTTAAAGAAAAAAGTAAACCAAGTAAATACTCTCTAGGGCAGGACAGAGTAACACCAGGAAGAGATACAAGTGACTCACTGACAGGCTCTTTGAACACAGAAGCAGTTATCAGCAAACCTGCTCTGTGAAGCTGATTGTGATTCTCTGAATATGAACAGTTCAAGGACACCTTCTGCTGGGGGACGGTGAGAGTGGAGGAGCTCTGTGGCCCTGCCCCAATATTCCAATAGGTCATAGAGTCCCAGGTTGGGGGTGGGGAGACAGGACATCCAAACTGATGACACTAACCAGGGTATGGAAGATGGTTGAGACATGTGCTTAATTTGGTCATGTCAGGCCAAGGTGGTGTCTAGTTCTTTTTAAGAGCATAGTGTCCACAAAAGGGCAAATACTGTATGATTCCACTTATGCAGCATTCCTGAAAGAATTAAATTCATTGAGAACAGAGTAGAGAACATTGAAAACAAGGTTACCAGGGGCTAGGGAGGGGGAATTCTCTGCTGAGAATCTGTGTTTAATGGGTATAGAGTTCCAGGTGGGAAAAATGAAAACGTTTTGATAGATTGATGGTGGTGACAGTGAACCAAACACTTAACAATGATAAGATTTTAGGTATATTTTATTGCAAATGTACGTTGATGTTACAGAAGCTTCATGGAGCATTATTTAAATTTGAACCTAGCCACTTACAAGCTGTGTAGTAAGATAACTTTTCTGAGCCTCAGTTTCACCATTTTCAGAATAGGAATAATACCAGCTCTTAGAGTTGATGTGAAAATACATGAAGTACTATCTGGCATACATTAGGTACTCAGTAATGTAAGCTTTTGTTATGATGGTTGTCACTTTTACCAGACACTTGGATCCTTTTCCTTGCCTTACCCGAGCTGCCACTGCCAAGGGGCACATAGCATCCTTACTGCTCCAGGAGTGTGCCTGGGCTCCCTGAGCATCTTTAGTCAATATTTTATCCCTGGTGCTTTAAGGATGCCAGGAATAAAAACAAGAGGAGTTGGACCCATGTTCCTGTGCTGTGAGTTTTCAAGGGTGAGTCAGTTTCAGTTTTCCAAAGTGTAGCCATTTTGGGGACCCTGTGTTGAAATCACCTAGGTACTTAACTTAGCATCCCAGATTGCAGTGACACTGAATCAGAAGCACTCGGCCTAGAGCACAGGAGTGTGCATTTTAACAAGCTTCCCCGGTGGCTCTGATATTACTGAACTTCGGTTACAGGAAGTAGCACTTGACCCTGCCCGCCTTGATAATTCTTTGTGAAGCTCTTAAAAATCTGAGACACCAGGACCACTCCTAGACACTCGGTTTCCGTAGGCTCAGTTAAGGGATTCTGGGGAGCTGCTTACATGTTTTAAAAATTGATGATGATGCTTGTGTGTTTTTAAAAGTAACAATCCTAGCTTCCATTTACTGGTTATTGAGTAGATACCAGACATAGAACTAAATGTGCATTTTTCTCATGTAATCTTCATGACATTCTGTGAGACAATTCCTTTTATCAATCTCGTGTTAGAGGTTAGGATACAGGCTCAGAGACCTTAAGTGATTTACCCAAGGTGATACAGTGAAGAAGAGCTAGGATTTGAACTGAGAGACAGGATGATTCCAGAGACAGTAGTTTGTTGTTGTTGTTGTTTTAATTTTTGTCTGCACCATATGCCATGTGATATCTGTTCCTTGACCAGGGATCAAGCCTGTACCGCCTGCCTTGGAAGCACAGGGTCTTAACCGCTGGACCACCAGGGAAGTCCCCCAGAGATAGTACTCTTAAGCACTGTGTCCTAATGTTGCTCTAGGAGCAGGGCTTGAACTAAGGTGAGGCCAGCAGGGCATCCAGGACGCACATTTACACAGGCTCCTGCGAGTGCAGAGCAAGGGCCTCCTTAAATGTTGCAGCCTGAGCACCTCACTTGCCTCACTCTAGTACCAGCCCTGCCTCAAAAGGCATGATCTTTAAACAAAATGGTTATGTTTTTCTTCCCCCTCATGTGTGTGAGCCAGTGGCCTGCTGATAGGGCCCCAGGTCTTCCCCTCAGTGAAATGCTTTTTCATCCCAAAGCCCCAGCTCTGGGGCCTCTGTGGTCAGAGCCCTGGCCTCGGGGATATCTCAGGAGCTGACTCAAACTGTTCCTTTTTGGGAGAAGGTGTTAGCAAAGATGGTTGCCAAGCAACTCCAGGGGCATCTATCGACAGTGATGATTTCTCTCTCTTTTTTTCCTCCTTTTGAACATTTTCTCGGCCGCTTTTCAGTTTCCCTGTTGACGTTGGGATTGTTAGTAATTTCACGAAGGATGTGCTCCTTTGGATGATGGAATGGAGACTCCTTTTCACTGCCTGCCAGTTAGAGGTGTCCTTTTGATGGGCAGTGCACCTGCTAAGTGGGTGTGAAAGACCTTTGCCTTCTTCAGCTATAGAGACACCCTAGTTGTGACTGGCTGAGGGGCAGTGACAAAGAAGAGTCTGTGACTGGAGTGGCCGAGAGAGACACAGAATGCATCTCCCATACGCAGGCAGGGCCACGTGGTGATGTTCAGGTCCGTGATTCTGGCTTTCAGCTACTCCCCATTACCTAGGGCATTTTGCATTTGGTAGTGGGGCCCTGGCTGATCCTAGAGGGAACTGGAGTTTCTCTCTCTCGGTGGTTTTACATGCTTCCTCTTTAGCACTGTCCCTCCTACTCAGTTGCCTCATCAGTGTGGGGTTTCAAGTGACCTTTCATGGGCCCCAGTCACTTGGTCTGCTGGCCAGTGTTTCAATCCTCCGAGAGAGGCCAAGAGCTCGTGGGCTGGAGGACCTTTCCCACATGACAAAATCTGCTTCAGACTGTCAGGAAGAAAGGGAAATGTCGGGAAAGTGAAACAAGGCATGTTTGGGTGAGGCTGGCTCCATTCTTCCCATCCACCAGCGTCAGCCTGGTGAGCCCTGTCCTTAGACTCCAGGCTTCTGTTCTTTGGCGCGACACCCTTGACCTTGACCGTTGTGTCCCTCCTCGCCATCTTTTGCAGAAGCAGGGCAAATGGACTCGAGGGCCCTGCCACTTTCAAAGGCTCAGACCAAACACTTACTGGCAGAAGACCTTTAAAAAGAGAGCTGGCTCTGTTTTGTGCAAATCCAATATAGAATAATCCAGCCTTAGACTGGGAGGCTGTTTGCTTTCCAAATGAGATTATTAGGGATTTCATTAGATAATAGACTGCCCTCAAGCTTTTGGGACACCTTATTTTCTTTTCCAAAGTTTTGTTGATGCCCACTTTTGCATCTGTCCTGCTGGCCCCTCCTCCTGGCTTTCCCCTCCCTCCAGGGTTTGCTCTGTGGGAGCCCGCCCTGCTCCTTGCTCACCCCTCTGGTGTGCTGTATTGGACAACCCCTCATGGATGTTCTCACTGCACCCCCAATCTCCCTAGACACAGTGCAACTGCAGAGCTTTCTTTGTATCTTCCCGTAGCCACCGTCTTGAGAAAGACCCTCCCTCCCTTCCTCTCACCCTCCTGCTCTCTCTGTAGGAGCAGTTCTCTACCCCTCTCCATTCCCTCCACTCCCTCTGCCCCCACCCCAGGCAAGCCTCAGTTTTTATAATAGCTGCTTAATTGGCCTCCCTGTCTCCATCTTCCCAGCATACCAATTCAAAATTAATCTCCCGAAAAGTCACATTTTATCAGGTTGTTCCTGGAGTGAAAACCTATCATCACTTCCCCCATCGACTGCAGTTAATGCAGTGTTCTGGGTCCCCTGTGCCTCAGTCCTTTCAAATCCTGACAGGTGGTTTGCCCCTTACCAGCCCCCTTCCTTCCTCGTCCTCATCTTTGGTCTTTGCCTCCCTTTCCTGCTGCAGGGCCCAGGCCTCATTCCTTCTGCAGAAGCTTTCCCAGCCTCACAGGCTGTGCTGCCTGCCCTGCTTCTGGATACCGTGCTGCTGGCCGTACCCATCGTGCACTTCAGCCCCTACATCTTATACTTTGTGGCCATTCTGTTGCTCACCTGATATATTATTTTCACAACTGCATTCATTAAATCTGGTGGATTTGGGGGTGAGGGAGAAGGAACCACATCTTCCCGTTTTCTTCCCTGAGTTGTTTTCAACTAAAAAGAGTGCTACAATTCAGCTAGACATCCACTTGGGTTTTCAGGTATGTGTCTTGATAGATCTGCATTTTCATTTCTTTTTTCTTTTTTTTTTTAATGTGGTAAAATACAAATAACATAAAATTTATCAGTTTAATCATTTTTAAGGGTACAGTTCCCTGATAGCTCATTTGGTAAAGAATCCACTGGCGTTACAGGAGACCTGGTTCAATTCCTGGGTTGGGAAGATCCCCTGGAGAAGGGATAGGCTACCTACTCCAGTATGCTTGGGCTTCTCTGGTGGCTCAGCTGGTAAAGAATCCGCCTGCAATGCAGGAGACCTGGGTTTGATTCCTGGATTGGGAAGATCCCCTGGAGAAGGGAATGGCTACTCACTCCAGTATTCTGGCCTGGAGAATTCCATGGACTGTATTGTCCACTGGGTCACAAAGGGTGGGATACAATTGAGTGACTTTCACTTTCAGGAGTGTTAAGTACATTTGCATTGTCCTGCAACTAATCCCCTAAACTTTTGTCATCTCATAAAACTGAAGCTCTATATCCTTTAAACAACTCTACATTTATATTTTCTTCTTTAGAAGCAGTCTGGAGATGATCTGTGAGTCTCTTTGATTTAGCACCTGATTTTTTGACATTGTTACAATTCTGAGAGCTAGCAAGCCTCCTGAAGTTTCTGCTCAGGTGGCTCCAAAGAGCAAAAAGGCTCAGCTCAGCATAGGGTGTTGCAGCCCCAGGATCCTCCATGGGGTCCTGCGTCAGTGGTGAAAATTCACTGGAAGAGTGCTGTGGTTTGGCTCATCAGCACCTTTAAGCAGCATGAAGTTTCTTGGTTCAGATTTGGTGGTAAACCCCACCACTTGCACCCTTGTTTCTTTTTTACCCCACCATCTTTTTGTTACAATTTAAAATTTTCACATGTATGAAAAAGTTGAAATAATAGCACTGTGGGCATTCACAAATGCATCCCTTAGAATTTAAAAAATCAGTTCACATTTAATCTGATTTTTTATAAAGATATGTATATATATATATTTCCGTACTCTTTGGAAATCAGTTGTTGACATCATGACACTTCACCTCTAAATATTTATCATCTTGACACATTTGATTGTGTAACCTTGAGCTACTTACTTAAGTTATCAGAGCCTCATCTTATATAAATATGTATGTATGTTCTTGCTGAACCATTTGGAAGTAAGTTGCAGACAGCCTGACATTTCACCCTAAATACTTCAGCTTGTGTCTCCTAAGGGCTTCCTGGGTGGCCCTAGTGGTAAAGAACCTCCTTGCCGATTCAGGAAACATAATGAGAGGTGGGTTCGATCCCTGGGTCTGGAAGATCCCCTGGAGGAGGGCATGGCAACCCACTCCAGTATTCTTGCCTGGAGAACCCCATCGAAAGAGGAGCCTGGTGGGCTACAGTCCATGGGGTCACAGAGTCAGACATGACTGAAGCACGCATGCATGTATCGCCTAAAAATAAAAGCATTCTCTGACATAATCATAATACCAGAATCACAGTTAGAAAACTAGTGTTAATCTCCCAATAGAATCTACTATTTGGTTTGTATTCAAATTTCCCCAATTGTCCCCCCGATAAAAAAAAGTTTATAGTTGCTTTATTTCTGAATATATTTTTAAAATATATATCCAGGATCCTATCAAAGTTCATGAATTACGTTTGGTTTTGATGCCTCTTTAGTCAGTTTAAATCTAGAGTGGTACCCCCACCATGGATGTTTGTGTATATATGTATAGATATATATATGCATATCTGTGTATTTCTGTGTATATATATAAAACATTGCTGTTTAAATTGCTTCCCATTCTGATCTGTCTGATCACTTCCTCATGGTTTCATTTACCTTCTTTTTCTATGATCTGGTTACCCTACATACCAGAAGTTAGAGCTAAAGTCTTAGATTTAGGCTCAACATTTTTGGCAAAAATATGTCCAGGTGATTCTAAGTGCTTCATTGAACATTTCAGCCGGGATCCATGATGTCAGGTGTCCCAGTATTAGATATTGATCACTTGGAAATGTGGTGACCACTTCTCTTTATTGCAAAGATATGTTTTCTATCTACAGTTAGCATGCCATTCTGTGGGTGATGCTTTGGTACTGACTGAGAACCCTGTTCCCCAAAAAGAAATTTCTTAGAACCATCTTGGCCTCCATTGATGATCCTTGCTGGATCAGTTGTTTCTTGGGGAGTTGTGGAGTGGTCATTTCCAAATTCCATCATTCTGGGAATTCCCTGGTGGTCCAGTGGTTAGAACTCCACACTTCCGTTGCCAAGGGTGTGGGTTCAGTCACTAGTCTGGGAACCGAGATCCTGTCAGCTGCATGATGCGGCCAAAAAAATTAAAAAATAAATTTTGTTGTTCTGATCTACATTTACTGGCTGACATTCATATATAAAGAAGAGCTCTTTGTCATTAGTAGAGATGAACTATTAAGTTCCTTCTAAAAAGGCAGAGTTACATCCTCCCCTCTAATTACCAATTTTCAGAGTAAGAAGTTGAACATCCATGGTTTGAGCTAGGGAGGAGCAAGGGCAAGAACTGGGCATATTTCAGTAAGATGCACGTGTAGTATGAAAACCCATAATCAATGGGAAATTCTAGATATATAGAGCAAGCTTTGTGTGCAAAGCTCAGAAGTGTGACCACATCTCAGTAGAGTATGAGTTTAAAAACATTGAGAAACATTTTCCCACACACTCAAGTGATCCTCTTCTTTAATTTGGGGAAGGAAGAGGATAATTGCATTTAAAATAATCCCTCTCCTACCTTCCAGCAGGAGTCCAGCATTTAGCCTGGGATAGGTGAACTGCTGAAGTTAATTGTGTGATGTTCCTCAGGTTCTGTATCTTCCCATAGCATCTATTCCCTCGAAAGTGACCAACCACCCAGGCACTGGGTGGGGGATGGGGGTGGAGGGAGGCATGCAGAATGCACAGGTGCGCTAGCCCTGGCCCCTGACCTCCAGGAACTCAGGACTGAAATGTGGAATTCATTCACTCTGTGAATGTGGCTTGAATGCATGGAGCCCAGGGAAGGAAGAGGTTTTATCAGTCTGCGGCCTGCACGACCTTTAACTTGGGGGCAGAGACTCTTTGGTTTGTGTGTCTATCTAGAGCACGGTGAGGATGTGTAATTGGAGGCCAGTTAGTGTTTGAGGAATGAGTGAGTGAAAGGCTGAGTGCTTCATCACAGATGGCTAGAATGGCTAGACCTAGTGAGGGCTGTGAGTTCCTCCAGAAAGTCATTTTTAGAAAAAGGAGTTAGGATGAATCCTGTGTCTGCCTTTAACACTGAAGAGAAACAGTTCATAATATATTCCAATGGCACACCTACATGGTACCCTGTATAATTCCATTTTTTTAATGGCATTTCAAGGAAACAGGTGCCTTTTTTGTTTGGTAATGTTCGTGTATGTGTTGCTATTCATTGTGCTGGGAGTAGGGTCAATCTCTCTTTCTCTGTTAGGTCTCACTGCTCTGGAAGTTAATCAGGAAATTCTCTTCTATCACAATCAATGTTGTGCTAGTAAATGCTTAACAGCTCACTCTCTAAACAAATTTGCACGTGTACATGTATAGGTTTATTATACATTTTACTGAAAAAAGGGTGTTCAGCATACAGTTTAAAAATCATACAATATTTAATACTCTTTATGGTAAATTTCATATCATCAATTGATTCTCACAGAATGCTTTTGTTGATTTTTGCTGAAATCTTATTCCCCTGGCCAACCTAAGTTTGAAATTGACAGCAAGTGTTGATCTGATGTAAGTGCTGGTTGATATTTTCATTTAAGTCAGTGAGGAAGATGAAAGCGAAAGAACAAAGATGTGCATGGGAACTTTGCTCGAGCTTTGGTGACAACAGCGACTTCCTTGCTGAATTGGATAATAGTTCTCAAGTACCAAGAGAATATGGTCTCATTTTTCTGTGCTTTTCAAATACAGCTATCGACATGATATATTTTCTCTCTCTCTCTTTTTTATTGAAGTATAGTTGATTTACAGTGTTGTGTTAATTACTGGTCTACAGCAACATAACCCAGTTTTGCACACATATATATGTATATATATATTCTTTTTCATATTCTTTTCCATTTGGGTTTCCCATGTGCTGTACAGTAGGACGTTGTTTATTCTGTATACCAGTTTTGCATCTGCTAATCTCAGACTCCCAATTCATCCCTCTCTCACCCCCTCCCTCTTGGCAGCCTCCAGCATATTCTTTATCAATATGATATACTTTTAAAATTCGCATCTCTAAAGTTTTCTGCATCACCTTCTTAAAACTAGGTAGTCAAATAAAACCCTGATTTGTAGCATTTGATGGTTTCTGTGATGTAAGCTCTCATGTCACTGCATTTCACATCAGTATGTTATCAGTGAACTGAGTTGGGAAAAGGCGCACATTAGAGCCCTTACATAGGATTTCTTCTGTGCAGATACAGTAAATGTAAAGAAAGAGCAGCAGTTAGCAAACTATGGTCCATCAGTGAAATCCTTGTCATCTGTCTTTGTAAATAAAGTTTTATTGGAGCACAGACATGTTCATTCATTCATCTATTGTCTCAGGTTACTTTTTCACTCACCGCCATGGTTGAGTGAGATGGCTGAGACAGAGACCCTTAGAACCTAAAATGTTTACGACCTGGACCTTTCTGCAAAAAGTTCTCAACCTCTGCCCAAAGCATAGATAATAGTAAAATGTAACAAGATAAATAGAAGTGGTTGTTTTAAATATTTATTCTCTTTTAAAAAATAGCACATTTAATTTTAGCTTATGTGATTTTCAATAATTTCTTAATTGGCTCACCAAATTCCTGACAATTTAATAATTTTCTTTTACAAGCCTGTATAGGCCAGTCCCAGCTCACTATTGAAACACTTTGAGAGTTTCAGCTTATGGGGTCAAAAAATGAAGCTCTCACTGTTAGGAAGAAGCAGCTGACGACACCAGACTGGAGGGGGAACCATGATGAGAAGGGTTGGAGCTACATGAAGTTGTGGTCTCATTGTCCGCAGAAATCACAAGAAAGCATTTTTGAGGTTAGTTGTCATATATTGTTATTGTCTTTCCCTCTTAGGGTCTGGGGTTTGTTTTGGTTTCTCAAATGAATTTTCTTCAGGGTTAATTTAAAAATGCAGTACAGCTTGCGTTTCTGACCAAATTTTGTGTGCATCTGTCTAGAGTACAGTTGGGCCCTAACAGATGCCCGGCACCTTTCACTACTCCCCCAGATGTTCTGTGTCCAGAGAAAGGAGGACTTCCTCTTGTTGGCTGTGAGCAAGAGGCGAGGTGGTCCTGCCAGTTGCCTTGTGCAGGGGTTTTCCTTGCCACCGCTTCCTGCTGGGTGCCTTTGAATGGATTACAGATGGTTAGGAAAAAGACTTCTTGGCACAGTAAGAGGACCAGTCTCCAGTGCTTTGTGGGGAAGGATTTATAACAGGATGGTAGTTGATGCCGACCCAGAATGGGCTTGGCTGCCCAGCCTTCTTAGAGAAATCAGCTGCCTATGGGTGGAGGGAAGGGCAGGGAAAAGGAGATGTCTCCATCATGTGGCACCTTTCATCCAGGGTGGTCTTAGCTGGCCCAGGGCCCCTGTGGAGGTGTTGTACCTGGAGATTAAGTACTGGGGTCACGTTCTTGGTGTGTAAGGCTCTTATGGGAAGTATCAATATAGCAAATCCTCATATCTTTTAAAAGTGAGGCAAAGACAGATGCAGCTGTTGCCTTTTTTTTTAAGTCACAGTCTAGAACGCATTTAATTTTTAAACTTTTAAAAATGTACCTGATATAAAGTGTACTCCTTTAGCCATTTTAAAGTATTCAACTCTGTGGCACTGAGCACATAAAAGTGTTGTGCAGCTATGACCACTATCTGTTTCCAGAAATTTTCCAGCATCCCAAACAAATTTTATATCCATTCAATGATAACTCCCCATTGCCCCCCAACCTCAATCCTGGAAACCTCTACCCTGCCTTCTGTTTCTGTGAATTTGCCTATGCTAGGTACTGCAGATAAGTGGAATTGCATGAATTTGTCTTCTGTGACTGGCTTGTTTCACGTAGCATCATGTCCTCAAAGCTCATCCATATTGTAGCCTGTGTCAGAATTTCCTTCTTTCTATGGCCAAATAATATTTCATTGTGTGTATGTAGCACATTTTGTTTGTCCATTTATCCATTGAGGGACCCTGGGCTGTGGGCCCCTTTGGGCCACCGTGACTTGCACTGCTCTGGATGTGGTGTCAGGTGGGAGTCGGACAGAGGCCTGGAGAGAATCGGTTTGTCTGGGATGATTCCTCTCAACTCAGGTGCAGCTCCCCATCAGAGCTACCAGGAATACGTGTGCATGAGGCCAGTTTAGGAGTGCCGGCCGAGGGCTCAGAGGAGCTGTGGCATCCTGTGGGCTGCATCTGCTCCAGGGTTTTACCGTCCAAGAGGGCCCTACCAGAGTAGAGACTCTGAGAGGCCCTGTGAGACTGCATGTGACCTCCAGTGCTTCCTGGGTGTGAGGAGGCACTTGCTGGGCAGAGGCTGTGCAGAGGGTTCCTGGGATTGGGTCTCCCTCTGCCTGAAATCAGGATGACCTTGGGCTGTTGTAGGAGCAGGGTCTGGCGAGCTTCATCTGTGAGAGAGAGAGGGTCAGACTGTAAGGTTCCCAGAGCCAGCACAGTGTGGCGGGGAGAGGCTAGGGACAGTGTCTGTCTATCCCAGCTGCTAGAACTAAATACCAGACTGGGTGTCTTATAAACAACAGACACTCAATTCTCACAGTTCTGGAGCCCAGAAGTCCAAGATCAGGGCACCAGCATGGTCAGGGACTGGTCAGAACCCTCTTCCAGTTCGTAGACTTCCCATTATGTCGTCACCTGGAGGAAGAGGCTGTGGAGCTGTTTGGGGTCTAAGAGCTCTCGTCTCATTCACTTGGGCTTCTCCCTCATGACCTAATCACCTCCCAAAGGCCCCCCCACAAAACTGTCCCATTAGGAGTTAGATTCAAACATGTGAATTTGGGGGATCACAAACATTCAGACCTTAGCCAGCCAGTCTCTGGGGGTGGGATTTGGATGGCGTGGGGGCCAGAGAGCAGGCTTGACGGCTCAGAGCCTAGGAGAAGATGGTGCTGAAACTTCAGAGAACAAGGGGGATGGTCCAGAGACTTTGGGAGAGAGAAATCAGGCAGGTGCCTTGTGGACAGTGGCCTCCAGTGAATGGCTGCATTCTTTCAGACCAAAGATGGTGGTAGGATTTTATTATTTTCCTTTATGAAATCCTGGAGCACTGTGTGCAGAACCTCTGCTAAGGGTGCAGGAGGGATGCAGAACAGGGATTTTCTGATTTGTCGTGTAAAAGCCCTCCAGTGGTGTGAAGACTGATGCAGGATGAAGGTGTATTTTGTGTGTGTCTGCTTTTCCTCAGGAGGGGTTCTGGGGTTTTCCTGAAATCCCCCCTCCAAGCTATGATACTCTCTGCCCCTTTCAAAACAAGAGAGAGGGTAAGACTCTAAGGTTCCCAGAACCCAGAGCTGGCACAGTATGTTGGGGATAGGCAGAGAGAGGCCCCAGATCTTTGACTGCAAAGGTGTTTAAAGAAATGTATAGCCTGTGGGGGAAACACACACATGCCCAGATATAACCATGGGGTGAACTCCAGGGCACGGGGATCCAGGCAAGCAAGTGATGTGTGTGTTGCTTTAAGAGCTGAATTGTGGTTTTAGGGTTTATGACATTTTTAAATCTTTTCTGAGGAAAAGCCCTCCCTGGGATGGGGTGGAGGGCTCGGGAGAAGCCTGAGTAGTGGAACCACTTTAAAATCTA
Organism: Ovis aries; assembly: GCF_016772045.2. Classification (NCBI taxonomy): domain Eukaryota; kingdom Metazoa; phylum Chordata; class Mammalia; order Artiodactyla; family Bovidae; genus Ovis; species Ovis aries. The sequence goes on along the minus strand of NC_056057.1, from coordinate 48,446,207 downwards.
GCCCTGTTCACGTGGTTTGTGGGGGCTTCCTAGGTGGCTCAGTGGTAAAGAATCTGCCTGCCAGTGCCAGAGACACAGGTTCAATACTTGGGTTGGGAAGATCAGTACTTGGGTTGGGAAGATCCACCCTGGAGAAGGAAATGACAACCCACTCTAGTATTTTTACCTGGGAAATCCCATATTCAGAGGAGCCTGGCAGACCTGGGTCCAAGGGGTCCCAAAGAGTCAAACACAGCTAGACTAGTGACTAAATACCAGCCACAGCATGATTTGTATGCAGCCTTTTTACTTGGAGACAGACAGAGATACAGAGGGAAACAGATAACACAGCATACTAGATGAAGAAGCCACCTTTGAATCTCGTCCCTGGGTACGGCTGATACTAGTAGAGGAGCTTGTTGGTGGAGAAGGAAAAACACAGACTTTGCCGGCGAATCTTAGGTTGCATCTGGGCTCCCCTGCCTGCTTGCTGTGTGGTTTGCAAGCTGCTGCACCTCTCCATGCCTCAGTTTGCTCATTTTGACTCCAGTCTTGGTCCTAGGGAGAGGCAGGGATAATGCAAGAGCTGACACACCACTGATGGTCAGGAAAGGACTGCTGTTACTATAGCCTGGCAGAGGGGATGGGTCTAAGAAGTTCAGTGGTTTCCACAGGTTAACTGCTTGATTGTGCAGGAATTGTAGGGTGAGCAAAAATAGGCCAGAATTTGAGAGCGAAGGGAAGGGAGTGTTGTGGGAAGGTAAGTTTGGAAGCTTCTTGGTGGGGAGATGACAGAAGGAAGCAGGCAATAGGAAGGAGTAAGAACTGAAGCATTTGGGGGCAGAGACCTGCTTTCTGTCTCTCCTTCAACTTTCCTTCTCTCTGGGCTGTGACTTTACCTGGTCCTCCAGCTCAGCCTGCACCCCTGGGCTCCTTGGGTGGGCCTGTGCAGAGACTGGCTGGGCAGCTCCTGAAAGGGGATGTCCTGCAGCAGAGATTGCTTTACGAAGGGGCAGGCCTCTCGGGTCCTGAGTGGGTCCAGAATGTTAGCTGGCAGAAGTCCTGTGCTTGCTGTGTGCCTTCATAACTGAAAGCTTAGGGGTCAGTGCCAGGCCTCTGGAGTGAGACCTGGGTTTGGGGCAGGCCTGGGAGGTCTCGACACCCCTCAGAGCCTCATTTTTCCATCTGTAAAATGGATGATTACAGGAACCTCATAGGGGTGTTGAGAAGATTAAATGAAGGGAACTTATAGCACTTAGCTCAATGCACAGCCTGTCTTAAGTGCTCAGTAACCATCTCCTTACACTGCCACTGAGTATCCCCCAGAGGAAGGGCTGAGGGAGGGTATTGTTTAGAATGAGGCACATGCCTTGGCAGGGGGGCTGTCTTCTGGATGCTGGACTTTATAGCATAAGGAAGTACCATCATGGCCCTTGAACTTGGCCCCTAAGAGGGGAGCCAGCACTATGCAAACCTGACACACCTTTCAGAACATCAGTTCTTGGAACGTAAGTTCCAAGATTGCTAGGGTAAAGTATTACTTTTTTTTATCATTATATTTCATAGGGGGAAATAACCTGCCAATTAAACTAAAGCCACTATTGATTCTAAGGCTCCATTCAGGTTTTAAAGATGTTTACAGTGTGGAGGAGAGGAAAGCACAGCTTAGAATTAATGAAATATAGTAGGACAAAAATAGCATGTAAAGTAAAATTTACATTAATTTTTAAGATAAAGCATGAAAGTTTATGAAACATGGAAAGTCCTTGGTATGGCCCCAGCATGTGAAAGAATGTGTGAATTTGCCTCCACCGTCAGGGTGACTCAGTTTTAAAGGGTTGAGAGTTGAGAGGAGAGAGGAGTGGCTGGGTTTGATCTCCTTGTAAGTTTAGATGGGAAGTGGGGAGTTGAGGGGAAGTAACCCCAGATTCCAGAGTACTTGTTGTCATCCTGGGGACTGAGCATCCTCAGGGAGTCATTGTGTGTGTTAACCTCACTTAGGGGGAAAATCTGTGTGCAGCTCTTTGAGGAGGAGGGACCGTCATGAGAGCAGGCAAACAACCACGTACGTCGATGGAGCTAGAAACCACAGAGCACTTGCACCCAGTGAGAGGGGCTGCTTCCCATGACCCAGAGGCCGCCGCCTCTCCCAGCAGGCTCCTGGCCCTGGTGTTTGGCGCAAATTCTGGGGGACAAGCAGCCTTGCGTCTTGCCCTTAAAAACTGGTGGCATGTCTCAGGTGGGTGAGAAGGGATCTGGTTGAGCCGCCTCCTTTCTGCAGGGCCCTTTGCTCTGCACACCAGGTGGAGACTGGCCCCTGGGCAGTGCTGGTATTGGCAGGTGCTGGAGGTGGCTCCTGCCATCTCTTTGCCAGGGAAGAGGGTCACACCTCCAGGGCCTGTGGAGATTCACAGTAGACTAGAAATCATAGTGTCACCAACTTCAGAAGAGCATTTCTCTCCACAAGAGCGCTGGGCTCTGGGGCTTGGACAGGAGGCATGTCTGCAGGTGGGGAAATGGAGGTGCTGAGAGACCCCCTGATTCCCTAGGCTGATGACTAGTGTAGGAGGAGGAACCGGAGAGGAGCAGGAAGCAGTGGCCTGGTGTGAGAACACTCTCTGGGCTGTAGGAGAAAGGGACTTGAATGTAGGAGCATGGATATTCAGCAGGCTCTCTAGGCTGACTAAAAGGGCATTCGTGGATGGGCCTTAATAGTATTCCATTGTATAAATATACATCCAGAGGTACACTGAATAGGCGTCTATAAGTAAATCTATGGAAAAAATTTTTTTCATGACGTTAAAGTGATGCAAGATCACTGTACAAAATACACACCAACAAAAAAGAAAAAGAAAAATTGGTCTATAATTCTGTCACCTAGAATTAACAAGTGCTGGTCTCTTTTTAAAATACTTTTTTTTTTTAATTTTTTTTAATACTTTTTAAAATGAGATAATTTCATACTGTTTTGATTATGGTGGGAGTCTTTCCTGGCTCTTAAGTATTCCACTGTGTATGTGTTCTGTAATTTATTTAACCAATTCCCTGTCATGGGATATATTGGTTGTTTTCAGTTTTTTATTATTAAAAATAATATTGCAACCAATAAATTTATGTCTTTATAGTCAAATTTTTGCACACATTTATGATTATTTCCATAGTATAAATTTTTGAAAGAGGGATGCTAAGTCCAGGGGTATGCTATTTTTGAGGCTTTTGATATCCATTGCTAAATTACCATCTAGAAATATTGTACCAATTAACATTCCCATCAGGAGTGTATAAGACTGGCTTCTTTCTGAACTTTGGCCAATACCTCACAAAAGATTTTCAAATATTTATTCAATAAGTTCAAATGTTGTCCTCCTTTAATTTTCACTCTCATGAGCACTAAGGAGGGTGAAGATTTTCCATGCGTTTGTTAGCCACGTATGTACGTGTATGAGTTGTTTTTTCATGATCTTTGCTTAGTTTTCTGTTGGCCTCTTATAATTGTTGATTTGCAAGACTGCTGTATATATTAAAGCTAATTTACTATATCTGTTATTTGTATGTGAATCTCATGATTTTTAGGAAATCTTAATAGCTCCAAAATTGTGTAACTCTCTGATCTAGCCTGATGAGCCAAACAGCTAGGAAAATAGAAATTCGCAGGTAATTCCCAAGCCAATGGTAGGTGTTGTTGAATGCTGACAAGGGCCACTAGTATTAATAGTTATGCTGACAAGAGAGAACTAAGAATAAGAGCTATTACTTACTGAACAACTATTATTTAACAAGCACTTTGCATGTATTAGCCTTTTAATCCTATCATCCTGCAGAGCTGAGCAAACTGGGGCAGAGAAAAATTAAGTACCTCACTTGAGCTTATACAGCTGAATGGCAGAGTCTGGATATGAACCTGAATCCACCCGTCTCTGCTACCCAGGCTACCAAGCTAACTCTCATTCTCAGGGTAATCCATGCATTTACAAGTCAAGACTTCCTCAGCTACTTCCACAAAGTGTAGCAGGTTGGAAATATGTGGTAACTGGTCTTTAAAGATGCCCTTGCAGTAACATGCTTCGCAGTGTAGTCTGCTCTCTGCTACTCTTGGCTGACCCTATGATTCATGTGTGTGTGTTAATAATAGCTTTATTGAGATATAATTCATATACCATAAAATCACCCCTTTAAAGTATAGAAGTTCATGTTTTTGTCATGTTCACATAATTATGCAAACACCACTACCTAGTTCCAGAACATTTTAATTACCACACAAAGCAACCTCATACCCCTTAGCAGTCACTCAGCGTTCCCTCCTCCTCCCAGTCCCCAGCAACCACCACTCTGCCTTGTGTCTTTATGTGTCTGTTTATTCTAGATGTTTTGTATAATTGGAGTTATACCCTATGTGGCCCTTTGGGTCTGGCTTCTTTCACTTAGCATAATGCTTTTACAGTCTGTCCACGTTGTCACATAAATCAGTACTTCATTCCTTTGTATGGCTTAATAGTATTCCGTTGTATAAATATACCACATTCTGTTTATCCATTCATCAGCTGTTTTTTTCTTTTTCCATCTTTTGGCTGTCATAAATTATGCTGGTTTGAAATTGTGTACAAGTTTTTGTGTGAACATATTTTTTCACTTCTCTTGGGTATATATCTAGGAGTGGAATTGCTGGAGTATATGATACCTCTTTGCTTAACTTTTTGAGGAACTGCCAAGTTATTTTCCAAAGCAGCTGCGTCATTTTATCTTCCCACCAGCAATGTATGAGGGTTCCAATTTCTCCATATCCTTGCCAACATTTGTTATTGTCTGTCTTTTTTATTATAGCCATGCCAGTGGGTGTGAAGCAGTATCACGCTCTTGTTTTGATTTTCATTTCATTGATGACTGGTCATGCTGAGCATCTTTTGATGTGCTCATTGGCACATGTTGGCAGTATTTTTTTGAGAAATGTTTTAAAATTTTTTGCCCAATTTTTAATTATATGTTTTTTAACAATTAGGTTCTAAGAATTCTTAATATATTCTTGATATAAGTCCCTTATCAGGTATATGATTTGTAAATATGTTTTCCCATTCTATGAGTTGTCGTTTTGCTTTCTTGATGGTATCCTTATAAACACAAAAACTTTTAGGCCATTTCCTGGCAGTCCAGTGGCTAGATCTTGGTGCTTTCCCTGCTGTTCATGGCCCAGGTTCAATCCCTGGTCAGGAAATTAGGATCCCATAAGCTGCATAGTGTGGCATAAAAACTTTTTTTTTTAATTAAATAGTTTAAAAACTTTTAATTTTTATCTTATCATGTTTATTGAGTATTTCTTTTATTACATGTGCTTTTGGTGTCATATCTAAGAAGCTGTTACCTAATCTCAGGTCACAAAGATTTACTCTTATGTTTTCTTCTAAGAGTTTTATGGTTTTAGGTCCTAGTTTAGCTCTCTGATCTATTTTAAGGTTTTGGGGTTTTTTTTTTTAGAATATGGTGTGAAGCAGGGGCCCAAAGTCAGTCTCTTTCATGTGGTTTTCTAGTTGTCCCAGCACCATTTGTTGATAAGACTATTCTTTTCGCCCTTTGAATTGTCTTAGAACTCTTGTTAAAAAATCAGCAGACCATAGAGGTAAATGCTTGTCCCACCTATGTATATGTCTGTCCTTATGCCCATACCACACTATCTTGATTAGGTTTTGAAACAAGGACATATGAATCCTCCAACTTCATGCTTTTTCAAGATTGTTTCAGCTTGAAACAGTGTGGGTCCCTTGAATTGCCATATGAATTTTAGGAGCAGCTTGTTAATTAACTGCAAAAAGGTAGCTAGAATGCTTACAGGGATCGTGTCGAATCTGTAGATCAGTTTAGTAAGTATGATTATGTTTACAATATCAAGTTTTCCAGTACATGAACACAAGATGTCTTTCCACGTATTCAGATCCAATTTATGTCAGTTATGTTGTTTGTAGTTTTCAGCATACAAGTTTTGTACCTTTTCGGCTTAATTTATTCATATTTTATTTTTAATGCTTTTGAAAATGTAAGTTTTTCATTTCATTTTCAGGTTGTTCATTGCTAGTATATAGAAATACAGTTGATTCTTTTATACTGTTCTTTTATCTTGCAACTTGCTAAACTTTTTGTTCTAATAGTTTGGAATGTTGTTTGTGTGTATGTATTCTTTAGGATTGTCTGTATATTTCTGTCATCTACAAATAGAGATTGTTTTACTTTTTCCTTTCCCGTCCGATGCCTTTTATTTCTCTTTCTTGCCTGACTGTCCCAGCTAGAATCTCTAGTACATTATTGAATAGAAGTAACAAGAGTGGATATCCTTGTCTTGTTCCTGATCTTGGAAAGAAAGCTTTCAAGTCTTTCACCATTAAGTGTGATATTAGCCGTGGGCTTTTTATAAATACCTTTAACAAGTTGAGGAATTTTCTTTTATTCCTACTTTATTGAGTGTTTTATCATGAAAAGGTGTTGGATTTCACAAAATGCTTGCTTTGCATCCATTGAGATGGTCATGTGGTTTTGTTCTTTATTCTATTAATATGTATCACATGGATAGCTTTTTGTATATTGATCCACTCTTATATTCTTCAGATAAATTCCACTGGTTCATGGCATGTAATCTTTTTATATGTTGCTGAATGTAGTTTGTTAGTATTTTGTCGAGGATTTTTACATCTGTATTCATAAGGGATTTGATCTATGGTTTTCTTTTCTTATGATGTCTTTGTCTGGGAGGGTAATACTGGCCTTGTGGAATTGGGAAGAGTTCCCTGTGACTCACTTTTGACCAACAGAAGTAATACTGTGTGATAGCTGAACCTAGGTCATAGGAGCCTTACAACTTCTGCCTGAGTTTCTTGAAACATTAACTGTTGGAACACTCCCTCTTGGAAACAAGTTGCCATGCTGTGAGAAGCCCAGGCCCTTTGGCACTCCTCCAGTGGGCATCCCTAGCTAAGCTTCCAGTGGATGGCCAGTAGTATGGACCAGCTGTGTAAATGATCCATCTAGGGCATCCAGTCCAGTAGTCCAGTAGATATGATCACTTAGCTAAAATCTCAGCTAAAAATCTAAGGAAAAACTGCTTATCTGAGTCTTCTCAGTCCACAGAACTGTGAGAGAGATAACAGACTGTGGTTCTAAACCACAAGTTCTAGGAGTAGTTTATTGCACAATGACAGATAGAGCAGGAACCCATTGACTTCAGCCTGGCTCCGTTAGCCACACCTATCTGCAAGAATTGTGGGAGCATACAGTGGTGCTTTTCTCTCTCCTGTTTCTGGAGAAGGCCCAGGAAAATGATGAAATGGCCAGACCACTGAAAAGAAGTGGCAGCATGGGGCCGGGGACACCCATATTTGAGGTAAGCATTCTTCACCATGATGGCCAGTGGCCTATTTTCAGAAAGGTCCTTCCTTGCCCAGCTGCAGTCTGCCTTTACTTTTGGTAGAGAGGCTCAAAACTCACAGCGCTCATATATCAGTCATCCTGGGGCCACTTTGCTGCCCCTGTATCATAGGAGGGCCTTGCTTCAGTGAGTGCCCAGCCCTGACTTTGGCTGGCGTTTCAGGCCATCTGCTCCCTTAGCTTCTGAGATGGATCTGTCATGAGGCGTTTATCCTTAGCTCCCCAGCTTTTCTCAGGCTTGAGATCGGTTTCTAGCTGAGCGTCTCAGAGCCTCTTAGTAATTAATCCCCGCTTCAAGCCCTTGAAGAAAGTTGGGCTGCCATTCTAAAGGTGGCAGCAGTGGAGAAAGCCTACAAAAACAGATGAGCCCCAATAATCAGCAAGAGGAACAGAGCAGGATGGGCCCATGATGGATATGATAGCTTTTGTTGGTCTGCAAATTCCCAAGTCCCTCCCTACCCCTAGAGGCCACCAGTTGCTTGCTGCACATAGTAACCTCTACATTGGTATTAGGTTCCCCTGATGCCATCCTCTGTGTGAGTCAGCTTTGTACATGTCCACCAAGCCCCCCTCTTCATCTAAGAAAAGGGCCCAAGACTTCATATCGTTTATTTTAATCACCACAATATCAAGAACATAAAGGTGTACTGCACATTAAAAAAGTGCTCAACATCATTAGTCATGCAGTTCAGTTCAGTTCAGTCGCTCAGTCGTGTCCCACTCTTTGCAACCCCATGAATCGCAGCATGCCAGGCCTCCCTGTCCATCACCAACTCCCGGAGTTCACTCAGACTCACGTCCATCGAGTCAGTGATGCCATCCAGGGAAATGCAAATCAAAACTGCAGTGAGTTATCACTTCACATCACTAGGATGGCTATAATATATATGTATAAGAGGGGAAAAAGGAAAATTATAAGTGTTGACCAGGAAATGGAGAAACTGAAACCCTTATACATTTCTGCTTGGAATATTAAATGGCATAGCCACTTTATATGGCTATGGAAAGCAGTTCGGCTGTTCCTTGAAAGGCTAAGGATAGTGTTACCATATGATCCAGAAGTTCCACTCCTAGGTATATACCCAAGTTCACGCAAAAACTTATACTCCAGTGTTCATAGAAGCACTGTTTACAATAGCCAAAAGGTGGGAATAACCCAAACGTTCACCAACTGATGAATGGATCGGCAGAGTGTTGTATATCCTCCAGTGGAATATTATTGAGCCATAAAAGGGAAGGAAGTACTGACACATTACAATATGGATGCACCTTGAAAACACTGCGCTAAGTGAGAGAAGCCAGAAGCAAAGTACCACATATGGGTTGCCATGGGTTAGGGAACAAGGAGAATGTGGAAGTACAGGGTTTCTTTTTGGGGTGGTGAGTGTCCTGGAATTAGGTGATGATAATGGTTGCACAACACTGTGAATACACTAAAGAACCACTGAATGGTGTATTTAAAATGGTTCAAATGATAAATTTTATGTTATATGAATTTTATCTCAGTAATACATTTCAAAAGACAGATACCCTCTGCTTTAATAGTTATTGCTGTAGGATGATGATATACATTGTTTTCCTTGTAAAGGCCCTTTCCCAGAAAGGGTAAGGAGCCTCCTGGAGAGTACGTGCTTCTCAGAGTACCTTGATGTAGCATGAAGAGTGTGGCCGAGGAGCCAAGGAATTCTAATTTCCCGCTTCACATTCCAGCCAGGCAACCTCAGGCAAGTTCCTTAGCCTGCCAGCGGTTTGTCTGAGTCACCTCTAAAGTGGAGATCTTTCTTTAACAAATGCTTATAAAGTACTCACTCTGTGCTAAGCATTAGTGTTAAGTCCCATTTCCCATCCAGAGGTACTGAGGCATGAGGAAGTAGAATCTGTTGTTATTTCTCAGTTGCTAAGCTGTGTCTGACTTTTTGTGACCCCCATGGACTGCAGCACACTTCCCTGTCTTTCACTATCTCCCAGAGTTTGCTCAAACTCATATAACCATTGAGTTTGATGATGCCATCTAACCATCTCCTCCTCTTTTGTCCCCTTCTCCTGCCTTCCATCCTTCCCAGCATCAGGGTCTTTTCCAGTGAGTCAGCTCTTTGCATCAAGTGCCAAAGTACTGGAGTCTTAGCTTCAGCGTCAGTCCTTCCAATGAATGAATTATTCAGGGTTAATTTCTTTTGGGATTGACTGGTTTTATCCCCTTGCTATCCAAGGGACTCTCAAGAGTCTTCTCCAGCACCACAGTTCGAAAGCGTCAATTCTTTGGCACCCAGCCTTCTTTATGGTTCAACTCTCACAACTGTACGTGACCACTGGAAAACCATAGCCTTGACTAGACGGACCTTTGTTGGCAAAGTGATGTCTCTGCTTTTTAATACGCTATCTAGGTTTGTCATAGCTTTTCTTTCAGAGAGCGAGCATCGTTCTTCCAAGGAGCAAGCACGGAAGTAGAATACTTACCCAAAGTCAGAGAGCCAGTGCATAGCAGAGCTGGGTTCCAGCCCAGGCATCCACCACAGAAGCTGTGCTCTCATGCTCTCCTTGCAGGAGTTGGTAACCGCTCCCGCCTCCCGTGCTATTGTAGGGATCTACTGCAGTTATGCACTGGGAAATCCTCTTATGAATATAAACGCTATAGAGCACACACAGCTCCAGCATTACTCCTGCCTTAGATGTTAGCAGTTAGAATTACAGGAAAAACACAGGGGCTCCTCTGCCCCAGCGACCTGTCCTCGTCCCACCATCAATGCATTTCTTCTGGACTTCACCAAAGAAATTAGGATTGTCATCTCATGTCCAGCTTTCTTTAGTCATACAAAAATATCCCAGAGGAGTTTTGGGGAAGACTCCAAGATTGCCCTAGTCCACAGGGCCAGACTTGGGCTGGGGGCTGCTGCAGGTAGAGGCAGACCAGATGGATCCTGGAATTCCTGCTACCAGCTGAGGCAGATCAGCCTGAAAAGGGGACCTCACCTCCAGTCAGCTCTTTGTGGTTTGTATTTGGAAAGGGGCCCATGCAGAGGATCACGCAGGGAGTATATCCCTTCTTGGGGCTTCTAGTTCTGGAGCCCCTGGAGATGCCAGGAAGGACAGGAAGGCTCCGTGGCCCCACATTTGACCCTTGGGTGGATGAGAGGTTTGGAAGCAGGGGGGTGTGCAGGAGGCAGGATGCATGTTCTGGAGAAGATACAAAAATCAGGACCGGAAGCCAGAATGTTGCTCAGATTCTAGCAGAGGTGAATCTGAGGATCAAGGAAGTTCAGAAAGTGTGTCAGAGAGGGCTGGAGTGTTGGCAGATTGGATGGAGATGTTCAGTGCACCAGGCTTTCTAACCTAGCTGCAGGCACACAGGCCCCAGGCAGGCCTCTCTCCCCTCCTGCCTGCAGCCAGCCGGGGAAGCCCTTCGGCTCTGGCTCCTCCTCCTCTTCTCTCCCACATCCACACCCTCATTCTCTGGGACCTTCATAGCAGCCTCCTAACCAGTCTCCCTCCTCCTAGTTACTGCCTCTCACCAGTCTCGTCTTACCATCTTTGGAATACTTTTTCCAAAATTCAGAGCTGATTGTCACTCTGCTCAGACACCCCTGGCCCCCAGCCATAGGCATGATTAATGAAGTTCTCGTCTATTTCCTAGCGCATTTTAAGTGGTTCTGTTATGCCCTCTTTGTATCTTGACATTGTTTCTCATTCACATCTTTCTTCCCTGGGCTCCTTTAAGAGAGGGCGGGTGTCTCACGTGGGCTTCCTCGGTGGCGCAGTGGTAAAGAATCTGCCTGCCGATGCAGGAGATGCAGGAGATGTGGGTTCGATCTCTGGGTTGGGAAGATCCCCTCGAGTAGGAAATTGAAACCTATTCCAATATTCTTACCTGGAAAATTCCATGGACAGAGGAATCTGGTGAGCTACACAGCCCATGGGGTCCCAAAGAGTCAGACACGACTGAGCACGTTCACACCTGTCTTATATACGTTCTTTCCCATGCCTGGCACGTGGTAGGTGCTTAACAGGTGTATTTTCCTGGGGAGGTGTATTTCACAGGTTATCTTAGTGTGAGGAGGACATGTAGGCTCTTTAGTGTTCTCTGTCCTGCACAGAAGACTGGACTTCAGGCTGCCAGTGGGGTGTTGAAGCTCTTCCCTCTCTTCTAGGGATGCTGAGATTTGGGGGAGGGGTATAAGGAAAAGATTCATCTCCTTCTGCCCTGTGCTCAAATTCACTAACAGCTGCCATTCAGATGCCCCAGATGGACTGTCCGTTATAGGCCAAATGGCCAAAACAGACTCATACGTGCTAATCAGGTACCGTCTGGAACCCAGTCCAAATGCAGAAGTTGCCAGTAATTATACTCATGTGCCCAACAGACTGAAAGTGAGGTCCAGTGAAAAGTGTGTTGGGCTGAGGCTTGGAAATCCCCATGTTGGATTTGGAGCGCTTAGGCCGGGGAGAAATGCCAAGCCACAGGCAACCATCTTCTAGGTTCAAGTTTTGACATTCATTGTAAGTGCACAAAATCCAGATGCTTCATTTTTATTTTCTCTTACTCTTTTTTTTTTTTTTGCATACAGCAGCAACAGCTTCCTAAAAACCTCCCTCAGCTGAGCTGCTGCCCATAACAGCATGCCATTTGGCCCTCACAAAAGGCAAAACCCTCTGCATCTGTATCTAGAACACCCACAGTCGAACATGTCAGATGTCATTGGCTCGTCTGCCTGGTTGCTTTGTAGGGGTGCCTCCCCCCAGGCTGGCTTCCCTGAAGTTGGGGCAATTCGAAAGGTTCTTCAGCAGTTTGGTCTAATGTGAGAGATGCATGTTTGAGCAGGCATTACCCTTCGTGAAGAAATGGCTTCCTTTGCTTTTCTGCTGGGAGTGAGTAGCAGAGTCTGCTCAGAGTGAGTGAGTGGATAGGAAGCAGAACTGTGCCCCGCTAACCCTTCAGATGGGGCAAGTGGGTTGATAATGGCTCATTCCTGAATTCCCAGAGACTGAGCTGGTTTGGTTCTCAGGGATCCAGGAGGCCAGGTCATGGCTCCATGTCCCAGAGCTCTTGCTCCGGTGTCAGACTCAAAGAGCAATTAGAAGGATGTGGAATCTTCAGGGGGAAATTGTTGCCGCCCCCAGGCCCTTTTTATTGTCTGTAGATTGAGCAGGTGGCAAAGAGACCAGTTTTATTATGTGGTCTCCTAGCGGCTGCTCCTGGTCCGGATCTCACAGCGTCTAAGAATCTAACAGATCTATCTGCACAGGCGACTCCCCTAGTACCAAAAGGGCTGACATCCTTGGGGGCGTGGCCTGCACGGAAGCTGTTTCTCCTGATTTCCAAGGATCCTGTCAAGTGCCTCTGAGTGTGTGAGACTCTGGCTGAAAGTGAATGATTGAGATGCTTTTTTTCCATTAAATCATCTCCCTTCTGGAATAGGTGTTTTCCTAACAACCCTTATGCAAATAGCTGTGAAAAGGAGGAAGTGGTGAAATGTCGAGTGTTGTTGGCTCCTGGCAGCTGTCTCAGCCGTAGCCTTCTGATTTTCTACAGGAAAAAAAAAAAAGAAAAAACACAGAAGAAAGAAAGGCAGACAGACCACTAGCCTTCAGTGTGGCAGCGGGCAGACACAGCCAGGAGGCCTATGTGGATCCTCATCTGCTACTTGGAGGGCAGGATTATGCTTGAACACTGAGCCATTATGGGTCTCTAGCATCACATATTGTGCTTTATTGTCTACACAGCCACTGTAAGTTATTGATTTGCAAATGGGCAGCATTCCTTTCCAACTCTCTTGAAGGAGGCTGTGGAGGGAAGCTATTTTCCGAGGGAGAAGACTTGGTTCATTCTTCGCAAACACATTTCCTGTGTAGCCCGACTCCTGCTTTTAGGACCTGTGCCATAGAGAGAGGGTGAGAGGATGCTCCGGTATCATGTGCATTCATGAGGAAGGCGAGCACTTGGCACTTGTCCTCAGGGGCCCAATGTGCCTGCCACTGGTCCCACAGAAGCTGCACACTTGCTACTGGGCATGCTGTGTGAGCAGGAAAGTGTGGCCGGAGACTGGTGCCTGTGGCTGAGTCCGCCTTCCAAGGAGACTATAAATCAGATCCACAGGGAGTCGTGACATCCTGGGCCTACTTTCTTTTGTGGATCTTTCTTCCATGCACCCATCCTTCTCCACATTTTACGGAGCTCCATTCTTGGCCCCCCTCTCACTGGTGCTGAAGAGAGGGGTCTGGGGGAGAAGGGGCAAGGTGGTGTCATGGTTCCATGCACCCTTGTCAAAACAGTTGTGGGGCATCTTTTCAGCCTCCATCTTTCATGTTTCTAGGATGCCCACTGTTTTACAATTCTGACATCTCCACAGCTGAGATGCATCTTAAAAATTCATGCTGTGTTGTAGTTTAACTGGTCAGTTAGTTTTCTCTTGGTGGTGGTGGTTTAGTTGGTAAATGATGTCCTACTTTTTTTTGATCCTATGGACTGTAGCCCACCAGGCTCCTCTGTCCATGGGGTTTCCCAGGCAAGAGTACTGGACTGGGTTGCCATTTCCTCCTCCAGGGGATCTGCCTGACCCAGGGCTCTAACCTGCATCTCCTGCATTGCAAGCAGTCTCTTGTATTACAGGCAGAGTCTTTACCACTGAACCATCAGGGATTCCCCAGGTTTTTCTTCCTAGTACATAAAATACATTGTAGATTTGAAGTAACAGGGAATAATTAGAAGAAGACCAGTCCGTGGGCTGGGGAATGCCTTCAAGATAACCTCAAATCTACAGATATTCTTCGAGTATCTGTTCAGGGCCTGGTGTCCAGCGGGCAGAGGCGTGGCGGCCACTGCCTGCTCCTAGTGAAGCACTTTCTTTTAGGGGTTTCTATACTGCCTAATCATGTTTGCCATCTGTCTCTGGGTAATTCACTTTCCTTCACCTCCCCTCTGGAAGCATCACCCACTGCAGTGCACGCAGGGCCTCGTTGCCCTACCATTTACATGTTGGTATTCCATTTTTCTTCCTAATGTGTTCTCCTGGACTTGTAACACATTCAGCTTATTTTTTAAGTTGCTTTTCTCATCCTCAGATTCATTTTTGGTTGTTTGAGTGACCCTGCAGCTCCTGTGTGATTCAGGGCTTAACGTCTTCCTGGTAGAATAGGACTTTCAGCTAAATATATTATCTCTTCCACGCGACAGAAACATACATTATTTACTGGCAGTCATTTGCCCTGTTGTCCCTGTCATCTGCAAACTGGTTAGTGATCAAGAGCAGTGCTGGTAAGATTGAGACCTACTGCAGTTCCAGACCATTGGAAGCTCTTGTTTCTGTTGACATACATGAGGCTCAAGAATATTTCTTTGCTGCCCTCAAGGTCTGTCCCCTAAACACATTCTGTTCACTGGAGGGTTCAGGTTCCCTGTGGGCTTCATCTCTGAACCCTCACCCCATACTCCTCTTCCTCAAGTCTTGCGGGTCTGGGCTCTGCCCCTCTTGGTGTCACTGCCCTTCTTCTAATTTATTCTGGGGATGCAGCCTGTGTCGGGCCTTCCTTCCCTTGTCCCCTTGCTCGTTGGATCACGTCACCTCAGAAGGAAGCTTCTTCTCAGGCATTTACTTAAGACTCTTTCCCTTCTGCCTTCATCCCTTAGTCCATTACTAGGGAAAGTTCTTAGTCCATTACTAGGGAAAGTCCCTGCCCCCACAGCTATTCTTCCTTCTTTAAAAAAAAATTAAAAATGGGAAATAGGGGTATCACTAACCCTACTTCCCTAGAAATTTTTTTTTTTTTAAGAAAAATTACAGCCTCTGTAACCAGCCCTGTGAAAAGGCCCTTTCCTGATCTCTGTCAATAGTGTTTTACTGCCCTTTATGAAAATCAAATCTAGTTTGATTTCATGAAGGATCAGAAAAAGATCTTGCTGGCCAGAATAGAAGCTGCTTCCATCTTAGAGGGAAACATACCCCAAGTTCTAAACAAGAATTCACAAGTGAACCTGTGGAACAAAACATGTTTGTGAGGTAAGAACTACTTCTCCAGTGAATTTTAAGCCTGAAATGCCAGTATATTAGTCTTAGCCAGAACACTGACATACTAAATCCAAATAGAGGTCTCAAAGAACAGTCCCCACCAACTCTGTCCCCCTTTCCTTTGGGAACTACCTTTTCTTGTAAGTTATAACTGTTTAAAGAAATCATCAAGAACCCAAGTCCCTAGGGGCATGAAGTAAAGAAGGCAACCTCCCCTGCTCCTGTGCCGCCCGGAGGATTCGGAGGCCCCTCCCTCTGTTCTGCCTCTTGCTCACTGCTTCTCTTAGCATCCAGTTTCCTTGGTGGCTCAAACAGTAAAGAATCTGCCTGTAATGTGGAACCCCTGGGTTCAGAAATCCCCAAGGGAATGGCTACCCACTCCAGCATTCTTACATGGAGAGTCCATGGACAGAGGAGCCTGGCCTGGCATGGGGTTGCAAAGAGTAGGACACGACTGAGCAGCTAACACTTAGCATCCAACCTCTCATCTTCCCACCATAGTTCATATGTCTTGACCTCACTGTTCAAAGGCCACACAATATTGCATTATTTGACTGAACCATGATTTCTTCAGTGAGTCCCAGAGACCTCCCTTAACCCTGGAAAGACTGGTCCTAGGTTCACAGTGACATCCTGGGTTTCAGGGAGACCTCAGTCCTTGCCTTCTGTCTGCAGCCCTTTTCTCGCCATAG
The DNA here is from genome assembly GCF_016772045.2 of Ovis aries. NCBI lineage: Eukaryota > Metazoa > Chordata > Mammalia > Artiodactyla > Bovidae > Ovis > Ovis aries. The sequence continues at coordinate 48,430,129 of NC_056057.1, read as the reverse complement.
GTGACGAAGAGGCAGCCTCAGATTTTCCACAAAGAAAAGAATCTCTCACTGTTTTTCCCCAATAATGGCAGAATTAGATCTGGTCCTACATTCTTCTAATATAATCCAAGTTATTTTCTCCTGTGCCTACAGTACGCTGTGCCTAGTGGTGGGACAAAGTAACACAGTTGTTCTCCCTTAAGCATCCTACAGACTCTCCAAATAGTAAGAATGACTCTATTCAATGTGTACCTTTCACGAAGGCTGTTGGCAGTATGTATGTATCAGGATTCTAAAATGTTATGACATTTGACCGTAGTGAGTGTCCTTCTGGGAGTGTACATTGAGTACATAAACATAATTAGGCACACAGATATAGAGACAAGGATTTTCATTACCCTGTTGTTGATGAAAGTTAAAATTTAAAGATGGTCTCCATATCCAAAGATAGGAGACTGGTTCAGTAAGTTGTGGTACATCCACCCGGTGGCATCCTATACCGCCATTTGAAACTGTGCTTTCAAAGACAGTAATGATATGAGAAAATACAATAAGATATTCAGTGAACCATGGAGGATACAAACTGTAATCAATATGTTCCCAAATTATTTTTTTCCAACCTTTCATCATGAAAATTTTCAAACGTTAAGAGTAACTGAATTTTGCAGTCATCTCTCCCTCACTAGTTCAGCTGTTAATAATTTATTATATTTGCTTTATAATATATAATAAATACATGTATTTGATATGTATGTATCCATCTGTCTTCCATCTACCCGTCCAATAAGTCATCTTATTTTTTTATACATTTCAAAGTAAGTTGCAGACGTTAGTACACTTTCCTGTCAGTACTTCAGCATCAGTCAGTTCAGTCACTCAGTCGTATCCGACTCTTTGCGACCCCATGAATCGCAGCATGCCAGGCCTCCCTGTCCATCATCAACTCCCGGAGTTCACTCAGACTCATGTCCGTCGAGTCCGTGATGCCATCCAGCCATCCCATCCTCTGTCGTCCCCTTCTCCTCCTGCCCTCAATCCCTCCCAGCATCAGAGTCTTTTCCAATGAGTCAACTCTTCGCATGAGGTGGCCAAAGTACTGGAGTTTCAGCTTCAGCATCATTCCCTCCAAAGAAATCCCAGGGTTGATCTCCTTCAGAATAGACCGGTTGGATCTCCTTGCAGTCCAAGGGACTCTCAAGAGTCTTCTCCAACACCGCAGTTCAAAAGCATCAATTCTTCAGCACTCAGCCTTCTTCACAGTCCAACTCTCACATCCATACATGACCACAGGAAAAACCATAGCCTTGACTAGACGGACCTTAGTCAGCAAAGTAATGTCCCTGCTTTTGAATATGCCATCTAGGTTGGTCATAACTTTTCTTCCAAAGAGTAAGCATCTTTTAATTTCATGGCTGAAGTCACCATCTACGGTGATTTTGGAGCCCCAAAAAATAAAGTCTGACACTGTTTCCACTGTTTCCCCATTTATTTGCCATGAAGTGATGGGACCAGATGCCATGATCTTCGTTTTCTGAATGTTGAGCTTTAAACCAACTTTTTCACTCTCCTCTTTCACTTTCATCAAGAGGGTTTTTAGCTCCTCTTCACTTTCTGCCATAAGGGTGGTGTCATCTGCATATCTGAGGTTATTGATATTTCTCCCGGCAATCTTGATTCCAGCTTGTGTTTCTTCCAGTCCAGCGTTTCTCATGATGTACTCTGCATATAAGTTAAATAAACAGGGTGACAATATACAGCCTTGATGTACACCTTTTCCTATTTGGAACCAGTCTGTTGTTCCATGTCCAGTTCTAACTGTTGCTTCCTGATCTGCATACAGATTTCTCAAGAGGCAGGTCAGGTGGTCTGGTATTCCCATCTCTCAGAATTTTCCACGGTTTATTGTGATCCACACAGTCAAAGGCTTTGGCATAGTCAATAAAGCAGAAATCGATGTTTTTCTGGAACTCTCTTGCTTTTTCCATGATCCACTGGATGTTGGCAATTTGATCTCTGGTTCCTCTGCCTTTTCTAAAACCAGGTTGAACATCAGGAAGTTCATGGTTCACATATTGCTGAAGCCTGGCTTGGAGAATTTTGAGCATTACTTTACTAGCATGTGAGATGAGTGCAATTGTGCGGTAGTTTGAGCATTCTTTGGTGTTGCCTTTTTTTGGGATTGGAATGAAAACTGACCTTTTCCAGTCCTGTGGCCACTGCTGAGTTTTCCAAATTTGTTGGCATATTGAGTGCAGCACTTTCACAGCATCATCTTTCAGGATTTGAAATAGCTCAACTGGCATTCCATCACCTCCACTAGCTTTGTTTGTTGTGATGCTTTCTAAGGCCCACTTGACTTCACATTCTAGGATGTCTGGCTCTAGATTAGTGATCACATCATCATGATTATCTGGGTCGTGAGTACTTCAGCATATATACTGTTAATTAGTGTTCAATGTTAGTTTATAATTTTTTCGTTGGAGGGAAAATTTACATACAATGAAATATACAGACCTTAAGTGTACAGTTACTGAATTTCCACAAATGCATACTCAAATCTCTATCAAGATATAGAACATTACCAATTATGTTGATTATTGTTTTGACTAAACATACATGCTTATTTGTTTATATGTTTATAGCTATGCAGTAGGATTCTAGAGATGATTTTATTTTCTTTGGTATATTCTTTATTTTCCAAATGATATACAATGCATACATGTATTCATTCTTCTGTTCAACAAGTATTTATTGATCACATGTGTGTGACAGGCTGTGCATTAAATACAGGGCAGTCAGTGGCTCACAAAACTGCAAAATTCCCAGCCTTATGGAACTTACAGTCTGCTAGGGGAGAGAGTCAATGAATCAAAGGTAATACAGCAAGGAGATGGCAAGTGAGTGATGGGCTATGGCAGGGGGTAATGCTTGATCAGAGATCTGAATGATGTGACCAGAGAAACAGATAAGATTCTGGGGGGAGAGGGCTCAGCAGATGCAAAGGTCCTGAGGCAGGAAAGGAGAATTGCTGCAATGGCTGGAAGAAACTGAGTAAGATGGAATGTGATAGGAGGTGATGCCAGAGTGGGAGGCAGGAGCCCAGCCATATGGGGTCTTGAAGGTTATACAAGGAGTTAGGGTTTTATCTAGTGTTGAGAGAAGCATTTGGAGGGTAGTTATCAGGGGAGCAACTTGATCTGACTTCAGTTTTTAACAGCTCTGTCTGCTCAGTGGAGAGTCAGCTCTAGTGAGGTGAAGCCAGCAGGGAGGCTTGCCCTGGGGGTAGTGGGTGAATGTGATTGGCCATGGACACATCCAGGACACCTTGGTAGCTGACCCTACCTCCTGAGGTCTTAAAGGTGGAATCATGGGGTACAGAAAGGAATCCAGGTTAAGGCTTAGTATTTTGGTCTAAGCAGCTGGGGCACATGATGGGGGTGTAACTGATATGGGTGAACCTGTGGAGAGGAGAGACGTCAAGAGTTCTGTTTTGGACACACTGAGTGCAGGTTGCAAGCTTCATTTTCAGACCCTTGAGAGTCAAGCGGGCAGGGGCTCAATAAGCATGGGGGAGGGGTGGCTGGAGCTTTTTCTGTGGGATTCTTTGGTTAACAGATGGTACAGGACCATGTGCAACCCCCTTGGGGGCAGATGGGTTTCAGAATTCAGCTCTATTCAGGTTTTAGAAAGACAATTGACTAATGCTCCCATTGAGGTCTGGGCCATCCTGTAATCAAACACACAGGTAGATCTGCAGCAAGTTATAATAATATTTATACTTCAGTAGAGAAATAGACTAGAAAGAGCATCACTTCAGTTGGGATCTGGTATTGTCATAAAAGATGTTTTGGCACCAAAGATATGTAAAAACTTTTTTTTAGAGCTTTTTGGTTTCAGAATTGCAGAAAGGGTATTGTGGGTCAGTATGTACAATTTTGAGTTTGGACACATACCTCCTTGGACAACCTAGGAAGTAAGGTGAAAACAGAAAAAAAGAGGTTGAATCAGAGGCTCAGGCTGTGCAGAAAGAGGAAAAGCCGGAGGGTGTGTCCTCCCAGTGTTTCCAGAAGAAGTGATGGGCCCTGTCTCATGCTGCTGAGGAGCAGGGGGAGAAGAGGATTAACTAGTAGACTTGACCCGTCGGAGACTGTGGATGACTTTGACAGGAGAGTGAAGCGCTGGGAGTGAATTTCTGTGTCGAGTGGGCTGAGAAAGAGCACACAGACCTGTTTTTGTCCAAGAAGGCCAGAGGGTGCATTTTAAAAAATTCTTTATTCATTCATTCGTTCATGTTGAGCACAGACACAGCACTAAGGATACATATGTGAATAGGACAGGCGAAGCCCCTGTCCCATATAGGAGGGAGGCAGACAATAAATAAGCAAATGAGATAATCCCAGGCAGTAAAATCTACTCTGAAAGAAATGTGACAGGGTGATGTGGTGGGAAGGGTGGATAGGGAAGGCTACAGCTAACCTCTGTGCTGAGGTCTAAATGGTTAGAAAAAGAAAATGGAAAGGCAGCCAGTGTACTGAGAGTAGGAAAGTGGCCCCGTGCAGGGTGGCCTTTGTTCAGGACAGGGGGAGGATATTTTCCTAGAGTCAGGTGGAGGTACTCAGGGAGGACCTTGACCAGGAGGTGAGACCAGCATACACAGGGGATGGCTGGTTCCTCTTGCAGAAAAGAAGGTCAGGAGCAGACTGATCCAGGGCTGAGGATACCCCCAGGGAGAGCTAGAGGGCCAAGTTGGGAAACTTAGGAGAAAGCTGTGGATGGACTGCTGGGCCCAGGATGTGGTTTTCGTCTTCTAGCCCATGGACCTTCTGCTGAGATCACAGAGATCAGCCAGAAAATGACCCTGGCAAAAGAAAGTGTTAGTCACTCAGTCGTGTCTGGCTCTTTGCAACCCCACGGATTGTAGCCCACTAGGCTCCTCTGTCTGTGGAATTCTCCCAGCAGGAAAACTGGAGTAGGTTGCCATTTCCTTCTCCAGGGCATCTTCAAGACCCAGGGCTCAAACCCAGGTCTCCTGTATTACAGGCAGATTCTTTACCATCTGAGCCACTAGGAAAGCCCCCAGGAAAAACCCTGGTTAAGTACTTGCTAAATATGCTCAAGATTTAGCCCTGCAGCCAGGGGAACAAGTTAAAAATTTATTGCAGAGAAAGAAAAAAATCCAGTTCAGTGTTGTCAGTAAAAATTCTTCCTCTGATTAACAAGTCTTGGCCCTAGCATCACAAATTTTTATTTTTATCGGAACCAAGCTATACATTTTGCAAGGAAAATCAGCGATCTCCTCCCTTTCCTTGATTTCTATTCCCCAGATGCAAATACCTCCAGAATACTTTTCACTATTTTTTGTGATGTTTTCTTCTATAATTTAAAATATATAACTGGCTTTCCTTGCCATTTCTATATATTTTAAAGTTTAATATTATCTAATAACTTTAATGGGAGATGAAGATTTCGATAGATCCTGCACATAAACACTTCTCCATCCATCCTTCCAATATAGTTACATGGCAATGTTTCACTAAATTGGTATGGAGGCTTCTATCATTATGATCATATAAGTCTGGGCTTCCCTGCTGGCTCAGACGTTAAAGAATCTGCCTGCAGTGTAGGAGACCCAAGTTATATACCTGAGTCTGGAAGATCCCCTGGGAGGAGGGAATGGCTATCCACTCCAATATCTGTAGAATCCCATGGACAGAGGAGCCTGGTGGGCTGTAGTCCATGGGGTCACAAAGAGTTGCATATGACTGAGCGACCAACACACACAAATATAACTCACAGCTTAGTTGCCTCAGTTCAGTTCAGTCACTCAGTCGTGTCCGACTCTTTGTAACCCCATGGACTGCAGCTCACCAGGCTTCTCTGTCCATCACCAGCTCCCAGAACTTGCTCAAACTCATGTCCGTCAAGTCAGTGATGCCATTGAACCATCTTATCCTCTGTTGTCCCCTTCTCCTCCTGCCTTCAATCTTTCCTAGCATCAAGGTCTTTTCCAATGGGTCAGTTCTTCGCATCAGGTGGCCAGAGTATTGGAGTTTCAGCTTCAATATCAGTCCTTCCAATGAACACTCAGGACTGATCTCCTTTAGGATGGACTGGTTGGATCTCCTCGCAGTCCAAGGGACTCTCAAGAGTCTTCCCCAACACCACAGTTCAAAAACATTGATTCTTTGGTGCTCAGCTTTCTTTATAGTCCAGCTCTCACATCCATACATGACTACTGGAAAAACCATAGCTTTGACTAGACAGACCTTTGTTGGCAAAGTAATGTCTCTGCTTTTTAATATGCTGTCTGGGTTGGTCATAGCTTTTCTTCCAGGGAACAAACATCTTTTAATTTCATGTCTGCAGTTACCATCTGCCGTGATTTTGGAGCCCAAAGAGATAAAGTCTGTCACTGTTTCCATTGTTTCCCCATCTATTTGCCATGAAGTGATGGAACCAGCTACCATGATCTTAGTTTTTTGAATGTTGAGCTTTAAGCCAACTTTTTCACTCTCTTTCACTTTAATCAAGAGGCTCTTTAGTTCTTTGCTTTCTGCCATAAGGGTGGTGTCATCTGCATATCTGAGGTTATTGATATTTCTCCCGGCTGTCTTGATTCCAGCCTGTGCTTCATCCAGCCCATCATTTCACATGATGTACTCTGCATATAAGTTAAACAAGCAGGGTGACAATATACTCCTTCCCCAATTTGGAACTAGTCTGTTGTTCCATGTCCAGTTCTAACTGTTGCTTCTTCATCTGCATACAGATTTCTCAGGAGGCAGGTCAGGTGGTCTGGTATTCCCATCTCTTTAAGAATTTTCCAGTTTGTTGTGATCCACACAGTCAGAGGCTTTGGTGTAGTCAATAAAGCAGAAATAGATGTTTTTCTGGAACTCTCTTTTCCGATGATCCAACAGATGTTAGCAATTTGATCTCTGGTTCCTAGTGTACTAGGAGTCACCTAGTGTACTATTATTTCATGTCCTTTCTTAAACAGCTCCTTGATTTCTGTAGTCTTTAGCCAGATTATGAGGTTGCACAGACTTTCCAGCAAACTTCCTGTCCACCCCTCACTACTGTTTTCAGTGTAGCCTGTGCCTCCAATCCTGGGCCTTGCTGGGCCCTGGGAGCTTAAATCTGCCTGAGTCTACTTCCCACTTCACCCTACCCCACCCAGATCCTGAGGTTTACTAAGTCCTTTGCTGTTTGTCCAACTGCTCTCCAGCTACATCCAAAATTTTGTTGGTATCTTGAATCTACTGTTGTCTCCTCTCTTACTCACATTATTCAAATTAAATTTACTGTCATTTTAGTGGGACTTTAGGAGAGAGTAGAGTTAAGCATAGTGATCAATCTGCCACACCTAACCACATGCCTCCCAGAACATTTTTCCTACCTCCTGGCTCACGACCTTCCCTTAATGGATGTTGGCAGATGTTCCTTACATAATGATTTGGTCCACCTGTTGCTCAGTTCAGTCCACAGAGTTGGACATTGGGAATTTGGGTGCACCGTTACCACAAGCACGTGCCTTCCAGGAGGCATTCTGGGTATTTATTTATGTTTGACTGCAGTGAGTCTTCAGTGCTGCCTGGGCTTTTCCCTAGTTGCAGAGAGCAGGGTCTTTTCTCTGGTTGTGGTGCGTGAGCTTCTCACGATGGCCTCTCTTGCTGCAGAGAACAGGCTCTAGCGCATGTGGGCTTCAGTAGTTGTGGTGCACAGGCTTGGTTGCCCGGTAGCATGTGCAGTCTTCCTAGACCAAGGATTGAACCCATGTTCCCTGCATTGGTAAGAGGATTCTTAGCTACTGGACCACCAGAGAAGTCTTGGAAGTCATTCTAAACCCCTCCTGATTGCCCCTGAGCAGTTTAGGAGACCTTCTGAATAGACCTCAGTGCCTTCAGCCTTTCTCCTTGCAGTGATGAGGCTACTTGGTAGTCACAATTATTCAGTTACGTGGAAACAGTAAAACTTCCTGCTACCAAGGTGGTGAAAGGAGCAAAGCACTGAGTAGGCAGGCTGGAGCTTGACCACTGTCCAGCTGTGTGACAATGCTCACCTCTCTCTCCCTCTCTCATCCTCTTCTCTGTCCCTATGACATGATAAGAATGGACTGGAGCACCTCATTTCTTACCCAGATCTTTCTTAGAGCCCTCCATAGAAAACACAGGAAGAGGAAACTTTCTGGTTGAAGGAGAATGGCCCTGGGATGAACCCCAAAATGCTTCAGAGGCAACTCAGGGCTCCTTGGGAGCCTGGATAGAGAAGCACTGAACTTGAAGACATCTCTGAAGTCTCAATGGGACAGCTCTGTGAACCTTGCCCTTTAAAATGTTCACCCTGCAGTAGTCTATGACGAAACACTATTTGCAAGTAGGGATGACAGGACATGCAGTCCCCTCCGGTCCCTGCGGCCAGTGGACATGTCAGGCATGGCATACACTGCCCTAGTCTCCTTTTCCCTGTGCGGAGGTGGGAATGTTGGTTCTCACTGTCTCTTTGAGAAGGCACAGATTTGTTGATTTATGGGCTAAGAGCCCTGGGATGGGAATCCTCCCAACACGGGCTCCGTAAGAATACAGGAATTTATTTTCCCACATTGTTTGCTTTTGATTTACTGTTTTGATGTAGGGCTGCTTTATGACTCAGATGTTATCTTCTGTTGCCAAATCACACATTAGGTATGTATAACGTTTCCCACGCGGTGACATCTTATCCCCTTCCACAATCATCCCCAGTCACAGCCTACACCCCACTTCCCCACCCGGGGTGTAGAGGAGAAGAAGGTAAAAACCCTGCTAGTCACAAATCAAGGCATGTCTCAGGCATAGGGCTGTGGTTTTTAAAGTCATCATCTTTGTGATGTTGTTTGCAGAATAAGGCAGTTTTTCCGAAACCAATCTTAAGCAAAAGCCTGATCAATAAAACTGATAAAATGAAGCCCCAGCTTAAGTTGACGGGTGGGATGAGGAGGGCTGAAGACCCCCATGGCAACCTCCCCACCCCCTCCTCTAGCTCTGACAGAGAGATCCCAGCTGTGGGGACATACCCTGGTGTCACTTCTGCCTCTGATACTTGGGACGAGTGAGTTCACCTCCCAGAGCCTCCCCTTCATCATCTGTAAAGTGGGGCTGCAGCTACCAGCCTAGACTGAGGTTCTTGGGAGGACCCCAGCAACAAGAATTCTAGTGAACTCCTCCTTAGAATCCATGTACCAGACCGGGCACCTCCGCTACGCCACAGCCTTCCTAAGAAGGTTTTAGAAAAGCTGTCTCTGCCCCAGCCTCATGCAGCAGTTTGTAATAATTGGATATTCCCTTCTTTCCAGAGAAGGTCCTTGTAGGGTCATTGTAACATCAGTTGTTAAGTGCCTGTGATTTTGCTTGGAATGTAAACAACATTCTGTCTTTGGCCCGATCTGAAAGGAACTTCGAGTGTTTTCCCCTCTAGAGGAAATAGTCTTACTTTGGTAAGTGCATTTTGATCATTTGCATGAAGTCTACAATTTTGGTCAGTGTTGAAGAAGGGAGAGCTGGCAGTGGTGTGGATTTCTCAGTGAGTGTGGATTTGTGGGTGTTTTGTCTCTGATCATTAAAATAATTAAATTGTCACAAAATCCTGCACGTGTTTCTCTTCCTTCCTCCACATGGGCCCATAGGAACTTTGTCTCTGTGTTTTCACTTTGCTAGTCGAAGACCAACCTGTCAAAGATACTGATTGCTTTCTTCTCCAAGCTGGAGATCTGAAGCTACATATTTGCTCATCTTTCCTTGTGAAAAAGCAAATAAGACTGTTTAGTATTTACCTTCTCTTTTCATTTACTGTGTCAAAGGCATTATCCCATGAAGACATAATTTGAAAAGTATCTTCATAGAAAATAACTCTCATTATGTAAGCCATGACTACCCTTGCCAACAGAACCCATGTGTTTCTCTGGTATCTCCCTCAGTGAGTGTCCTAGCTTCTCCACCCTGTGCTTTTCCTCCCTCCTGCTTCTTCTTCCCTTTGGGCTCTGCCTCTGATAAACTGTGAAGTGTATGGACATGGCTTCAGCCTTCTCTCCTGTAAAATGGAAGTAATAGTGTTCCTCCCTGAAAAGGTTGTTCAGTGGATAAGATGTGATACTGCAAGTGCTTAGCACAGTATCTGACACATAGGATGTGTATGATACACAGCTCTTGTGGTTTTTTTCTCTTCAGTATTTTCTCAAATCTCATGTACAGATTCACCAGTCTCACTGGCCATATTTACACCTGAGACTTTTTAATATTCTCCTTATCCAAGTCTTTCCATGGAATTCAGAGCAAGTGCAGTCTTGTCCAAAGTGCTCTGTGCGCCGAGTATTTCTAGTTCATGGTCAGCTTATGTAACTCCAAACCTTGGTCTTCAGACAAGTTAGCCTCCCTGTTGTCCAGGGATGGGAAGTGTTGATGTTGCCTGACTCTCTTACATATCAGCAGGGCTCTGCTGGGATCTGGTACCAAGTTCCTTGACTGCTTGTATGTTGAAAATGTAATGTATGCCCTCCGCCAGCCCCAATCCTAAACAGTCCAGCCCCAATCCTAAGCCGTGCACAAAGAACCCGTATGACAGTGTACTGGAGCCTGGGTTTGAGGTCAGACTGCTTTGGGGTCTGAACTGACCTCACCACCTACTCGCTGATCTTGGAGAAGTTACACACTTTTTGTGTGCCTGTTTCCTCATCTATCAAATAGTGATAATACTGCTTCATTATGAGAGGTCTGCATTTCTGAAATCCCAACACTCTGAAAACTGAAAGTTTTTTTCCCAAAGCCTGAGGCACCCTCATATGGCATCAAAATCTGACCAGAACTGACAAATGGCTATTTATTATACTCTCTATCTAAATTAGTATGATTGTTCCTATCACTGCAGAAATGTTGCTGGTTTTAATGATAGAACGTAGCCCCAGATTTTGCTAGGGTCTTAAGTAATATGTACCTATTACTTGCGAAAATCTGATAAACTCTGATTTAGGAAGCTCAGTGAGTCAAGAGTTTGGGATAAGGTATTGAGGATCTATAGAAGCTACTTTGTGGGGTTGTTGGAAAAATTAAACAAGGGATTTTGCATGAAGCTCTTAGGATGGTCACTGCACTGGAAGTACTCAGACATTAATCATTATCAAAGACATGAAAGAGCACTATGTCCTTAAGTGTGAATGGTTTATTTTACCTCCATAAAAATGTTTATTTTTTATTGAACGGTTCAATGTTTAATGAATGACGTAAAAATGAACTGTACTGCCTGAACATGAAGAAAGTACACTGTTTATTTTGGAAAAAGATTCGGAATCCAACAAGAGAAGCCAGTTTAAACAAATATGGATGCCACTATGACTGTCAGATTTTTCTCTGTACTCTTGATTACCAGGGTTTACTTTCGCTGGCAGAAACAGCGTTCTCAGTCTTCCTTTTCCATCTCTCCTTCTGTCTGCATGTGTCTGGCATGGGTTGGAATGGAGTCCAGGGTGGCCTCCCTCTGAGATGCTGTGTTTCTGGGAAATCCTTACCTCAGTGCCCTTGTTCAAACCTTTGTCTTCCATGTCAGACTCTGTCAGTTCTTTGAAACTTTGGGAACTCATCCTACTTCTCTATTTCCAAAGGCAGAGAATTTTTTAATCTGTTGGTAAAACATTACACTTTCTATCTTTCTCATCTCTTTTATCTCCAATGACATGTTTTTGCCAAAATCATTGAGCCACTAAGACTTCTTTATGCATATAAGTCCCTTGGTCCTATTCCTTCACTTCCAAACTTAGACTTTGTTTGGTCTGAGTTTGATTCTTGTCTGTTTGATTATTGTGGCTTTGTTTTTTCTTAGTGATCAGGTTGTGTTCTCTTCTTTGACCCGCCTATTTTTTTCTTGCATGTTGTGTTCCTGTACAAAATAGCTACAGTTTATATTCCCCTGTTTTTCTGTAAGCTACAAGCCTCTCTTATTGCAAGCTCTTCACAAATGCTTCCACTTTGGGTGTATTTTTTTTCTTTTAATGTCATGAAATGTCATTTTCTTGGTTATCCATTTTGAATATAGCAGTGTGTACATGATCTTCCCAGACTCCCTATCTGTCCCTTCCCCCAAGCAACTGTAGTTTATTTTCTAAGTCTGTGAGTCTCTTTCTGTTTGGTAAGTAAGTTCATTTGTATCATTTCTTTTTAGATTCCACATATAAGGAATATCATATGATATTTCTCCTTCTCTGTCTGACATACTTCACTCAGTATGACACTCTATAGGTCCATCATGTTGATGCAGATGGCATTGTTTCATTCATAAAATACTATTTTCTTAACACCAGTGCTAATTAACATTAGTTGCAGTCCAGGAATTCAAGCTTGGATGACACCATCCACATTGGAAGAAACCTAAATTTGCACCTTAGAACTATGCAGTCATGGAAGTGTAGAGTTGGGGAGGACCCCAGCTCCTCCTTTTATGGGGATCATTTGAGGCCAAGAGATCAACAGATGTCATGCTCAACAGTACACAGTTGGCTGGTGACAGACCTCAAACCAGAACACAGGTCTCTAGGCTGATGTCCTTACTAAATGTTTTATTGTGCTTTTTTCTTTTCTAAGTAATACATGCACAATTTCAACCACAAATAACACTAAAAAACTTAGTCAAAGAGCAGTCTCTTGCCCCCTCTCTCTCCATTCCTACTATTGTCCCCCTGGAGGGAACTACCCTTCCCTCTTTTTAGCTGTTTCTTCTGCCTTGTATCTCTATGAAACACACTCATGAGTACTTCTTTATTTATCAGTTCTAGGTATTTCAGAGATTTTCTGTGAACCTGCAGTTACAGAAGGGAGGTGGTTGGCCCCCAAATTCTTCCGCTCTGCTTTCCTTCCCCCATCCCTTCCCTATGGCTTTGTCACAGCCCACAGTTAAAGGCCTGAGATTATATTAAGCTTATGTAAATATCCAGTATCTAAATCCATTTAGTTCCTTAGTCACATAACACATTCAGAAAATGAGGGGCACCATGTGATCTAAATTTATTTAGTTTCTGAGTTTCAGGTGTGAGTAGTGGGAGTTCAGATAGTGATAAACTGATCCCCCCCCCCCAAAAAAAAATTCCAAATATATTTACTTCCAAAGGATGCAGAGTAAGAATGTGGAGAGTGAGGGTCATCTGTAGTTTTCACTGCAGAGTCCAGGAGTATGTACCTGCCTGTATCTTTAAAGTAGATGTTATTGTTGTTGTTCAGTCGTCAAGTTATGTCCAGTTCCTTGTGACGACCCCATGGACTGCAGCATGCCAGACTTACCTGTCCTTCACTGTCTCCCAGAGTTTGCTCAAAGACATGTCCGTTGTGTTGATGATGCCATCCAACCATCCCATCCTCTGTTGCCCCCTTCTCCTCCTGCTCTCAATCTTTCCCAGCATCAATCTTTTCCAGTGAGTCGGCTCTTCACATCAGGTGGCCAAAGTATTAGAGCTTCAGCTTCAACATCAGTCTTTCCAGTGAATATTCAGGGTTGATTTCCTTTAGTATTGACTGGTTTCATCTCCTTGCTGACTCTCAAGAGCCTTCAGCACCACAATTGGGAAACATCCTTCTTTAGCACTCAGCCTTCTTTATGGTTCAGCTCTCACATCTGTACATGACTACTGGAAGAACCATAGCTTTGACTGAATGGGCCTTTGTCGGCAAAGTGACGTCTCTGCTTTTTAATATGCTCTCTATTAAAGTATGTGTATTTACTACATATTCATTTATCAGTTTTACATTGATGTTTACACTTCCTGTCATAGATAAGTTTCTTCTTATCCTGATGATTGCTTTATAGATTTTTACTTTATTCTTTTTTATATGTATCTTTTGTTTTGCCTCCGAGATTGGACTTGTCCCATCAATATTTTTTCCCCAACTAGCCAGACATCAGATGACCCATATGATGACCCATCATTTCCCCTGTATTTTCTGGGGCCCATTGGACACATGGCCTGTTGTGCACTCCTGGGGACTCCCTTCTCCATCATCCAGGCAAGTCCAGTCGCTGCTGACCTGGTCCCCTTACTTGATTTGCTCCCTTTGCTAGAACATCCCTTCTAGGTATGTTCCACGTGGCAGGTAAGTTTTTTGAGTCCTTGAAATATGGAAATGTCTTTAATCTGCCTTCATACTTAATTTAAAAATTGGTAGCTATGGAATATTTGAAATTGGAAATAATCATTACTGAAAATTTTAAGGCCATTTTTATTTTGTCTTCCAGTTCTCATGTCATTCATAAATATTAGATTCCAGTCCTCCATGTGTGACCTGTTTTACTTCCTGAAAGTTTTTAGGATCTTCTCTTTGTCATTTGATCTGAAATTTCTTGATAATGTGCCATGGACGTCTTCAAAATTCCATTGCTTAAGCAGGCGCTGTGAAGGTGAGCTCTTTTAATTTGGAAATGCATGATCTTCAGTTCTGGAAAATGTTTTTGTGTTGTTTTCTGATCATTTCCTCTTCCCCATTTACTTTGTTCTCTTTTTCTGGAATTCCTGTTTGTCAGGTATTGGACCATAGTGATTCAAAGACTATCAGTTTCTATTAAATATTTGCCTTTTGTTTTCCGTGCGGGAGAGTTGTTATACTTTATCTTGCAAACCATTCATTGAAATTTTTCTTTCACTTGTTGTTCAGTCGCCCAGTTGCATCTGACTCTTCTTGACCCCATGGACTGTAGCACGCCAGGCTTCCCTGTCCTTCACTATCTCCTGGAGCTTGTTCAAACTCATGTCCATTGAGTCGGTGATGCCATCCAGCCATCTCGTTCTCTGCCCTTCTCCTCCTGCCCTCAGTCTTTCCCAGCATCAGGGTCTTTTCCAGTGAGTTGGCTCTTCACATCAGATGATAAAAGTATTGGAGCTTCAGCTTCAGCATCAGTCCTTCCAATGAATATTCAGGGTTGATTTCCTTAGAATTGACTGATTGATCTCCTTGCAGTATTTCACTTATTTTATTTTTAATTTCCCAGAGTTCTTGATTGTACTCTACTTGTTCCTCTTCATTGCATCCTGGTTTTGGTTTATCTCTGATGTTACTTAATGACAGCTCTTCTGGATTTTTCTTTTACTCATTGTGTGGTTTCCACATTCCTCTTACTCTTGGCAGATGTCAGTCTCTTTCCTTTTGGTGGTTTTCTTCAAAAGTGTGCTAATCCTCGGTCATTTGTATGTAAGAGTGAGGCATGGTGGCTCAGACGTTCTGGGTGTGTCAGTGGAGGTTTTGCCTGGTGGCCTGCTATGTAGGGGGAGTACACTGCAAACTCACTGTTTTTGGAGGATTTTCAGTCTTCAATGTGTAGAAAACTTTTCTTGAAGCCCATTCTGTGTTTTTCAGAGGTGAATCCTGCCCTCTCCTGCCCAGAGGGTGCTTCAAGAGCAGACAGGGGACTGGGACTGAACGCATTGTAACTTTTTTTTTGGCCACCCTGCATGACATACAGGATCTAAGTTGCCTGACCAGGGATCAAACCCGTACTCCCTGCAGTGGAAGCCCAGTCTTCACCACTGGACAGCCAGGGAAGTCTCAGGCATCACGCCTTTTAGTGTAGCCATTCTCCATCCATCTGTTACCCTGATCCTTCACCAAGCCTCCTGTCCCCTAGCCTGGAGTCTCTTCCAGTCCATTTCCCTAGAAAACACACCCTTAGACTTTCATATAGCTGCCATCAGCTCATCTCGCCACTGATGTATAGTCCCCAGCTCCCAAGCCTACCAAAACTATGACCCAGGCAGACCTGCTCACCTTGCCTCCATCTCCCTTCCTAGACATTTAGGACACTACTTCCTCCACTTCTTTTGTCCAAAAACATTACTAATGTGTTGCTGTCTACCATTTTCACTATCTGGTGTTCATCTCTTTTCTTCACTTTAGGAGTCATGCTAGGAGTATCTTGGTTGAGAGAATAGAATGAGGGGTAATCTATCCATCATTCATTCAGTCAATTAGCAAACAGTGATCATCTGCCCACTGGGTTCTGGGACCGCTAGACGTAGAGTAGTGAGCAAAACAAAAATTCCCTCTTTCTTAAGCTTCCATTACTGTGTTTACTGAAAATGTCATACTCTTAAATAGCCCCAAATAGCAATTGTAGTGACATAAACTTTAAGAAGCTTGGGCATGCTGTGCTTTAAGAACCCATGTGCAACCACCTGGGGACCCCTTTGTTGTTTGTAATTGGTTACAGATGATGCTGGAAACTTGGGGTGCCTCTCCTGGCTGAACTGGAAACCACCTATTTGCACATCAGAGGAATCCTTTCAGCAAGATGATTTGTATCAGCCTTAGACTTTGTAGGAGATAGAAAACACTTTCTGTGACTCTTTATAAAATCAGGGTTATCGCTTCACCAAGCCATGGTGCAATCTGAAGAATACACACCATTAAAACTTCCTGACCAAAAGTCACTAATATTAGTAAAAGAAAGAGAAAGGAGCAGAATGATCTGTTAATTCCCAGTATTAGTAAGACTCTTCCTCAAACTGTTTTAATCCTGCAGTCTTATCAGTTAAAACTTTTGGAGCCAGCACCCTAACATATGTGTATTTAATTATAAATTATATGCTTTTATTATGCTATAATTATAATTCATAATTTATTAGGAGTATTATGAAACAAACAGATTAAAAAAATTTTTAAGTGTGAGCTAAAAATAACTAGAATTGCTGTGAACCTTAAACTGCACTTTAAAAATCAAGTATTAATTTTTAAAAGAAAAAAATAATTAAAGTTAGAAATTTCCCTTCCCTGGTGGATCACAGTGGGCATCTGATTCTCACTTAGAAATAACCTGCCGATAGGGTGGCAATGAGGCCTTGGTGATCCATCCACCATTACTTAGCCAGGGGATGTTGAGCACTACACTTGATTCTGGGCCTCAGTTCCCTCCTCTGTGAAGTAGTAATAAAAATATAATAAAAAATACTGTCCCACAATTTCCCAGGCTTCCTCACAGGGTGATTGGGCAAGTGATGGGCTGACGTATCTGAGGATATTCTGTAAACTGTAGAGTACTCCATATACAAACCCAGTTATGTGACCAGTTGACTTCCACATGTCCCCACCCTCTCCCACCACCACCTGTGCTTTCCCACCATCCAGAAAGCCTTCCTGCTGGTTACAAGCAGTAATGGGGCAAGTGAAGCAGGGAAAATGTCCTACTCTTACTTAAAGAGACTTCCATGGTGGTATGGGGGATAAGAATCAGCCCGCCAATGCGGGGAACATGGGTTCAGTTCCTGATCTGGGAAGATTCCGCATGCTGTGGGGCAGCTGAGCCCATGCACACAACTGCTGCGCTTGTGCACCACAACTACTAAAGCCCACGTGCCTAGAACCTGTGCTCTGCAACGAGAGAAGCCACCACGATGAGAAGCCCGTGCGCCGCAGTGAAGGGTAGCCCCCGCTTGCCACAACTAGAGAAGACCCCCACGCAGCAAAGACCCAGCACAACCAAAAATAAAAATAAATTAATTAATTTAAAATATTAAAAAGACAAAAACAAAAGGCAACCCCAAGCCCAGATCCTGGAGTAATGAGTCAATGGCATCCTGTCCAGTCAAAAAAGAACACATTTTCCCCAGCGGTTCCAAGGGTGTTGTGGTCTGCTTACTGTAGATATTATAGATTTGGCAAAAGTCAATCTGTCATTGAGAAGCAGCAGCAGTGTCCGTGAGACTAGAATTTCAGTGTGTCCAGGTCAAGTGGAAAGAGAAGGGCTGCATGTCCTCAGTCCAGTGGCTCTGTGAGCTGCCTAGCTCTGGGTCACGGGAAGGTGTCTGGGGCTTACACGTTTGGAGTACATGCAATGCCACAGCATAGCAAAACTGAATCTCTGGCTTCAAGCAAAGTAGAGGATTCATTATGCAGGAAGACAATGGAATGTTCGAGTACCAGTTCATATAAGCACCATGAGAACTGTGGCAGTGATGACAGTTAACCACTCTGAGGCCTGACTCCCTCTCTCCCAGCCTGCACATGTGTGATCTCACCCAGTCCTCAGTCTGCTTTTCCATTTTGCAAATAGGGAAGCTGAAGGTGAGCAGCATTAAATAACCTGTCCATAGTCATGGTGGAGCCACAGTTCACACCCAGGTCCTTCTGTCTCTAGAGCCCATGTCCTAAACACTCTATTCTTCCTCTGTAAGATGAGTTATATATTTTTGCCACTGAGAACAACTCACCTCTCTCAGATATCCATGTAACCCATCTTTTATGGAGTTATAAGAGGACCAGAACTAGAAAGGACCTAGAGATCTTCCAGTCTAGCCACTTCCTTGGGGTAGATAGAAGCTGGGATAGAACCCCAGGCTCCCACCACCCAGTACAGGATCTTAAAGCAGCAGCAGGTAGTGTGTTGGCAGATTATAGCCGAGTCTTCCAAGGTCATGGAGGGAAATTTGCAATAAAAAAAACCCAACCCTCCTCTTTTACCCAAAGCTGGAAAGCAAATGGGAAAGTGTTAGCCCTTTACATCCACAGCCCACCAGAAGGCAGCGACATTTCTGAGCTTTAGCAAACTGAGAACCATAGCTGTTATCCATCCAAGTGGCAGTGCAGCTTCACCAAGGGGCCAGGTGAGCCTTAAAGGTCCCATTCCAATTCCAGCACCTTCCCCCACTGCCCAGGGTGGTCCCTCACTTCACACCCCTCCACTCATGTTCTTGCTTCATTCTCCAAAAAGCTTTGCTCCTCAGAGAGACTCTAAGCTATCAGTCATCTATACCCACTTATGAACTGTAGGCCAGTATATTACTTCCCGGTACATTTGGGCCAGGAAGTAATATATTTTCTTGAATATTAGTTTGAAAGGCTTTGTTTCTATTTCTGTGACCTACAATATCACATCTGTGTCAATATCAGATGTGATAGAGGACATTTGAATGGGACACAACTATTTTGTAAAATTTTAAATGACAAATTAATGTTTTTACTTTTATTTTAAACTATTTTTATTGTGAAATATCCACCACAAATGCAGGAAACTTCATAAGACAAATTCACAAATTTATATTAGGCCAGTGCTTGTGTCACTACCACCTGTGTTGAGAGAGAACTTTTATAGTCGTTTAAATGCATTTGTGTCCCCACTCACCTTCCCCACCCCACAAGAGTAGCCTCAATCCTTAAGTTGAAAAACCAAGTTAAATTTAATGTGCCAGGCTGGCCACCCTTGTGTTCAGTGGTAAGGGATGAATATAGACATTATCTTTTCCAGCTGCAATGTTTTGAGATCCTAATTGGCTCCAGTACCCCAGTTTGGGGGTAAAACATTTACCCTGGGGTACAGTATATTGGGCTTCCCTCATAGCTTAGTCGGTAAAGAATCTGCCTGCAATGCAGAAGACCCAGGTTCAATTCCTGGGTCTGGAAGATCCCTTGAAGGAGGAAATTGCAACCCACTCCAATATTCTTGCCTGAATCCCATGGCCAGAGGAGCCTGGCAGGCTACAGTCCATGGGGTCGCAAGAGTCGGGCACGACTTAGCAACTAAACTCCCACCACAGTGTGAGTTATTTTATGCAGCTTTATCCTAATACATGCTGGCCTCGATGCATGCTGCAGACTTACTCAGAAGCACTGAACCTTTGGGAAATCCTCCTTTTCTGAAAGTAAGGTAAGACAGTTGGATGGTTCGTTTGTTGAACTAAAGCTGTTATGCAGCCTTGAATTTGGGCCATTCCAGAGGCAAACCAGGGCTTCCCTGGTGGCTCAGACAGTAAAGAATCTATGTGCAATGCAGGAGACCCAGGTTTTATCCCTGGGTCAGAAAGATACCCTGGAGAAGGGAATGGCAACCCATTCCAGTATTCTTGTCTGGACAATTCCATGGACAGAGGAGCTTGGTGGGCTATAGTCCATGAGGTCACAAGGAGTTGGACACGATTGAGTGACTAACACACAGAGTCAAACAAACCCTCAGAGATGAGTTTTCCTCCATCTTGAGCATTCTAAGACTGCTTTTGCTGATTCTAAAGCAATTCCAAAAGGATTTTAGCCCAGGTAGCTTGTGAGATTTCAGGTCTGGCATCTGGCCCTCACCTAGGATGCTTTTAAAATGTCTATGAAGCTTCAGTCCTTTTCTCATGGTTTCACCTGAGACACCAAGTGTTCATTCTATTTTATGTTATTTAAGCTTTTTATTTGGAAACTATTTCAAATTGCAGGAAAATTTCAAGAACCATGGTACAAAGAATACCCTACAGCTCTTACACAAATCCAGCTATTGTTCACATTTTGCCTTATGTGCTTTATTGTTTTCTTTTAAGATGGATAAATAGATATAAACACACATACATAAATGACAGAAATGTATAGTCACATGTAATATTCTTCTGAACTGTTTGAGGGTAAGTGAATTCTTCATAGTCCTTTACTGACTAGAGTATCACTGTGTCTAAAAAGGGGACTGTTCTGTTATGTAGCCTCAGTACAGTTACCAACTTCAAAACATACAACATCCAAGCACTTAATGTAATCAGAAGAAACCGCCAGACAGCAGTGGTTTCTTCTCTTCTGCACTCTGAGCAGTAGACTTCCATTCTCACGTGGTGTGTGAATAGCAATCTGCATGTCTGATTGTTTCCGTCTTATTAAAATTGCCTTCTCCTGTATCAGCAATAGGTAGAAGGTGCATATTGACATTTCTGTTTCCAGTCAAATGTTTGTTTACTTTTGGCCTTCATTAGGGTCTCTAAATACATCAGAGAAGTAGTAAAACAAATACGCCATTCCCAAGTCTTGGAAATGAAAGAGTAAACACCAGTATAATTTAACACTTTCCTGATTCGGTGGGGAAATGGTGCTTTTTTTCTGTCTATCGCCCTTAAAGAGGTTGAGCTCTCAGTTAAATGAAATGTCATTCACACCCTCTTCGCCCAGCTTCCCCTTGCTGATTGACTTTCACCGTGAACTCTGGCAGCTGGGGTAAAATACTGATAAGTGAACGGTGCCTGTTCTCCCTTGATTGTTTTCTAAACTCGGAGGTCACTGTTTGTGACACCTGTCATCAGCTGCATCTCACCCAGCTCCCCACACCCTGCGGGTTTCCTAGAGTTCTTGGCTTCTCCTGCCTAAGAAGCAGACATTCCAAAACATTCCTGAACATTCTGGCTCACAGCTGGAGGCAAGTCTCAGCAGACTTATTTCCCAACCAGAGGCCTCCACTTGGGCTGAGGACAGATGTGAGGATGAGAGTGATTTGGGAAAACTCAGTGCTTGAACCCCTGCCTGAGGGATATGTAACATCCCTGTGCCCCAGGCCTGAGAAAGGAGCATGGCTTTACAGGAATGCTGTGCTTGGAAGTTTCCAGCAGCTGGAAAAATCACTTTTCTGGGTTCTGAATCAGAACCATTTCACAGTAAGAATTTTGTTGTATTTCCTCTTTGTTCTTCTCCACCTTAATCTCCCTCATATTGAGTTGCTTTGTCACTCCATTTTCCCTGAAAAGCTTTCTTATATAAAAATTTCAAGGGAATACGTTACCTTTTTAAAACTCAGTTTAATCGAAGCTATATTTAAAAACATGTTCTAAGAGTCAGCAAGTGCCTCTTTTCAGCCCCTTTCCAGCCCCCTGAGACCCATTCCCCAGTGCAACCTCTTTAAAGTGTTTTAGCTATTTCTTCTGGTATTGACCTCCATGAAGTTATTTTTTTTCTTTTTTGGTCATGCTGCACAACTTGTGGGATCTTAGTTCTATGACCAGGGATCAAACTCATGCCCCCCGAAGTGGAAGTGTAGAGTCCTAACCACTGGATCATAAAGGAATTCTCTTGATCTCCATAAATTAGATGCTGATGCTGGACTTCTTCTTAGAGGAATTAGGCCCCCTGGCATCACCCACCTCACTTCCCCTCCCCATCTTCCCAGGAGAGTTATGCATAAAGTGGGTTGGAATCTGTGGTCAGACTTTATAGTATTATGATTATTTCAGTGTTATTCACTAGAGAACCATCTATACTGGCATTATGCTTTTCTTATATAGTTTTTTTCCCCCTCAGAGTTAATAATTGCCTTTAAAAATTGCTTAGTTTACTGCATACCTGCTGCATGTTCTTCCCAAATGCCCTTGTAGAGCCATCAAATGCCTACCAGTACCATTTGCCAAATGCTCACAAGCAGCATAATCTCTCAGTTCAGCCCTATCCTGCTGCTTCTGAATCCTCCATCTTCCTGCTCCATCTATGCTTGTCACCGTCTAGGCATTCTCCAGGGACTTCACCATGTCTCTTGGATTCTTGTTTTCCTTAGACACCATGTCTACCTCTTTCTTCTTTTTATCTGGGGAGAGCACATCCTCCAGCAGCTTTCTGAGAAAGGGTGCACAGGAAGTAAAATTTTTTGAGGCTACATAGATTTGAAAATGAGGTTTTCCTCCTTCAACCTGAATGATGGTTCGTGGGTATAAAATTTTCAGTTGGAAATGATTTCCCCTCCAAATTCTGAAGGTAACACTCCACTGCCTCCCAGCTTCTGGTGTTGCTAATGAAAAGTCTAGTGCCATTCTGAATCCTTAATGTGACCAGTCTTATCTTTGGAAGTTTATGATATCTCCTGTTTAGCTTCACAGTAACCTGCCCTATATTTTTATTTCCTTTTCTCCCAATTAGGGCTTCCCTGATAGCTCAGTTGGTAAAGAATCCGCCTGCAATACAGGAGATCCTGGGTCAGGAAGATCCCCTGGAAAAGGGATAGGCTACCCACTCCAGTGTTCTTGGGCTTCCCTTGTGGCTCAGCTGGTAAAGAATCCTGCCTGCAATGAGGGAGACCTGGGTTCGATCCCTGGGTAGATCTTCTGGAGAAGGGAAGGCTACCCACTCCAGTATTCTGGCCTGGAGAATTCCATGGACAGTCCATGAGGTTGCAAAGAGTCAGACATGACTGAGTGACTTTTGCTTTCACTTTTCTCCCAATTAACTAACTCTTTCCCCTCTTCTTTCTTCCTCCTTCTTACTCCCCCCTTCTCTCCCTCTCTCCTGTTCCTCCCTTTCCTTTTGGCCCATTCCTTGAGTTGGCCATTCGTTGGAAGCTTTCAATCTGAAGATGCCTTTCTTTGATCCTAATATATGTTTATATTCCAAATGATTCCTTTGATAATTTCCCTGTTCCTTCCGGAACTCCCTGTTAATGTGGGCCAACCTAGACTGACCCCTAAGTCCTTTACCTTTACCTTTTATTCTTATTTCCTGTCCTTTTATTAGTCTGTTCTACCTTCTGGACTGTTTGCTTGACTTTAGTCTCCAATATTTTCCGCAGAACTTTTTATTTCAGTTGACATGTTTTTAACTTCTAGGAGTTTTTTCTCTTCTGATTCTCTTTTCAGAATACCTTTGCTTCCTGGATGCAATGTCTTACATCACTGGTGACATTAAATATAGGATCACATGCACACTCTCTCTTTCTTTGTTTTCTTATTCTTCCTCAATTGGTTGTTTTCTTTGAATTCCACTTGCCAGATGATTTTGGTCTGACTTTTTCACTTGAGAAGGCTTTCCTCAAATGTCTGGTGATTCTTATAAACAGGGAGTTAGTTCATCTCCCCCAGAGGACACTGGACCATTCTCTTCTCCTGCATGGGAAGCATAAGCCACAGAGAGTGGTGTTCAGGACACAGGTTTTCCTGCTGTTCAGGACACAGACTTTCACTTCATTCCTTGTTTTCATCCAGTACCACCCTGCACTGACAGGAACCTGCCTAGAGCAGTCTTTCCTGAGAATAAGGCTCTCATTTCCTTAACGGTGCTGAGGCAGAGATGGGGGAATGGTATAGGAAACCTCTAGGGGAGGAAACAAGTCCAGCCTCTCTATTCAGCCTCCAGTCAGCCTGCAGTGTGCTGAAGTGCACAGGTAGGAAGTGCCGATGTGCAATGTCTGCAGTTTATGACTCCCAGGTGGTCTTAAACCTGCCACTTCTTCCTTTCTTTCCTCCATAATGCCTGGTTCTCCAGGCACAAATGAACAGTTTTCAGAATGTTGGAGAGAAAGGGAATGGACACTACTCCATGCCTCTAAGAATGGTTTCTCTCCTTCCCTGAAGAGAGGAAAGTGAGGTGGGGATGGAAGCATGGGAAGACATGCAGGCCCTGCCACCCCCAAGGACTGGCCCCTTCCACAGCCTTGCACCCCTCCCAACAAGCATTCTGTTCCTGATCTGTCCCCAGTAAATTGATCTTTAGTAACAGCCCTGTGAACTGATTGTTCTGGACTGGCAGTTTCTGTGAAACACAGTAGCAAATACAAAGCCCCAGGAAGAAGCAGTTGAGAACATTCTCTTCTTCTTTTAAAGAAGAATTTATTTTTATATCACACTTTCTGTATCTTATCTGAATGTCTAGCCATGAGGATGTGAGAGACAAATTAAAACATGTCTTTTAAACTATGCAAGTAACTGCAACTCTCTCAGGCCCTTACTTCTTCTATTTCCCTCTCTCATACATTTTTTTTTAATCCTTCCTCATAAGGATTTGAAAGGATTTCTAAGCACTGGAGTCAATGATTCCCTGAAATGATGAAGCAAGGAGAAAAGACAAGCAAAGCACCTGAAGGTCAAGTCATAATAAAAGTAATAATAAAATACTTATTAATAACCTGTCAGTTCAGTTCAGTTCAGTCGCTCAGTTGTGTCCGACTCTTTGCGGCAGCACACCAATAACCTATAAGTGTATGTAAATATAATCTGGTAGCCAAATATATATGGGCATCTTAGCCTCATATTCCTCATATTCCTCAGATTTAGACCCTGAAAAAAACTTACAAGAAAACACTGAACCGATAGTTTCTCCTCCCCCACCCCTTTGAGAACAACAGCATCATCACAGTCACCCTCACCACCTCAAGTGCAGTGGAGGCAACAATACGTTTATTGAGTTTTCTCAAGATTTCTGGTGTCAACATGGTTCTTGGTCTTGCTATGGATGATGGTTGTAAGCTGGGTGAGAGAATAAACACTAGACAGACAGGGAAGGCCCCTGGGCAGAAAGCGTATATGCTGAAGGGCAGGAAGTGAGCGCCCAGTGGTGACGGGAGGCTCCAGGATATGGCGAGGGCTGCTGTGCAGTTGGTCTGCCTCAGGAAGATTTCCTGAGGACAGTGTCTGGGAAGAACAGCTTTTATATGAAATGAAATTAGGGAAGAGAAGATTGAGGCCAGAAAGTCATTAAGAAGAAAGAGTTTCTAAATGGACAATTTACTAATATCTTCATAGTTTTAATTTAAAAAATCTTTATTGAAATGTAGTTGATTTGCAGTATTGTGCCAATCTCTGCTGTGTAACAAAGTACCTCAGTTATATACATATACACGTTCTTTTTTTTAAAAATATTTTTGTCCATTATGGTTTATCACAGGATACTGAATATAGTTCCTAGTGCTATACATTAGGACCTTGTTGTCTAACTTTAAATGCTCATTCACTGAGTCAAAATTAATGTCAATCAAGTTAAATTTGACTTAATGGTATTTTTATGACATTGACAGTGTATCATACCATGGCTTATAAATACATGTTAACTTTAAAAAACTTGGTAAGATCTTCTGAGAAATGCTTTATTAGGGAAATGTATGCTGCTTTAACTTAATAAAGCAATTTATAAGTTTCTTTTTAATATTTGCAGACTGTGAAGGGTGGGATTTATAACTAGTAAAAGGAAATTAGAGTTCAAGATAGATGGAGAAATTATCAGAGAAGACCCAATTCTTTTAAGTTCAGATTTGAGGTCCAGAAAAGTATGTTCTAGGATACTAAAAGAAGATGAGATGGAATTGCTTTTGGTGAACTTGGCAGAATCAGAGAAAAGGAGAAGACCCAGAAGACTGAAAGTAGTTGATTTTTTTGATTTTCTGAAAAGAAAAGAAAATTAAGCCCAGAACTGATAGACCGACGGAGATTCTAGACTGTGCTGTTTAAATGGCAGGCTGTGAATACTGGAAGAGAAGGCAGTAATCAGCAGGAGCCAACGTGGGTTTACAGAAACTGCACATGCCAGAGAAAGACCATTTCCCAACTGAGACACTTCTGGACTGAGAAATCAGGGGATATTATACACACAGTCTCCCTGCTTTTAACAAGTCTTTTAACCAAGGTCTCTCCTGAATGTATATGGATGAGAGGACAATCTTGTTTTAAAAATCATGCAAATAGATAGATTTGTGGCAGATGAAAGGCTGTACCTGTCTGTAAGTCGATGAGGGTGGGGATGTTTATTTTGTTCTCTGATACTTAGAACAATGCCAGTCACATATGGATGCTTAATAAATATCTGTTGAACAAGTGGGCTGCTACTAAGCCAGGGAGACCATTCCAGGGAGTGTTACAGGATTCTCTCCTGCGTTCACTCTACTGAGTGTCCTGTAGAACACCTACTCTGTGTTCTGTAGAAGCACCTACTGTGCTTGAGTCGAAATCCCATGGACAGAGAAGGTTGGAGAGCTACAGTTCATGGGGTCGCAGAGTCAGACACAGTTTAGCAATTAAACAACAACAATAACAAAGCTATTGATAATGTACTCATGAAAGTCTGTAGAGATCAGAAAGAAAAGCCCCCAAATGAGTATTTTTCCAAGTTTTATTGGGATATACTTGATATGTAGCTTTGTATTAGTTTAAGATGTACAGTATAATGGCTTATGTATATACTTCGACATTACCACAGTAAGTTTAGTTAACATCTGTCACCTCAAATAGTTATAATTTTTTTTGTGTTGAGAACTTTTAAGATCTACTGTCCTAGCAACTTTCAAATACACAGTACAGTATTGTTAACTGTAGTCACCCTGCTGTATATTGCCACTCCAGAACTGATTCATCTAATTCCTGGAAGTTTGTGTCTTTTGACCACCTTCACCCAGATTGCCCACCTTCACCCAGATTGCCCACCCTCCACCTCTTGCCTCATAACCATCTGCCTGTTCTCTGTGAAAACTAGTATTTAAACGGACAGAACTAAGACCTCAAATATTCTTACAGGTCTGAGCTGAATCAATCAAGTTAAACAGGAATATGGGTAAAATCTTATTCATGAGACTTAAAAGTCAACTGAACATGTATATGTGGGGGAGACAGAGCTTAACAAACATTTAAAAGTTCATATGTTTTAACTGACTCTAAACTTCATGTTAATAGAGGTTATGACATGGTTGCCAGAAGAGGCCCATTTCAAAAATCTGTTTAGTCATTAATTTCAGCAAATGTTTATTGAATATCTGCTCTGGCCCAGGTGCTATGCCAAGGAGCAGGCTGCACATGCAAAGACAGATATTCTATAAATCCTGTAATACAAGGCAAGAGGCTGGCATAGGCTTCCAGGAGCCCATACCGTTGGCAGTTCCTCCCACCTCACTGACTGCACCATCTCAGATTCCTCTGCTAGCTTCCACTTCTCCCCAATCCCTCAGTTTTGTTTTATTTTTATAGTTTTTTTTTTTTTTTCCTTTGGCTAAGCCCAGAGGCATGTGCAATCTTAGTTCCCCAACCAGGGATCGAACACACACCCTCTGCTTCGGAAGCACAGAGTCCTAACCACTGGGCCACCAAGTCCCCGTGTCCAATCCCTCACCTTTGGATTACCCCAGGCTCACTCCTCAGCTGTCTTCTCATCTCCATCTACTTTTATCCCTTAGCCATCTCATCCAGGCTCATGACTTGGAATTCCATTTGCAGATATCTCTCAGATTTCTACCAACAGCCCAGGCTTCTCTCCTGAGCTCGAGACTCATTATATCCCTATGTCTGCTTGGCCCCTTCATGTTTAACATATAAAACAATTCCTAGCCTTCCTCTGTCCGTTAATTTTCTAGAGCGACCATGACAAAGTACCAGCAACTGGATGGCTTAAAACGGCAGATATGTTTTCTCTCGTAATTCTGGGTATAAGTCTGAAGCCAGAGTGTTGACAGGGCTAGACTCTCTCTGAAGGTTCTAGGGCAGAAGCTGTCTCAGGCTTGTCTCTTGAGCTTCGAGTGTTACCAACGATCCTTGGCTTCCTTGCAGACACACCGCTCTAATCTCTGCCTCCTTTGTCACTTGACATTCTCTCTGTGTCTTCATGTCATCTTCCCTCTGTGCCCGTCTGCCTCTTCTCATAAAGACACCAGTCATAATGAACCAGGATCCTCCCTGATGATCTCAACTTGTTAACTTCTGTAAAGACCCTATTTCTAAACAAGATCACATTCACACATACTGAGTTTAGGACTTTGACATATCTTTGGGATCTGCAGTTCAACCTGTAACAACCACTGACTTGCTCCGTCTACAGCCTTCCCACCTCAGCTGATAGCCAATTCACTCTTCTGGTTGCTGTGGATAAAATCGCTGCTGTCATCCTTTGCTCTTGTCTTTTTCTTTCACTCAACACCCAAGTCCACCGGGAAACACTGCTTAGGGTTTTACCTCCCTTAGGGTTAGGTCCAGAGCCAACCATCCACTTCTCCCACCTCCACTTCTGCTGCCCTCACCTGAGCCACCGTCACCCAGGTTACTACAAAAACCAGACATTCAGAGCATGGCACTCCTCTGCTCAAGACCTTGCACTAGCTTCCACGTCACCCAGAGTCACCACTGGCATCCTTGTGCCACCCGCTTCCCAGTGCCAGTCTCCCATGCCATTCTTGGCTTCATCACCTTCTATTCTGGCTCTCGTTTGCTCCTCTCCAACCACAGTGGCCTTCCTGCTCTTCTTACATCCTGCTGCTGCTGCTGCTAAGTCTCTTCAGTCATGTCTGACTCTGTGTGACCTCATACATGGCAGCCCACCAGGCTTCCCCGTCCCGGGGATTCTCCACGCAAGAACACTGGAGTGGGTTGCCATTTCCTTCTCCAACACATGAAAGTGAAAAGTGAAAGTGAAGTCGCTCAGTCGTGTCCGACTCTTAGCGATCCCATGGACTGCAGCCTACCAGGCTCCTCCGCCCATGGGATTTTCCAGGCAAGAGTACTGGAGTGGGGTGCCGTTGCCTTCTCTGTCTTACATCCTAGGTTCACCCAACTTCATGACCTTTGCACTAACTCCTCCCTCTGCCTGGATCAAAGGGTCCTAGATTTCTTCCTGCCTTATTCCTTCACCGTCTTCAAGTCTTTGTGCAAGTATTATCTTCTCAACGACATGCTTCTTTTAAAAAAAAATTATTTTAAATTGAAGGGTAATTAAAATATTGTGTTGGTTTCTGCCATATATCACCATGAATCAGCCACAGGTATACTTATGTCCCTCCCTCCTGACACTCCCTCCCACCTCCCATCCCATCCCACCCATGTAGGTTTGCACCGAGCCCCAGTTTGAGTTCCCTGAGTCACGCAGCAAATTCCCACTGGCTGTTTTCCATATGGTAGCGTGTGCTGCTCTCTGCATTGTCCCACCCTCTTTTTTACTGCCCCAGTGCCATGCCCATAAGTCTCTTCTCTATGTCTGCATCTCCACTGCTGCCCTGCAAATAGGCTCATCAGTGCCATCTTTCTAGATTCCACATATATGAGGTAGTATGCAGTATTTGTTTTTCTCTTTCTGACTTACTTCACCCTATGTAACAGGCTCTAGATTCATCCTCCTCATTAGCACTGACTCAGATGTCGACCTCATGCTTTTTAAAGTTCCGACTAACCTTCCCACCAGCATTCCTAATCCCCTATCTGCTCAAGTGAATTGTTCTGTACTACTCTCCTTCTGCGTGTGTGTGTGTGTGTGTGTGTTAGTCGCTCAGTCATGTCTGACTCTTTGTGACCCCATGGACTGTAGCCCACCGGGCTCTTCTGTCCATGGAATTCTCCAGGCAAGAATACTGGAGTGCGTTGCCATTCTCTTCTCCAGCTCCTCCTATATACTGTATGCTATTTGAAGTATTTATTGTTTATTCTTTGTCCCCACCCCCAGCCCCGCTAGGACATAATCTCCCTGCGGTAGGTAAGGGTCTTGTTGGTTTTGTTCACTTTTGTTTGCTGAGGGCCTGGAGCAGGGTGTAGAGTCAGAATTGAACCCAGATCCCTCTGGCTCCAAGACCTCCTGTCTTCAGTCTGTGAAAGACCACTTCCAACTACACAAGGATGATTCCTTTAGACACTCATTCATTCTCCCTCTCCCATCTATTGCTATCATCCTCAGGGACTTCAGTATCTCTGTAAGCCTGTTTGCCTAACATAGAAAGTTTGAAGTGTTACAGAAATAATGCCATGTTTATTATGTTCATACCAGGTGAGCTTGGGTACCTTATTTCACCCCCTGTGCATCAGAAAGAGATCCCAGTGATACTGTAGTTCACAGGAGTTTTGTAAAGATTATGTGAGTTAATATATGTAAGTACTTGCCATGTAAACTGTGAGTACCGTGTCAGCGTTATTGTAAGAATGTAATATGTTTGAGCCTTGAGGACATTATGCTAAGTAAAATAAACCACAGAAGGACACACACTGCATGATTCCACTCCTGGGAGGTATGTAATGTAGTCAAACTCTTAGAAACAGAGAGTAACATGATGTTTGCCAGAGGCTGGACCGGGAGGAAATAGCCAGTTGCCATTCAGTGGGTATAGAGTTTCAGTCCTGCAAGATAAAAAAGTTCTAGAGGTCAGCTGTACAATATTGTGCTTATTGTTAACGGCGCTGTATACATAAAAATTTGTTGAGAGTAGGTCTCATGTAATTCACTTATTTGGCCACAGTAAAAAGAACAAGTCATTAGTCACTAACCCACTCTTCATTTTATTGAATTTTCTCCAGGTTAAGGAAGACCTCCCAGCTTGTTTATGGCAGGTGGGACAAAAATCCAGCCTCTGACTCTCTGAGTCTTTGTCCCACCCAAAGTTAGGCATCAACCCTATCTGTCAAATCCCAGCAGATTAATGGGCCATGCTGTACGGTCCACACCCCCTTGGGAGAAAATGCCTCACATTTAGCACCAAAAAGTTCTATGCCCCATAGATTAGGCAATGAGAAATAAATAATCCAGTCAGTGATGTTCTTGATGGGTGGCTAGGGCTTCACAAACAGGAGGAGTAAACAAAAGAACCATCTTTGTTTCAAGCATCATTAGAACTAGCAAAGCCTCAAAGTCATTTTTCAAATTGGTGGGCGGCCCCCAGCATCTGTCCCCACCTGGAAGGGACACTTGGTCTATAGAAGCAGCAAAAATAACTGCATCTTCCATGACACTTTGGTAGAAGTTCCCGTCCTAATTAATTCTTACCTCCTCCTTCCTTTATAAATATGCCTGGGCAAAGTGACATCCTAGCATTTCTGGGTTTTTTTTTTTTTTTTTCTCTTCTTAACAAGGAATTCTCTCTTCTCGTGCATTTTAGGTGCTGATTTTCTCATGTCCTAGAGATGCTTCTAATTAGTCCATGCTTCCTCCCCATAATAGTTTACCACTGGAGTGGGTTCAGACTGGAGGAGGGAGTGATTTGATCTCCTTATCAAAGTGTCAGTGATCAGGTTAGCTTTCTTAGCTACTCATTCATTTTTATGCCTCTCCAGAAACAAACAGCAGGCTCCTTGCTAAGCGGAGCTGGAGATGATGGGGTTTTGCAGAGTCTCCCAAAAGAGCTCCTCCAGTTCCTTTTGATGAAATGCTGTCTCGAAGCCTTTGCAATAGCGCTCACCAAAGAGATGATCTCCTTTTTTTTTCTTCTCATCGGTGGAAAAACACTAGGCTGGGAACTGTATGGCAGAAGCATGCTACCCTGTCACCTTGTCCCCAGATAACCTGGCACCTGCCAGGAATTGCCTGCTGATTGGGACTGGGCCTGCCATGCATCCCAGGGGGAAAGTACACAGAAAAACTGTCCCTTTTCCCACTCCCTCCAGGCCAAAGGGGATGGTTTATTCTTGAGTGGTTTTTCCATTGCTGAAGGAGTCAGCAGAGATCCTAGAATTCACCTCCACTGCTTCAGAGCTAGAAGGAGAAGCTGCTTTGGACCTTTTTTCAGGACTTGTATCAGTCAGCTTTTGCTGTGGAACAAACTGCCCTAAAACGTGATAGCTTAAGAAAATAAACATCATTTATCATGATTCTGTGGGTCAAAAGGGTGCTTCTCCTGGTGTGGACAGCTCAGCTAGGGCTAGATGGCCTAGGGTGGCCTCACTCACCTGTCTGGTGGTAGGGTGGTGGGTTGATCTAGAGCAGCCTAGATGGGACCAGCTTATCCTGTTCTACAGAAGGCCAGTCTGGCCTTCTTCCAGTGAGGTGTCGGGGTTCCAAAGAGCAGCAGGAGAGGGCAGACGAACCCCAGTGCACAAGTGCTGTATCTCTGTGTGTCACGTTTGCCATTGTCTCCTTGGCCAAGGCAAGTTGTATGACCAACTCCAGAATCAAGGTGAGAGGTGAACATCCGGGGGCATGGATCTGCAGGAGAATAAACCCACTGGGGATCATTCCTGCAAGGATCTGCCCCAAGAGTGGCCCATCAAAGGGGTGTCCTTTTCTGTCCCTGTATGGAGTGTGCAGGATTGGTGTGGGGCGGCTGTTTTGAGGAAGATGTGAATGGAGGTGTATAGCGGAGTTTGACCCATTAGTCAGTTTGACCCATTCTGACTATAGGCTGGTGGTGACTTCACTTCTCAAAGGCTCAGTTTCTTCACCAATAAACTGGGCCTGAATGAGCCCTCTTCACCAGCTCCTTCAGAAGACTGAGGCAGTCTAGGAAGTAGCACAGTGTCTGGCATACAGTTGGCATCTGGTGCTAGCTGCTATCACTGAGAGCAGTTTGGGGTACTCATGGTGGCAGGTTGGGCAGAGAGGGGGTGAGCCTTCCCATAAACAGGAGGCGTGGCTGGGTGGTTAACTGTAGGAGGCCAGTTGAAGACCATGGAAGGATGCAGAAGGCTCTCCTTGCCTCTTGCAGACTCAAGCTGTATTCAAATATGTGTGGTTTAAAATGAAAACAAGCCTATCACCCTTGCTTGGTTGATCATGTCCCAGCAGTGGT
Organism: Ovis aries; assembly: GCF_016772045.2. NCBI lineage: Eukaryota > Metazoa > Chordata > Mammalia > Artiodactyla > Bovidae > Ovis > Ovis aries. The sequence goes on along the minus strand of NC_056057.1, from coordinate 48,397,213 downwards.
CACTTGGCTTCCACACCCCACCTTGTGCCCAAAATAGCTTTTGGTTCTCACTATCAGAGGCATCAGACACTTTGCAGCATTTTCTTACTTGAGATCTCTGTGCACTGGACTCCGTTGCCTGCATCCTCAGTGTCTTGTCATGGCTCACCACCTTCCCCTCTGAGCATCCCTTCTCAGTGTCCTTCACCAGCTACTTCCCCTCTTCTTTTCCTGGTCAGTGTTCTCCAGGGTCCATCTTTAGTCCTGCTGTGAACAGCATCATTTCACAGGCTGACCCCCACCATGTCCCCTTGTATCTACATGCTCATGATTGTCTTAGTCTTTCTCTGGCCCCATCTTGTCTATTAACCTGCCAGTTAGTTGCTCAAACACAATAGGTTACAAAATAAATATAACCGCCCCATCTGTCTTCATCCTTCAGGCTGCCAGACAAAATACCATAGACTGAGTGTCTCAAACAGCAGAAATATATTTCTCACAGTTCCAGAGGCTGGAAGTCCAAGATCAGAGTGTCAGCATGGTTGGAGCAAGGCACTCTTCCTGGCTTGCAGACAGAGAGCAAGTCCTGCTGTCCCTTCCTCTTCTTATAAGGGCACTAATCCTGTCACAAGGGCCCCATCCTCATGACCTCTAAACCTAATTATCTTCCAAAAGCCACATCTCTAAATACCATCACATGGAGAGAGGTTAGGCCTTCAGTATGTGAATTTGGGGGGACATCATTCGGTCCACATCACCATGCATACATGCCCTCCTGCTGTACTTTTTTTAAAACAAATAGAGTAGTTTTATTGTATTAATAATATGAACTGACTTGTGTATTGTAGCATTATTGCTTGTTTTTGGCCGTGCTGGGTCTTAATTGCTGTGCACGGGCTTTCTCCATTTGTGGCGAGCAGGGGCTACTTCCAGTTGTGGTGCACAGGCTTCTCATTGTGGTGGCTCTCTTGTTGCAGAGCATGGGCTCCAGGTTATATGGGCTTAAGTAGTTCTGGGGCATGGGCTTAGTTACTCCACGGTATGTAGAATCTTCCCGGTCCAGGGATTAAACTCATGTCCCCTGCACTGGTAAGCAGATTCTTAACCACTGGACCACCAGGGAAGTCCCCTCCTTTTATATTCTTATCCACTTTCCCCTCTTCCCAGTATTGTAGGCCAGAAAGCTGCAGGTCATTTCCACAGTGGGTCAGTGCTAACTACCTCCTGGGTCCTTCATTCTCTCTCTCCCTGCAGCCACTGCCCCCAGGTCAGATACCAGCACCCTCCTCAAAGCAGCCTCCTCACCTGCAGGCTTGCTCCAGCAAGCTCAGTATTACCTCCAAAACACCCACTCCATCTCTGCTCTCCACACTCTTCTCACACATATGCACATACAGGAAGATCTGACCTCCCCACCTCTGTGGCCCCATCTCCTGCCCTTCTTCCTGGCATCCTCGTCTTTGCCACCCTCACTTACCTGAGTTTCCCTGAACAAGCCATGCCCTCTCACTCCTCTGCTTCCCCTCTACCTGGGGTGCTCATCTACCCTAGCCTGCTTGGGCACTCCTGCTCATCTGTCAGGACCCACCTCTGTTGTCATCCCGAGAAGCCCCCATCCCCACCTCCCACACTCCACCCCCGCTGCAGCCCAGCTCGCCTTCCTTTGTACTCTGTTCATGCCTGTTTACCATGTGTCATAGTGAATCATTGGCCAGCTTCCCTTCATGACTAGGTGCTGCTTGAGGGCAGGAATTCATTCATTTCTCTGAATCCCTGTGCCTGGCACTTAGTAATGGCAAGAAATAAATGTTGAATGAATCAATGAATGGTATGTGAGTTGATGAGGGCAGTTGTTTTAGGTGGGCCCAACAGTCTCCTCTTTCCTGTATTGAGCCACCACAGGTGCCATCAGCTTCCAGCATACACACAGGAGGTCTGGTGTCCCCCTTCCTGCCTCCAGCACCAGGGGCCCCTGCCAAGATCTTCTCTGCCCACAGAATCCACCCTCTGAAAGCAGCCTCGGCCCGAGTTCACTGCTCCCTCCCCCAGCTCCCTTTACCCTTTCTGCCTGTTCTGCTTGGTTCTCACATCACTTCATGCTGTCCTATTCTCTAATTGTCTGGCACGGCTTAGCCCTTTATTATACCAGTACATTCTACTGTCTGGCTCATTCATTGTTTTGAGAGCATACATTGTCCTAGCTGCACCCTCGTGTGGACGGTACTTCTTCGGACTAAATCAGTCTCTGGACATGTGCTAATTGCTGCTCCACAGGTCTTTGCTTATAACCCACCTGTTCCTGTCATTTCCACGCTGGTCTCCTTTCCTTCTAGTCACCGTCCTCTTTGCAAAGGCAGAAATGCCTAAGAGGGAAGAGTTAGCAGACCCACGTTCGCATGTCAGCTCCACCATTTCCAAGCTGTGAGCCTGGCAGCAAATAGCTTCCCCTCTTTGAGCTTCTGTTTCCTTATCTAGACAATGGAGAGACCATCGCTCCTGCAGGGCTACTGTGAGAATTAAATGAAACAATCAGTGTAAAGCACTTAGCGAATTGCCTAGCAGGGAATAAATAAATAATAGTAAATGTTGGCTGCTGTGATGGATGTTGTTTTCAATATTATTTTATCAGTAAATCCTTCCCTGAAGATTCTAGCATAGCCCAGACCCTGACCGGCACATGGTGCAGCAGGTTAGCATGCTGATGGTTTCATAGGGCTGTCCTGGAATGTCTACCCCTTACTCATTGGAATGGGAGGCTTCTTTCCTCTGGAAATGAGGAGGGAGTGGGGGCAATTCCACTCCTCTCCAACAAGGACTCCCCTCTTCTCTGAACTTAGCACTGTCCTGCATCTTGTCTTGGTACAAGGTGAGCGTGCTGGCTCTTTACTCAGACACGCAACCGCCTGGGACAGCCAGGCGCAGGAGGGCCCCCACCCCCTTCATCAGGCTTTTGTCAAGATAAGGCAGCCTGGCCCTTCCTGGCCGTTCACATCAGGGGTTTACGGTTGCCTTTTCCTGGTTTTGAGTTGGCTCTTGCTTGTCTTGAAGGGCTTTTCCTGGCACATTCATGAGGGGAAGGCAGCCTGGGGACCTGACAGGGCATCCAGGGGCTACATGAGGCTGAGGCCACACCTGTCCAGTCCCAGGGGCCTGATGGGACGCAGGTGCCCTGGCTGAGGGCTGCCTTATTCCTCCTCATCTTCCTTTAACCCCCGGAGTTCTGGATAAGGGCTTGGCTGACACCCAAAAAGGGTAACACCCGTCCCTCGGCTGTGGTGGTTCCTTCCTGAGCTGCCTTCTGTGGTTGGCTGGTGGCCACTCAGCTGGGCCAGAGAGGGTACAATATTCAGGTATCTTCTCTTTTTGCTAGAGAGGCAAGTCAGCAGATAATTCTCACCCCTAGGCTTTCCCTTCCCCCTCTCAGCTCATAACTGATGCAAGTGTATAAGAGTATAGGCTGTTTTATGGGATGTAACCTTTGGGGGAGTCTCGCCCAGGACGGGGTTGAACAGTTACATCAGAATCACCTGCGAAGCTTTATTCCAAAATACAGATTCCTGGGACTCCTAGAATTTCTAATTCAGTCTGGCTTTATGCCAGGAATGTACCTTAAAATCTGAGAGATTCTGCCATTCACCGAGATGTAAAACCACATATCTGGTCCCACCGTATGACTGGCTGAGGCAGGAGCTGGGGGCACTCTGGGGACCTAGAGAGGTTTCATGCAATGATGAGCTATGGAGGTCTGGAGCCCCTGATACTGCTTGAGCCCTGCCATCTTCTTAGCAGTAGTCAGAGCCTGAGCTGGATGGGCTCAGGGTCACTGGGGTGACAGCCTGCACTGGGACACTGACTTAGGGGCCCCAGTAGGCCATGGTGTTGGGGAAGGTAAGGAAGGAGCCAAAGCAGAGAAGAGAGGCTGTTCTGCCATTCCTGGAAAAGGCCTGCAGTTTGAATGCATGTACACCTTCACCTCTCCATCAGCCCCATCCCTGGCCACCTGGGACAATGTCCTGGGCACCTCTACAACCCACCATTGCTGGTAGTGTGTGACCTGCACTGGGGTCTGGTTAAGGGTCCACATGGAAGTTGGCTGGACGGTAGCCCAACTGGGTCAATTTGACTCAAAAGCAGAGTTGGGACAAGGTCTAAGTTTACCAAGCCCTGGTACACTGAGCACATCATCTTCTGATCCGAGTGTTTGGCCCTTCTGGAAAGATGAGATTGTCTCAAAAGCCCTGGCTCTGCCCCGGAAGTTTACACTAGGAAGCCTCTAGAACTGCAGGCACAAGCCCCATGGAAATAGGCTGTGCATCTAGATCGAAAGCAGCACTTAAACCAGAGCTTGGTGAGCTCTCGACAGAGCTCTGTGAGCTCATTTAAAACAGAGCTCGGTGAGCTCTCGACAGTCCTGGGAGGGGCAGGCTGTGCTGGGCGCTGGAGGGAGCCTTCTTTCACCAGGAATTAAGGACCCAGAGCCGCAGGCCCTTTGAGAAAGCATCCTCCTAAAACTGCTCTCCCTGGCATTTGTGGCAGGGAGGCTGGTCACAGGCCTGCGGGGGCTGGAGGAGAAGGCGCATGGCCACACTGGGGCCGGTAGTGTTCCAGGAAGGCGGGATCTATTTTTTTCTGGGAAGTGAGAAGCAGTTTAATGATACTATGAAAAAGCTTCCCCAGGCATGCAGGCCTTAAGTAAATAAAAGCACAAAAATAGATTTTTTCAGACCGTGTCCTTCCAGAGCATAGTAGGATTTCCTGAGAAATTGGATTGAGTTCTCCCTGACTCACCTGACTGCTGAGTGGAGGAATTCAGAGGGAAAATGTGTGTTTCCTGTAGCCGTATCTGCTGAAATGGGGCCGATGGCAGGGCTTATGGCTCTCAACTGGAATCTTTTGAAAAACAGCTGGGAGTGTCTGAATAGCAGCCTGGGGGTTGGGGCTGAAGCTTATTGAGCCACCCCTACAACTGAACCCCTACTCTCAGAATGAGAAGTAGCTTTATCACAGAACTTTTGCCCTGCCTGCATGTTGTAGATTGGTTTCCTGCAGGTATACAGAGCACTGGGCGGCCCTCAGGAGAACAGGGTGTTTTTCCAGCAGTGATGAGGGGTTGACTCTGAAGTGGCCACACCCTGACCCCACTTCATTTGGATGCTACTACTGCAGCCTGCTGTATGGCCAGCTAACTGCTCTATGACCACAGAGCGCAAAGCATGTTTTCTTCTGGGCCAAGCTATGAGAGCTAAGACACCAAAATAGTATTAGCATTTTTCTTACATAGGTTTTCAGAAACCAGGCTTCAACTGGCCCCAAACGATTCCAGGACCTAAATATAGTGCCCTAGGCCACAGTGGATAGAGTTTGGGTTCCAGCATGGAACTTTATTATGGGTGAGAACCAGTGGTGTACTGGCTTTCTGAGCAAATTCAAGAGCCCTGATTTGTAGACGTTTTTTTGTGCTCAGTCGTGTCTGACTCTGCCACACTATATGCTTACTATAGTGACTTTCAGACGACCAGCGTAAAGTCACTAAATGTGGAGTTGGGAAGAAAGTCACGCAGCTGGCTGCAGTCCACTACTGAACTATGTCTCTGGCTCGAAGATCCAAGGAGCTTACAAGGAGCGATTCCTAAGAGGGGTGCACTGGACCACATGTCAGGGATACCGCAGGGGCCCCATCCCTCTATGTACAGAGAACTCCTCCCCCTTGGCCAGCAGAACCTTTTAACCACCAAGAGGATCCATATCCCCCAGCTGACACTAGATTTACTGATGCCTGGCTCCACATTAGTGGTTTCTGTGATAGAACAGGGATGGGTCACAGTGTTTGGATTTATCGGCTTTATCTCATCCCTTGAGGAGACTGTTACAACTGCATCCTCCTGGGACTTCCCTGATGGTCCAGTGGTTAAGGCGCAACCCTGCCAGTGCAGGAGCTGTTCAGTTGCCAAGTCATCTCCAACTCTTTGAGACCTCATGAACTGCAGCATGCCAGGCTTCCCTGACCTTCACATGTCCCAGAGTCTGCTCAAACTCATGTCCATTGAATCAGTGATGCTATCCAGCCATCTCCTCCTCTTGTTGCCCCCTTCTCCTCCTGCCATCAGTTTTTCCCAGCATCAGGGTCTTTTCCAGTGAGTCAGCTCTTTGCATCATATAGCCAAAGTATTGGAGCTTCAGTTTCAGCATCAGTCCTTCCAATGAATATTCAGGATTGATTTCCTTTAGGGTTGACTGGTTTGATCTCCTTGCTGTCTGAAGGACTCTCAACAGTCTTCTCCAACACCACAGTTCAAAAGCATCAGTTCTGGCCTCCTGATGCTTACCACAGGCTGTGTTCTTACACTGACTGTATAGAAAGAGGAGGCAGAGTAAACCCACCCCATATACACCTCAGCCCAGGCAGGCCCTTTACCTGGTCTGTATTGTGAATGGGGAGACATGGAGGTAAGAAAAAAATAAAGAAAAAAAAAATTAAAAAAAAAAAAAAAAAAGCATCAGTTCTTTGGTAATTAGCCTTCTTTATACCCCAACTCTCATATCCATACATGACTACTGGAAAAACCATAGCTTTAACTAGATGGACCTTTGTTGGCAAAGTGATGTCTCTGCTCTTTAATATGCCGTTTACGTTTGTCATAGCTTTTTTTCTGAGGAGCAAGCATTTTAACTTCATGGTTGCAGTCACCATCCGCAGTGATTTTGGAGCCCAGGAAAATAAAATCTGCCACTGTTGGCCATTGTTTTCCCATCTATTTGCCCTGAAGTGATAGGACTGGATGCCATGATCGTAGTTTTTTGAATGTTGAGTTTTAAGCCAGCTTTTTCATGCCAGTGCAGGGTACATAGGTTCAGTCCCTGGTGGGAAAACTAAGATCCCACATGCAGTAGCCAAAAGATAAATAAGTTTCTTCTTTTTTCTTTTAAGTGCATCCTCCTGAGCTCCACTCCTAGAGAATCTCACTCCATAGACCTGTCATAGGTCCAGTCATCTACATTTAGGGGCCAGATTGCATGTAATATTCACACTTTAAAAAACCCTCAGCTACTCTCTGGGCTTCCCTGGTGGCTCAGTGGTAAAGAATCTGCCTGCCAATGCAAGAGTTGCAGGTTGAGTCCCTGGGTCAGGAGGATACCTTGGAGAAGGAAATGGCAACCCACTCCAGTATTCTTGCCAGGGAAATCCCATGGTCAGAGGAGCCTGGTGGGCTACAGTCCATGGTGTTGCAGTGGAGTCAGACACGATCTAGTAACTACACAATAATCACTGCTGTTTACTCACCCTGTGGCTTCAATCACTGAAAGCTCAAGGTCTGGTGGCTTTCAACATTATGATTTCATTCTTGACCCTCACTGTTTTGCTCCAGTCAAACAGAGTTGTTTTCTTAAAGTCCTGCTATGCAAAATTAGATTCTAGATCATAGTAACAGCTAACACTTTTTGACAGCTTTCCAAGCACCAGACATCAGATATGTGTTGCCCATCTCATACTGACAGTCATCTTATTATTACCATCCCCATTTTCAGATGAGGAAACTGAGACCCAGAGGAATTTTCCAAGGTGAAAAGTCCAGATAAGCTGACTTTAGAACCTGCCTTGTAAACATGACACTGAGCTGTTTGTAGAATAACATTCTCCTGCAAGTCTTTGTCTTTTGACCTAACTAGTTCAAGCTGAAGTTCAGTTCAATTTCTTGGGCATTTGTGTGCCTATAAGATTCTGGCATTGTCTTGTGCGTGCATGCTAAGTTGCTTCAGTTGTGTCCAACTCTTTGTGACCCTATTGACTGTAGCCTGCCAGGCTCCTCTGTTCATGGGATTCTCCAAGCAAGAATACTGGAGTGGGTTGCCATGCCCTTCTCCAGAGGATCTTCCTGACTGGAGGATGGAAGCCACGTCTCTTGCCTCTCCTGCATTGGCAGGTGGATTCTTTACCACTGGCACCACCTTGGGCATCTGAGTGCCTATAAGATGCTGGCACTGGCATAAGTTAGCTCATTTAATCCTCCCAGCGACCTTGTGAGGATGCTGTGACTACTATATTCTAGACAAGGAAAGACAAACCCAGAGAGCCTCTGTGGCTTGCTCAGTATTGCACAGCAAGCTTGAGGTGGAGCAAGAGTTAGTGGCTCGTCCCCCAACCCCGCAGCCACCCCAGCTATCTACTAGGTGACTCCTTAGTCTGAAGTGAGGCAGTTGAGGCATTGGCACTCTTTTAAGTATTTGAGCGTGTTTCTGACAGCCTTAATATTTAACATTTAAATGTCTGAGATAGTATATAAAACGTTAGCATACAAATGAGAGAAGATAGGTGTATCTGTCAGCACCAGGTAGACTGGGCTAAGTGTGGCCTTAAATGCAAAGGACTCTGCAGACACAGAGAAAGGGTTATTGTGGCTGCGGGAACCTGAAAAGGCTCCCTGGATGAGGTTGCACTAACGCTGGCCTGGAAGGATGAGTAGGACGTTGGTGAGTGTGGAGGGAGGGATTAAAGGAGGGGCAGTGCTGGAGGAGGATGTGGTGGAAACTGAACCTGGGACTCAGGGATGGTGGGGCTGGATCCCAGAGCCTCAGGAAGCTCCCTGAGAATCTGTGCCTTTTCTCCTCGGGCACAGAACTAACTTCATGCTTGATTTGTGATTGAAGACATAGTGACTTTTCTCCTCCGGCTGATTGATCCTATTTTCCATTACATTAAAATAGCTTTCTGTAATCCTCTCCATGGTGGATTTTTTTCTTCCTGGGCCTCTGTGCTCAGAAGGCTGCCAGCTTTCAGCACCAGCCCATCTGAGGAGTTGCCAGGTGTGTATAACTGGTTGTAGAAGCCTGGATTTGATGGAAGCACAAACACCTCTTTTCGTTTTCTGAGAGCGAAGTCCTTTCTGTCCCTCGCTAGCGCTGGTACATGAGTGGCAGTTCCAGCTGGAGTGGCTCTGGCTCCCCTGTTTGCCCCCGTTTCACAGGGGAATGCCTTGGCATATCTGTCAACAGCTTCCTGCAGCCTGGCTGTCCCAGTGGCCTGAGTGCTTTGGACACGGACTCCTGGGGACATTAAGCAGTTCCTGCCACTGCCCTCTGGCTATGCCAAGTGGACGCATCTCATAACAGAGCCAAATGGCACGTTTACCTCGGAGCTCTGGCGGCATCACCTAGGTGGTGGTTGTAATCATTGGAGGGCGTATGCAGGACTCCATAGCCTTGACAAATGGCCTCTGGAAAAAAAATGTCACCATCCCTCTGCCAGTTACAGATAAACCATGACCAGAGCCAATTCTCCTTTGCACTCAGAGCCACTGACGAGGGGTCTCTCATCGCAGACCCTCTGAATAGGAGTCAACTCAGCACTGCTGTGGGGCTCACCAAGATCCCAGGCGCTGGGACGGCCTCAAGTTCCTGGCCACAGTCTCACAGATTCTGAGTCAGGCCCTCTTCTTCATCCCCAAATCTTCAAGCAGAATCTTAAAGGAAACACCCACCGCCCCCCCCACCCCTGCCCCCCACCCCAGAGCTGAGCAGGGGCTGGCGTGTCTGGGGTGGGAGTCTTCTTGACCCTGTGCCGCCAACTGCATGTTCAGATGGCGTTTGTAGCAACACCTGAATAGCTGAGGCCTGCCTTGGGGGCAGTCTCCTGGAGGCCTCTGTCTGTGTCTCCTCAAATGTCATGGTTCCTGCCTTCACGAGTGCTGCTGGTAGGCTGCTTCACAGACCGAGGTCCACAACACGTCGTCTAAGACATCACCCAGGTCACTGTGCTGGGAAGGGTGGAGCATCTCTGTGGTGAGTGTGCCTGGCCCTACCAATCAAGTTTTAAATTAATCTCCAAAAAGTGATGGAAAACCTAATGGAAAGTGCTGCTTGCATCATTGTTCTGGTTTTAGCAGGGCTGTGAAAGCCCCTGGTATGCATGGTTTGACTCCCACAGACAGCTAAGGACCCCAGCTGCATCCTGTCCCTTTGCCCTGAGCTCTTGGTTTTGTTTTCCTCAAGATGGAATGAAAGCCTCTGGGCCCATGAATCTCAAGAAACAAGATGGCGGATGTAGGTGTGCCTCAGAGCAACCTCTTTTGAAGTCTACAGTCTATTCAGATTTCAGACAGAAAGCTGAATTCAAGGAGTGCTTCGATTCCCGCTTCCACTTTGCTCCTGCCGCTTGAACAGAACCGTGCTGAACGAGGGAGACACGGGGCTGTATGTGAAGCACAGTCCTTGTTCTTATGCAGTTCACGGTGCAGCCCGAGAAAACCAGCTGATGTTTTCTGCTGTTGTCTAAGTTCTTTTTTTTCTTCTTTTCATTTAGTTTTGTAAAGCCATATCTCACCCCTGTCACTCAAAAATGTAGCCTTCAAAACCATCAAACAGGCTGAGACTGAGTTAAGTCCTCCTCGGAGCCCCACAATGCTCAAAACTAGAATGCTTTCTAAGATAGGAGCAGAGATGATACAGGTAAAACCATAGAGATGGTAGGTAGATAGAGATAGATATGATAGACAGATAGGTATGACACAGAGGTAGGTGAGATGAGAGACAGGGATAGGATAACTATGATAGAACAAGATGATTACTTCGATTTCATTTTTACTGTATATCGCGGTGTAGTTGATTTACAATCTTGTGTTAGCTTCAGGTGTACAGCAAAGCAGTTCAGTTATATGTATATCCATTCTTTTTCAGGTTCTTTTCTCACATGGGTTATTACAGAATATTGAGTAGAGTTCCCTGCGCTATACAGTAGGTTCTTGTCAAGCTAGATGATTGATGGAAGTGACAGATGCTATCGTCTGTATAGATACCATCTCTGTGAGTAGGTGGGTAGTAAGATAGATAGTCAGCCTTCACTAACTCCTCTTAAAAGTAAACCACTCAGATTTTATGCTCTGTTTGCCTTATCCAGGGGTTTCCCCTGTAACGTGGGTGTGGCACCCTCCCTCATTCGTCTGCTGACACACTCCCTGATGGACCAGCCATCGTAACTGAGGAGCTGGAAGGAAACTAAGGGATGAGTTAGTCCGTCCTCCAGACTCAGCTTGCCACAACAAGGAAGTGGACCATCCTATTCTAAAAGACGGGGAAGGAAGTGTTTTCATTGATTTCCCTTGACCCATTTAAGTTGTTCTTAACAGCATTGTTCTAGTCAGTCTGGAAATTTTCTTTGACCATAACATGTCTTAAAAGGAACAGTATCACTTCCTCATCCCCAAACCCACTGTTTCTTCCCTGAAATATGGTACCTACCTCCCCGTCACTCAGATCTCTCTTGGATGGGGGTGGGAAGCAGGAAGATATTACAGACTGTGGCCAGAGACCCTACCTGGACCCTGGAGAGGCCCCGGGATGGAGGTGGAAGGAGTCACCCCTAAATCCTCTGGAAACCAGCTTTACACACTCAAGCTGTTAACATTCTCTGGTGAGGGAGGCCCAGGAGAGGAAAAGCCTGTTCCACAGAAACAAAGCAAGGCCTGCTGAAGAAGTCTTGAGGGAAAAAGCCCAGGGAGGCCTCCTGATTTTATGAAAACAAATATTATCTTAACTGTAGTTCTCAAGTGGACAATAACATGGGCATAAAGACTTAAGTGAGCATTTAAGCCTGTAAGTGACTCAGGCAGGAGAACCTGGGAGGGAAGGGAGCCTGTGGTGGCATGTGGCCTTTCCAGAGCATCGCACGTGCCTCCACTTGTCTGGTCTTTAAGTGTCACTAGGCAGGAAAGCCCAGGGAGGGACTAGAATTTTCCCCAATGTGTTGATGCTTCTCTTCTCTCTCTAATTGAATGTAGTGAACTAAACAGTCTTTGGGGCTTCCCAGGTGGTGCTGGTGGTAAAGAACCTGCCTGCCAGAGCAGGAGACATAAGAGATACAGGTTCGATCCCTGGATCGGGAAGATCACCTGGAGGAGGGCACAGCAACCCACTCCAGTATTCATGGCTGGAGGAGAATGTCTCCCATGGACAGAGGAGCCTGGCAGGCGACAGCCTATATAGGGTCACAAAGAGTCGGACACGACTGAAGTGACTTGGCACACCCGTAAACAGTCTTTACTTCCAGGTCCTTGTTTCAGGATGCTGTACCCATCCTGTCCCTGATACAGAACTTCTCCCTGGCTGGGCCAGGGCATGGGGGCTGACTTCGTGAGGGACTAATGGGGGTGTCCTCTCCATGCAGCTTATCTGTAAGCCCAAGCACCCCTTGCTATGAGAAGTGCTTTAGCCAGGTTACCTTTTCAGGACTCAGCATCCCACCAAAATGGTTACATGTTCCTCATCTGTCTTTTGGGCCAGAGGTGGGGAGGTCAGGCCAGAAGCCAGCAGCCTGCCAGGCTGAAACAACAGACAAGTTTGCTGGACAGGGAGGAGCCTAGGTGCCCTGCAGCTGCTTGAGAGAGAGAACTAGGGCTGACTTGACATCCCTGGGAACATTTTTAGGGGCCGCGATTGTTGGCATTGAAGCCTAAGCCAGGAGTAGGCACAGGGGAGCCCTTTGTACTGTGGTTCTTTTGGCCACCAGGGTCTTCACTGCCCAGCAGCCACTCAGATCCTCTACCAGGCTGGGCTTAGATGGCTCCTTGTGCCTTGGGCTGAGCCTGGCTGCTGCGCTGATCCAGACCTGAAACGGGGAGGGTGGAAGGAGTCTGGAGCTTTGAGGCCCTGTATCACCTACTTTCCTGATGTCCCCAGGGTGAGGGAGCACCCCTATGCCCATCCCAAACTCTGTCTTTGGGGGGGCCATCGCTGTGGGTGGAGTGGGGAGTAGCTGTGGTTTGTTGGAGAAGGAAGGAGCCAGCCTTCATGAGCCTAGGATGGTGGGGATAGGCATCTGCCACTCTACACATTGTAGAGGATGCGATGGTTGGATGACATCATTGACTCAGGAGCAAACTCCGGGAGGTAGTGAAGGACAGAGGAACCTGGTGGGGTGCAGTCCATGGAGTCACAAAGAGTGGGACATGACTTAGCAACTGAACAACAACACAACAGTGGCCACCCCGCGCATGCCTCCTTCCTAGCTTCAGCACTTGTCTTCAAAGGAGCTCCAAGAATGAACAAATAGATGTAATTGTTAACCTCATGATCTTAGTTAGCAGCATGGATATTAGGACAACTTATTGTCATTTACAACTTGCCCCTTTGACAGAAGAGAAAATGAAGGAATATGGGAAGTAAATCAGCTTCTTCAGAACTTCAGCCTTGTTAGCTTATTAATGTTTATTAAGTGGCCGCCATGCATCAGACTGTTTGGCTAAGGACATTTTTAAGTCATAATTTCTGTAAGAAGATCCCAGTCTGGTGAGAGGGGTGTAATCCAGTGACTCCAGTACAGCCTTAAGAAAACTCTGGTCATATTGCTGAGGGCCGGGAGGAAGGGGAGGAGGGAAACCCTGCCTCCCCTCCAGGCATATCAAAGGAGTCTTCCCAGAGGAGTGGATGGGTGAGTTGGAGACTCTACATCCTTACTTTGTGCCAGCCTCTTCACAAACATGTCATTTTACCCCTGATGAGAAAACAAAAGCTTAGAGGGGGTTATCGAGCCAAGCAGCAGGGTCAGAATTTGAACGCAAGGCTGCCTGACTCCAGAGCCCTGCTCTGAGGTACCACATTTGAGCAGGCTCACCTCTCGTGGTTTTTGTTCTCAACTCCTGGTTCAGATCACCTCCCAGGTCCAGCCTCATACTGTCTCCCTTCCTTCGTTTTGCTTCAGGGTATGAGTGAGAGCTGAAGGGGAGCCTGGGGGGAGGGGCTGGTCTGGGGGATCCCCCCAACTCCGGGCCCCTGTGCAGCCTGCTGGCCTTGATACCCCATGAAAGCACGTCTGTAAAGGCCCTCCTCCTGCGGAGGGAGGGATGGGCTGTCTTTCATGGCCATGTGGGCTGGCTGGGGTTTGCGGGGTGGGGGGTGAGAGAAGCGGAAGCAGGGCTGGAGTTTGGGGCTGGGATTGGGAGGGGTCAGTCCAGGCAGCAGAGTGGGGAGCTTCTACCTGCTCTGGGCCCCTCTCCTGGCTCCAGCCTTGCCAGGATGTGCCTTGTGGCCCAGCCTCAGCGAGAAGAGACTGGGGCTTTTGAGTCCTGGTTTGTAGGAGAAGGCCCTGTGCCTGCCTGCCACCCGCACCCACCCTCCTCGGTGCTGAAAGCTGGCCGGCACTGTGCACGGCTTGCTTTTCTAGTCCTGTTTCAGTTTCTTTTTCCAGATTTCAGTGTTTCTGAAGCCTTCAGTCAGGCCGTGAGTTTTCAGAAATCTGAAAAATGGAAAGTGACTGCATTTTTTGTTGTTGTTGAATTTTCCTCAAGGGAAGTTCAATACTCTGCTGGGAGAGTGGCAGGTGTCAGGTCAGAGGTCACTGCTTTGAAGGCCCCCAAGTTATTTTGTTCTGTGACTTTAAGGAGAGTTTGGAGTTGAGGGACACACAGAATCATGCAGCCATGAGAGCAAAGGAGAAAAGTTCCCCCTGCCTCACACTTTCTATTTGACACAAGTGATTAAAATGCAGCTGAAAACTCTACTAGCAGAGAGAAAAGACACATTAATAAAAACTGGATAATGAGCATATTAAGATTAATGGGAGAAAGTAAAGCATTTAGGACCAGCTTCTCCCACCATGAAAGGTACTTCTCCTGAGTGGCATCTCTGCTAAATGTGAATCCACTTGGAGGCAGCCATGTGTGTCCTTGAATCACAGTGGCTGTTCTTCCCAATAATCTCCCATCTTGAGTTTATGTAATTGGAAGCCCACAAATCAAAACCGCTCCTAGCCGAGTTCATCTTTTTGGTAGTTTTCCAAGGGAGTCCGGTGGCACTGGCTCCCCAGTCATCATCACAGGGCTGTTACATCCATAGTTCCCATCACAGTCTGTGGATCCATTCCATTACCCACCACAGGCAGAGGCTCACACTTACCTTCCTGCAAAAGATTCAGTGTGTTGAAATCACATAATCTGTTTTTTCCATTATGTTGTGCTTTCTTAGAGTCAGTTCAAAAGGAAACTTATTTTAAAAGTATATGAAACTATTGTTATACTAGAGTCATATGCTACCTTGACATTTTCATGATTTCTATAGCAACCGCGGTAGTTTCAGAACCCTGAAAAAGACTTTGGGGGAAACCTGAGGCCATTTTCTGGGGCTTTTTTTTTTTTTTTTTCAAGAAATTAAAATTCAAAGTTGTCTGCTTTGCTGTCTTCCTTTTCACTACTGTGGGATCTTCTGCAGGCATCACTGCTGAAGCTGCCCACCCCCTCAGCCCCCGGCCTTCAAAGCCAGTCTGCCTCTAGCTGCTTCTGTGTGCAGCCTTTGCTTAACTTGGCCTTTCCACTTGCAAAAGGAAGGAATCCCTCTTTCTTAAGTGTTTTATCTTTTGAACTCTCACCAGTTGTTGCTTTGTAATACCCAGGTCTTGAGCTTTGGAAGGTTCCAGGGGCAAATTCAAAAGTGCACAGAATCTAGTGTGATCTGCAGCCACAAAACCAGTTGTCTTCCCATCATAGAAACAAATCCTGTACAAACAGCTAATTGGACATGTCACCCTGCCTTTTCCTTTACTTCAGCCATTTTCACTAAGTGAATATTTGGTATAAAGGAAAATTTATACACAACTTTGCTTGTCTGACGTGTTCCCTCAGAAGGCCATTTATAAAATTCTGCTCCTCCTATTCTGCCAATTTCTTTCTTTCTTTTTTAAAATTTGTTTGTTTATTTGTTTGGCTGCACCAGGTCTTTGTTGCGACATGCAGGATCTTTAGTTGTGGCATGCAAACTCTTAGTGGCTGTGTGTGGGATCTAATTCTGTGACCAGGGATGTAACCTGGGCCTTCTGCATTGGGAGCTTGGAGTCTTAGGCACTGGACCACCAGGCAAGTCCTGCCAATTTCTTTTTCAGTAATGACTTAAGAAATGGGTCACTAACTACACCAGGAAATTAGTTACTTTTCTACCTTTGTAGCAACCGTTCTGGTGTCCTAAACTGTGTCTCTTCTTCCTGCCGAGCTGGGCTCTGTCCTGTCCATCCCTCCTCTGCCATCTGGGAGTGGAAGGGGGCCGAAGGTGAGAAGTGTGGAGGGTGTGGAGGTGAAGCTGTGGGAGCCAGAACAGACCTGTGGGGAACCTAAGCGCTGTCGGGAGGCAGACCCAGGATGCCAGGAAGTTGGTAGCATCAGTGCCATTGTCAGTCGACTTCCGCAGATGAGAATTCCACCAGAAGTTAAGGAAGAGAAAAAGTAAAGGACTGCTTGCTATACGTGAAAGTGAAAGTTGCTCAGTTGTGTCCGACGCTTTGCGACCCCATGGACTAGGGCCTGCCGGGTTCCCCTGTCCATGGAATTCTCCAGGTAAGAATACTGGAGTGGGTAGCCATTTCCTTCTCCAGGGGATCTTCCCAGCCCAGAGGTCGAACCCAGGTCTCCCACATAGCAGACGGATTCTTTACCATCTCAGCCACCAGGGAAGCCACTGAGAATAACCTGTGTGTGATCCATGTATAAGTGGCATTAATTTGATAGTCTGAGCCTCATCTGTGAATAAGCTCCAGGAATAACCCTTAAAGAGTAAGCATTATATTGTCAGACATTGAAAAGAACTTAATTCTCCACTCCCTCATCGCCACTCCCCCGCCCCCAGCCCCCTTATCACCACCAGAGCTGAACAAGTTGTAGCCTTTTTGTGCTCATTTGATACAGAAAGTGATCAGTATGTTTACCTGTCTCTGTTGTGCATATGTTTTGGGGCTAATGGTCAATACCATTATCATAATTTTATATTAACATATTAATTTCCTCTCAAGTTCACAGAAGCCTTTCAGCATCCAGTGTGGTAAATGACAAATATAATTTTCTCCATTTCAATAACTAGGGAAATTGATCCAGGGAAGAGTGATGCCAGAGTAGATGCTAGTCAGTGGTGGGCTGGTGAGTGTTTTCACAGCCAGCTCTCCAAGAGAAGCAGCCCTGGTTTGTAATGGATGCTGATTCCCATGGTGTAAATACTCCCACCTTGGCAGATTAAGGCCACAGACATGCCTCACTGAATGCAGACTCGGGAATAAATACAATCAGCTCCTGTGAGCTGCAGCGTATAACTGGCACTAATGATTCAGTTCATGGCCTCAGACTCCCAGGTAAGCACTGAGGACCAGCTCTGACCTCTGTAAACCCCCAGTTAACTCTCAGGCTCAGCTCAACCCCTAACTCACTGGATTGCCTTGAAGAGTGATTTTCAAACTTTGAGTTGAAACTTTTCATACTCCTTTCATTAAAGGAGTATGAAATTAATTTCAAGAGTTCAGCATGTTTTTAAATGAAATAGAATAAAATTAAAAGAAATGAGTAGACCAGAACATATGAGAGTGTAATGTATGTGTTTGATAGATGATGGATGGACAGATAGATAAAACAGGTATGTATATGTGTATGGGGGTCTCCCAGGTGGCGCTAGTGGTAAGGAACCCACCTGTCAATGCAGGAGAACTGAGAGTTGCTGGTTCGACCCCTGGGTCAAGAAGATCCCCTGAAGGAGGAAATGTCAACCCACTCCAGTATTCTTGCCTGGAAAGTCCCATGGACAGAGAAGCCTGGCAGGCTACAGTAAGTAGCTTAGCACAGCACATATGTGTATAATGGGTTGGGGTGAAAAACCAGAAAATACTTACCTAGAATCAAGAGTATACCTGTTTCCCCATCTGCAAAATGAAGCTATGGATCTTGCTCCACCCTGCCAATGATCAGACCAGGAGGATAATTAAGATCACTTCTGTGACAGTGCCATGGTGGTGCTATCTGATGTATCTGATCAACAGTTGATTCATTTGCAGGGACAAAATGGAACGAAACAGACAAGCATGGATTTGTGGTAGGGAAATAATTGAACGTGGGGAGATAACTGAACACTGTGATGGGCAAAGTCCCATCATTTTTGTGCATGTTTTCCTGGGGCCTGACCACAGCCTAGAGAGAGCCCTGGCAGTGGCTTGCAACTCTCATCTGTCCACACGTGTGTGATGGTGCCGTGCACGTAGAGGGAATTCTGCAGGTCGGAGGGACCTTGCAGTTTCCCCAGGAGGTCAGCTGTGAATGGTCCTGAAGAAGAGTCAAAGAATGTGCTGCCTGGAGCAAAGACTCTCCCACTGGAGGGAGAAGGAATTAGTTTTGAAAAATAGGGGAGAAGACCTTGAGTAAAGCTTTCTCTACACTCTTTCCCAAATCCCTGGAGGAAGAAAATAAAAGGCCAGGAAAATTTTACAAGCCTTCGCAGAAACTCCATGAGGCAAGAAATGCAAGCCCCATTTTATGGATGAGGAAACAGTTGCTCAGAAAGGTTGGGCACCTTTCCTGAGGTTACACAGCAAAGGGCACTGTGCTCAAAATCCCTCCTTCTGACCCCAGGCCTGTGCAAATGCCAAAGGTTCCTCAGAGCCTGTTGGTCCTCTTTGCAAGCCTTCCATCCATCAAACTGTTTTCTTCATTTTTAAAATGGGATCTTGCTCTTATGAAAGGCCTTTGGCTAAGATGGGAGCATGGACTATAGAGCAGGGTTCTCATCCTGCTTTACAGATCACTCATGGGATCTCTTAGCTTTGTTTCCTTGCCTGGAAAGTAGAATGATGGCAACTTTGTGGGTTAATTATGAGGATTACCGAAGATAATGTTATCAGATAGCAAAGGCTAGAAGGATGTATCTTAACATGCTAACAGTGGTTATCCCGAGGGGGTGTCATTACAGGTGGTTTCACTTTTGCCTTTTTTTCCCCATCTTTGTTCAGTGGTACGCTGGTAAATGTTTAACAATGTGGCTTGCTGAAGAAAAGAACACACCTGATCTGTAGTGCCCCTTTCCATGCTGTAAATACTCCATGAGGTCTGATTTCAAGCTACCTCCTTGATCTCATGGAACACGTTGGGAGACTTTCACAGTTGGCTCTCAGAAGCTGATACAAGCCCACATCAGCACACCACCATTTTTAACCGTGTGCTGAAAGTTCTGTTTGAGTGGTAAATTGAGAGGGAGAGTTAATTAATAGTATATCCAACATGATGCCAGGCATAGTGATTCCCAGTGCTCCCTGGCCTTCCTCCCTCATCCCCAAGCGGACAACACACTGACCAAAATGGCCTGGCCCCTGGAAGTGGTGGTCTTCTGAGAAGCCACAGGCTTTATCTAGTTCCCATCTAGCAGACTCTCAGAACCTAGGAAGCCTGTTGAGGAGATTCTGAGGTCCGATCACTAAGGAATACGCAAGCAGGCCAGCAGGTCCTCTCAGTTTCCACGGGAGACATACTCTAAGCAGACGCAATTGAAACTGCCCTGCAGGGAACCAAGAACAGCCCCAGTGACGTAAAGGGCCCAGAGTAGGACACCCTCAGGGTGGCCAGGCTTTGCCCAGCCTGACATTTACCTTCAACTCTCGACCCAGAGGTGTGGGAGAGTGGCAGGGGAGCGGGGGCTCCACAGCTTCCTGAAGGAATGCTGAGGTGGAACAGCAGCCAGAGGCCTGACGGACCTTGGACGGGTCAGCGGGGCCCATGACAAAGGTCAAGAGCCGGGTTCCCCACCCCCTACCTCTCAGCCTCCCTACTGCACTCAGTTTCTGGCACAGAGTAGGTGCTCAGGCAAGTTTGCGAATCCTTTTTTTGTTTTTTAAATTAATGCATTTCTTTCATTCCCTTATAGCCTGATCTATTGCAGAAAGACTGTAAGGCAGCCCAGGAAATGCTGTTGAATAAATAAATGTTTTAGCCCTTGCCAGCTCCTGGTTTCACATGTTCCTGGATAGAAAATGTGACTAAATCTAAATGAGATGCAAAGTGTTAATAAACGCTGCCAGTGATTTTTTTTTTTTAATTTCTTCTGGCTTTTCTGTATTTTTCAAACGTATCTTCAAAACACACGTATCACTTTTGTTATTTTTTAAAAAAGAATATATATTATAAAAATATTCTGTAAGTTGAAAGTAAAGCAAGAGTGGTGTCAGCGGTGTGGGACTGGGAGTGTCCTCCAAGTGCTGGGAGGCTCTGAAGCTAGGGTACCGGATGCTGTGTGGGCCCCGCCTGGGCCTCTGTCACAGCTGGGTTCTCTCTCAGCCTCTCTTGTCACAGGCCTCCGCCTACCAGGCACTGACTAATAACGCTCCCCTCCAGTAACGTCTTAGTCAGAGTGGAAACAGAGGCGAGTCCTAGAGGGGAAATGACCCGCCGCGCCTGGAGCCACAGATGCTGCAGAGACTCCGTGCGCCTGCGCTGCAGCCTGGCCCGCATCCCGCCGCGGGCGCGTGGGGTCCTGGCACCAGTGAGGGCCCATCTCACCCTTCTGGTCCAGCCTCCCCTGGAGCAGGGGTCTTGGCTCCTGGCCATGTGACCAATGTGTCGATTCCATTTCCTTCTAAGTATCTGGCTGCACTGGAAGCATGTGTTGGGTTATAAATGAGCCGTCCTGACATCAGGAGGAATTCAGCTTCTCTGTGGCCTCCCCCTGCAGCTAGCAGAACCATGGTGTGTCTGATGGTTTTCGGTAGAAACACAGGTTGAGTCTAGAAAATGAGGGCCTGGTGGGGGTGGAGAGGAAACTCAGATGTGTGAGGCAAAGCACTTTCATGAAGGCTGTGTCTTTTATTTCCACCTGTCCACCCTGCTGTCAGTGGTCCTGGAGCTGGTCAGCTAAGGAGAGGCAGGCAGAGTGCCCTTCAGGGCTCTATCTCTACCCAGCGGCCCACGAGGAGGCTCTGACCACTGGTTTCCTCCAAACTGATCTCCCTACCTCCCACCCCATCTTTACTGAGATATGATTTATGTATCATACAATTTACCCATTTAAAGCATACAATTCAGTGGCTTGTAATATATTCACAGCTTTGTGTAACCATTACCACTATCAATCTGGGACTGTTTGCATCATCTGCAAAAGAAACCTATAAACCTTTAGCAGTTCTCCTTTATCAGGCCCCCCAGCCCAAGGCAAGCACTAATCTCCTCTCTCTATCTGTGGCTTTGCCTCTTCTGGATGGTTCATATAAAGGGGATCATATAATATGTGGCCTTTTGTGACTGGCTTCTTTCACTTAGCATATGTTTTTAAGGTTCATCCATATTTGTAGTGGGGTTTCCCAGGTGGTTCAGTGGGTAGAGAATCAGCCTGCCAATGCAAAAGACATGGGAGATGTAAATTGGATCTCTGGGTTGGGAAGATCCCCTGGAGGAGGGTATGGCAACCCACTCCAGGGTTCTTGCCTGGAGAATCCCGTGGACAGAGAAGCCTGGAAGCTCAGTCCATACAGTCACAGAGGGTAGGACAGGACTGATGTAATTGAATATGCATGCACACATATTATAGCAGGCATTAGCACTTCACGTCTTTTTATGGCCAAATAATAATATCCCATTGTATGAATATATCACATTTCATCTATGCATTCAACAGTTGATGGGTATCAGGGTTGCTTCGACATTTTAGGAATCAGCAAACTAAAATGGACTGGAATGGGTGAATTTAACTCAGATGACCATTATATTTACTACTGTGGGCAAGAATACCTTAGAAGAAATGGAGTAGCCATCATAGTCAACAAAAGAGTCCAAAATGCAGTACTTGGATACAGTCTCAAAAATGACAGAATGATCTCTGTTCATTTCCAAGGCAAAGCATTCAATATCACAGGAATCCAAGTCTATGCTCTGACTGGTAATGCTGAAGAAGCTGAGCAGTTCTATGAAGACCTGCA
Source organism: Ovis aries (assembly GCF_016772045.2). NCBI lineage: Eukaryota > Metazoa > Chordata > Mammalia > Artiodactyla > Bovidae > Ovis > Ovis aries. The sequence goes on along the minus strand of NC_056057.1, from coordinate 48,375,546 downwards.
AGACCTTTTACAACTATCACTCAAAAAAGATGTCGTTTTCATTATAGGGGACTGGAATGCAACAGTAGGAAGTCAAGAAACACCTGCAGTAACAGGCAAATTTGGCCTTGGAGTACAGAATGAAGCAGGGCAAAGGCTAACAGAATTTTGCCAAGAGAACGCACTAGTCATAGCAAACACCCTCTTCCAACAACACAAGAGAAGACTCCACACATGGACATCACCAGGTGGTCAATACCAAAATAGATTCGTTATATTCTTTGCAGCCAAAGATAGAGAAGCTCTATACAGTCAGCAAAAACAAGACTGGGAACTGACTGTGGCCCTGATCATGAACTCCTTATTGCCAAATTCAGACTTAAATTGAAAAAAGTGGGGAAAACCACTAGACCATTCAGGTATGACCTAAATCAAATCCCTTACAATTATACATTGGAAGTGAGAAATAGATTCAAGGGACTAGATCTGATAGAGTGCCTGATGAACTATGGACGGAGGTTCATGACCTTGTAAAGGAGACAGGGATCAAGACCATCCCCAAGAAAAAGAAATGCAAAAAGGCAAAATGGCTGTCTGAGGAGGCCTTAGAAATAGCTGTGAAAAGAAGAGAAGTGAAAAGCAAAGGAGAAAAGGAAAGATATACTCATTTGAATACAGAATTCCAAACAATAGCAAGGAAAGATAAGAAAACCTTCCTCAGTGATCAGTGTAAAGAAATAGAGGAAAACAACAGAATGGGAAAGACTAGAGATCTTTTCAAGAAAATCAGAGATACCAAGGAAATATTTCACGCAAAGATGGGCTCGATAAAGGACAGAAATGGTATGGACCTAACAGAAGCAGAAAATATTAAGAAGAGGTGGCAAGAATATACAGAAGAACTATACAAAAAATATCTTCACAACCCAGATGATCATGATGGTGTGATCACTCACCTAGAGCTAGACATACACTCACCTAGAGCTAGACATCCTGGAATGTGAAGTCAAGTGGGCCTTAGGAAGCATCACTAAGAACAAAGCTAGTCGAGGTGATGGAATTCCAGTTGAGCTGTTTCAAATCCTGAAAGATGATGCTGTGAAAGTGCTGCATTCAATATGCCAGCAAATGTGGAAAACTCAGCAGTGGCCACAGGACTGGAAAAGGTCAGTTTTCGTTCCAATCCCAAAGAAAGGCAATGCTAAAGAATGCTCAAACTACCTCACAATTGCACTCATCTCACACGCTAGTAAAGTAATGCTCAAAATTCTCCAAGCCAGGCTTTAGCAATACATGAACTGTGAACTTCCAGATGTTCAAGCTGGTTTTAGAAAAGACAGAGGAACCAGAGATCACATTGCCAACATCTGCTGGATCATTGATAAAGCAAGAGAGTTTCAAAAAAACATCAATTTCTGCTTTATTGACTATGCCAAAGCCTTTGACTGTGTGGATCACAATAAACTGTGGAAAATTCTGAAAGAGATAGTAATACCAGACCACCTGACCTGCCTCTTGAGAAATCTGTATGCAGATCAGGAAGAACATTTAGAACTGGACATGGAACAACAGACTGGTTCCAAATAGGAAAAGGAGTACGTCAAGGCTGTATATTGTCACCCAGCTTATTTAACTTCTATGCAGAGTACATCATGAGAAACTCTGGGCTGGATGAAGCACAATCTCAAATCAAGATTGCCAGGAGAAATATCAATATCCTCCGATATGCAGATGATGTCACCCTTACGGCAGAAAGTGAAGAGGAACTAAAAAGCCTCTTGATGAAAGTGAAAGAGGAGAGTGAAAAAGTTGGCTTAAAGCTCAACATTCAGAAAACAAAGATCATGGCATCTCGTCCCATCACTTCATGGCAAATAGATGGGGAACAGTGGAAACAGTGGCTGACTTTATTTTGGGGGCTCAAAAATCACTGCAGATGGTGATTGCAGCCATGAAATTAAAAGACGCTTACTCCTTGGAAAGAAAGTTATGAGCAACCTAGACAGCATATTAAGAAACAGAGACATTACTATACCAACAAAGCTCCATCTAATGAAGGCTATGGTTTTTCCAGTAGTCATGTATGGATGTGAGAGTTGGACTATAAAGAAAGCTGAGCCCCAAAGAATTGATACTTTTGAACTGTGGTGTTGGAGAAGACTCTTGAGAGTCCCTTGTCCAAAGGGACAAGGGAGATCCAACCAGTCCATCCGAAAGGAGATCAGTCCTGAGTGTTCATTGGAAGGACTGATGTTGAAGCCAAAAGTCCAATACTTTGGCCACCTGATGCAAAGAGCTGACTCATTAGAAAAGACCCTGATGCTGGGAAAGATTGAAGGCAGGAGGAGAAGGAGATGACAGAGGATGAGATGGCTGGATGGCATCACCGACTCAATGGAGATGAGTTTGAGTAGACTCCAAGAGTTGGTGATGGACAGGGAGGCCTGGCGTGCTGTGGTCTGTGGGGTCGCGAAGAGTCAGATGCGACTGAGCGACTGAGCTGAACTGGGTTGCTTCCACCCTCGGGCTTTTATGAGTAATGCTACAATGGCCATGCATGAACAGGTTTTTGTGTGGAGTTATGTGTGCTGTTGTGTCTCATAGACCATATAACTGATCTTCCAACAGTATGTATTTGATTCTGTCACCACTTTGCTTAAAAACCTTCAGTAGCTTCCCATTGTTCCTAAAGTCAGGTTCAAAATCTATGTGTGTGTGTGTGTGTTACTTGCTCAGTCATATATGACTCTTTGCAATCCTATGGACTATAGTCCTCCGGGCTCCTCTGTCCATGGGTATTCTCCATGTTGATCCACAAAGCTTACACCTTCCGGGCTCCCTTCTTGTTCTGTTTCAGCCAAGAGCTTCCTCCAACACAGAATCTCCTTCCATGGTGGACCTGAAACTTCTTCCTCTCTCCCCTGACCTTTTCTTTCTCTAATCCCTCCCCGGGAAAGCCTCTCTAATGATTCAGTCAAGGTTAGGTCAGCCTGCCACATGCTTTCATGGGACCCTGTTCCTCCTCTCCTCAGTGGGTACCACAGTTACACCCACAGGATGACCTGTGTGAATCTGGTCAATGCTCCTCTTTTATGCTCCTGCAGAGTAGGGCTCTTGTTCTTGTTCACCAGTCAGCCCTGGCACCCAGCACGGTTGGTGCCCAGCACACTTAGGCACATGGTAAATATTTGCCAAGTAAAGAATGGATAATGATGGCAGCCAGCAAGCCACTTGTCTGGACGCTTCCTTTTACCCTGCAGCTTCTGCAGGTGGTGGGGGGGACCCCGGCAGCTGCCGAAACCAGGATGACTCCTTTTTCTCTCTCCAGCCCTTCTTACCCTGTCACATACCAGAGAGGCCTCTGCTTATGCTGGAATGGATTTGGGTGAACTTCCCCCTCATCCTAAAATAATTGGAGCCTCACTGGGTCCCAGTGAACCCTGGGGCCCTCTTTCAGGACAGAGTGACTCCCTGTGGCATGTGATTCCGGGCAGCCCAAATGCCGCAGGCTAAGCCATCAGTGGTAGCCATCCATTTACAAGGGAAATGAGGAGGGATTCTTGGAGGCATGGGCTTCTCTGAGAGTAAGGAGCTGCATTTGGACAAGCTGCATGGCCTTTTCTAAAGATGATTGCCTTTCTGCCGGTCTTGTTTGAAAATCTGCCCTGGAGGACATTCCAAGAAGAAACCGTCCACCTTCTAAGACTTGGTTGCTTTTTCAAAACAACCTGTTTTCCTTTCCCCCCACAGATATGCACTTGTTCGGCCACTACCCAGCACACGACGACTTCTACCTCGTGGTGTGCAGCGCCTGTAACCAGGTCGTCAAGCCGCAGGTCTTCCAGTCCCACTGCGGTAAGTGGACTCCTGCACTGGCCGATGTCCAGCATCCAAGAGGAGCCCTGCCCTGTGGTCTGGCCCTGGGTCTGTCTGAGCCCGAGGCCCTGGGTGAATCCCCCTGGGGTTCTGCCTCGGCTTCCAGGCCGACTGCCTTAGGGGTAGTCAGGGATAGCCCTCCTGCCAAAATGTTCGGTGCTGTGGGGGCACCAGACAGAAAACGTCCCATTGTTTAGGTAGATGGATGGTGGTCTTTGCAGGTGACAAAGGGGAGGGACAGCAGTGGCTCAAGGAGCCACTCCTGCAGCCTCACAGCCCGATGTTCGGTTCTTCCAAGAGAGAGAGAGGGGCCAGGCCCGCCCACCTTGGGGGCCACTGGGGTGCCAACCCCCAGGAAATGCAAACAAAGCCACGAGTTCAGCTTCTCCTCTTCCAAGAGTCCTGCTTGTTTAAAAAAAAAGGAAAAAAAAAACAGGCATGTTTGGGAACTTGCTTTCCCTCTATCTTTACATCCTTGGTGTGAAACCCCTCAGCAGCTCCACAGCAAACGCTGGCCACCTTCACTGCCGGTGTCTTGGGCACACCACAGCTGACGTCCACACGGTTTCTCCCCTAAGAGCAGATAAAGGGTTACTAACCTGAGGATAGGAAGTGACTTAAGCTGAGTGGAGGCTTCCTTCTTTTCAAACGGGATGTTGTTGGACCAGCCGATTTCCAAAGCTGTAATGTGCTCTGAGTTCCAGAACAGTAGTTCCCAATCTTTTGGTTTAAAGTCTCCTCTCTTTTGTTGAACATAAAATCCGAATGCCCTTCTTTAGTGTTAAATTTCAAAGTACATTAAACATTGTACCTAAAAAAAGTCAAAGCAATTATAATATCGAATACACTTTGGCAAATTACATATTTCTCCTTTCTCACACTCAGGATTTCTTCTTTTCCCCTAGCCCTTCAGTTATCACCATTCTGTAATAAATAGGTATAAAATAAAAGGAGATGAGCTTGTCTAATCTCACCAGTAAAGGTACTTGGGACTATTGAATAGTTATATATATCATAATATCAGTTACAAATATGTATATATGTATATGACATTTACATAGCAGTGTGTTTCTGTATATAACCTGCATCTGTGTGTGTACTATAGTTGTGTTTCGTATTTATAATATGTAGAAAGAAGAATCCAGGCTTCTGAGACTTTTTGACCTGCAAGGGGACAGAGGCTTCTAGCAAGTGCCATGCAAACAGCTCCGTTGAGAGGCCAGGTCTTCTGCCCCTCCTGGCAGCCACCTCTGTGACTTGGGGCTACTTGCTAAATGTCTCAGGGTTTGGTTTCCTCGTCTCTTCCACGAGTGATGACTTCCGTGGGAGCTTCCCGCTCGAACGTTTTCATTTCTGGCAGATAGAGCGTGAAAGGAGCAAGTTGTGTGCTGGGCACTCGCTGACCTTCTTGCTAGATGCCCTGTAGCAAATGACCCTCCCTTCTGCCGGGAGGAGAGAAAGGGCCAAACCTCCCAAGCAGACTGTCAGAGGCGCGGTGCTGATGCTACCAGCTGAGGTGACAAGTAGGGCAGTCAGTAGCAGAGCAGTGGCAAGAAGATCCCACACAGCTGGCAGGTCAGGGAGCAACCATGGAAACTCTGTGGGCCCTGCTCCTGATTGTCTCATGAAGATGCAGGAAGGGATCGTCATTCATTCATTCCTAGGATGTGCTGCTGTTCTGGGTGCTGGGGTACAGCAGTGAATGAGACGAGGAAAATCCCATAAGTCATCAAAACCTTCTCTGGGAATTTAATTCACTGGCAGAGTTTCTGATGGAAAGAACCTAAATGGGACCCGGGACCCCCACTGTGCCCTGCAGAATTCCTCCCAAGGCAAGACCCCACATAGCCAGTGAAGGAGACCTCTAGGGCTAGGGCTCGGCTCCCTTGACACATGCCTCCCTCTATCCTGGGCCTTTTGGTTCAAGAGCAAGTCAAGCTTAGGGGCGCAGCCGAGGGTTTTGTAGCCATCTGCTCTGAGCAATGGCAGTAAATTAGTTTGGGGGTTTGGGGTTA